>NC_069381.1:191462500-192082500 GCF_027475565.1 Acinonyx jubatus
AACCACAGAGAGCTATTATCGATAAGTTGTTTAGTCATTTTGATTTCTGGCTCTTTCAGAAAATAACTTGAAGGCTATTTCTAAATATATGTCCATGGGTAAAAAATATATAAGAAATGCAGAGTTGCCAGGGATGACTACACATGTTTTGTTTTCAGACAGAGTAAAGGAGCAGGTTGTGTTTCTGGATATTAACATGTGAAAAAGAAATGAGGACATTGGTGTTAAAGTTACAGGAGATTCACTTTGCGGATCCAATTTAATCAGAAACCAGTTAATTAGCATCGATTTCTATTAAGTTGGGCATATAAGCTTTGGAAAAATCTGTACAAATCCCTCCCTTTGTTTTGATGATATCATTTTGAATGTAATAAATAATTATGACATTTGATAGTTGAGATCATGTCTGTGAGTCATTTGCTGTGAGGCTGTCTTTCCTTTCTGGAGCTGAGTAATTGCATAATTAAATTGTCATTTAAAGAAACAATAACAATCACAGAATGTCACATACTAACTCCAGTGACACATGATAAAGAAGATCTCATATTCATATTTGAAGAGGACTCCACAGTAAACTTATAGCATTAATGATATTAAATATATTATTTGCTATTGTGTTCCTATTAAACTCCATCAGAAATATTAATTAACCTTAAATGTATTTTTCAGTGACTTTATTTTTAATGATTAGAAAAACTAATAGCATCTGCAGTGGTATAATAAAATAATAGCAAATTCATTCAATCACCAATACTATTTATATTACACGATATATATTCAAGGTACATTTCCAAGTAGGAGGTATTCTACTTTCAAATAGAGCTGGGAACAATATAAACATTGGATACAATTTATCATTTGAAACATTTTCAAAAGTTGAGGGATGCTCTGAGTATTTAATTTTTTTCCCTTCTACTAAATTAAGAGGTATATACTTAAATACAGGGAGAAACAACTATTCTGTTGACTAAGATGAATTAGTGAAGAAATCACATAAAATTTGATCCAGGGTCAGTCCATACCAAACACACTTTGAGATATAATAAATTATTCTCCCACCCCCTTTCAGGAGCCTTCAGTGTAATATCACGTGACTGCCTTACCCCTGTTGACTCTGGTCCATTGCTAGATCCTGACAAGTCTGATAACTTTTTACAACAGAATACCTCATTGTGAAAATCCCAGGCTAAAAGCTTATTGCTTACATGATTTCCAGCTACCATCTTCTTATTCCCCTTGTTCTGCAAACTCCTCTAACATATCTACTCCTCTTACTGTTTCATTTCCCATTTGTCCTATTGTCTTCTTAGCATTTTGCTAGATGTTTTCTTTCACTCTACTACTTACTGAAAACATTTTTGAGAGATCTCCTGTGTTGATCATATTTTAAAAATTGAATGGTTGCCTCCCAGCCTTTAGACTGAATGCCCTCTCTTGCCACAGCAATAATTCAGTGGAGAGAAAACTGAAAACCTGATTTCAGTCGACTTTGCCTCCTACCACTGACTGTGAGACCTCAGACAAATTATAAACTATGCAAAGACTGTCCAGGATTAAATATGGTGCACATGCATAAAATATATTATTAGTAGCCACCCATTTCTCCTTGAGATCTCTTTTTCATTAGATTTTGGAGTACTGACTTGTCTTGTTTCTTCATTATTGTCTTTGCTAGCTTTTCCTCATCCTGCCACCCTATTGATGATCTATCCCATGACTATTGGTCTATGCCAAAACACTTGTTCTACATATAATTGATCAGCTCGTCCAGGTCCAGTCAATTCAAGATTAATCTTCCTAAAGGTCAACTGATTCATAAAATCTAAACTATCTAAAACCTCCAAGGAATCCGTTACTATAGAATAAATATCCATTCTCCCAATTAAGATTCTAAGCTCTCTCTCATATGACCCCAACCTACATTTCCAATTCCCCCCAAATTCCCTGTGTACTAGTTACTTGTAATTTTCATTGCCTGCTTCTCTTCTTTTGCTTCTACTATTTTCTCAATTTCTTCTCTTCTTTTTTTTTAATTTTTTTAATGTTTATTCATTTTTGAGAGATGGAAAGAGACAGAGGATGAGTCAGGGAGTGGCAGAGAGAGACAGGGAGACACAGAATCCAAAGCAGGATCCAGGCTCTGAGTTGTCAGCACAGAGCCCCACACGGGGCTTGAATTCACGAACCATGAGATCATGACCTGAGCCATCAATTTCTTCTCTTCTATCCCTCTTCCTTCCTTGTCCAAATCATAAGTAACTATAAAGTTTGTCTTAAATACCATGCTGTCCTGAATAATTGAAATTCAACATAATCTCTCCTTGGGCTCCAGGTAGGCCCTGATTTGTACAGTTTCATCTGTATTCTCACCCTGTGCTTTGTGTTGTAGATAATTACCATCTCAGGTATGATTGTATAAGCTCCTTGCAATCAGGGAGGGTGTTTCATGCATTTTTTAAAACAGTCTAAGTAGGTATAACTTAGTGTTTAATGTATAGTAACCAATGAAGTACTCTGAATGAATATTCTGAATATTTTGTTCCACTATGGGAAGATTTCCTACTCCTTGGGCTTAAACTTCTTGGAAACTTTAACTTCTAAAAAGATGAATGTTTACTGAATTATTTAGATTAGATATATTATGAATTAACATAGCCAATGGGTCATTGATTTTTTTGGTAATAACTATATTGAGGTATAATTCACAAGCAAAAATTCAGCCTTTTAAATTGTACAATTCAGTGATTTTTAGTATATTCAGAGTTATGTAGCTGTCTTTACTACCTAATTTTAGTATATTTCCATCCCCTCCCTAAAAGAATACCCATAATTATTAGCAGTCCCTCCCCATTTCCACCTCATTTATACTCTAGGCAACTGCTAATCTAGTTTCTGTCTCTGTGGATTTTCCTTTTCTTCTGAACATTTCCTGTAAGTGAAGTAATACAACATGTGGTCTTTTGAGAGAGGATTCTTTCACTCAGCGTAATATTTCAAGGATTCATTCATGTTGTGGCAAGAATCAGTACTTCATTGTTTTCTTATGGCCAAATAATGTTCCACCAATGAATATGCCACATTTTTTAATCCATTTATCAATTGATGGACATTTGAGTTGTGGAGTCACTGACTTTTAAAACTGAAAACGAACCCAGTGATTATTTACTCAAAAGCCCTCATTTTGTGCATGAGAAAAGTCCAAAGAGGTATTCCTAGACTTTTAGCTGGTTATTGGGTTTTGTATTATTTTAGGTGCTAGGTAGGTAACGATATGATGAAAGCATTTTTTTTTTTTAATTCATTATTGACCACCAAGTCCTTATGGTCTGGGTAGCAAAAAACAGCTGTGGTCTTCGTCCCTGTGAAGCTTAAAGTCTAGTGGGGAAAAAGCTTTAGGTCAAATAATTACATCAATAAGGGAAAAATTAGAACTATAAAAAATGCTATTAAGGAGAGATTCATGAATTGACCTTGTCAGGGAGGATAATTTAGTAATGATCTATGAATACCTAATACTTAACTAGGCAAAGAAGGTAGAAAAGAGCATTTTAGATAGACCAAAAGCACATGCAAGAGCCTTGTCACTACAGAAGCATGGCATATAAGGGGGAATGCCAGGAGGCTGGTATAATAGGAGACCAGGGAGGTGGGGGGGGGGTGGGGAGGGCATAGCATAGAATGAGGCGGGAGAGATAAATAAATCCAAGTGAGGCAAGTTATTCCAGAACAAGGTAATGTTTTAGTCTTTTTCCCAAGAGCATTGGGCCATTGAAGCATTTTCGTCTTAGAACAATGTAAGCAAAAAGGAAATGTACATTGCCTTACATCTCTCTCCCAGGACTTAGATGCAATAAGAAAGGTAAAACTTGCTGGGCAATACATATCTGTTTTACAAAAACTTGTGGTAGAATCTGTGGCATTTAAAGTTTGTTTTTACCGAATTCCTTGTTATCCAAAGTAGAAACTTGTGTTATTTTAACAGAATAAACAGCCTCCTTATTAGAATTCTCCAATTCAATTTTGTAAAGAGCTATTCTTTCCAAACCTCCTACAGAATAAGCAATCAAAGCTACTTGAGAATAAATAGATATATAAAGGTCACATTTTTTCCACTGCACAATAATCATGTTTTAGACCTGTGATATCTAAAGAGTACAGAAATAAACTGCAAATGGTTAATACCTAATTCTTTAGTCCAACTGCTTTTAACGTGAGGTTTGTTAGATCCCAGCTAGTATATGAATGGGACCCAGGAAGCTTTTGTACAAATAAAGGTCATGCCACACGGGTGTTGATCCAAAGCTTCCACTGAATTTTATAAAGAGTCTATCACACACAAAAAGCTAAACTCAGATTTTTTGAGAAGATAAATAACCCATAAATTACTAGGAAAAATATTTGGGATTATTTTAGATCGCTTATAGAAGGCTAAGCCTATACAATTAAAAATAACAAAAATTAACAGCTATTGCTAAGCTAGTATCTTGAGAACAATATCCTCCTTTTCTTAATTGATATAGTCACAGTAAAAAACTCATGATTATTCTAATAGTATTAGTTACATATTATATACCAGTTATTTCTCAAATTGGGATCCCCAGATCACCCTCTTAGAGATCGTATTAAGTACCTGTGAGAGATATAGATTCCTGTACCCACTCCAGACCTCTGGGATCAGAATCCCTGAAATGAAATTCAGGACTCTGAATTTTTAAGCAGGATCCCAGGAGATTGTGATGTCTGGCCATGTTGAAAGTTCTAAAATGCATGATAAATAGCAACACTTTTTCTTTTCACTGTTTTGACAAATAGTCCTACCCAATTCATTGAGTTGTGTCATAACACCAGTACCACGTATCGGTGAATATACGTCAGACCCTATACAAAAAGCTTTCCCTAGCCTATTCCTAGTCCTTAGAATCTTTCTACAGGAGAGTAGATATTACTATTTACAATTTATAGATGAAGAAATTATGGCCAGATGAAATTGAGTAACTTGCTACATAGAGGTCTGGCTGGCTCTAAAACTTCTCTTTCCACTCTATTAAGTAGACTTTTGCTGTAACCATTATGCCAGTGACCCACTGCAGGAAGTATCCAGGAAAAGGAAAGTGAATGGAGTTATGTGTGAGTCTAACAGCTCTGGTCAGCATCCACTGAAATCCACAGTCATCAACAAAATTACAGATTATAATGAACAAATTATAACACATGAGCCCATCTTGCTAAGCACAACTGTCTGACACATTTCTAAAAGAAGCTTCCAGAGATAACACTTTATTGGCAGGAATAGTGTGAATATGAGAAAATTGCTTCCAGTTTTTACAATTTAACAAGGAGAAAATATAAAGGAAAATCAAATATTCTATCATGCAAAGTGATTCTAAAATCACTACCAAAAAAGAAAAGGAAAAAAGCTCTGTGTAACTCGATAAAGGAACTGGAAGACAGTCTGTTGGGCCTCTTTAAAATATGAGCTTTTATAATATTCCTGCCTAAGAGAGGTGGCTCTGTGATATGTGTGTGCTATATCACTTAATTATGCCTTATCTCACTCAATGCCTTTTTTGGGCACTAATTATTCACTTTAAAAAACTGACAATCATCTCTATTTTATAGGCATTTACTTGAAAAGAGCTCAAACTTCTTTGCCAAAATTATAGATATAATATAATCGATTCTTGCAATTTTGAGAATGACGAAAAACAAATTACTCTAGTTATCGTTTAAAACTATGCTCGCATTGGGACGCCTGGGTGGCTCAGTTGGTTGAGCGTCCAACTTCAGCTCACATTTCGTGAGTTCGAGCCCCGCGTCGGGCTCTGTGCTCTCTCTCTCAAAAATAGATAAACATTAAAAAAATATGTTTGCATTTTAGTTATGAAGTCATCATATGAAGAATTTTAATTTGATTTGTATGGAAACTTTATTATAGTAACAATGATTTCTTTTAAAATATCTTCACAGATAATTTCTTTTCAAGGAAAAAGATTTTAATTGTTTAATTAATTATTTGGGAGCAATGGCTGTTGGTTTGTAACATACTCAAAACCAATTCTCTGGTAAACTGGAAACCCGAAATTTCCCCTGGGTCTGTTGTGACTGGGTTATGTCACCTGCCATAAAAGGCTATTATTCCTTGTGGTTCCTGCTAGAAACTGATGGTGCTATTCAGCAGCTATAGCGAGTAATTTATTAAATGAATGGGAAAACTATTAAATAAACCTTTTTTTTAATTTACACTGAAACTTCAGAGGCTGTTAGATGATGCCACATGCTAATACAATATGCAAGAACATGGTGAGAAATGAATGGTAGATGACTTTTGTGATAGTGCATGGACCCCTTTAACACACAATTTCGTGTTAGAACACATTGCAAAGGGAATCTTATTCAAGGACAGACAAGCTTATAACATTCTTCTGACACAGAAAGGTCTTTATATTTCGGTCAAGGAGTGGAATTAGAACATGTTTTCTTACAAACAATTTAGTAGAAATCTGAGTTTCAGATTTTATTGCTATTTTGTTTATTTATTTTTAATAATTTTTTTAACATTTATTTTATTTTTGAGAGAGAGAGAGAGAGCGTGAGCATGGGAGGGGCAGAGAGAGAGGGAGAGTATCAGAAGCAGGCTCCAGGCTCCGAGCTGTCAGCAGAGAGCCCAATACGGGGCTTGAACTCGTAAACAGTGAGATCATGACCTGAGCCGAAGTTGGACGCTCAACTGACTGAGCCACCCAAGTGCCCCGATTTTATTGTTATTTTAAAGTTATGTCAGTATCTAATGTGTCCTCACCCTTTCATGTCTATGCTCTACTGTAATGGCTTTCAGGGAATTTCTGGAAGCAATTGATTAGATTACCTTCTATTAAACCAGGGTCTATTCCCCTCTGTGGTCACCAGATCTCCAAAGAAACTGAGAGAGCAGTGGAGGAGGTTGTGCATAGATAAAACATTTCAGTCCATGCTCACTAGATAGAGCCACCAAAAACATGAGGCAAAAAGGAAGTAAGGAATGGCTTGCAGCCTTAGTTTTAACTGTTTTCTCCCTTTTCTTTAGCTGCGTGAGTTTTCTTTGAGCTGAATGACTTCCAGGGTGCAGGGGGACTCAGAGCAGGTGGCTGGCCCTCACAGTGCAGGGAAGATCCTGGAGAGATGGGGGCGGTCAGTGGGAGTCGGGCAGGGTCCTGCACGTGCAGTTAGAAGACTCTGAGACTTTCCTGATGTAACAGTTGGGAACCACAGTTGTTAAATATTATAATACAGCTTTAAAGTCTCAATAATTTTGTTTAAAGACTGTTGATTCTTCTTTGGCTCTAGCGTAGCTCTAAAAGCCATTCTCAGATTGAGAGCATGGAACCTTACCTCTGAAGCAAACTTTGGTGCCTGCAGATACCAAAAGGGGCTGATGGAGTCCCAGAAGAACCCAGGAGAACCCTAGCTAGGCATCAGCAGCCCTCACATTTCCTTTGAAACAACAGTAATTAGAGCAGCTGGAATATTTGCAACCTCATTGGTTCGCTTGCTGGGTTTTTTTAAAGCTTAGACTTTAATCTTATTTTCATATGTTTTTATATAAATCAGACCCATGTTGCTTGATTATAGATGTTAAGTGGCCACTGGGAGCTGTAGATAAAAGCGTTTCTGGAGAAGGCAGGGCTTGAGGTTCTCTGATATCTGGTTACAGTCCCTGTCTCTCTGTGCCCCTCCTCCTGTGTTAATTTCCTAATGCCTCCTTCCTCCATTCCAACTGCCCTTCTTCTCAGTGGTGTCTATTTACTTAAATCTAAGCCAATTAAATAAAGCATAATAATAGAACACCCTTCTGAAAAGAGCACAAAGGAGAGGAATTGCATGGCCACTGACAGAATAATAGAGGAGGGGAAAAACATTTTAAAAAGCTCCCCAGCAGACGATCTGCCTCCTCCTTTGCCTCCTATTTATAGTGAGGCAAACACTTTTGTTACCAGCATCTCTGTGTCAAGCCCTCCCCTTTTGTTTGGTGAAATCTTAATGATATATCCTTATGTGTTTTAATATTTCTAAGTTTACTGATGGGAGAATTGTTGTATCATGCATGCCTTAATATTGTTATTGAATTTCAAAAGCACCTGGGAGTGCTAATGTAGTTCATTCAGGTATATTTTAAGGGAAACTTTTATTTTGATGTATTTTCTCAACCAGCAAGTAATATTATCACTCAATTAAGAAATCTTCACTTTTTAAAATGGGTCATTACTGAAAATTTCTTTAGTAATAAAATGTTGGTTGCCACTGTTAAGAAAATAACTTAGGGAGGAGAGAAGTTATTTCAAATTAGCATTACAGAAGGGGAGGGGTAGGTGCCTACTTCATCCCCACTGTGCTGATTAAGTTATCACACATTGCCTCTTAAACGGTATGCAGCAGGAGATGAAGGGCCTGAATCAGCTGGAGATCACCCTTAATTGTAAATGCTTCTCCAAGACTTCAGTGAGTTGGTGAAATCCCTCAGCTTCTAGAGCTTTTAGGTCTTTGGGCTAGAAGTAGAGTTACCAGAATTTCATCTTTCCCATCAGATGACTACAGCACAGCAAGTATTTTCCTCTCTTTGGTGGAGCCCCCTTTCCTAAATACATGACTTTTCAAATTCTCCAGCAGTCAGGACGTCGCCCTCAGAGAGTGCAGGACCTCTGGCAAAGAACATCATCACTCAGCTGAAATCTGACTTTTTTAGACTACAGCTGGAATTTGCATGCTCACAGTGGCCTCAGAAATAGCCTGGTGCCTTGTCACTGGGGTTCAACCAGATGCCTCCTCTGCTTCCCCAGTGAAATCTCTCTTTGCTCCTGCAGGTTGACAGACGGCTCCCAGCAGGTGACCGTGGGCTATTAGTAAATGAGTTGCTTTCTTTCTCTGGCACAATCCTTCTCAAAGACACTCTCTGTCCTAAGAATTTACAAAAGGCATTTGGCTGCTAAGCAAAACTAAAGAGAAGAGGTAAAGCTAGAAACCATGTATTTGCATGAATTTTGCTCAAGTTAATGCATCCTCTCTTCATAAGGGATATAGTAGTGCTAAATGGTGAAGATATATCATCTGAGACCTTACCATTTTCCACAATTGTCAAACCACTTTTCTACAAATGATTTTCTTTAATTCTTGTATCAACTCTATAAGGGAAATCTCATTAATAATCTCCATTTTATTGATAAAACTAAGGTTCCAAAAACTTAGAAGATGTGCCCAGTCTTATGCAGCCAGTAGGTGATAGGCCAGTGTTCCAACACCCATATCCAAAGTTTGTGTTATTTTTTATTTTAAAAGTCTAACTTAATCAAATCCTAGTCAGAATAGTTAGAAAAATAAACTGTTATCATTCTTATAATTATTCACTCATTCAGCTTTTGCCAATCACCCACTGTCAAAACAGGGAAGCAGTAAGCCAGTTAGATAAGGAGATATTGGTTAGAACAGACAAGTTCACATATACAGAATTAAAGCATCAACACACCTTTCTATCTTTTTTACAGTACATGACTCAATTTTAATTCATTTGTTAAATAGTTATTGAGCAAGTACTTGCTACCAGACAGGGAAGGGTCATAGTAAATATGAAAAAAATGGCCCCTGCCCTCTAGAGCTTGCAGATTCCTTGGAGTGGGATGGGATGGGGTGGGGTGGAGCAGATATTAAACAAATAAATAACACACAGTGCTGCTAATGGTGTAGGGAAATAGACGGTGGTAGAGGTGTAAATTGCTAATACTTCTTGAGACAATTTGATAATATGGTACCCTCATTTGAAGTGCATTGTATACTCTTATGTGTCTTCATATTTTTTTGTTCTTCATTTGTATTCATTTTGGATTCAGAATACTATGAGAAAAAGGAATTCATATATTTGATAGAAACCAATAGCTTCTAGTATTGAAATAAGCAGAAAAAGGATGGGGCTGCGAATTTGTTTCAATTTCAATAAGTTTCATTCACAGCATTCATATGAATGTCAAGTAGGTGATAAAAACAAGCAACATGCACCTGGAAGTCGTTGGGGAGACCTCACAGAGAACAGGGCTCCCATTCAAGGAGGAGTTGACAGACATGGAGGAGGGAGGAGACAGGGAGAGAGGAAGAGAAGAAAAAGAGAAAGAAGATGACTTTGTAGAGGGAAAGAAGAAAAATGCAAAACTGGAAAGAAGAGGGCAAGTAATAGGCTGATAAAGGAGCTAGAGTGAGACAATATGAATCTTTGTGATGGTTGAAAGTTGGGGATGAAATTGAACAAGTTGAGCATAGGCACAGTGTAGAACATTTTGAGACCAGTTCTAGAAATTTGGTTTTTATCATGTTGACAGAAGAGTTTTTAACATGATAGTGAAATCACTAAGAGGCATCCTCGTCAGATAATGTTATGGCAGCCTGCTGTTTCCTTTGTGTCCCTCCTCAGTTCTTTCTTCTTGTACCGCATGAACCTGCAAATCTGCACTAACTTATTCTACCATTTTAAAAATGGTTAGTGTTTGTATGAAAATGAGAAACAAATGAACAGATGGCTTTCTGTCAAGCAAAGAAGTGTTAGTTCTTCAGATATATTCTGACTCTGAGCAGAAAACAGCAATGTAACATATAAATACGTGAAAACACTGACACGTTCCCCGTTGCTGTCCAAGGTTCTCTATATTGCAATGCCTCTTGTATTTTATCTATAAAATAAGATATTTATTTATATCCAGTCAGAGTCAGCATATGTTAACAATTTAGCAAAATAAGTTTTTCACTGATACCACCGACCATTTCTTTTCAACCCTTTCCAACCAAGAAGGAATCTAAACCTGACCCTAAAGTAGCTACTGGACATCTCATCATGCTTCCTTCACTCTTGCAATGGAGACATTTACTACTCACCAGATCTCCATGTATTTATTTATTTTTTAAAGTAATCTCTATGCCCAACATGGAGCTTGAATTCAAACCCCAAGATCAAGAGTCACATGCTCCACTAAATGTGAGGCAGCCACGTGCCCCCAGAGTTCCATTTATCCTCCATGTTTCTCAACACCATAGTGGTTAGTTCAGTCCATTGAGTGGTTAGTTCAGTCCATTGAGTGGTAAGAGGAGGTAATAATGTGTGTCACTTCTGTGTTAAAGCATTTAAAAGCTGTGGGCAACCCTCTCATATCTTCTTCCCTGCTACTGTAATCTTGGAGGCCATGAGTTGAGCCACAAAAAGGATGTACTCTGATCATGAGAGAGAGCTGTCCTGGAGCATTACCTTACCCACATCAGGATTTGTATAAGCAGGATATAAACCTTTATTGTGCAAAGTCTCTGAGACTTAAGCTTGACTTTTCTGACTAATCCAATCCTTTATCCTTCACCTGCTTGTATCCTATTTTTATGGCCTTGAATTAGGTTGAGGTGCTTTGGACATGACTAGCTAATTTCTACTCAACTGGATTAACCTAGTCTGCTACTCCTTAGCAATAGCCTGGAGTATATCAGGTTTGGGAATCAAAGTGGAAAATTCTTACCGTCTACCTTACCTAGATATGGAGACCATATGTTTTGAGTAGGGCTTTTGTTAACTTTCCTTAATTCATATATTTCGAGGTATGTTTCCTTTGCAAGAAACATAATGTTCTCCAAAAAAGAACTTTGGCAAAAGCCCCAAGAAAGGAAGATGTCTCTCTGATCTGTTTAACTATCAGTGACTTTGGTTCACCATGACTTTTGGCTACTTACAAATAAGTAGTGATAATGAACTGCTTCTAAACCTATTAGGGAATAGAAATGGTTTAATAGCCTATCAGACTAAATGATTTTATGTTGGCAGCTTCTCTCCTGTTTAAAGACTGCTTGGATAGTGGATCCTTTCCCAATAGTACTGGCAATTTTGAACGTCCTCAGTAGTTGAAATCTTGTTATCCTTCACAAGTGCTCTGAATTACATGAACTGTTCAAAATCGCATAGAGCATATTCATAGAGGAGGCAGAGAACAATGTTACTATTGTTTATTTGAGAGCTAACTGAATAAGCTAATGATAGCCAGTGAGTTTAAGGTTAGCCTTCCGAAATGCTGTTTAGGATTTCAACTTCAAGCATCTCACGGTTTCACTTATCTGACAAAGTCTATCAAAACAGGAAAAATAATCAAATGGTATTTATACTAGAATGTGTTTCAAAGGTTAATGAAAAGTGTATCCTGGCCGAATAATCTATGGAAGATTTTATCTTGACTTTGTTGCTTAATGAAACATTGGTTCTTATATCACTTGAGAAAACCACATGTTGGTATTAATTTCTTCCTGAGATTTTAAGTCTGCATGAATTCATCATTCTAACTTCAGTGCTAGGGGTACAACATAACTTGCATATAAATATGTCAACAGCCAGACATGTATTATATACAGACTAAGTGCATTGTATGTACATCCTATTTATCTGGGTAATAAACTGGTAAAAGCTGATTTTGTCTATAGCTGAACAATTGTCTATCTTGGCTTTCTCAGTAGATAATCTACTCAGCTTATTTTGTGATGCCAATGTACACTCTATTCTCTATTATATATAGGCCCCTGAATATAGTGGTTAAGTAAATTAACTTTGTCAGGTGTTGCCAGCCATGATTCTCAGGATTTCACACCCAACTCTAATAGATTCTGGAACGTGGCTTAACCAAACCTGATAGAAATAATGGAGTAGAGAACAGAGGCAAAACTGCAGTTGAGTACATTTCAATTTGGTAAAAAAGCTGAATATACTGAATAAAATATATGTTTAGTAGGTGTTTCTAGTAAATTGAAGGTTGCCATTGGTGAAATACCACTTCTCAAGGGCCCACAAAAGCCTTTGTGCTTGAAATTGTCTTTCCCCAGAGTTGGAGACCTTAACACCAATTCTCAGGGTCCATAAGGAGTTGGTGTATGGTTGAAAAGTCTTGTCCATCTCCTAGCTATGTGATGCTGGGAAGGGCACTTAAAGTCTGTTGGCCTCAGTTTTCTCATCTTTAAGTAGAGATAACAATAGTTACCTGTCATAGAGAGTAATCGTGAGGACTAAATGAATTAATATATATGAAGTACTTGGAACATTGTGTGGCACAAAATAAATGCTGCATAAGTGTTTGCTAATATTATTTTAGCAATTTGTAGCCAGTATGTGTAAGATATCAAATACTAAGACTGTGTCAAATAATATTCTTAACAAAAACTGTTAAAGTATTTTAATCTTTTGATATGGAATAAAATGATCACTTCTAGCTGCACTGTGTTAATTTAAAATGACTATTCAATTTTATGTGCCTAGTGGAATAGGCCACAAGTTGCTTTTAAAAAATAAATCCCAGATGGCATTTATCTCTTTTTCATAAAATAAAGTCTAGAAAGAAGCACAGCCATTTTAATTTTATAACAAACAAAAAAACCACAAAAGTCAGGATGATGGGTAAATGGGACATTATTTTTATGACTAAAATTGTTATGACTAAGTAACCTCAATTTTCTAGTAATGATCTCATCTTTTGGCCAATAATTTCCCAATTCTGTTGGAATTAAATTAGTTTTTAAGTGTTTAGGGCTGTAATTTCACTTTCATTCATATATAACTATTGAGTTAATATTTGGGAAGACTATAAAAGACAGGATATTAGTTTTTTAATATTGCTTTTGGTATTCCTCAAATGATGAGCATGTTCTTTGATAACAGGTGTGAGCAAATGTTTTTGGTAAAGAGACAGATAGTAAACATTTGGGTCATATATAAATACATAAAAGGCCATACAGTTTCTGTCACAGCTTCTCGACTGTGGCATTGAAGTATGAAAGCAGTCATAGACAGCAAAGAAATGAATGAACATGGCTGGATGCCAATAACACTGTATTTGGAAAAACAGGCAACAGGACAGATGCAGTCCATGGACCACAGTTTGCTGATCCTTGTTCTATGGAATCCTTGCTTGCTTTTAAAAAGGTTTACTAGGGTCCAAGAGACATGCATACATATATAATATGTACTTGCACACTTATACACACACATGGACATGTACTTCAAAATCATGAAGATGTAGTGTAAAACATATGCACATGAAGGAATTTAAGGCAAATAGGGAATTTAAAGAGGAAACAAAGCATGATATTTTATTCAGTATTCATTGATTAAATATATGAGGACCCTTTCTCTCTGAACAAGGTCCAGAGCTCCTCTACCATTCTCTTTTTGCTCTAAAATCAATCTACAGCATTTAATACGCTTTTAATCAAAGTTACTCTTAAAAATTTTTAAGTAGTCTTAAGTTATTGTGTATAGAACTCTGTATAATAATGTTATATATATATATATATATATATATATATATATATATATATATATTCCAAATTTGAAAAACACTGAGCTGAAATAGAGGGGGAAAAAACCGTTCAGACATGTGGGCAGTGAAAACTTTTTTTCCCCTAAGATAACTGCCAGGTTATTTGAGAGATGGGAGAATTCTATTGTGTTTCTTCTTGCCTGCAGAATTTTATTTTTTTTAATGTTAAGACTTTCTAACTTTAATATGCGGTAATAGACTTATTTGCTGCTGCATATGGAACATGGCCCAGTCAATGTTTGTTACTTTTGAATCAAACCCTGTCTGCTCATATCTCTATACGCATTGTTCTCTGAAGGGTGATAGAGAAGAAATGAGCCACCACTTCTTATCTTTCCAAGTTCATTTCCATTTCCTACTGGGTCTCAAAGAAGAGTTAATAGCTATCACACTTTGAGTCTTAGGGCCCTTTACTTATAGAATGAAATCTTCCTTGAGGGTATATAATGGGATCCATCCACTCTACCAGGTGTGAAATCACACAGGCCCTGGTGATAACACATAGGATGGATAGATTTAGATACCTGTTGTAAAACAGCAAGATTTCAAAGTGATTTCTGCCCTTGTTGTAAGTAAACACAAATCACTTATGTGTTGAGAATGGCTTAATGAGGTACAAAACCTAGTGCCTTCTAGTAATTGGGTTTATTTTCACATACCACTCCAGTAAGAAGTGTCCTGTATTGTTCTAGTGAAATTTCTAAGCGGAATTACTAATCCAGTATGACTTTTAGGATATGAATGTCAAAGTAAGTTTCATACTGTATAGGGAAAATTTAATT
Organism: Acinonyx jubatus; assembly: GCF_027475565.1. NCBI lineage: Eukaryota > Metazoa > Chordata > Mammalia > Carnivora > Felidae > Acinonyx > Acinonyx jubatus. The sequence goes on from NC_069381.1 coordinate 191,477,634, forward strand.
AGTTGTTAAAAAAAAATTCCTCTCCGTCCTGTGCTGGAGGGAATCAGTGCAGCTGGGCTAGAGGCCCAGTCCTTTAAAGATATAATTAACAATATACTAGGATGAATATATTCTCTTGTGAGAGAATACAGTTGCCTGCTATTTATTAGCTAAAAAAATTCAAACAATTAAAAATTTTATTTTTCCTTGGATATAATACTTAGGAAACTTCACTAGAGTGAAGCTAAAAAGTGAGGAAAAAGTGTGCATCTGTTAACATTTCCATTTCTCTGTTCCAAACAAATGAAAGGGCACTTAGCTGGTTGTAAATGCTCAGTGTATGACCATAGAAGAAACCATCATTAAATCCGTCTTGCAGCCTCCTAGTTACCCAACAGAGCAAGAGAAAGCCACAAGTTGATCTACACGATGTAATAGATTTTTATATGGATCATAGATTACATTAATAATTTCCTAAATTCTTTTTTTTTTTTACAGAAAGAAGCCAGAACATATTATTAACCCTTTGAGAATACACCATAACGAATTTTACCATTTTACTACTTCCTTGAGTAGGTAAGACCCTATCCTCTCTACAATAAAAGACTTATCCACAGTTTTGAAAAATAACTTGTTGTCAACCACATTTTTAAATGTTTATTTTTGAGAGAGAGAGAGAGAGAGAGAGACAGACAGAGTGCAAGTGGGGGAGGGGCAGAGAAAGAGACACACACACACACACAGAATCTGAAGCAGGCTCTGAGTTGTTAGCACAGAGCCTGACACGGGGCTCGAACTCATGAAGAGTGAGATCATGACCTGAGCCGGAGGCTTAACCAACTGAGCCATCTAGGTGCCCATGTCAGCCACATTAAAAAAAAAAAACAAAAAAAAACCTTTACTAAATAAATATCAATTTGTTTTGATAAGGGAGAAATATACATGAATTCTACAGCTAATAGATTTAGGTTTATTAAATTAGCACTTCAAAATGTTTTGAATGATTTAATAGTAAAAGAGTTGAAAAGATCTTTTTCTAAAATGAAGACCGAACTAAGCCTGTTTCTCCTGCTATGGGTAAAAACACCAGTGGTATTTTCTCAACACTTAGTATGTGCCAGATGTGACCTGTATGACTTACTTCAAATAACTAACCCCTGTGTTCCTTACAACAACTCTGTGAGTAGATCCAGGGATCATCCCCATTATACAGACTCAGGGTTTGACGCAGAGGGAGAGGAGGCAAGTAGATGTAAGGACTTCACTCAGGTTTTATATATATGTCTGGGAAGAGCAGGCACTGGGAGAACGCCAGCCCCAGCTAGTATTGTGAGAATAATTTCATGTTGTGGTGTAAATGCCTAGCCATCAGATTCTCCTATGTTTTGAATTGGTTCTATCCAAATTTCAAGAAGAAAAAAAATGTGTTTACTGAAAGAGTCATGGCAGACAACATTTACTTTATATTTGCACTTGTTAGTTTATTATAGTTGCACGAGTAAAAAAAAGAATATATAAACTTTAGCTCAGTTTACAAGCAGAAAGAATTTTTCTTTTGTTTTACACCTTTCTTTAAACTCAAAATTCCTATGTTAAAGCAGAATAATATGATAGAAAGAATACAAATGAATGACTTTTTATTCTAGGAAACGGAGAATGTATTTTACTGTAACTAGTTACCCAATCTTAAATTGGTCACAACAATGTATGCTTTACTGTTTTCATGAATTCTTCATCACTTTATTTTTAATCAAGAAACTTGACAAAATTTTCAAATCAAAATACAGAAAACATATAACAATTACCTAAGTATCAGCCACATGGATTAAACAAGTGCTAATATTCAACTTTGTTCAGATCTTTTCTGATGAAATAAATCGTCACAGAGAGAACAAACGCTAACCCTGCTCCTTTTCCTTTTTTTCTGTAAGGTGTCATAATCCCAAAGATGATATATCCTTCCTATATGTGTTCTAAAACTTGAATGGTGTGTGTGAAACAATATGCCATATAATTATTTACATTTTAAAAGTTTACATAAATGGCATCATACTGTAGACTTCTTTTGCCTTCACCCAACATTATATTTAGAGATTCAGCCATATTGAAACATGAAGATCTGGTTGACTCATTTTGTCATAAAGTTGACTTGTTGTAATGTTTCAATCTTGTGGTATTTAGTATTATAAATTACTGCTTCCAAATAACTTCTAACATTTTGAAGATTTAATGCCAAGATGGTTTAAGCATGGCTTTCAAGGTATCTTTGGCATTTGTATATAAGAATCCAAAGTTCTTAATATGTGATACTATGCTAATTCTATTTATATTTTAGTTTTTTTTCCTAGTAGAAAATCATCCCTTTTACTGACTGTAAGAATCTTGCTAATTAATAGACTCATGTTTTGGTTGTTTTTTAATGTTTTTGCCATAATATAATAATTGAAATGTTTTATTTACCCATGGATGAAATACCGACTATTCCCAAATACAATGTAAATATTGCCTCCAAAATTTAAAAGATATTTAAAAACTCTCTCATTTGGCCTACGTTAATTGCTTATATTTCCTTCAAAAATCATGAGGGAAACTAAAAAAAAGGGACTTTTTCTCTAATTTTCTCTAACACATTTAATTCTAGCATTTGTTTAAGGTAAAAGAGATATCAATATGCATTAGTAAGATTTATAGACATAGAAGCTTTCATAACTTAATTTCTGGAGGGAGTAGATGAGTACCCTGGCTGTGTTGGGGAAGAAAGTAGAAATGAACTAACGTTTTCTGGGCGTATATGAGTAAGTGCAAGACTGTGTATGCACCCAGATCAGAAGTGCAATGCAAATCTGCAGATGGGGAAATTGAAGTCCATATATGTCAGGCAACTTAATCGAGATCATACAGTGATTGCAGAGCTAGATTCAAATTCATTTTTCTCAGACTCTAAAACTATACTGCCTACCAGAAAAAGAAAACCTACCTAACCTATTTGACACAGAAATAGCAGTTTCCTTTATTTCACTAATATTTATTGGGATCTTTTTATATGACTTGAAGACACTGATGTTAGAAAGGCAAGAAAGCCACAAGATCTACCCAGAGAGACAAAACAGGCTATTTAGGAGTGGCAAAGTTTCCTCCGGTAAGACCATAAAAGTGACTATTTCATTAGATATCTCTATTTTGCTATGCTATGTTAACATCGCTTACCAGGTAAATTACCTTCCTGGTCACCTAACCATGCCAATTAGATTAAATTGAATGAGATAATAAGAGTAAAAATGCTTTGTAAGTGACATAAGCTTTATAATCAATTGCCATTATTACTAAATATAAATTTAGAATAAAGTATTTCAAACATAATACATGTAATTCAGACATAATACATGTAATTCAGATTCAGATTCAGAATACATAATACACGTAATTCAGATACCATGTAGAGCTTGGTATCTGTCTCTGAAGTTTAATAAGGGTCTTACTACTTCACGTAATAGCATCTCTTTGACACAAAAGCCCCATGTAAAGATTACAGTGTAATAAACAACCCTGACGATTGGTTTATTTTCAGCCTTTACTACCTATTAGAAGCATCTTGTTTAACTCCCTTAAGCTTCACAGCAGATAATAACGGTACCAAGCTGGCGTCCATCCAGAATGTGATCATTTCTCATTCTCTCTACTTGTACCATTGGAATCCACTCTCTCTCATCTTGACCACTGCAGTAGCCTCCTGTGCTCAATGTTGCTCTCCTATAGTCTGTTCTTCACATAATGTGATCTTTTATAAATCTTAATTGATATGACTTTTTTGTTCAAAATCCACCAGTGGCTGCCCCAAATCCACCAATAGTCAGAATAAAGCCCACGCTCCTCCTGTGGCCAGCAAAGTGCTATACGAACTGGCATCTTCTACCTCTGTGGCATCATCTCAACCTCCTTTTCCCCCACCAAGGGGACTGTGTGACAGTCTGAGCTGTGTCTAGAACAGTGTCTCTATCTTGGTGGATTCTCACTTGCTAAGGGGACTGAATAGGTATGTAAAGGGTACTGTGGAATACACACTATGTCTTTAATACACACATCAGTGATGGTTGTTGCACTTTTCAGGATTCTTTCAGTTTGTTTTAATTGAGGCAATTGCTTCTGGGATGCCGGGGAGCTTTTGTGCACGATTTTGACGCACAACTTTATAACATTATGATAAAACTTTACTGATAAATAATCTTGAATCTTAATTTACAGTCCTAAAACCATAGAGAAATTAAACACAGATCAGCTGGGTAGATATGAGAAATCCATTTTAAGAGCAGAAGATATTTATTTTATAATTACATGCCATCCTTTAAATAAAAATATTAAGACTTGGTACAACATGACATTGCTTAGATTTTGCTTTATCTTTAGAATAGATGGGTATCTTTTCATCACTCATAGATGGGTGAATTTTAGCCCTTAAAACAATTTTCTGTAAAACAGGCTGACTTTTTTACTTTTACTTTTGCAATATTCCTTAGGAACAGCACTTGATGCGTATTTACATTGCTGAGAACATCTGGCAAGAGAAAGACAAACAATAGGACCGCAATGTCCCCAACAGTTAGGGAAAAGAGAAAGAAAACCTGGTATTTTCACTATCCTCTCTGAAAATAAGTACCTTGTCTTACACTGGTTACTATCTTATCAGCACTCAGCTTTGACCCATGGCCCTCTATGTGAATCATTTTAAAGGCAGATTAAACATCCTAAAAATAAACTCAATTGGTAAATTAGGATATCAGATATCTCCTTTATGAAAGCCTCTTCTAATCTGTACTATCAGCTTGCAGTTATACACAGACCCCAAATTGTTCTGGCTCTTACTGAGCAAGAACCTATTCCAGGGGTGAGGTTTTGAAGAAAGATGTCTTATGGTTAACTAGAGACAGAAAAAGGGAGAATTGCCCACATACTCTGGCAGGAGTTAAAATAACAATAACAGTCCTCCTACTTAACAGGCTGAGTCATAAGCACATTCTACTGATTTCTCAGCAATTCCGAGCAGATTGTTTGGGCTGCAATTCTGTAGGCAGAGGTGGGCACCACCTGCTGCAAAAGGCTCGGGTTCTTGTCAGGGCGATGCTGTCAGCAAGTCTTGCCTTTTAACAGTTTGGCCAAATGGAAGTAGGAAAACACAACAATTTGGTGCCGATGAGCACTTTTTCTAATGCATGGAATATACGAATGAATATTATGCATTGAGTTCTTTTGCTGGCCGTGAGTATAACTGACTTAAAGAAGGAGGCTTGGGGCGCCTGTCGGTTGGCTCAGTCGGTTAAGCGTCCAACTTTGGCTCGGGTCATGATCTCGCGGTCTGTGGGTTTGAGCCTCACATCGGGCTCCGTGCTGACAGCTCAGAGCCTGGATTCTGCTTTGGATTCTGTGTCTCCTCTCTCTCTGCACCTCCCCCGCTCGCACTCTGTCTCTCTCTCAAAAATAAATAAACATTATTATTATTATTATTTTTAAAGAAGGAGGCTTACTGTGGGAGGTCTTAAAAATCAACTCTTGTTGGATGTTTGCCTTCAGAAAATTCTTGACCAGTTGCAGGGCCCTTGTCTCAGTCAACTCGGGAAAGGAATGAAAGCCAATGGAAATCTACATTTTTGCTTAAAGAAAGTGGGAAAATTATGTGGTTATTGAGGTACTTCATAATCCAAGGACTGGATACTCTTGCTCCCTCAGTTCAGCCTCCAGTACCTTTACCTGAACCTTTCAGTGACCTTCAGAGTTGCCCTTTCCCTGACTCTTTTACAGCCCGACTCTCCTGCATGCAGGCACCACATGATTTTTTTTCTTGTGCATCAGATCGTTTCTTTTTCCTACTTAAAATTTTCCTATAATATAAAGTATCAAACTCAGTAAACACCCTTCAAAACTGGACTCCCAGGGGCCATTTCTGGACAATCTCTAATCCGTCTGTCTACTCAGCTGCCTTTCCTTCATTCCAACCATGGCAGACAACTTGTTGTTTCTTCTCCAACTTAATTAATTCTCTTTGTAAGCCATGTTTTTCTCACGTTACACTTGTCTTTGTTATTTCCGCAACTCCTGCCTAAATACCTAGATTCCCCTTGTCTGCCTTAGAAAAGCTATGTGTTTTCAATCCATATGTCATAGCATTAGGAGGGCTAATTGCACACACAAATAGATCCAGAAATGTATTATCACATTATTTCTTGCTCACTTAACAGTCCTGCATGAGTGTTTGGATTGGGAGTTTATCTGTCTTTTTTACAGATTTGTGGGATTCCTTTCAGACAAAGGGATCTTTCCATTCATGGTTTTACTTTGTCATTGTCTCCATCCAGCTGCTAGAGGGGCAAAGACCAGGGAGGAGTACATAGGCGTTGTATGTGAGCCAAACTTCCATTGGCTAGAGCTGAATTATATGACTATACCTAACTATAAGGATGGTTAGGAAATACATTCCTGCTATGTGCTCCAGAAAAAGAAGAAAGAGATTCTGATAAACTGTTAGCTGACTCTGTGATACCAAAGGAAAAATCTGTCTCCAGTATAAATATATTTGAACATTTGGATCAAAAACTCAAACCCTGGTGAAAAGAGATGCCAATCATACCATGGGAACAAAACTATGAATCATTTTTTCAGTAACATGTTAAAACAGTAAATGTATTTAATACATCAGCTTATCGATGCTGATTTTTAAAATAGTACACAAATAAGATATTTTTTAAAACCTTCTTTATAGAAATAAGCATTGTGTCCAAGAAGATAATGGCTAAGAATAGCATAGTGCCTAATACCTTTAGTTTTTTAATAACTTCTTGCTAAGTGAATCAATTGATTAATTAATAGATGAAGAAAGCTTAATTGAGGGGCAAAATGGATATTTGTACTTTGACAAATTTCTAAAATTCATTATAAAAAGACATGACTGAAGTGGTCAAAACCCATTTTGAACTGAAGAAGGATGTGTCCTTTTAAAGAAAAATAACGAGTAAAGATAAAATATTGAGGGGAAAAACCCGGTTTGTACTTTTGCAAAAAACTTTTCAAGAACTTTTATGTTTTGATGAACTCACAAATAATCATAGCAGACTTCACAGTATATTTTGTGTTTGTTCCATGTATTTATTTGGAGTAAATATTGCTATTTGTATGAAGGGTAGCAGTCCATCTATTTTTTATGAATGGAATATCATGTCACAGTGTTGCAGAAAAGCCATTCCGTCAGCTAAATATTCCATAAAATCAACTTATCTGCTAAATAATTCTGTCATGGAGTTTCAGTTTCCTGTGACTGTGGAATGCTTGGGTGAGTGACTATATTGCATTACAGAAATGTATGATCACTGGTTTTTCCTGGAAGGTTAATATTCCTTTACCCTTTGAGAATAGGTAGCAATTTAATAAAGTTCTCATGGCATCAGAGAAAAACTGCCTTTTCTACAAGCACAGAAGGAAGGGAAGTCTGATGCTTTAGCCTGTGCGGGAAGAATGGGAGGTGATGAACAAAAATCCAACATGGCTGATCCTGGAATCCTGGAGGCTGATTCCTTCCATATCTCTGTCAGATCCTTCTTCCTGAGAAGTAGAATGATTTACTTAAACCTTCTAATTTCTTGTGATTAATTTTTTTTTTTTTTACTCTCCACCCCTGCACTTTTTTTTTTTTTAAATGAATGTCAAGGACTCCAGTTGTACAATGTGCTCAGTAATTACTACAGGAAGCAGTTTGATTGTGACACAGTTGTAGTCTCTGTGAGAGAAATTTAGAATTCACTAAAGCAATACTTTAGTGAGGGGGTGCCAAAGCTTGAATCATTTAAAACCACTGTGATCAGAACTCTAGGAAAAATACGGTAGTAATCAATGCCACATAAAGAGCAAAGGACCAAAACAATCAAATAGACCTTTTTCTAAGGCAGACTGCTGTGGTTGGGAAGCAGTGTGCACACCTTTTTGTTTTTAGTTTTCATTTTCTAGCATATGTGTCTTTTCAAAGTTGGTCTTGTTTTTGAAACCTAAGAAATCTAAAGGAAACTTTGTTTTAAAAAAGGTGTTTAAGGACCACCCGCCACAGTATTTGTGTTTCCTCTGAGTTCATCTCATCAGAGATGCTTCTCTGACTGTCCTATCAGAAAAAAAAAATGACTTCTTGCCTTGCTATCTTCTTCTCATTTTTGATTTTATATTAAATACATTAAATGATAAATTTAGTAATTTAATATTAAAAGGAAGTTCATATTCTCATATGAAATATTACAGTTTACATTTTAATTAGGGTGTTGGTTACTGTATGATCACCTCATTAAAATGTCACTTTCATTAGGACAGGAAGTTTGTATGACCTGGGGCATTTTGAGAGACCTCCCTGTGTCTCAGTCTAAATGTCTTATATCTTCCCCCATCTCCAGTCCCACTGCTATCTTCATTCAAACTCAATGTTGCTCTCTCATTGATTATTACATTATTGGCCCTCTATCTACTTTTCCTGTTTCTGATCATAACCTGCAACTCTTTCTCTGGCTCATCTCATCAGCGTATATTCAAAGTTTCTCAGTGATAGGCTGTTAAAGATGATACAAGTTATACTTCACAGCCTGACAAGCAGAGTGCTTTATCATCTAGATGCTTGCCTCTCTTGGCAGCATCTTCTGCTACACTGGGTCCTGGCATTCCAAAACATCCCTTGACGTTTTCTAGCACATTTCCAGTTCTCTCTCTGCATGTCTTTGTATTGCCGTTTTTGTGTATAGAATTGTGCCCCTGTCCACCATGAATACCCTTCAACACTGAAAGCAAGTGTGTCATTCTGAAGTCTCCCATGGCTTTCTGATTTCTTGGGAACTTCCATTGACTCATTTAATAACTCTCTTAAAGCATTTGTCGTATTGTTACTTAAATATGTGTTAAAGTGTTAGTTTCTCTCAGTAGCTCCTGAAGGCCAAAAGTGAATCTTGACAGTATTTTCATAACCTCAGCATCTAGAACCATGCCTGTGACAGAATAGGTATTTAATAAATATTGTTAAATTTCACCATCAGAGGAGAAAATTTTCTGATCTCATATTTCTCTGTTTTACTGCCTATGCTTAATGCACCTGCTTCACTTTTTATTTTCTTGTAGATAAGGATGAGTGAGGTAGTCTCTGTCTTATATGTAAATTATTCCTGAAAAGACTTTTATACTTTCTAAGAAATGTTGATTCCCTTTATGTTTCAGGTCTATGGTTTCTCAAAGGAGATGTGACTATGTATTGTAATTTATATTATCCTGAGCTTACCAAGAAAATATTTATGTTTAGTGAAATGTTTGTTTCCTTTTGTCTCAATGATTAAAATTCCAGACATGGAATATAGTTTTAGTTAAAATATTTAATTCTAATTTATTTTTTAAGTTAAAGAGAGAAAAAGGTGGAAAAGATGAAATTAAATCTTGATGCTTAGAAATTCTCATCCAAAATTTCCCCTGGAAATATGGATCCCCGGTCAAGGTAAAGAACAGTTGTTTATAGCCATTTTCTTGGGAAAAACAAAACAAAACAAAACAGTTATCTAGAGCATTCTTATATCACTGAGTTTCTTGATTCCATCTTGAGTTAACATTTTTTACATAGCTTAACTCTGAAATTCCTAACTTAACTTTGGAGAGTTTTCTCTCCTCTATTTACCTCCTATTTTAGCTATTAATAAAATATTTTGAAAAAGTCAAAGAAGCAAAGTCTTTTGATCCCACACTTTGTTGGGTAAAGTTACTGCTTTTTCCATCTATTTCAGTCAAACCCTTTTCAATAGGACCAGTTCTCCTAAGTGTAGACGAGGAGTCTGTTAGTACTTGGTTTGGCCAAATGGAGATCTATGAGCCATGTTCTGAAAGTCCCATACCCATGTCCTCTAATCTGATGCTATATCCTGACATCTCTCTCTTTTAATAGTACATCACTTTTTTTTTAAATGTTCATTTATTTATTTTGGAGAGAGAGACAGAGAGCACGAGCAAGGGAAGGGCAGAGAGAGAGAGAGGGAGAGAGAATCGGAAGCAGGCTCATACTGAAAGAGCAGAGCCTGATGCAAGGCTCGAACTCAACAAACATGAGATCATGACCTGAGCCGAAGTCGGAAGCTAACCAACTGAGCCACCCAGGTGCCCCAGTACATCACTTCTTTATAGGCTTTCAGAAATAGTAAGAAAAACATTTTTCATTTTAATTATCAATGTTAAGGATTTTGAGGAACCTCAGGTCAATTTGTGATTTTTTTTCCTTTGTTTTGAAAGCCTTTCTTTGAAAGGCTCTATCTATAGCCTTTAAAAAGAACACCATGTGGAAACACTATGCTCTCCCATTGTTGAGAAGCCATTTCTTAGTCTATATATTTATTTCTGGTGCCCAAGTTCTTCAGTGTGGAATTGAAAAGAATTTCAAAAAAATGTTTTAGAGATTCACAGTAGAGACAGGAAGATTTTCCAGATTGTTCTATTCACTGCTTTGAAAAAAATATTAAGGTGGATTCTTGGATTTTTTAGGTTAAAAATCCAAAAATCACAAAGTGCCAAACAAAAGCTCAGACAGTATCTACCTAAATGATGCAGATTTACAGTGGTCATGCTTTTCTGGTTTCAGTTCATCTGGAAACCAAGGAAGGTGAGGAGCAGTCCACAGTGACCCTGTCTTTTTCAGAGATGTTACCACCAGTAACACCTCTAACCTGTGCAGAGACTTCTCAGCAGCCCTATCTGACCCCTTTTCTGCCCTTCTCCTGTTGCCATTAAAAAAGCATAAAGTTCCTATCCTTTATTAATTCAGTGGCTATGATGAAGTGTTAAAAATGTATTGGGTTTAAATTAAAAGTAAGCACTTCACAATGAATATATTTAAAAAATTAATATGCTTCCTCAATTTTTTGTGACTTTCCTATACATGTATTTCATTTTAAAATTAATTTAACATTTCTTACATTCCAAATCATGTTTCTATTTGCTCTTGGCCAGTGTTAAGTCTGTTATTTGCCTGACTTGCCCATGGTAAGTCTACTCTTATATCAAAATATTTTACCTATGAGCCTACCATCTAATATTGCCACATCTGTGCCTACACTAAGACTTTCACACATAAGACTGGAATATATTATAGAAAAATTTACCATTGTGGCTATTTGTTTACTTGAATATTTTTTCCAGTCCAGTTTTTTACCTTCTCATAAACATAGACAAATTACATACATTTCAGTCCTGGAGGATTTAGCAAATTTATGTCCTATCATATCACTCCAGAAGTCTGGCAGAATACAAATAACAAGCCATGAAAATTGACTTGATTTCTCGAATTCACTCCAGGGCACACGAAGATATGTCTGCTCAGAGAGATACGTCAAGCAGTATATGAAGACAATTGAATCAGACCTGAGTTATGAGGGAAGTCCAAATGATAAGGCCCAACTCAGCTGATGGAGTGAGCAAGGCTACTTTCTACTTAGAATTCCCCTGAGTCACCATTACAGCCAGCTGTGCCACAGCACAACGTAGCACACAGACTGCCCTAAATCCAAAGAAAAAAAAAGAAAGAAAGGAGAAATTGATCTACTGTATATGACTCATACTTTACTCTTATATGACTCATATTTTAGTTTTCTCTAGAAGACAATTAGAACTAGATTTGGGGTTCTCCTTGGATGTAAAAGTTTGGTGTATTTAAAAATGCATGTAATGCAAATATTTTGCGTTCTTCCTTTTTTCTTTTTAAATACGTATGACTCAGAAGGCTTATATTCATTTAGCACCTGCTTTGTCCTCTTTCATTGCATTTACTGTGATATATTGTACCCTACATTTTTCAAACGTATCTGCTTTCCTCTATATAGTGTGAGCTGTTTATGGTCAGAATCTGTATCTTAACCACATCATAAGATGTGATCATCCATTTTCATTCTTCCTAGAAAGACTCCCCTCCTTTCTTTGGCTAGTTCCTACTTGTTCTTTAAACTCAGGTCAGGGGTTACTTCCTCCTGGGAGTACTGGTTGACTTCCCAGTGTGGTAGGAGCTGTTCATGTGCCTCTACAACTTCCTGACTGCGTGTACCATGCTGTATTTTTGTTATTAGTTTGTCTGTGAGACCCTTTAGCAAAAGGGCTACATATTTTTCTTATATCCCCAATGTATCTTTTCCCTATTGCCTGATACATGAAGCCTTTCCATTAATGTTTTAGAGACAGTTTTCAAACAATTATTTGTTTAATGAATTAAGATTTGTAATCTTAGAATTGGAAGGCATTTTGGCAGTCATATAAGCCATTGCTCCATCAGTCAAAACCACAATTGATTCTGTAACATTCATCACAAGGTGGACATTTGGCTTTTGCTTAAATACATCCACTGTCAAGGAGTGCATTAAGTTCAAAGAAATACATATAACAAATGCTATGACATTGTATGGTAAGTCCATGTACTTACTGTATTTGGAAAAAGATTTTAAAACATGTTAGAGACAGCATCACATGGCTTGCAACTGTGGAAGGAGAATTGTTCACCAAAAGATAAAGGAACTGAGGAGATCAGATAAAGTACGAGGGAACAGAATAAATGGAATCTTGCGTATAATTCCCCAGGTCTTCACTCTTCCTTCTGTCTTAAATAGCTAATAGCAGGTTCCTTTCATGGAAAACCATAAGTCATTAATTTTTGAATATATGGTTCTACACATCCTTCACTTCCAATTCTCCATTCTTCTTTTATTTTCTTTTCATGACTGTCATTTCCTTCTCCAGCTTTTTGGCTTTTGTTTGGTTGGTTTTTGTTTTTAATTCTAGTATCTTATTTTGTGGTATATGACACAGCCTTCAAGTTTACCCAAGTCATGGCTCTGTTCCCATCTCCTATAAAGAAATCTCTGAAGCATCTTTTCCTCAAGTAATGATTGTTGTTTTTAGATCATAACCACTTGAACATCCAGCGAGTGCCTTTCCTATTATGGATCTTAGGTGTCCAGAACTAAAGGATCTTCACTTGGTGGTGGTGCAAGTAAATACTTGTGACCTAATTTTTCCTTGGGGATGTCTGCAATTCCATAGAATATTCTTTAAATTGATACCCAAAAGAGATTTATATTTACAATGTTTTGTTATATGACACTGGATGAAGTCTGATACATCTAAAATCAGATTTCAACTGGAAAAAGTTTAAAACAAAATCATTAATTGTCCCAAATCCAAATTACAATTTCCCTGATGCTCAAATTTATGCTTATTTAAAGAAAACGTTAGTGCAATTATTATGATTGAATTTCTCCTTGTTTGGAAAAGAAAAATATTGATGTAAGGGTCAAAATGTATTTGTTGAATGCTTCAGTAGTTTGTTTCATGTTTATGAAATTAATACTCAGGTTTAGTGTCATATGTAAGTTTACAAACCTAGTAAGTGGGAGAGCCAGGATTCAGGCCTAATTTTCTGGTTGTAAATCTATTATTTATTCTACCGTATCTTAGTACCTAAGTGCTGGTCCTTAACAAATATCATCAGTAGAAGCTAAAGCTTTAGAGCATTTTATAATATTTATTTCTGAAATGTATATAAGGTATTTATTAGTCATCTTAGTGGGAAAGAGGAATCAGAAATAATGTAGAGCTGGGAAGTATAGCTTGTACACTAGTCACATAAAGTGTCTTACCCAGCTCAGTATGGTAGGTTGTTATCAATGGAGCAGTCTTGTGAAGTTAGTGTTATCTGGATTGGCCTTTCTAGTTCCAACCCCATTCCACTATCTCACTATTTGGTGAAAGAGCAAACAATGATATGGATATTAGTGGATTTGGCTCCTCATTCTAGATTTTACTAGAAGTGTCTAATTTGGTGAAACAATTTACTCTCTCTGGCCTCAGTTTTTTAATTTGGGATAAACCATGTATGGATGCTATTGCTAAAAATGTTCAAAAGGCATAAGTAATAACAAATAATAGGTAGGGTTTATTGAGTACTTCCAACTTGCGTGGGATTATGCTTTATTTCTATTAGCTTATATAATTCCACCAATAACCTCACACTGGGTTTTGTACTTTGAGTTCATCATCATCAGAAACAATTATGCACCCATCAACTCTCTTCATACAAATTGTTTATTAGTCATGGTGTGTAATGAAGAATGAATCATCCTTATAAGTATTTTACAGTCATCCTGAAAAAGAACAGAGAAGGCATGAAACAAATATCTGGATTCTCAACTTAAGTTTCTCATGTCAGCATGAACTTTTCCCTCAGTTTTGCATAGAAGACAAAGAGAAGGAATAGAGGGTTATAGTCATTTCATCAACAACTGTTTAAGCTTTGAACTCAGCATTTATAAGCAAAGATGTGCGTTCTACATACATTTCTAATACTCTTAGGGACCAAAACAAAAGTTTCTGTTTTGTAGTACTGGTATGGATAGTAATAGTATAAAGCATAATTGAGCCTACAGGGAAAAGGGAAACGGCATTCATTAATTGCATTATATAACTGGTTGTTTTATTCTTTTGTTCATTCTTGGATATGCAGCAGTACAAAATTACAATCCCAGTGTTTTTATTGAATTGGTACATTACATGATGACAGGGCAGAACATATCATAGAAAACATTCTAGAACTGTCCATGCCAAGAGCATTATAAAAATGGAGTCCTGCCTATCTGGCACACAGTGTATTTTTCCTTTAGATTTTCCAAGCTCTCATTGTTTCTCTTTTTGCCATTTTTTGAGAGTATTTAATGTTGCCTGGTAATAACTATAATCAGTGACTATTTCTGTGCTTTGTGATCTTTCTAATACTGTAATCCGAAGAAAAACAGTGAGGTTTGTGGTTATATGGGAATCCTGAGAGAAAAAGTTATACTCTACTAAATGATATTTTCAGCATGCATCTAAATTATCAAGATAGTAAAACATTCAGTTACTGCTTTGAGAGCTTTGCTAGTTCAGATTATCACATATTCACACCATGTTTATTACCCTACATCCATTTCTAAAATGATCTAATGGATAAAGAGAATTATAACTGGATTTGAGATATTTTAAGCAAATGCACTTTTGTCCTTACCCATTAATGAATGTCAGGGAGTATCTAGAATAAATATTCTAAAGACAATTTGAAGATGTGGATAGACTGACTAAGGACAAGTTACTGCTCTCAAAATGTGAAGTAGATTTTACCACAAACAATGGGTAATTCTAAACATTCTTCTGAAACATTTCTACCTCCTTCAAGTAGGATTAGACACAGCAGCAAACTGGCATGCTCCTAGGAATCTGACTAAAAGAAGTTGGTCCTGTGATTGGACTAGGTTGCTTCATCATAAATGTACTAGACTGAGGAAGTAAAAGCTTCAGCCTATATTTGTGAGAACGATCATGTGACCTATCAAGATTATTGTCTTAACCTTTTACTCTATCTTCCCTGTTCTTTTCTGAAGTCCTATGTAGCAGGCTTTCCTGAAAGCATGAGTCTTCCAATTTTCGTATATCAGAATCACCTGTTGGTCTTGTTAAACTACCAATCAATTTCCAAGCCCCATGCCCAGAAATTCTAATTTATCAGATCAATACTGGAGGCAATTGGTTGAAAACACTTTTAAGGTACATTGGAATGGATGATTGCCAAAGAATGTGTCAGTTTCATGATTTTAGTACCTTTTCTGAAACGAGATAAAAGAGTTTATCTTAAAGGTATTTCTAAACCGACATTCACATGGTCTCTGTTACGTATACTAGGTCTTACCCAGGTGTAGTTACTCTTTGCACTTGGTGTCATTTTTTACATGTTCTCCAATGGACTTAGAACTTGAGAGAATGCCAAATCCTAACCATTAGACCACCAGGGAGCATCTGGAGTTAGGACTTGAGTCCAAATCTACTGTGCCTGCAAAATTAGGTTCAAAAAGATTCTCTTCTCACCCAGTGAGCTAGTGTTGGCCTAACATCCCATAGCTGACAGAACCTTTTCTATGTGTTTATCTTGAGGTTGGGTATTGATGAATAATTCATTCAACATTTAACAAATATTTGAAACCCAACTGAAGACTAAATGGCATTTTGGACAGTTTGTATATTACTATCATGTTTTCTTTGTGTACATCTTACTTTTGCATGACCCCTTTCAGACTTTGAAAGAAAAATATGAAAACCTCCAACTAGGTAGGCAGAAAATTAGAAAATGGTTTCTTTTCAGTGCAATGTGTCTCTGATTTGCATCTTTAGCCCTGAGAAAAGAAATTCACTTGGTACTTCAGGAAGACAATAGAGCTGTAAGGACATTATATTCTTGGTGTTTCTACTTAGTTTTTATTTCTTCCCTTGAAATAGTGGAGAAAATGTGACAGTCGTATCTTATTTTCTTGTTATCTTCAAGTGTTCAGGGCATATGTTCCTAGAAACTTTTGCTTGGTGCACTTAAATAAATGTATCTATTTGCTCCTTGTTGTAAAGAACAGGAAGTATAGGAACTATCAGAGCTTATCACACTATTTTTTTGCTAGTACAGGATTCAGGTAGTCCAATGATAGATGGAGGTCTAGATGAAAATGCTTCTTTTTTCAAAATGGGCTTAAAATGCATTAAGTTTTAACGTGCATATATTAAACCTTTAGGGAGAACCAACAAAAATGTGTTTTTTGGACATCATCAATATAAGTCACTTCTCATTTTAAAGTTATCATTCACTTAGTACCAACATTTGCTAGAATAGTAATTAAAAGAGTACTCTACGGAAGATAGATAAAAGAGAAATACTGTTTTTAAAAAACTAAGTAATGTTAGGGGCGTCTGAGTGACTTGATCAGTTAAGCGTCTGACTCTTGATTTCAGATCAGGTCATGATCTCAGGGTTCTTGAGCTGGAACCCTGAGTCAGGCTCTGTGCTGCTAGCATAAAGCCTGGTTGGGATTCTCTCTCTCTCCCTCTCTCTGCCCCTCCCCCACTCATGTGTGTGTGTGTGTGTGTGTGAGTGTGCTCTCTCTCTCTAAAAAAAATAATAAAACAAAAATAAACAAAAAAAACTGTTAGTTTTTGCAAGAACTCATATTTGTCGTGTGACTTTGTTAACCTATAACCTATCTGAAAGATCTAGAACATTAAGGCCTTATAAATGTTCTCTGTGGAAAAAATTTAAGTCTTTTTGTATTTTATTCATTTTACATACATGAGGGATAATATGAGAGCTACTGTGTGCTAAATAATATTATATAATTTTCTTTTTTAATTTTTTTTTAACATTTATTTTTGAGACAGAGAGAGACAGAGCATGAACAGGGGAGTGGCAGAGAGAGAGGGAGACACAGAATCTGAAACAGGCTCCAGGCTCTGAGCGGTCAGCACAGGGCCCGACGTGGGGCTCGAACTCACGGACTGTGAGATCATGACCTGAGCCAAAGTCGGACGCTTAACTGACCGAGCCACCCAGGCGCCCCTATATAATTTTCTCAAAAGAGTGATACCTTAAAGTAAATTGTTAGAAGGCAATAGGCATGGTCATTATTTATTTATAATATATAGTTTGCCTGATTTCAGAAAAGATTTGACAAGTTTTACAATTAAAAACAGAACATAGTACCACAGTCTTAGGCTGGGAAATACTGCAGTGGAGCATTAAAGTTCCTAGTAATTAAAGAAAGATATCAAAAGTGATACATTACTTGATTGTCTAGGAAATGTCAAAAATCAGCAAAATAAATATATTTGAATTTCCAATATAAATTACTTTATTGTGTATATTCTTGTGCAAGGGACAATCATATCACAAAAGGCAATGTTTTCAAGAATGGCTTTATACAATTAGAAGCAGACTTTCAGGTTGCCTGTAGGCCAGTGCAAATTTTTTTCACACACACAAAAAGCAGTGCATATAGATATATATGAATTCATGTAAGTATCTAAATAGATACTCAGATAAAATCCGGAGTTTTGAAACATAGAGCATTACAGTCTTAGACCTGGGCAATTTGAAAAGCAGATGTATTTAAATATAGTAGAATCTTAATATAGGAGAAATATAATTACTGATATTATAATAAATATTCGAGTAATCTGATAAATAATAGTGGTGCCGACTGGTACACCTATCCATAAGCTACAAAATGTATCTCCAGGAACCTAAATTAGTTACAATATTGATATATTTACTTATTTATTTACTAAATAATTAAAAATTGGAATTTATCTGTCCCAAGCTATTGATTGAATTTTGCCATACAGACATGTTTTATGTTAAGTTAGGCATTTAATTTTGTTGTTGTTGTTGTTGTTCCTTGTGTATCTTACTTGTATAGCTCTTCTCTTTCTTGGGATTTCTTAACTACAATTATCTAGATTTGACTACTTATAAGGCTCCTGATTCATGGTACTAAAACCTTCTACCCAATATGTGAAAAAGTACTTATTTT
Source organism: Acinonyx jubatus (assembly GCF_027475565.1). Lineage (NCBI taxonomy): Eukaryota > Metazoa > Chordata > Mammalia > Carnivora > Felidae > Acinonyx > Acinonyx jubatus. The sequence continues at coordinate 191,496,017 of NC_069381.1, forward strand.
ACTTAGCAGCATTAAACATATATGCATCAATTGTATCTAAAAACAAAATTGAATGATTTTACATAAACAAATAGACAAGGAATTAATCCATATGCCATTTCGACTTGGAACTTAATCTGTAGAAAAACTGTATTCATTCTGGTTTTAATATACGGTGGTATACATTGAATCTTTAAGAGGTTGGAAATCTGATCAATGCCAAGTCATATCATTTGGCCCATATCCCTAGAATCAAAAGTTAATGACAGATTGCCACATGGTAATGAATCTTACATTTTTTAAATAATTAGTCATCAAAGAAATGACTTAGAGTGTAGCAGTGATCAAGGATTCAACAGCTGGGATAAGAGCATGCATTGTTGAGGGGGAAAAGCTACAATTTTTTTTTTTCTGAAGTTAGTTAATATACTGTGTAGTCTCAGCTTCAGGAGTAGAATCCGGTGATTCATCACTTACATATAGCACCCAGTGCTCATCCCAACAAGTGCCCTCCTTAATGCCCATCACCCATTTTCCCCACCCCCATCAACCCTCAGTTTGTTGTTCTCTGTATTTAAGAGTCTTTTATGGTTTGCCTCCCTCTCTGTTTGTATCTAATTTTTCCCTCTCTTCCCCATGTTCATCTGTTATGTTTCTTAAATTCTACATATGAGTGAAATCATATATCTATCTTTCTCTGATGGACTTATTTTGCTTAGCATAATACCCTCCAGTTCCATCCACATTGTTGCGAATGGCAAGATTTCATTTTTGTTGTTGTTGTTACCTAGTAGTATTCCGTTGTATATACATACACCACATCTTAACCCATTCATCAGTTTATGGACATTTGGGCTCTTTCCATACTTTGGCTATTGTCAATAGTGCTGCTGTAAACATTGGGGTGCATGTATCCCTTCGAATCTGTACTCCTGTGTCCTTTGGATAAATTCCTAGTAGTGCTATTGCTGGGTGATAGGGTAATTCTATTTTTAATTTTTTGAGGAATGTCCATACTGTTTTCCAGAGTGGCTGTACCAGTTTGCATTCCCACACAACAGTGCAGGAGGGTTGCCCTTTCTCCACATCCTCACCAATATCTGTTGTTTCCTGAGTTGTTGATTTCAGCTACTCTGACTGGTGTGAGGTGGTATCTCATTGTGGTTTTGATTTGTATTTCCCTGATGATGAGTGACGTTGAGCATGTTTTCATGTGGCTGTTAGCCATCTGGATACCTTCTTTGGAGAAGTGCCTATTTATGTCTTCTGCCCATTTCTTGACTGCAATACTTGTTTTTTCGGTGTGGAGTTTGGTAAGTTCTTTATAGATGTTCTATACTAACCCTTTATCTGATATGTCATTTGTAAGTATCTACTCCCATTCTGCCGGTTATCTTTTCATTTTGTTGATTGTTTCCTTTGGCAGAAGCAAAAAGCTAGAATTTTAAGAACTGGAATTTTAAAGGCTAGACTTTTGATGAAAGAAGAAAGAACTCTGTTCTTAGAGAAGTCTCAAATATCAGCAGGAAATTGTTAAATAAAAAAAATGGTGGCAAAGATTGAAACTTATCACGCAAGTCCATGACTGACATTTTTGGTGGCACAAGATCTTCTCTCAGCTTTCTTTCCAACTGTGTATCTTAATTGAGATGAATACTGGGGCCTGCAATATGCAGCATAATAGCAATGTAATGATAAAGTCAAGTGAAATATCTCATTCTGATATAAAGAGAAATTTGAACCCTTAAGATCTCTTTTTAAAAAATCCATTTTACAGGGTGCCAGGGTGGCTCAGTCGGTTGAGTGTCCAACTCTTGATCATAGCTTAGGTCTTAATCTCAGGGTCATGAGTTCAAGTCCTGCATTGAGCTCTGTGCTGAGCATGGAGCCTACTTAAAAATAATAATAAAAATTAAAAAAATAAAAATCCATATTACAAGTAGCTGTATCCTCACTGATATTGGCACTTGTGTTTAGCCCTAGCAGGTAAGATTCCCATTGCAAATTTGTTGTACATTGGAAGTCAATGTCTCGGACTTAGTACAGTTCTTTTTAACTTAATAATTTCCTTGCCCACATTATCAAGCTAGGCTTTTGGAAGAGAGGGATGAGGGGAAGAATTCAGGTAGCTTTTCAGTTTAATTCTCAAGTAAGATGATTGTGTGGCAGATCCCCAGCTGTTCAGTTGTTCAGAGCAGTTAGGATCTGTGATTTTTTGCGATATGGAAAATAGAGTCTTTCTCATTACACAGTAGGAATGGATGTTACAATTTCTAGTACCTCACAAGTTTCCTTCTATATTTTGGAGGGGATTGGAGTTTATCTCAGCTTTCTTATCTTTTTTAATACTACATTCACGGTTTTCAGAGAGATTCAGGTAAAGGAAGACTATATCAGGAAGAAGAAATGAAAGGAAGCTGTGGTCACTTTTAACTATATTGTAAAACCATTTTGAGGAGTGGAAATAATCTACGACCCTAAAACACTGATTAGGAATTTAAGTGAAGTTTACCATGAATGTGTGGGATTTTCATAATACCATGTTGTGATTATAAGTTAGTATGGCCAAATAGTGTGTCCTTTGATTCCAGCAACTTTTCAGTACCGCAGAAGAAAATCTTTCCAAATCATATTTTCTGTCAAAGTAGTTTTGTCAGAGCAATGATGATTGTAGCTTGAAATCTCCTCAAGTAATTTTCACTTAATAGATGGTTAGACTATGTACATTTCAAATACCCAACAAATTAGAAAGTGGCATCTGATTCGTCTGCAAGTGTTTTAAAGTGTATTATCTGAATAGTCTTATCAGGAAGTCAAATAATGAATTTTAGGTAACTAATTCCCTGTATTTATGCCTCTGATATTAATTGGAGCAGCATGACCAGACAGCTCTTTCTTTTTCCAAAATTAGCTTTTATTGATTAACTGGAAAAAAAAAAAAAAAAGAATCCAAAGCTCTAAAGCTTTGAACATTAAGGAGTTTGTTTACTTTGTAAATGCCTGGTTTCTTTAAAACAAAGTATCTTAACATTTTAAGGTAATTAATTTTAAGATAATTAATTGATACTGTCCCCAATAAGGCATTGGTTTTTTAGGTTCAAGGTGAAGATTTTTGGTCACTGACAAATCTTCCTCAGAGAGCCTTGGGGAAAAAACTGCCAGTTTTAGCTAGGAGTTTGGGTTCTTATATTGTTTTATTTACTTGGACTATCTGTGGCTAGGACTCTTGGTGTTAAACGAGGGCTAAAATGCAAACCTAAGAATTTCCCAAATCCTTTTGGACATGTTAATAAACATGGCATCAAAAAAAGTTTTCTATGCTGAACTGGTTGGAATGCTTTGGACATCACTGCCCATCCCTAAGATTCAAAAGTCCAGTAGCTTATCAAAAACTCTTAAAAACCTCAAGTTATATACATGCCTCTGTAGCTCAGCATTTCTCAAGCTTATTTGAGCACTTTACCACTGACTGTCTTCTTCCCCAAAACACATAACCCAAGACTAATCATGAAATAAATCAGACAAATTTCAATAGAGGAATTATCTATACCTGACCAGTATTTTTCAAAGTCATCAAAAGCAAGGAAAGTCTGAGAAATTCTTACAGCCAAGAGGAACCTGAAGAGACATGGCAATGAAATGTAATGTATCCTGGATGGAATTTTAGAACAACAACAACAAAAGGACATTAGCTAAAACTAAGATAATCTAAATGAACTATGGACTTTAGTTAATAATAATATATTAATATTTTATAATTAATTATAACAAATATACCATACTAAGGTAAGATGTTAGTGATAGAAAATTGTGTACAGGGGTGCATGGGTACAATCTGGTGAATATTTCTATAAATCTAAAACTTCTAAAATTATAAAGCCTATTAATTTTTTTTTAAATTTTTTTTTAACGTTTATTTATTTTTGAGACAGAGAGAGACAGAGCATGAATGGGGGAGGGCCAGAGAGAGAGGGAGACACAGAATCGGAAACAAGCCTATTAATTTTTTTAAAGTGGCATTAACAAGGCATGTACTTGTTTTGGGGGAAACTTGCTACTTACGAGTATTTACTCAGCATGCAAACTAGATTGGATAATGTAGGAATATGGAAATTTAAATTAAACTATTTTAGTAAAGAAAAGTAAAGAAATCAAGGCATATAAAAAAAGGATGCTGAGCCAAGGGTCTCAAATTCAAAGGTGACAGTTTGAATCCACATAATTTCTTCAGCCCATTGGACATAGAAGATGCTGCAACAACTGAGAAGAAATATAATCTGTATATACTTAAATGAGGTCCTTTGATTTTTGACTGGAAGACAATGACATAATGGAGTCTGGAACAGTGCAGAATCATCTTTATAAAAGATGTAGGGAAGATTTCAGATGTGTACCTGGAGTGCTTAATTCTGACGGTGCACCCCTTCTATCAGGCTTCCATGTCTCAGACATTTCCCATGTCTGCCTTGGAACATTCTTTCAGTCCCATATAATATCCGGAGACAGATTTGCAAGTAACTCTTGTTATTGTACCAAGTTTTCAGATTCTTGTTCCTGTGGCAATAATTCCAGAAAACTACTTAAAATATTTTATATATAATGACTTGTGGTATAATGGCTAGTAGTATAATTCTAACAACAATAACAGAGATTGTAACTGTTAATTATTGGACATGACGGGGACTGTGCTGATCCCTGTATATTTTTCTTTTTTTTCTTTTAATTTTTTTCAAGGTTTATTCATTTTTCAGAGACAGAGAGACAGAGCATGAGCAGGGGAGGGGCAGAGAGAGAGGGAGACACAGAATCTGAAACAGGCTCCAGGCTCTGAGCTGTCAGCACAGAGCCTGACGCGGGGCCCGAACTCACGGACAGCGAGATCATGACCTGAGCTGAAGTTGGATGCCCAACCGACTGAGCCACCCAAGCGCCCTGCCCTGTATATTTTTCTGTTCAAACTTTACAATAATAAACTAGGCATCATTGTCCTTGCTTTACAGTTGAAGAGACACTTCTGGGGATAAAGTTCTTTACACATTGTCGGTGATATAGGGATGCTCCTTGGTTTATTCACAAGCCCTTCAATCAATGCTTTGAAAGCTAAATTCATATCACTTTTTAAATATGTTCTTAAGGACAATAAATAGAACCCTTATGGGAAGCAGTTTGGGGGTAGGTTTGGTATTGTAGTCAAATTAGTTTAAATGAGTTAACTCATCTAGCTCTTCCAGCTATGAATAGAAAACGAGAATGAGAACCTGAAGAACACATTGAAATTTGAGGGAAAAAAAAAGACAAATGCTTGTTAGGAATTTGGTGGGAAAGCTTACTTTCTTTACAACTTAGTTTACTTGTGATGTCTCTAAACAGAGCTTAGTAACAGGAAGATTTGTTTTAATACAATTTTGTTTGCTTGTTTGGATGTTTTTACTTGAGTTACTGTTTTGAAAACAGGAAAGTAAAAAAAAAAAGGAAAGAAAAAGAAAATGGGAAAGTGTTCTTAGTTTCCATCAGAGACAGTCATGGCCTATGTCTCTATCCTCAGTCTGGGAACAGTAGGCCATGAATAAGACTACATTGCTGGCAACAGCTTTCTAGAAGCGAGTAATGAATCATCTCTTATCAACTACATGTCTAAACCTAGTGCCATCAGTGTGTAAGTGAAGGCCATGCAATGTCTGTCACTGACTTCATGTGTACAAAACACCTACTCCATGACTTTTTCAAACTGTACTACAATTCACAGTTACTGATACATGTCAGTAATTTAACTTTTCCAGATCTGATTTGACTTAGTTGTGAAATAACATTATAAGGTAGGATGTAGGTCTAATACTGTATTTTTTTTTATCTTTTCTCTATGTAAGATATACTAAGACAAAATCTTAGTATATCTATATATACTCTTAATCCATATATAGGGTTTAGGAAAATTTGCGGAGAAACTAAGTCAAAACTCTCTTTTAATATACAGTATCCAAGAAAACATATCCATCTCTGGTTTGAATTGAACACCTTTGAAATGGAAAAAGCTAATGTGGGGGCACCTGCATGGCTCAGTTGGTTAAGCATCTGACTTCAGCTCAAGTCATGATCTCACTGTCATGGGTTCAAGCCCTGCATCAGGCTCTATGCTGATAGCTCAGAGCCTGGAGCCAGCTTCACATTCTGTGTCTCCCTCTCTCTCTGCCCCTCCCCAACTTGTGCTCGCTCTCTCTCTCTCTCTGTCTCTCTCTCTCAAAAATAAATAAACATTAAAAAAAATTTTTTTAAAGACTAATGTGTTAGCCATTGTCTTTTCTAGGGTTCAGGGAGAATTGTGTTTTTAAATATTTTTTTAAATTTTTTAAAATGTTTATTTGAGAGAGAGAGAGAGAGAGAGAGAGAGAGACAGAACATGAGTGGGGGGAGGGGCAGAGAGAGAGGGTGACACAAAATCTGAAACAGGCTCCGGGCTCTGAGCTGTCAGTGCAGAGGCCGACTTGGGGCTCCAGCTCACAAACTGTGAGATCATGACCTGAGCTGAAGTTGGACGCTTAACCAACTGAGGCACCCAGGCATCCCTGAGAATTGCTTTTAAAAGAGTACTTGGAGTAGTTTCCCCCAATTCATCATTTCCCCCTCAGCCATTTGTTTTCTCACATACTTCTACCCAATTTTCTCATACTACAAATTTTCCCTATCCTGAAGGATTCCTTGACTCTACTGTATAGTCAATATCATGTATCAATGAAAGTTAGATATCTCCTTAAATGCCAAATACTAGTGTAAAAAATATATATGTAAATTAATGGTGATCCTGTATTAAAAGAATTGATATGCCAGAAGAGATCTGTAAAAACAAAGGTATTAACAACAGCTGTTTTCTTGATATTAACAGTCGAATATTGAGCATGTTTTTTTGACCATAGCTAACTATTGAGTTTGCTATAAGTGTGCCCTATCTTAGCAATATTAGATCGTAGTTCCCCACAGTGATGGCCGCTATTGTTTTTATTCCAATCCCAGAAGAGGTCACAAGGTGTAGAAGAATGGCAGATGATCGGAAAGATGAAGCAAAGGCGCCTCACTGGACGTCAGCTCAACTAACAGAAGCATCTGCACATCCACATCCACCTGAGATTAAGGACCAAGGCGGGGCAGGGGAAGGACTTGTCAGAAGCGCCAATGGATTCCCATACAGGGAGGATGAAGAGGGCGCCTTTGGAGAACATGGGTCACAGAGCACCTATTCAGATACCAAAGAGAATGGCATCAATGGAGAGCTGACCTCAGCTGACAGAGAAACAGCAGGTAACCAAGGGCTCCTCTGTCACCAGTGCTGGCTTTGTGCTTTGAAGTCTGTTTAGTCTGAAACTGAATTAATTTACCATGATGACCTTCTTTCACCAGCACAAGGTCTAAAATTCCAGTCCGTCAGGGAAAATAGACACCAAGAAAAAAGAAAAATCTTGAGGAGGAGCCTAACATTCCCCCAAATTAGTTGTATTCTTAATCTCATCTCCCTATTTAGTTTTACCACTTTAACTTTAATGGACAGATGGCTCAGTGTGTGTGTGCTTTTGCTGGTTAACTCTCAGCCTTTTTAACTCATTGAAAGAAAACTTCACAAATGCTTTGAATGTTATTGGACCTAAATCTGATTGACTGATTAGAAGTATATGTACATTTTAGGTCAGAAAGCCATATAGAGCCTATCTCCCAGCCTTTTAAAAAAAAGAGACAGAGAGATTGGGGCGCCTGGCTTGCTCAGTTGGTGGAAGGTGCGATTCTTGATCTTGGGGTTGTGAGTTCAAGGCCCAAGTTGAGTATAGATATTACTTAAAAAAAAATCTTAAAAAGAGAGAGAGAATAGGGAAGGGAGGGGAGGGAAGGGAAGGAAACACATACATGGGAACCATTTCATACTTCCTCAGAGAGCTTTTTAAGAACTAATATTACAGATGCTTGAAGGAGAACTTAATTTGGCTTACTCCTAAGTACTTCCTTTCAAAGTGCAATTTCTACCAATAGTCCTCCTTACTCTCATTGATAATAGCTTCCTTGATGGCGTAGTCATTATAAAGCATTAACAGCATAGAGAAACACTTGCTTTCACTATATTCTTCACCATTACTTTCTGATTTTTCTGTCATAAGAATTTAATGTGTTTGTACACAATAACTTGCTGACATGCTACTCCAAAAAGAGTAGGTAAACTATAAGTAATAAGAAAGGTAATGCCTCCTTCAGAGTCATCCCTTGCTTATTCAAAGACCGATTTTCTGCACTCTGTCAGTCAGCAGCACTTATCAACTGTACGCTTTGTTCAAAAAATATACTTAAAATTAATGGGGGTAATATTAAAGGCTTCTCAAATAACTGAAGAGAAATTACATAAGGACATGCTGTAATTTTTTTAATCCACTCATTTGATAAACTACTGTTGAGCATTTTCTATATGCAAGGTATATTAGCTTCTGTGCCAGGGCACTTGCAAGGAGTGGTCTCTGAACTTCACAGAGCAGAGGATGCAGTAGCAGACATGAGGCCTGTGCACACAATTCAAATGCAAAACACAATGTATTGTGTGCCAAATGAGCAGTATAGAAAGGCAAAGTTGAAGAGAGATCATTATTACTTGGGACCAAAGTTCCCAAATTGCCTACAGAAGCATCTTGATAAGTCGCAGCAAACTCAGGGGTGTGGCAGAATATTTTAAATGCTCAAAGGAAACACAGAGATACTCAACATCTGCTAAGCACTACATGACCTCAAGATAGTCCACAGTTTCAACATTCGATTACAGTACAAAATATAAATACAAAATCCTTTTCAAGATTTATCTTTGTGAAGTCAGGTTTTCGGCTGTAATAAGAAGCAAGTACCCTGCAGAAAGTCATGTGGAACAGGAGAAGAGAGTGGCAGTGTCCAATCTAATTTAAGTATTTGAGCAGCTGCACAGTGCTCAACAGACACATATGCCCCATTAGTAAGGAATTGTGGATACAAGAGAAGTAAAAATGTTATTTTTGCCTTTCGTGGCCACAATGAGGATTAAATGAGATAGTAAAGTGTACAAAGTCAATGAATCAAGAAATAGTATCTATTAATTACCATTAATACTATTGGTGGTGGTAGTAGTGGTGTCAATATGGACGATAGGGCACTCTTGATCAAGGAATATTTTTCTAAAGTTGAGTATAATGCAACTTGAACAGGGCAGGACCTGAGTGTCAGGAGCACTAACTAGGAACATTTTGAAGAAACTGAAGCATGAAGAGACGAGGACATGAGGAGCAAAATTGTTGTGGGGAAAGCAAGAGATCATGTGATAGACCAACATTTTTCTCATCATCATATCTTGCAACACCTGACATTACACTTCAAGGACTCAACTCACTAAATGTATGTTGAATGAGTGAGTGAATGAATGCAAAAGAAGAAAGAAAGTCCTGCTTAAATTAATGGTGAATGAAAACTCTTGAAAGTCTTGCTTTGTCTCTTGGGCTCTCACCAGTTGAATCTTACTGATGATGATAGAGGCTTGAAATATACTAAGGAAAAAAATCCCTGTAGCGTGTTTGGTCAAGGAAGAACCAATGTCACTTACTATTTCATTTTTTCAGTGGTCTTAATTAAATATTTAAGAGCATCAGAAAAATCTCTTTGCAAGGTCAGTATGTCCTTGCCAGCTTCTTTGAGAAAATAATATAAATTAAAAAGAGATTAACAGATGTTTCTTTTAATTTATGGGTTCAGGACCATCCAGAGTTAATTTTGAATTCAACTAAACATATATCACACGAATCTTGTACTGCCTTTGAGAAACTGATTCTGAAAGTTCTATATGTATGTTCATAGTGAAAAAAAGTTGTAAGCAGCCAGTTGTGGGTCACCAGAGTGAAGTGTGCAATCCAAACTATGATGTTTCTTAAGTTAAACTCCCTCCAGAAATAACAGGCCATTTTTAAGTCCATAAAATATCCATATGTAGAAAGCTGTGGGAAAGGAAAAATGTGAGATATTGTCTCATATCTACAGAAGATGTTCTAGTGATAATTCAATGTGCAGTTAGATTTTGCTTAATAAAATAATGCATTTTATTATTGATGGTTTATATATAACTGTTTCACAAACAAAGATCATTCCCAATAAAAAGAAGTGTCCTTAAATCTCAAAGATAGTCTTTAGAAATGCTAACCATTGATAATAGGCATCACTAATGTGAGCTGGCCTTGTATTTCAAGGTGATTAAAGAGGACCAGAGGAGCTATATTCTGGCCTCCTCTTTTATCATTCACATGTATATGAATGTATATTCATGTATACATGTATATTCACATGTATCATTCACATGTATATTCACATATCAGTATATTGCATTTTTCCCTTACAAAAGATACTTCTCCGGGCACTTTTAACATGACACATTTCCTAGGAACATCAGGTCTTCAGCTACATGTTGTGGTGTCCAAGCCACTAGTGGCTGAATCCAGAGATCTTTCTTCTTTCCTTCTTTGCTATAGTCCTCTCTTAATTTTTAGAAACAAATTTTTCCTCAAGGTTGTTTATTTTTATTCTTCTCTAAAAACAAGATCCCATAATAAATGAAACGCCATCACTGCATCACTTTCTTCCTTCCTTTTGTCATCAGGTGGGCTTACTTGAACCAGAGATCTTACCTCATTCTCTCTTACCTATGCTTTTCAATGTTCACCTTCATTTCTGGGCCATAATAATTCTTAATTTTTAGATGTGCAAACCCATAGTCAGCTTATCTTTGATCTTATGTGCTGAGGCTGGGAAAGGGGGAGAAGGGAATTCTAGAAGGCAATAATATTTTAAATTATATATATATTTTTTTACAGATTATTCTTCTAGATCTTGGCTCTTTTCTTACAATTGAGAGCCAATCCATAGAAAAGTAGATAGATTTACTCGCTTATTGTATCATAACTTTTAATTACTTTAAGGATTATTCCTGTATTTATTCACTAAAGTAACCTTTTTAGAAGTCATGACATAAAAGCCCCCCCCCTCTGCCCCACAAAAGGAGAAACCATTGAGAATCTAGTCATTTAGGAAAGCTGCTATTATAATGAAACTAAAACCATCATTTTTTTTAATTTATTTTTTTATTGAAATATAGTTGACACATAAAGTTACTTTAGTTTCAGGTATACAACATAGTGATTTAACTTCTCTACACATTATGATACACTCCCCACAAATATAGCTGCCATCTGTCACCATACAACACTATTACAGTACCACTGACTGTATTCCCTATGCTGTACCTTTTAGCCCCATGACCTACTCATTCCATAACTGGAAGCCTGTACCTTCCTCTCCACGCTCATCTTGCCCTGCCCCCTCACCCCATTCCCTCTGGCAACTATCGGTTAATTCTCTTTATTTAGGAGTCTCTTTCTGCTTTTTGTTTGTTTTAAAACAGTCATTTTAAATCATCTTCCAAAGCATGAATCATAAAAGGCTTGTAATAAACCTTTCCTCTCTTTTCTGCCTCATCTTTATTGAAGAAAGCAAGAGGACTGCATTTGGTACCCCTAGAGTTCCAATCCTGACTGAAAATTAGTAGCCGCATCTTTTTTTATTTAGAAAAAAAATTTTTTTGTTAAGTTTATTTATTTATTTATTGAGAGAGAGAGAGAGAGCAAGCAAGCGAGTATGAGCAGGGGAGGGGCAGAGAGAGAGAGGGAGAGAGAGAGAACCTCAGGCAGGCTCCACACCATCAATACGGAGCCCAATGTGGGGCTTGAACCCACGAACCATGAGATCATGACCTGAGCCGAAACCAAAAGTCAGATGCTTAACTGACTGAGCCACTCAGGCGCCCCTAAGAGCCGTATCTTTAAGTTTCTTATCTTTCTTATCATATTAGCATTCATATCAAGATCACTGGAAGAGACAGGTAAGACCAGCTTTCAGTCCTCCTCTTTACTGGTGTAGTCACCCATCTGAGATCCCATGACCACAGCCAGACTGCAGGTCTCCAGCTGCATAGACCTGTGCGCTTCCCACACCCCACTCTGCCAGATTCAGAGCAGCACGGCCAGCTGCAGCTGTTACCAATTATAGCCTTCTTCTATTACAGAACAGCCACATCCCTGTACCTTTCAGCATGACAGAACATCCTAACTTTAGTCTTGATTTTAGCATGAATGGAGCAAGAAAGGGGGCAATTCTCAGAAGTTTATAGATGCCACAACATTGAAGTATTTAAAATCATGCTTTTGTGGAGCACCTGGGTAGTTCAGTCTGTTAAGCATCCGACTCTTGATTTTAGCTCAGGTCATGAACTCATCATTTGTGAGTTCGAGCCCTGCATGGGCTTTGCTCTGGCAGTGCAGAGCCCGCTTGGGATTCTCTCTCTCTCAAAACAAATAAATAAACGTAAAAAAAAAAAATCATGCTTTCATGATTTTGACTCCCCTAAGGTGCAATGCTTTCAACACAAGTAAGAAAGACCAGTCAGGGGGTAAAGGCCTTTGTGATCATCAAAAGTCGGTATCAGCCATCTCTTGGAGTAAATTTAAAGATTAAAGGACATTTCTCCAGTTACCCCCATTCCAGTTCTCCAGAACTGGAGACACAACTGCTTTGTTTTCCCAACATCCTGGGGATCCTATTCAGGTCTCCTTCCTGCTGCAGCCGTGAGATCTGTAAAAGCTGTTCCAGGTTACACACTATTGCTTTTTCAGAGCTTACCAATGGAGCTGTGCCTTTGAAAGCCTTGACTTTCACTATAACCTCCTCAGAGCTTAGACAGCCAGGTGATCAACATACTGAGATACGCAAGTTTATTGTTGCTGGAATTAGAAGCTGAAGGCTTAAAAATACATAATGGAGGAAAAGTTTGTCATCGTTCACATGCAAAAAGTTGAATATACCTTTAAGCTTCTCTTTCCCTTTTTCATCTTAGGAAATGTGAACCTGCCTTTTTCTTACCTCTCTCATTTTTCCTGCCTCCATTCCTAGATTTGAGATTTACTGGCAGGAGTCACCATCCCATCTAAAATATGGCATATTGTATATGATATTTTATTAATGTACGCAGGGCCAAAAAAAGTACAGAACCATGTCTCTCGTGAGACGACTAAAGCCATCTGCACCACCCCACAAGGCAAGTAAACACGCTGGCCTAACAATACAAGAGGTTGCAGATTTTCCTTGTTGCCACGGCAACCACTCATTGCTCTAGCTGCCATTTTCCTGAGCTGCGCAGAGAGAGGAGTGTGCAGAGCACAGTTATTTAGCATTCAAGGCTGGATCTGCAGAAAAGCACCAGGGCCTCACTGCGAAGCGTCTAGGCCTGGAGGCACCGATAGATGAGTCCGCAAAATGGGGATCTCGTCCGTGGTTTCCTTTGAATGGTTAGGCATCTGGGGCTGGAAAAAGTAAGAAAGACAGGATTGATTGAAAAAAAAAGAAAGGCAATTCCACAAGGTTTGTATTTGTCATGTTTGCTTTGTCCTTATGTGGTCGCTATACCATTTGGGGCAGATTTGGGCATTAACTTCAATCATAAAATGTGGCTTGTCTTGTTGGTAAATAGAAGGGTCTGAACCTGATGGAGAGCTTGCTTACATGGACGTTATAACAATGAACTGTATCTCCTACTCTTGGTAAGATATGAGCTTGTATATAGACATTGATAGCTAGAGCTTAAAATGTTTGCACAAAGTGGAGGAAAAGACAGGCACCAGATAACGTTGTTTACTTTAATGAGCAGTTAGGGGTGGTTCTTCCTGTAAAAATTGACTTCACATCTCTCTTTGCTCTTCAGCGGAAGTCTTAAAGTAGAATGAGATTGTCTTAAGTCAGTAATTCTGAATCAAAATATAAGGAAACCATGATTTCTCTAGACTTATTTTAATTAAACCCAGTGATGTAACAAATTAAAATATGATTTTGTTCCTTGGAATTTTAATTGCCTACAAACATTTCCAGTTGTGAGGAGCAAGGCTCTAACACAATATAGTAAGATATTTGAAAACTAATATTAATTTGCATACACATTTACTCCCATGTATATTCTTCCACAATACCTCCCATGCACTTGGTGAAAATTAGTCCCATTTCTTTACATCTTGTTTTATACTAAATGTCAGAACCACAATCCCAATCACTAAAAAAAAATATTGTTTATCATTCTCTTTGGGCACTGACACTGAAAAATTATTTTGTTGAATTTGAATCTTAATGACTGCAACAGATTTGAGCTAAGAAAAATTAAGACCTACTTGTAAAATTATTCTGTCTGGGTTTTTTTTAAATGTAAATATAATTTAATTATCACTGTATTTTCTTACTTGACCCTCTCCCCTGATCCTGTATTTTCCAAGACATTACCACATTTCCTCCTCTCTAATTTGCTGTCATGTTTTGTCATCATATTTTTTTAAGGTATTTTTGAGGTTTTTAAAATCTCCACTTAGGGAAGAATTCTACATGCCCCATAAAATCCTTTTCATTTGCAGTGAGCAGATGAAAATAATCAGTCATGGAAGCAAGTCTTCCTGGATTTATTTTTGGACAATGTAAGCCTTTGTTTTGATTAGCCTTATGCATAGCCTTTATCTGTCTCTTGTTCCATTTCTTTTTTTTTTTTAAGTTTATTTATTTACTTTGTTGGGGGAGGGGCAGAGAGAGGGAGAGATAGAGAATCCCAAGCAAGCTGCGTGCTGTTAGTGCAAAGCCTGATGCAGGGTTTGAACTCACGGACCATAAGATAATGACCTAAGCTGAAATCACGAGTCAGACGCTCAACTGACTGTCTCTTGTTCTATTACTAAGAATTCTGTCCTCACAAGGGGTGCCTAAGTGGCTCAGTTGGTTAAGCACCCAACTTCGGCTCAGGTCATGATCTCACAGTTTGTGGGTTCGAGCCCCGCGTCAGGCTCTGTGCTACAGCTCAGAGCCTGGAGCCTGCTTCAGATTCTATATCTCACTCTCTCTCTGCTCCTCCCCCACTTGTGTTCTCTCTCTCTCAAAAATAAATAAACATTAAAAAGAAAAAAGAATTCTCTCCTCACACAAAAAAATAAGAGAACAACTTTAATAGTAATTTGCAACAAATAAATTCCTCTGATATCTTGAGAATATATTAATCATTGATCAACAATGTATTTTTTAAGTGTAACTTATATATAAATTAGCTATATTGCTTGTATGTGCCTGAGAAAAATATCTGTCCCTATATACCAAATACCACCTCAAGGGCTGGCTCTGGTTTTGATGTTATTGTTGCTAAGCGGTTAGTAGACCAGGGAGTATCTCACGGTCATCGGTCATCGCTCCTCCTGTCCTTCCTCCCCTTGCGACTCTTTCTGCTTCAGGGTACCAAGCCTTTTCCTCTCATTCCCTCACACTTCACTGCTCCTTAGCACATTACATAAAGCACGTGCTTTGACTGTCAGGGGAGTCTGGAAATTCATTTCAGGAGCAGATGAACAGAACAACTGGTGCTGCCTTGCAGATCTGATAGTGAAAGCATGATCTGACTTGGCATCGTGAGTCCTGAGAGGAAAAGGACACTGAGCCGCTTGCTGCCTGCTCACGGTGCGGCTCATCTCACAGAATGAGTCACCATTCGGCAACACTCATAGAAAATACAATTCAAAACCCAGCCAAACTGATGACATATGTCTTAGGCTCTCATTGCAACTTTTAATAAATATGCAAATGCTAGGTAGTTATTAGAACACAGAAATGAGAACAAAATGTCTGTTTCTACAACTTATTTCAAAAGTTCAAACCTTAAGACGTTAGGCAAAATGAGTAATAACAGAGGAATCAAGATTCAGAGAAAAATCATCTTTAATAGTATGATTCAGCTTCAGCAGCCTGAAAGTTAGATTCAAGATTTTCTGTCCAAATTTTTTATTTGGAAAGACAGATCGAGACAGTGTTGGGATATGAGCATCTCTGATTCTTCCATAAGTGACTCCAGCATGAAGGGTCAACTCCCCTGAGTGAACTAACAACCTTCTCTTTTGCAAAACAAGTTACATTTGCCCAACTAATCAGTGGTTTTATTCATGTTCTGCATTGAACCAGTGATGGAAAAATGTTTTGAAAAGGTGCATATCCCACAGGAGAGGTTCTCAGAGTCCATGGTCAAAGATCCAGAACTGATGTTGATTTTATTCTTTCCAAGGAATCTCTTCTTCTGAACACCTGCATGTAACATGTTCGTATCTTGCTAATAGCACTCATATGGATCATGTTACTGGGCTTCTTACCTGCTTTAATCTGCAGCCCTAGATTGTTAGTGTTTCGAGGTAGAAGCTGTGCTTCATTCATCATTTCACGTCCCTTTCGGTACGTAATGCAATGATTGTTTCCTATAGTAAGTACTAATAAATATTTTTGAATTGATATAAAGAAGAGAAAGAGTTCATATCCATGCTAGGTTTTGAGATCAGGAATCTCACAAGCAAAACAGGGCTCCAAAAATTATTTCACAGTATGAGCAACGCACTTGAGAGAATGATTGTATTGAGATAAATGCTGGATATAAAGAAGCAAAAGGAGAAACAGAGAGAGGAAGCTAGAATCAAGTGAGGACTATTGAACTGTTGGCTGGAACAGAAAGGAATTAAGTAGGAACTCAGAAATACTGTAATGAAAAGAAAGTCAAGAAAGGATATAGCGGAAGATGGCATGGTCTAAAAATGAGAGTGTAAGTTTGGAGTAAAGAAAATATACCTTTGACTTAATTAAGGTAGCAGTATGACACCTGATTAGAAATATTTTCTTGATTGTAAAAATTAATGAACTGGAAAGAGTATGGAAACTCAGGGTAAATGACCTAAGAGACATCTATAGCAGCTAAGAAACACATGGACAGTGAATAAATTCTCATGCTCATTCCTGCAAAATTGAGCCCGATATAACAGTTGGCTCCACTTGAAAGGCACCGAAATATCCTGCAAACAGCTTTACAGTTCTTATCCCTGTTGATCCTCTGGTGTAATGTGTAAGGATCGCCTCACTGTTCTAGGTCAGGAGCTCATATTAGTTTCATTTCTGACAAATGGACAATCTGAATCTTAAAGCAAATGAATATTCTAAGTCATAGATTTAATTATCATTCTTTAAAGGAATATACCAGTTTTGTCTTGGAGAGGTGAATCCTATTTTTGAAGGTCAGCCTGAATAAAAGTATCACCAATGTCCTTTTTCTCTCTACTTCATCTTTGAGTCTGTAAAATGACTTGCAAAGATAAGTTCTTCGGTAATAAACAGCATTTCTCTACTGAATAACAGGGATATTTATTTGTTAACTTTAGGAAAAATGTTTTGATTTCAATTGGATATGCTTCTCTAGTTTCATTATTTTAAAAAATGATAAGAGTTTTTTGTAACCCATTTTTTTTCCTTTTTGGTATACTAAAATGAAAGATGCTCCCATTTGTGTTTTCTGATTCTAATCATTAAGTATTTTAGTATTTATAAGACTGTTTTTCTTCTCCATAAGAGAAAATCATCATCATCATTTACTATTGCTTTTATAAACAGTTTTAAAAATGAAATTTTTAGATACTTTTTGCATTTTGCATGTTGCTATCCTTTATCTTAAAGCCTATGTACATTTTCTCTTTCTTAAAAAATTGTTTATTGTTTTTCCTCATCAGCTTAGAAACTAGAGATTTGTGCCTAAAGCATTGGAAAGATTGGAATAAATCTGCTTTACTCAAAGTTTTACCAGAACAAAAATGCTAACCTAGGGAAAACTGCTTCCCCCCCCAAAAAAAAGCTTGACCTAGGTGACAAAGCATGGAAGATATTCCTCCAGATCAGTTCTCACCCAATTCTTAAAAGTCTTGACTTCAATCAGAAAACGAAGAACTGAGTTTGAAGCAAATACAGATTCTACTCTCCTAAAAAGTCACATTTTAGGAGGGGAAGTTCATGCATTTGGGGTAACAATGATCCCTGTGATCCCTGTCCTCATGACATATCTGCCATCCAGCCTATGAAAATTATAGTGCTTGAAATGCCCTGTGGACCACACCGAACTTAACACATGATCTGAATGAAGCATTAAAAATACTGCTCAAGATGGGGTGCCTGGGTGGCTCAGTCGGTTAAGCATCTGACTTCAACTCAGGTTATGATCTCATGGTTCATGGGTTCGAGCCCCACGTAGGGCTCTGTACTGACAGCTCAGAGCCTGGAGCCCGCTTCAGAATCTGTGTTTCTATGTTTCTCTGCCTCTCCCCCACTCACGTTCTCTCTCTCTCTGTCTTTCTCTCTCTCTCTTTCTCTCTCTCAAAAATAAATAAACATTAAAATAAATTTTTTTAAATACTCTCAAGAACTTGGATGTTTTGGTGACACAGATTTCCTTTCTAGTTGGATTTCATTGTTTAAGGAGGAGTAAATTGAAGCTACCCTCACTGATAATTTAATATTTTAGGACTGGATTCACCAGATGAGATTGAATTTGTTTTTTGGGTTTTTTTTTTTTAGTGTGAAAAATTATAAACTTCCCAAATTATTTTTAACTTTTTAAAGTAAATTTTTAAAATGATGAGCATTTCTTCAATTCTAATTGGAAATGCTTGAGTCTCCTGTGCCCCAAATAATGCTGAGTTTCACCTCTGCCTTATGCTCTGTGATGCAATTGGATATGAAAAAACTATATAAATACAAAGTATTTTTCTTCACCTGGTCTGTAGAGAAGTGAAAATTACCACATATGCTTTTTAGAAAATATTTTGGAAAATCTATTTGATTAAAATATTGAGGTGGTTCTTTTATTTTGTCCTATAAAATTTTAAGTATGATGCTTTAATTCATATGGTTGCATTAAGACCATACTTCTCTTCCTATAGCTTTTGATTACCTTTTTCCTATCAGACCACGTTATTCATGCCTCTGCATTTCATGTTGCATGTCAGAATTAGCCAAAAAACAAAAAAAGAGCAGAAATAACAAAGTTCCCTGATTTCATGAAAGTTTTTCCTTTTATAGCAAACTTTTCTTCAGGAAAACAAAACCCCAAAATAAGCCCAAATAAAACATTATTGAGGGGTAGAGGATATCTCTAAAAGTTGGGAAGAAAGTCTTGGTAAACTTTCAAGGGAAACAGAAATGAACCAGAAATATTTTCAGGCTTCTTCTTAGAACCAGGAATTGGGCAACCTGTTTGTGATCTACCGTGTACAAAATAACAAAATTATAATTTCATTTTGAAAAAATAAAAGCTACAAGTCCTGATATACAAATTTTTCTTATATCTCAGGAAGAAAATAATATACCTTTTCGTATGTTTTTTATAGTAAATTGGATTTTACTGCCATGAAATGAAATGAAGGTTTATGAAATCTGATTTACCTTAGCATGAAGTAACCCCATCTATCCCTTACATGGGATTGTGGTTTTCATGCCAAATGAAACTCTCTGTTTTTAAACATAGTACAGCTTATAGTTACGGTAGCATCTGCCTACCTGGGGCCTGCCCTAAGCAAAATTATGAAGAAAATAAAACTTACCTTGAACACCTTTGGCTTTGGTTCCTGAATCTCGATTTCTTCGTTTTCTTCAGATTGTCTGTATGCATCTGAAGCTACCTCATGTGGTCAGGATCCCCCCCTCAACCCCATGCAAATCCCTTGCGGAATGTCAGCCTACCCACCTAGATAACATCTGGTCCTTACTTTTTTTTTTTTTCTCAATTCTGCCACTCCATCAAAATCAATCTATTTTTCTCTTTCTGCTGGGCTTCTACAATAGAACAACCAGAACTGTTACCATAATCAGTTACAGCTTTATGCTTCCTAGATGTTGTTTACGTTCTGATATAAAGCTTCAATGTCTTTGGCTGATTGAAGCATGATATAGATGGCACCCACAATTTGCAAGTATTTCTAGAAGTAGACTTTGTAACAATGATACCAATACACAGAGAAGAGACAGAGATTGACATGGTAAATAACACTGAAGCAAAATCATCAATGTAAAATTTTATTTCAACAGATCTCTAAGAGGTATTTTCTAAAGTAGAATGTGTATGTTATTTGCAAATTTCTGAAGAAAACTTTGAAGTTACTATTGTTCTTGTTTGTTATACATAATGAAACTTTTGAATCTGTGGATGGAGAGAAATTCATTTAATAACATTTTCTTTTTTTTTTTTAATTTTTTTTAACGTTTATTTATTTTTGAGACAGAGAGAGACAGAGCATGAACGGGGGAGGGTCACAGAGAGAGGGAGACACAGAATCTGAAACGGGCTCCAGGCTCTGAGCGGTCAGCACAGAACCCGACGCGGGGCTCGAACCCACCGACTGTGAGATCATGACCTGAGCCCAAGTCGGACGCTTAACCGACCAAGCCACCCAGGCGCCCCCATTTAATAACATTTTCTATGGGATGCATTAATCAATCCAGAATACAAAAGTAGTCATCTTTATTCTAGAATAATTTTTGTCATGAAGAAATTAAAAATTCTATTGAAGTCTTTCCTCTTTCCTATCATAATGTGACCAAATTACAAATATAACTTTGGACTTGACACTTATTTTCTTACTTAAAGGATCTTGCAAAGTCTCTTGATTTTGCTACTTAGAGGTCCTAGAAAAAAGTCTTTAGGGGCGCCTGGGTGGCTCAGTTGGTTAAGTGTCCCACTTCAGCTCACGTCACGATCTCACGGACCGTGAGTTCGAGCCCCGCGTCGGGCTCTGGGCTGATGGCTTAGAGCCTGGAGCCTACTTCCGGTTCTGTGTCTCCCCCTCTCTCTGCCCCTCCCCCGTTCATGCTCTGTCCCTCTCTGTCTCAAAAATAAATAAACGTTAAAAAAAATTAAAAAAAGAAAAAAGTCTTTAACTATTATTAATTTTACTTGTTTGGAACTTTTCCAGAGAATGTGCCACACTTATCTTGTGTTGTGGCTGAGCTTTTATTTAACAAAAATTATTAATGAATAATAGAGGGTTAGCTCAAAACTCTATCTTCTTATTTTTCTTTTTGTTTTATTTTCACGGCATTTTAGTTTCCAGAATTTCATAATGTAATTAATTCTATTGTACCTTTGCCCACAGATTATTGAATTACGGTTCTCTGGTATATGTATATTCATTTATAATTTGAAATTTATGAAGAATTACCATATACAGTTATTAGTGACTTGAAATCTGCCAAGTGGTTTTAGGGCTTGTGTAAAGAGAATATTTGTGGATGATATTTTATATAGCTATAATGGCAAAAATAAAACAGGCAGTTATAGAAGATGGAGAATCACTTACTTAAAACATTTATAGTTCATGAGAGACTTGATAAGAAGAAAGCACATAAGGTTGATGTATATGCTGCTATTTGCCCATTCATTCTTAGAAACATGGTGGGACTGGAGGCTTAAGCAAACTATAATTACATAAAAATCATGTTGGTCTCTCTATGTGCTGATTGTACCCTACGATGTGTTGTGAACAAAGTGATTTTCCTATCACATAGTTCCTAAATTCCATATGCTTCTAAGTCACAAGGCCTCCAAAGGCCTTACATACAAAGCATGTAAGTTATACTATGATGGGGATGAGATGGAAGCAGTGAACAAAAGGTGATTTCTGCCATTTTATCATAACAAATACTTTCTCCTAGAAGAAATAACTAAGTTTATAGAAGTAACTAGTAAAAACTATTCCTGGTATATAGACAACTTACATTTCGAAAGTTTACTCCAATGACTTTTTTTGGAACCTGGAATACTTTTCCATTTTTCCGTCATATCCTCTGTCTGAAGCATTCCTAAGTTTTGAAACTATAGGAACCTAGGGGTACCTGGGTGGCTCAGTCAGTTGAGCGTCTGACTTTGGCTCAGGTCATGATCTCACGGTTTGTGACTTCGAGCCCCATGTCGGGCTCTGTGCTGACAGCTCAGAGCCTGGAGCCTGCTTCAGATTCTGTGTCTCCCTCTCTCTCTATGTGCCTTCCCCACTCACACTCTGTCTCTCACACGCACACTCTCAAAAATAAACATTTAAAAAAATTTTTGAAACTTTAGGAACATTGATTCACCCAAATCCTAGCCTCACTCTAGGTGGTCAAAGTCTTTGAGGTACCCAAGTACAAGTGGAACTTTAAAAACATGGAGAGACTTTTATGTATATGAGTGCTGGCACACACACACACACACACACACACACACACTACTGCATTTCTACACAAACGTTTAAATTTTGTTTATCCCACAGTTACTCTAAGTGTGAATTTATTTAAGGTCTCTTAGTTTTATTGATATTTCATCTTCCCATTAATGTTATTAATGATGTCTCATTGGACTTAATGCAGAGATGTTATTAATATTATTAATAACATCTCAAGACTTAATTTACCTCAAATGCATTTCTCCCGCATAAACTAAATTGATCTTTGTTTTAATCAGTAAGTCTTTAGAAGAAATCTTTGGAAGAAAGGTATGCAAAGACCTACAGCTGCAACATTGGCAAGGGTGACCCTTTGAGATCAGAGTCTGACTAAGGAAGGATATGCCAGTGCTGGCCTCTTTAATTAATGCTGAGGTGCCAAGGAAACAAACAAACAAAAACCAACAATCTGCTCTTTTAATTTCCTTCTTCACCAGTTGATTGCAGGAAATAGTTTCAGAGGAACCATTTGCTCTCCAAATTAAGCAAGGAACTTTTCTTCTTTCCCTGTTTTTATGAATTTATCAAGGGTATTTGTCTAGCACAGTGCTTCCAACTACACAGTGCTTTCCTTGTTGACTAGCTTCCATCAGCAGCAGCAATTAGCACCCGTTTCCTAGGCAACCATTCTGTACCCTACTGAGAAAAACCTTTCCTTGTCAGGAGCATTCTGTCTAAAATTGTTTTGTTTTCCTTCTTTCACAAGTGTATGGTAGGCTTACTTGTCATTTCTTTTAACACGGCATTATTATGTCCATTATTCTTAAAAGCAGAAACATTTACTGGCTTTTATATTCCATATGGTTGAATTTATTGTTAGTGTCTCTTACTTCTCCCTTAACAACCTGAAAGAAATCAACAAAAATATGTTCTCAAGCATATGCCAACTTGTTTTGGATTTTTTGTCCACAGTCTAATTGGTGAGCCTTTGCATGTTCAAGTAATCACAGCTGGTCCTGATGAAAACTCAGAGTACACGTTCAAAATCAAACTTCTGTGTCTACCAACAATGTCGTGTTGCTCAGAGGCAAGTTGAAGTTTCCGGGACCACTGAGAAAGTTTTAACTCCATTGCTTTTGTTATGAATCAGCCAAGCAATATCGATAGATTAACATAACAAAATAACTAAACTAGAAATATGTGCCAAAAAACAGGGCCTTGGGACTGTGTTAAAAATTTGACGTGGTAAAATACCAGAAGAACATAGCAACGGTATAGCATGAATCAGCACTTGGAATAAGCCAGAAGGTTATAACAGCTATACATGCTGAATAGTATTGCATACTACTGAATAATACTATAGGTAGAGTAAAATTTAGTTTATCATTTTAGTTTAATGGCAGGCACCTGACATATTGTGTGTTAGGCAGTGGTTCAGCATTTAGGCAAGGAGGTACTCGTGGGGGAAAATGACAGAATTATCTCTGTATGTGGCAAAAACTTTCGTATCTTTATATCTTGTCAAATGATGATTATAGACTTCGATGACCGCAAGACAGCAAGAGTGATTAAACCAGTGATACAGAATTTAAATGAGCAACTGATATATATATATAATATATATATAATATATATATATTATATATAATATATATATATATATATATATATCATTGCATTTAATTGCCACAACACACCAAAAGGTGAACACCAGTTTAATTCCCACTTTACAGATGGGGAATCTGAAGGTTAGACAGATTGTCACTCACTTGCAGCTAGTAAGAGATAGAGGCAGAATTTTCTGACACCACAATCTACTACTCTAAAATATTTGAACTACACCAATATAATTCAAAGTGTTGTCTAAATGGGACCGTAAGTTACCTTTATCCATTATTTTGCCAGTTTTCCCATCGAGAAAATGTATTATTGTGTGGATTCAATATGTTGATGAGAAATAAAAGTGCCTGGGGTAGCAACTTATAAATTTGTTTCACAATATGATGTTTATTCATTATTTAGGTGAAATATAAGTAGCTTAGCATGATATCTTTTGAGGATTATCAGGTAGGTTTCTGTAGACGCAAGCATGTCTTAATTAGTGTCTTATCCCTATTTGCCTCCTATATGTATTTCTACCAGTTTATTTCCCCAATACCAACAAAAAATATTCTTTCTTTCCAGAATTCATTTTATCTACCAAGGGCTTCCTTGATAGTGTTTTTTGAATACTGGCCCCATCTCCATTGCCCAGAATAAGTTTTTAGGACAGACTTCACTTTTTACTTAAAGGTGTTTATCTATATAGTGATGATCTGTTATCACCCATGGCTCTGTCACCTGGGTTGTATCTTTAAATCTCTTATTTTGTATCAGCCTATCATTTTAATAGACAAATGTGTTTTAAATAAGTTGATTTTAATGTTTTCCTTCAAACTGATTTAGGGTCGCATTACTTACCAAATTAGATCCCAGTTGTCATTCATTTTATTTAGATATGATATGACTTAGAACCATGTCATGAAATATTTTTGTAATACTTACAGAAACTGTCTCACTAACTGTAATGACACTATTAAAAAATAATAATATTCAAATACTGGTTCTCACTTCAATGCAAAAACTACCATTAGTTATTTACATTGAGAACCTGATATTAACAAGAGTGAAAATAAAATACAAATTATATACACTCCTTAACTAAGGCAATTTTTAACATAAACTAAAAAATATCCACTACCAGAAAACTTTAGATGTTCAAAAGAAAGATAACTGAGTCCTTAATAATTTCTGCTTATGCTAAGAAGTATAACGTTTTCAGCTGTGAAGATCAATGTTACCTTTCAGTTATGTATAATAATTTCCCAGTTTATGTGTAATCTAGATTCATCTTTAATCTCATGAACAACTAAGTCCTATTTATAGTTTTATACATATAATGTGTCAAAGAAAAAATAACCAAAAAATAGAGTATAAAGTAGGATAGGGAATAAAGAAGTAGAAAAAATAAACAATGAAAAATTAAAATGTAGCTCTTACCTGAAAAAAGATTTTTTCATGGTGCTAATAGTTCTCAGGAGAAGACAGGGGTTATCAGGCCTCTTGGAGTGCTGTCCAGAAGATGGTCCTAAATTGGGACGCTAGCAGAAATCTAGAGCAGGTCATAGCCCAGGACCTCTGCAGCCAGGAAAATGGCTATAAAGCCAGAAAATAAATAACAAAGAAAGTTTTTACTTCCCTCTAGCTTTGTCTAGGAAAGTCAAAGCAAAACCAAAAAACACTGTCCCTGAAATCAACATGTATGATTGCAGATTAACTCTATTATCTGATGTTCATAATAGTAATAGGCTAGTTGGTCTGGACCTTTAGTTGCTCTTCCTTTGAAGCAGAAATACTAGAAGACCCAGAAGAATGTATGACTGGGGGAAATAAAGACAACTTGGTGAAGATCTCCTTGGAAGTCTCAAGTTCCTTGATGTTCCAGGCCTGTTCTATAATTATGCAATTGAGTCTGCACAGCAACTTGTGAGACAAGTGCTATTAGTATTTCCATTTCATGGATAAGGGATTGAAACCCAATTAGTCCGAGTAAATTTCATATTTTTTAAATTTTTTTATTGTGTTTTTCTTTTTTTTAAGAGAGAGAGAAAATGTGAGGTGGGTAGGGGCAGAGAGAGACAGAGACACAGAATCTGAAGCAGGCTCCAGGCTCCAAGCTGTCAGCACAGAGCCTGACGTGGGTCTCGATCTAATGAACCACAAGATCATGACCTGAGCTGAAGTTGGACACTTAACCGACTGACCCACTGAGGCACTCCATTCCAAGTAAATTTCTTAGTATGAAATAACTAGAAAGTAGCAATGCTAGAGTTTGTGCCCACATTTCTCAGAATTAAAGTCCATCCATGTGACTTCCTTTAATCTACAATATAAAAGGGAATGATCTCCCAGATAGAAAGATTTGTTGGATAGATGGATGGTTTGATGGATGGATAAGTGGATAGAGTCATTTAATAGATATTTGTAGAATGAATGAGTAAATTATATATAGATATAGATTATAGATATAGATAGCTATATAGATACATCATACACACATCATAACTTATATTTTTATCTTTGTAGGTCTCATTTTGTGACTCTCTTCCTTTGTCTTCTGTGTTTGTTTGGCATGTTTACCGTTAATTTTCTCTGAACTTTCCTCAAACCTTGAGTGAATTTTCTCCTGTCCCAGGAGCCAGGCTTTAAGGGTAAAACTCACCCGGAGATCTGCTGATTAAGTTTCTGTTGGGAAAAGGCCATCTGTCTTTGGGGGGAGGAAGCTACCTCCCTGCACTGACAGCAGCCCTTGCTTAGAGGAAGATTTTAAAGTGACTGGACCAATTGAAACCCTCAGGATAATCCTATGCTCATGTTTTATTGCACTGGGAAAATAATATGAGACAATGTGATATTTCCTGTTTGAAAAGTTTTAGCAATATTACGCTTTCAAAAAAAATGAAGATAATATGTCATTATCTTGGCTCCCACACAGCCTGTTTGCTTATCCTAAAATAGCATTTCTTAAAGTCAGTTAAGTTCTTTTAAGGAAAAATAGATAATTAATTCTCCCACAACTGAGTTAAATTATTTTCTTACACATTTTGCTTAAATATATACAAATGTAAAATTGCCTTATTCATAAGCTCTTATTCAACTGTGAAACTCAAACACATTTATAAATCAATTTTATCTGAAACAACAAAGCCAACAAAATTCAAATGTTCCACTACTTATTATGTAAAATAAACTATTGCTTTACTGAAACTAAACTATTGCTCACAAGAAATGGGGTAATGGGTGATAACAGTGCATTTTTATTTAGGTTGGACATGTCCACACTAACTGGAGAAAAGTAATGATCCTATTTTTCCTTTCCTTGTCTCTAGAATATTTTGAAAGTCTGTTGTATAGTGTACCATGATGTTATTTGGCCTACGTCTTCTGTGAATGCATTTTTTATTGTAGAGTGTTCACTCACCCCTGTTCTCTTCTCATTAGCCCACAACAGGTAAACTAATTGTCTATGGTGTCACAATTATTCTAAATGCAATTCCAAACAAAAAGACAAATAATGTGGCATTGCTCAGTTATAATTTGTTCACACAAACCAATAGATACTTTTTATTATTTTTATTGGATCATTTTTCCAAATTAAGAAATTTTATTCATGTTAAGTGTTTGCAGACTCTGGAAAATTCATCAGTAGTTACACAAGAATCTGGAACGCTTATTTAAGAAATACTGTTTTGAAATACATCAAAACTTAAACAAGAACTCAGTAAATAATTAATTTGGGGAGGTTTAAGTTAGTAAATATAATAACGAGCATGGATTATTTCTAAGCTTGTGTAAATAGCATGAACAAAACCTTTCATGTTAACTTTTCATACTTTCAAAAAACTTTGTTAGGCATCCAGTCTGAGTAAACATCAATGAGAGGAGCTTCAAGGACTGCAACAGTGATAAAGAGAAAGTCCTTGACTTGGGAAACTCTACAAAGTGAGGGAGATAAGGCATGTGTACCAGCACAATTCCATGCAAGATGTACTAAGTGCCATAGGAGATACTGTACTGGTGTAAATGCCACCAGGGTATGCAGGAATGATCCATAAGATACATGGGTTTCATATATGTCCCAGTTTCCTCTGTGTTTGCCCCACCTCTCCATTACACTGAATTTCCTATGAAACACTGAGGTTCTAGAAGTACTGAAAATCATTTTATTGATTTTAAATGTCTGAATTTTATTGAAAATGATTATATGGAAGTGAGGTAAGTTATCTATTACACTATTCAACTTTATCTACAAGATATATAGGTAGGCAGGTAGATGGCTGATAGAGAGGACAGATAGATGGATACATACATGCATACATACATAGATGTGCGGATACATAGTTATTGCTCAGTTGTGGTCAATTACTTGTTTCATAGTCTCAGAATACATTCAGGAATAGCAGTTTTGTACTTTAGGTAGAGGAGCAGGTCTGAGAGTGAATGTTACCTTAGTTCATACCTTTAGAAGAATTTATGTATTTCCACTGCGCATTCTCACATGACTGTTAGGGAAGTTTATGGTTATTTTCTCATTATTCCTTCTGCTGTTTTTCTGCTTGAGACAAAGAACAGCATAATAGTCAGGGAATCTGGGTTCTAATTTCAGTTTGCCTCCATTGACTGTGTGAACTTGAGCAAATCTCATAACCATGCCTAGCCTATATTTCCTCATCTACAAAATGAGAGAATATAGATAAAATCTACTCTTCAAGCCCTTTTAGCTCTACAGCTGTGGTGCTGTGAATTAAATTGCATAGGATAAAACCACCTTACAAGAATGAGCTGTATCTTATTAGTTTGAAATCATAATTATTCTTTACATTTTTTGCAATATTAAGAGAAGATCCTTCTTAGTTTAAGCTAAATTGAGAGTACAAAATGTGTCTTGTAAAAAAAATGTTTTATGAAAAGTACTGAGTACATAAATATATGAGACAAATTTGCTGGAGCCTTGTTTAGAAATTAAAACTTTTTCAGAAATAATTTTAAGTAATCTGTCAGTACTTGCTCTTTGAATACTTAAAGTTTGAATGAGGTCTCCAGCTTCCTAAAATTATATTTCAAGAATAAAAGAAATATTACATCACATTTAGTTTAGTTATAGTACCTGAGGCATTTTACAAGATCCCAATTATTTGGAAGTTGGTTTTCTAAGTATGATATTTATAGTGAGAATGTCTAATTCTCTGGCCTGTTAGTCGTCTGTTTCCTCATCTGAAACATAGAAGTAACAATAGTAAATCATTCATTGAAATAATGAGGGCAAACACTTTAGCAGAGTGCTTGGCACATAGCACCGTATTTTTAAAAAGCTGCTTCTATTCCTGTGACTGCTACCCGGTCTAGATAAGGGTGTTTCTACAGTGCATCAAGACTGTATGTAGGCTATAGTGTCAAGTGGCTATTTAAAAATCAGGAACTTAGACATGTGATGGCAAATATACTCAATAAGGTGATCTAGCTTTTAAAATTCAGATAAATCCTATGCAAGTGGATTGCTCACCCCAAAATCTGGGTTTCAAGCACTATACTCTGTCATCCTGGGTGGGGTAAGGAAGGCTTTCCAGAGAAGGCTAAATCTAAATGAACCAGGAAAAAATAGGATTCCCACTGCCCTCTATCAACCTGCTTGTAAATGTGCAAATTCTGATCATAGAAAAGTCAAAGTAAGGATTTATTCTGAAAGCTAATATAACGAGAACAAATCCCACTGCCCCACCCTCCTTGTGTAGAACAACTTGTTTCTGTAAGGGCGGTACATGGGATTATTTGCTACTTCTTTCATTTTTAGTTGATGATATACAGAACATTGTTTCTTGAATATTTATCTGACTTGGTTATATAAAATTAGCACTGGGATATGCTCCAGGAGGTCCCACTTCAGCCCAAAAACTAGTTATCTGGCATCTCACAAACCGGTTATTTTAATGATGAACCCCCCTTAACCCCATCTTGTTGAATGAAACTATTGTCCTGATGAGGTGGCCTTAAAAATCTTTAAAACTTCTGCTGTTTCAAAAAGTAGTAACTCTTTAGAAAGAGACCATCTGATATACCATTTCCATGTGTTTCTTTCAAATTTTATCTTCCCAGGATTTTCTTAATCAGTATTGTTTACACTGATCCTTAATAATGCTGTTTGATCACAAATTCACATTTTGAGGCCTCATTTTTAGGTTTTAAATCATGGTATTTCTGCAAATCAGCATAGAAACTATTGCAAAGAAAGTTTTCTGGAAAACCACAAAACATTTTATATTAAGCCCAAGATGAATCTTCTCTTCTCTGAATTTGTGTTACTTGATACAAAAACTTTGTTTCTGTTTGCATCAACAGCTTTTAAAAACAAATTGCCATCCAAATTAATTATTTTTTTTATTCTGTGTTCATTTTGCATAGCTCCCAGAATGCCAAACCCTTTTTTTCTCTTTATTCCTTTTTCTTTTTCTGATTACAATATATGCATTTGTGTTTTATCTACAATTTAATAAATTCTATCGTACTAATTTTGGGGGGGATAGAAAATAAAATCTTAATCAGCCATATTGTTTCCTTACTTTTCCCCTTTGCTGCCTGGTTTGGACGTCTCATCACTTTCTTTTCTTTTGTTACTGTGTATTACAGAGGAGGTGTCTGCAAGGATCGTTCAAGTAGTCACGGCTGAGGCTGTAGCAGTCCTGAAAGGTGAACAAGAGAAAGAAGCTGAACATAAAGTCCAGCCTGCAGCTCTGCCTTTAGGTAAATGGGAAAGAACCCTCGGTCAGGGGCTATGCCTGCTGTGCCCTGATCACAGGACCAAGTCTTCATGTTCAAAGGAAGGCCCTACTTCATACTTCATCCTTACATATAACATTCATCAAACACCTCTGTTGGGAGGCACTGGCACCTGTTCTCACTTTCTTCCCAGGCTCATTTGTGGTATTTGGACAGTCTTTAGAGTAATAAGCTTATAGTTAGACTTTGCCCCTAAATCGTTTTTAAATTTTCATTTCTAGACCACTGGAGATACTTACTATAAAAATAAAGCCAATGCATATTGATGTCACGACACCCACTTGTATAGAAAATGTGTTAAAACTTTAATTAGAAATGATTATTTCCCTTTATTGATTTTGGCAAATGATTGTCTAGTCTTATTTCAGTCTCCCTGAACCAGCTATAGAAAACCTATAGTCAGGGCTTTGTTAGAATCATGAGTGACTTTGTATCCCAGTATGGTCTTCACTTGGTTCATCTAAGGGCACTAGATAGCATTGCTCTCTCCCTTGGTCACAAGTCAGATGCCCTCCAGAGCCAAACAAGTAATGTAATGGTGTTTGCCAAAGAAAACACTCTCAGCCAAAGCTTGCTGACTCTTCTCTAAATAGATAGAGAGAGAGAGAGAGAGAGAGAGAGAGAGAGAGAGATGATAGATACATGGTAGATAGGTAGATAGGTAGATAAATAGATAGAAGAGAGATAGATAAATGATAGATACATGGTAGATAGGTAGATAGATAGATAGATAGATAGATAGATAGATAGATAGATAGACAGATAGATGATAGATACATGGTAGATAGGTAGATAGGTAGATAAATAGATAGAAGAGAGATAGATAAATGATAGATACATGGTAGATAGGTAGATAGGTAGATAGATAGATAGATGATAGATACATGGTAGATAGGTAGATAGGTAGATAAATAGAAGAGAGATAGCTAAATGATAGATACATGGTAGATAGGTAGATAGATAGATGATAGATACATGGTAGATAGGTAGATAGGTAGATAGGTAGATAAATAGAAGAGAGATAGATAAATGATAGATACATGGTAGATAGATAGATAGATAGATAGATAGATAGATAGATGATAGATACATGGTAGATAGGTAGATAGGTAGATAAATAGATAGAAGAGAGATAAATGATAGATACATGGTAGATAGGTAGATAGATAGATAGATGATAGATACATGGTAGATAGGTAGATAGGTAGATAGGTAGATAAATAGATAGAAGAGAGATAGATAAATGATAGATACATGGTAGATAGGTAGATAGATAGATAGATAGATAGATAGATAGATAGATAGATAGATGTAGGTGTATATACATGCAAAGACACAAAAAAGAAAACTCTTAGGTTCAACATATGTCTATTTCACAGGTACATATAACTAATCCACAGAAAGTTATAATTTTAAAGCCTAAAAAATAGTACATATCCAACGCATGCCTCATGTACCCTTAATATTTGATTTTCTGGTCAGTACCCCTTTAAGCAATTTGAGCAACTCAAAAAATTAAGCAATTAAAATTCTGCTCTCCCAGAATAATCAATACTCATTATTTGTAGTAGAATGTTCTTTGATTATAAAGGTTTATTTTTCTCTTAAAACAGGAGGGAAAGTATATTATTCAAAGCATTGACCTTCTGCTTGTGGTTCACTTCTATTCCTTAAATAGAAGACCCCCACCCATTTTTTTTAAATTTGAAACTTGAGGGGAGCCTGGGTGGCTGAGTTGGTTAAGTGTCCAACTTCAGCTCAGGTCACGATCTCACGGTTCATGAGTTCGAGCTCCGCGTCGGGCTCTGTGCTGACAGCTTGGAGCCTGGAGCCTGCTTCAGATTTTGTGTCTCCCTGTCTTTCTGCCCCTCCCCTACTTGTGCTCTGTTTCAAACAAACATTTAAAAATTATGGGGCGCCTGGGTGGCGCAGTCGGTTAAGCGTCCGACTTCAGCCAGGTCACGATCTCGCGGTCCGTGAGTTCGAGCCCCGCGTCAGGCTCTGGGCTGATGGCTCAGAGCCTGGAGCCTGTTTCCGATTCTGTGTCTCCCTCTCTCTCTGCCCCTCCCCCGTTCATGCTCTGTCTCTCTCTGTCCCAAAAATAAATAAACGTTGAAAAAAAAAATTTTTTTTAATTAATTAATTAATTAATTAATTAAAATAAAAATCAAAACCTGAAAATGTGTTATATAGAAACCTATGGGTCAAGGGGTTAAGAAGTTGCCTGTGACCCCAGAGCTCCAACTAGTAACTGATTTAGGAGAGGGGAAAACAGATGCTCTTTAAAATAGATTTTCCTGCTGGCCCTGATGATAAACATTTCCTTTTGCAATTTCTCACCTTCATAGGAGTAGTCATAAAGAAGGCAAGAGTCTTGAAAAGAAGTAGAGTTAACTGTGGTGTTAACATCTTTTAGAACCTTTCTCTTTGGCTCTCTATGTATAATGCCCAGGCCAGAAGATTACTCAGCTCCCACTAGTGCATGGTTTCCGTCTGAAGGTTGCCTCAGGCTCTGATAGCTTCATTTTTCTTTTCTGAGAATACATAACAGAAGATGCATTTTGACATTAGACTCAGTGGACAAAATGTTGTTTAAAAAAAATACATCACCTATAATACTGTGAATGACAAAGGTTACATATGTTTCCAGATCAAAAATTTAAACAATATAGAGTTCTAATTTTTTTTTTCAGTCAGCCAAGCTAAATCCAAACTACAGTGCTTGCCTGTGCATTTGAATACAGTAGATTAGGGCCAGAATAAAATATTATATTAATCAAACAAGCAGACACAAATTAATGGGATTAATGATAGAACTTTAGCAGGCATCAGTAATCCATTCTTTAGAGGGAAGACAAAATGAATTTTTTAAAATATTAAATGCTTTTCTTTCTTTTTAGGTTCTTTAAAATATGTGAATCAGGTAATGGGACAAAAAATAAGTCAAGTGCAACTTACTATTGAATCTTTTCCTAAATTTCATGGAGTGGCCTTTTTAGAGATGGCAGAGCTGTTACCCATCTACTGACCTAGCAGGATTAATTGCTGTATCTCGTTTTTCCACTGTTTGCTCTTTAGCAGCTGAAGAGACACCTAATCTGCCTCCTTCTCCACCTCCGTCACCAGCCTCAGAACAGACTGTCACAGTGGAGGAAGGTAAGGCCTATTGGACTTTTTGAGGTTTGTCTTCTGGTAAAGTGTTAATGGACATCAATCCATAAGCAGTGGACTTCAGTATAGGTTAGTACATGACCCAGCTGAGAGCTGTCTGTTTCAAACAGTCAAGAAGAAACAAAGACTCTACATAAATGTATAATCATTGATCTATACAAAATCAGAAGTAGAGGAATATGGTAAATAAAAAAAGGAAAAATCACCTTGATGCAGCAGAAGGTAACTGTTTAAATTGCTCAAATAGCTACAGAGAACCAGTTCACTTAATTAATGTAAAATGTTTTGACAGAGAAGATACAATCCTATCTTATAAGTGACTGAACAAAAATAAATTTATTGGTGAAATTATAAGGAAGTGTTGTCTGAAATTGTCTCTGTTTTGCTATTTTGCTGCCAAGGCCTTCCCTAGGGCCTGGTCCATAGCAAACTCTCAATAAATATTAATGAATAAATGAAGAAGTCAATGAATGAATTTGATATTGAGAGCAGTGAACTGGAAGCTGAGATCATGGCTTCTTTCCTGCTGAGACCTGTTATTGTCTATGAATATATTTATGCTTTTATTCAACATAAAATGCTATGTCAGCTTTTCAGTTCCAATAAAACAGAGGGATGCCTTTGAAGAATATTCATTCAAAATCTGAGCTGAGAGGCACTACTGAAAAGCAAACTATTACTGGTTTTCTGACTTAGATCAGTTAACTTTTGTGTATTGTTTGAGTTACAGGCAAAGACAGAGAAGAGCGATAGCTAAAGTTTTGTTTCAATATAATTTAGTTTTCATATAGCAAAATCAGAATTTTAAAGCTATTCCATTTTATTCACTTACTGTTTTATTTATTTTCGTTTTGTTGTCCCTTTTAGCAATTATTTTACTGGGTTAAAAATTGAACAATGTCACAAAAGAGTCATTTTTTTTATAATTTATAATTAGGTTCATTTAAAATATTCTTTGAGTTCCTCAATACAGATTTTCCAAGTTACAGAACTGTAAACTATCAATAAACATAATTTATTTATCATCACAGATTTATAAACCTAAACTTCTTTTAATGAGGTTTTTCTTTCTTAAATTGAGGCCTTTTTTCTAATTTACTGCCTGAAATAGCATTAACTGAGCTAAATTATTCTAAAGAATAAAAGAAAATTTGGGGACTATAATTAGTGGATATAATCAGGATTATTAGTCAATTGCCTGAAAATGTGATTTGATCTTTTCCTTTATAGATTTGAAAGATTGTTTTGTCCTTATTTTCATCCATTCATTGACACGTATTTTCAGAGCACCTACAGTGTTCCCAGTACTCTTTACATTCTAAGTATACACTAGTGGGCAAAACAGACATGATCCCTGCTTGTAAGGAGCACAGAGTCTGGTGGAGAACAGCAATCCAATAAATAAGCTTACAAATAATTTCAAGTTGGATTAGCACTAGGGAGGAAAAGAATAGAGCTTTAAGATAGAACAAGGGAAATCTTGTTTTATTGGATGGTGAGAAGACAGTTAAGGAGCTGAGCTCAAAAGCATGAGGAAGAGTTGGTCAAGCAAAGATGCAGGGAAAAGGGCATTTGGGGTGAAGAGACCAGGACATGCAGCGGAACTCAGGTGGACAAGAACATGAAGTGTTCTAGCAACTAAAGACTTCACATGGCTACTGGGTAGTGAGAAAGGGGTTGAGTAGTGAAGGAGTTTAAGAGTCAGCGGTAGCCAACTTGGTTCATGAGCCTGGATTTCACTGGGGATGCGCTGGAGAACTTTCCATGACAGCTGTACTTCCCTCAGGCCATTGAAAATGTTTCTGAGCCTCTACTTAAAGCCTTTCAAGTATCAGAGAATCTTCTTAACTCAAGATGGTCACTTGGGTATGATGTTCACTCCAAAATCGGCTGGAAAGCTAATAATTTACTCTTCTTACTCTTATATGGGAGTTGGAGCAGAAAGGGTAGTAGAATCCATCTATCTGCCTGGGAATTCACCCAATCTGCTTTCTGATTGGTGCTATCGTGCATATAATGAAAATATAAATAAGTCATAGAATCGTTTTCATATTTTGATACACTTTCCAGAGTAACTATTTCCTTATATTTCGAGATTGCTTTCCCCAAGTTGTTTTGAGTATATTTGGGGACATTTCCAACTTACTTCCTATTGAAGATGATCCAAGATATTTTATCCTTAACATTTTTCAAACCAAACTTGTATTTTTATTGAATTATTACTTTTTTATTTTTTCGAAAGAAAGCATTAAACTATATGAAGGCCTAATGATTTGCTTTTCAAAGGATAACCATTTTTTACTTATATGAAAAAAATATATGTCCCTTATAAACTCTACCTCATTAATTTAAAAGATCAAGTAATATTCTTATACATGTGAAAGATATGGGTCTAGGTAATTCTACTAGCCCTGTCTGATTTTAGGCCACCCTGAAAGCACGTATAATTTTTTTTTAGGTTTTGTTTATCAGAAAATAAATAGTGAAAAGTTACAAGACAAGATTCAACTCTTCAGTTTTTCAAACCAATTGGTTTGCAAAGACCTGGGAAAAATTCTATTAATGTATAGCTCATAGCAGGTTGGGTGGAAAAGGAGTATGTGGGTTTTTCATCTGCAAGATTTTTTTTTTACCTACCTCAACACACCCTCAAGGAAACTTTAATCTAAAGGCGTGTGACTGCCAATTCATTTATACAAATGTAAGAGAGCTCTTAGATTAAATTGAGTAATTCAATGTTTTTGAGGATGTGATTATTTTTATGTTATCAAAAGTTTTTAAATCTGTTCTTTCCCAAAGGGGAAGCATGAACGCTTCCACCAAAAATAATTTAAGATGTTAATTACTGTAAGTTATGAATATGCATTTATTATAATTGATGTAATAATAATTCTCAGAATGTGTGCTTATTTGGGGAAACAAAGGGATTTTGATGGCAAAAATAAATCAGTAGCACACTTAAAAGGAAACTCAGGTACAGTGAATCAATTAATACTGCACTAGTTGTCATGTTTTCAGATTAATCTCCTTTTTCTTTTTGGCCTAACCAATAATAGTTGTCATTTGGACTGAACTGTTAGAATTTGGAAGCCTGTGCAAGAACAATGGAATCATCTGAAAATAGAACCAGGAAACTTTCTGCCCTCTTAGGTTTGCTCCAGAATCCTAGGGTGGTGTTTTCCTGTGTCAGTGATGTCGTAAAGTTATCATTGCTAATCTGAAAGTATTTTTCCTTCCAACTCACTCTGGGCAGCAAAAGCTTGCAGAATGGAAAGGGCTTAGAGATAGTGGAGAACAATGTAAGTAGAGCCAATTGCCCCAGGTGGTGGGACAGAAGCCACGATGCCAGGACAGGCAAAATCACGAAGTCACTGATACCCCAAGAGACTCCGTGTCTATTACAAAGTGACTACTCATTTGTACCAAAGGGTACAGACAGACCAAGGCTGGGTTTTATGTGGCAAATCTTACTTTAACTCAATATAGAGTTTCCAATGCTTTAAAAAAAAATTGTACGAAAACAAATCAGGGAGATGTACTCCTCCACTGAAATCAGGTAAGCTTCATTTCTGAATATTATCATTATGCAACAGAACTATGTAAAAGTCCAAGATTCATCAGGTAACCATATCCTTTGAAATATCACATTATCAAATGAAATAGAATATTTCATGGTGAAAGCAGAGTCCCTCTCCCAAAACAGGTGTACTTTTAGTAAAAGGAAACATTCAATCCTGACCATAAATAACAAAACTAACTTATGAGATGAATTTACTTTTTATAAATCTCTCAAGTCTGGCCTTGGTGTATCAAATGAATGGAAAGCACAGGTACATGACAAGTTGAGTATATCGAAGACAAAGATGCTAACATACATGGAGTCCAGCATCACACTTGGCATTTTCTCAGATATCTCCTCATTTAATCCTCCCAGTAGCCCACAGAGATAGATATATTCACTTCCACTTTTTGCCCCTGGATGTCATGGCTAGTAATTCAGGATTGCAATCCAAATCTCAGTCCCTGCAGTCATAGCCCACTGTGTCCCTAAAGCCATTCTTCTCTTGGTTCTTAATGTAGGTCTAAGAAATGGAAGTGATCTTCCAATGAAGGTTTTTTTTGTTTAAGCTCCTGGACCAATTTGCTTTTTTTTTTTTTTGAAACCATACCAAAATAAATAATTTATTTAATTATAATTAGTATGTATCCCACCTCCACTGGATGTGAACCAAGAACACCTGCCATTCACGATTCCGTAGCAAATAAGATCTATTTCTTTTATCATTATTGTTGGAACCAAGCACACTGGTTGGTCTTAGCTAGCCATGGTCCTCTTAGTATAACTTCCCTAGCACATCTCTGCAACTTGTAGATGGACTTGAGGCTCATAGGTCCAAAACAGAGACTTGGAGCACCTACAGCTAATAGTACCAAGACTGGACTTTGCCAGACATTCATTCTTTTTGGAGTTGCCTGGCCATACAAATACTACAGAGAAGCTCCTTTTCACTGCAGTCCTTAAAGTTTTTTGCTGTTTTTGTTGTTATCTGTTTAGAGTCAAAGTTTTCAGAATAGAAAATACTGTTTCTTTGAAATGGTACAGATCTGAAGCAAGACTCTGTACTGTTTTCACATTTTGGCACTTTCGAAAACAAGCAATGGCAACAAGAAAGAGGAGATCAAAATCTTCAAAAGGCTAATGCATTCAAGGAGTATTGCCTTTAAACTACCAGCTCTCAGCTTTAAACTCTTTCATTTTACATTATAGTTAACCCCTACTCCCCAGAAAATGTTGAAAAGCAGAGAGACAAATATGCCATTTTCACTTATTGATAATCCATGCAATCTATTGAGCATATTGGAAGTTTTAGAAGTAACTTGCGTACATGAGGTGTTTAGAGCCTTAAGGAGTCCTGGAGGAAATATGAATGGCTAGGACATGTGACAAGCCTGGGGCTTATGATTCAGCCAGTGTTGTAGGCCAATTATCTCAGTCAATTATCTGCTCAGCTGAGAAATCGTGCCGAGTTGAACTAAGAATATCAAATGTAATTTTAGAGTTCTGCTACCCCCTGATATAATAAGCATCATGGCTGAGAAAGTTCTGAGCACCCAGCCCCCAAAAATATAACATGGAACAATCAGTAAATAATGTGCTCAAAAGATTAAAAGCATTCCCTCTATAAAATGTTATTTTAGTATCCTTATGATTTTAGATTTATTTCCAGGTGGCAGGACTTTGTTGCTGAAAATTAGTTACTGCCCTAAAAATACAGTGCATTTTCAAATAAATGCTCTAATCCATCTGCTTAAGTTTTGATAGAAATAAAAATTATACAGACAGATACACAGACTTTCAGTAAATCTTAATCATTCTCATTATTGAAAGTTATGAAATTTAAAACTTATTTCTCTCTATAAGCAAACAAATAGTGATTAGTAAGTTCAGTAACCTGTCATGTAGGCCTGAGATGTAGTGTGTATACCACATCAGAAGCTGAATATTGTTTGCTGTCATCATCCTTAGAGCTCACGAAATATACCAGAGTCCAAGAGCGAGCAGACTAACCTACACTTGTGTTTTTAAGGACATATATTTAAATAAGGCTGATTTCTAAGCCAAGACACTGGAAAGGATAGAAGTGAGAGCAGTTCTTTTAGCATTTCAATGAGAAATATGCAATGAGGGTTTAAAATATAAAGACAGCCAAGAGCCAGAGGTGCAAATGAAATCACATAGAATAAAGTCTTGGTGAATCTGAATCCAGCTCTGTGGAACTTCTCAGCTAAGTATATCACTTTTACGCTTTCAGAAGAAAAAGAAGAGGAAATGATTTATATTATTAGGGACTTTCTTAAAACCGTCTACCTTCACAGTCATGCAAACGAGAACCAGTGTTAGAAAGGACACCCCTAGGATTTGGCATCCAAAGAAAGATCTATGGAGCTATGCCACTGTGCTCTCCTTAGCAAGACAGGAAAGAATAATACACTATAGATTTTTCTCAACTGGATTGGAATTAAAAATGGCTTTCTGGTGAAAGTCATTAACAAAAAATTAAATTAACCAAAGTGCTAACTATGTGAGCATCCTAGATAATTAAGGTTGTGCTTCAAACAGGACTGTTTTCCTCTATAATTGTATAGCATCAGGTCCTAACACTTTTCTTCTTTTTTAACTCATAAAAATATTGACAGAAGCATGAAAAGAACCTGCTTGAAAACATTTCTTCCAAATACTGCTTTTGTATTGTAATGCTTTGTTTCTATTCCAGTGTTTTTGTGGTTATTCTGACTTGTTTGAGGGGAATGTATAGACCATTTCTACTATGTATACAGTAAAGGGTGTTAGCGCATTTGATTTATTAAATCAATGGCAAGGTTACCTAAGGCATAGTGTAAATTCAGTGGCTGCTGAAGCATGAAACATTCACTCTCTCCCATCCTCCATCAGCTTGGTCTTGCTAATTCCCCTCCATCCCGCTCTGCTGGTTCTGTAGCCCATTGTGTCCTTGTGCAGGTGTTTGTCTCGTTCGTCTGATCTTGTGTCTGTCTTGTCCAGTTCTCCCTGCAGTTTCTTCCTGTGTGTCTGTTTGTAGATGAAGGGGCTGAGGATCAAGTGGGTCCTCTACACAGTTTCCCCAGCCATGAACCTGCCACCAGCGGGGAGAGGCGTAGGCTCCTAGCCCCCTCCATCTCGGTGTCTGTGCCTGATGATGACCCTTGCAATTCCGATGAGGAGTACTATGAGCATCCTTTGTTCAGCTCACAATGGACTACCTCTAGTGTGCTCCCCAGTGTCCCAGCGCAGAGTGCAGAGGCCCACTTAGGCCAGGAGAAAGGTGAACCAAGCATGGTCCCTTTTTGCTCCTCCTCCCCAGCCTGCAGCTTTGACCACATGCATCATACTAAGTGTACCTTTGTATGTGGGGTGGGAGGGGAAAGAGCCTGTTTTTTCCACATGAAAGTGAAGTCCCTATATAATTTGTATGTCTAGCGAAATACCTCATGTACAAGAAGCCTTATTTGAGGCATGTGAGTGTTTTCTTTTTCTGTATCATTGCTTCTGAGAAGAAGGCAAAAAAGATGGGGGAGTGAAATGGAGGGAGCAAAAGGAGTTCAATTAAAGTTTGACTCCTTTCTGCTCCCTGTAAATAAATCAGTGGGGGAAGAATATATCCTCTTACTCAAACTGAAGAAGAGGATCCTGTATATAATTTTTCCTCTTTGGGTACATAATATTACTAGGACCAGACTTAAATAGAATTAGCCTCCTTTTTAGTGCCATGTTAATACAATAGCTCTTTAGAAGGGAAAGATTGTGAATCTGTTTGGAACAGAATTAATGTTACAAAATGAATGTATTTCTCCAAAACACTTAATCCTCTACAGAAAGTAGAGAGGCTCCCCCGGGTGACTGAATATTGGCTAACATCAGCAGACCTGGGCTAAAGTGAAGGAACTGATCCACAGCCTTTGTCATCATCCCACCCTCATAAAGCTAGAAGACCCTAGTGTACACCTGGCTGTGATGAGAGTAAAAAAGGTGGGTGGTGGGCTGCAATTTATCTCATTCTAATTAGGTAGTTTTGTAAAGGAAAACAAAATTAGAGCTAAAAACATTTTTTGCATAGGTGAAGAGGTTATTCTCAAATAGGGAGAAATGACTTGCTTGCATGAAGAGTTTATTTTCATATGAGACAGCATTTAATGTAAGGGCCGATAGTTCCAAGGCAACAGGGAATAAATGCATAGCTTACCAGCTACATTCATGATAATAAACTTCTTCAAGGGTGCTTTGGAAAACAAAGAGCCCCAATGGCTCGGACACTCTGACAGAGAAATCTAACCCGTACTAAGTTCTTCCAATAGCGTGAACTTACCACAATTAAGAGAAATATATGAAATTTTGAATAAAGGACAAGTGCAGTGGAAATAAACATGATTTATAGGAAATAAGGAAAGGGAAAGCTAAAAGGTTATGTAGATTTGGAAAACATGTCGATTAAATTGATTAGACTTTATACAACAAGGTGACTTTAAAAGTCTCATCATCTGTAATCAAAATCTCTAATTCTATGCATTGTAAAAATGGCCTTAATAATAATTTGGAGCCTGAAATTTTAAAATGTTACTTACATAATTAAATGATAAAAATGAAAGTGGCTGGGTGCTAAATGGCAGGAAATAGATGAAGTATTTCTCTCCCCTCCCCCACCCAAGAATTTTAATATTTCTCAAAAAGAAAAGAAAAGAAAAGAAAAGAAAATTCCTTTCCTTTCCATCTGTTGTCTTTCTCACCGGGCCATTTAAATAACGTATAATTGTTTCATGAGAATTTCATAAGAATCTTTCATATGGAGAACTATAAAACAGCTTATATATCTCCCTCT
Source organism: Acinonyx jubatus (assembly GCF_027475565.1). Taxonomy (NCBI): domain Eukaryota; kingdom Metazoa; phylum Chordata; class Mammalia; order Carnivora; family Felidae; genus Acinonyx; species Acinonyx jubatus. The sequence goes on from NC_069381.1 coordinate 191,538,030, forward strand.
AATTTCTTAAGGAATAAAATGGGATTTATTTTATTGGTATTTGAAGTGCAAATGAGACGCAAATAAACACGACAATTCATGGCCTTCATAAGTGTGCTTTCTACATTTTAATTGTTAACGTTTTTCCATGTGGTATACATCTTTTGGGAGGATATTTTGGCAGTTTAGTTGCCATTCAGTTATCTTGGTGGTTTTGTTTTGAATTGCAGAAATAAGACTTTATAGGTAATATGCACATTTTCTTATTCAGGATCAAAGAGAAGTATACATGAACTACATTATTGGTTTTTTAAGGGTTTCAGCAATAGGGTAACAGTTGTGTTGCAGAGGTAGACTTTTCTAAGTGGGAAGATTACATTTTACCTGGACCTTGTTTTTCACAATATTTTGCTTACCCATTCTCTGATACCACGTGATGCAAGGAAGGTAAAATAAATTGAATCAGGAAGTCATTTGCCTTAAAAATATTAAACAAATTAAAGTACAGTCTGAAGCTTTAAATACTAAATACTTCTGCTTTTAAATACTAAATAAAATAGTTTTGATGGATTCCATGATAAAGCTGTTAAGGTAGTTGGTGGCTATCATTTTGAGACCAGGTGTTTTTTTAATTCCCAAAGATTCTTTACTGAAGTTTGCATGGTTTAAGTAAAGTAATAAGAAATTCATATGTAGGGGCTTACTGCATTGGAGAAAACAGCAGGTGTCTAACAAATGTAAAGGTATTTTTCAGTACATCTATGCATCTATCTTTTCATGATCATCCATCGTCCAGCAGCATCATCTCTTATTTCCAGCGAGCTTTCTATACGTGTGCCACTTCCTGCCATTTCCACCAAGGGTAATAGAGCAATAAAACCCTTTCAGCTCTCAAGTTTTTAACAAAACAGTCTTTTATCAAGAGTGTAAAAGGCATCATTATTAGCAGATTATATATAATAATTTCCCAAGCAATACGTAATGCACGTTGCATTAGAATATTAATTTGCTCATCCAAATGGGAAAAGAGGTTCTGGTGAGGTCAACATAATGGAGCTGAAAGTGTTCCTTGAATGATATTTCTGCCATTTTGTGTATTGTTCTGTGGTCATGATGTCAACATCTTTTTCATCCCTAAGAAGAAGAAACGCTAGAGGGAACAATGGCTGAGGAAGAGAAACCTGCCACTCTTCCTGGGAAAGAGTGCAGGGCTGCCAAGGCCTCAGACCAACCCAAGGGCCTCAGTGAGTCTAGTGCGGAGGCCCAAATAGTTCCTGAAGAGAGTGCCCCAGCAGGGGCCCCACAGGAGAAAAGTGTAAAAGAGGTCTCGGAGGTGTCTCCAGAAGTAAAAATCCCTTCCTCTGCTGGGGAAGGTGTGTCTTTCCTAGGATTTGCATGTGTTTTGTTGCAAATGATCTCTCCGGCAGCTTACCAACCTGATGCCTTTCCAATGCTATTCCATTGCTTGGTCTTCTCATGGTCCCAAGACCGCTGTTTTAGGTTTAACGGGCAGAGTGTGGCTTGCACAGGTGCTGTGTGGCAGCTAGGTTTTCCACCGCTGCAGCTGATTCTTGATTTTACTTTGCCATGATACGATACGCTTTGCGGCCAGGCTGACGATGCTGTGTGAGCTTTTTGTCCGCCCCCTCATCTCAAGTGTTTGCCAGTCACATTGCTAATACATGTATATTTTTATTTTTATTTTTGAGACAGCGATTCATATGCTTTTCTTTCAAATCGTAGAGTTGGATCTTGGCACATAGAGGCTTAAATGGTAGAATTGTTTTTGTTTGCAACCGCAGTGTGCTATATTTTTTATGCTTCGATGAATACTGGTTTGGTTTCCTTAAAAGCTCCTGCTGATGCTTCTCATATCATTTCCTCTCCATGGCAGCCAACCTCTTTGACCATCACCATATCTCTTGAGTTTTCATTCATCTAACCTTTATTAGAAGTTCATAAAGTATTTCTTTTCTATTGTTACAACAGGACACACAAGTATATAAGGTAATGATGATCCATACACTTGCTCTTCGAGAGATGACTGAATTTTCTTATTTGCCCCAAATCTTTTCCAGATAATTACATTTAGCCCTAAAGATCACAGTGAAATACCTGTGACAAAAGTGAGACTCTAAAACCTTTCGGGTTAGTGAACAAACCGAAACTGAAAAAAGAGTTGTTTAATTTCTGGGAAGCATCTTTAAAGCCAATACTACTTAGTGTCTCATCATTAGTCATGTTCCAGAGAATGAGGTCATGACCAGGGAGAGAAAGATGTTATAATAACTGACTCTTTTTGAAATGTGTATTCACATGACATCCCAGTATTAACAATATAATTTAGATTTTCTTATATCTGTCATGTAGGTTAACTAAAATGATTAGGAATTAAGAATTTTGAATTTGTGGTACAAATTGATTTGTCGACTTTTAGGTCATATCATATAAAGTTAATAGCAAATATTTATTTACATTATAAATATTTATATAAAATATATTTATAGATAAATATCATAAATATTTATTTATATTCCTGAAATTTAATCTCAGATGATCTCTAAAAAATTATGTCAGTAACCTTTCAGTGTTCAAAAAATTGGCCCTGGCATGTGTAAATCAAGGTAATTGAAACTATTGATACTTATTATGAATTAATTAGCACTCTGCCCATGGCCTGCCAGTTCATTTTTAAACGAGAACAAAAATGAAAAGTTCAGTAGACATTCATCCTTTTTCATAGTTAGTCCTTAATGTATTTTTATACCGTAATGTTACTGACTTATTCAATATTCTTTAATTTATGATTTTTGTCTGTAGAAGGCACATGAAATTTTTTTCCACTACAATATACATGACATACTATTTAGGAAAGACCAAATAAAGGAGAAAGGAGTATTCAAACTACACACTTAACTACAATTCCTGTATGCATAGATTCTCAACAGGAGTCCATTTTAGCAGTACAAATATATCTCAGTCCTGACATTTTCATATTGATTTTTAAATGGGTAGCATGCCTGCATGTTCCATAGTTTCATTTTGTTTTGTTTTGTTTACCCTACCATTCATTTGTCATTTCAAAATATAATTTTAAGCTTACTGCCTGAAAGCACTTGCCTATTATTTGTTTAAAAATCAACCCAATTACTTCAGGTTTACTTCCAGCCTCGAAGATGGAGTTCCATGATCAGCAGGAATTGACTCCCTCCCCAGCTGAGCCATTGGACAAGAAGGAAAAGGAGTCAGAGGAACACAGTAAGCCTGGTGAAGACCTTAAACATGCTGCCTTAGCTTCTCAGCCTGAGACGACTAAAACTTCCCCTGATAAAAAGGACACGCAAGGCACAGAAGAAGAAAAAGCACCCACCGCCCTGTTTGGGCATGCTCTTGGTGCCGGGCTGGAAGACATGAAACAGAAGACAGAACCCAGCCTGGTGGTGCCTGGTATTGACCTCTCTGCAGAGCCCCCAGCTCCAAAAGAGCAAAAGGACTGGTTCATCGAAATGCCAGTAGAAGCAAAAAAAGATGAGTGGGGTTTAGCTGCTCCCATATCACCTGGCCCCCTAACACCCATGAAGGGAAAGGATGTGTTTGAGGATATCCCCAAATGGGAAGGGAAACAATTTGATTCTCCCATGCCAAGTCCCTTTCAGGCTGGAAGCTTCACTCTTCCTTTAGATGTCATAAAGAATGAAATAGTTGCAGAAGCATCACCCTTTGCCCCTGCCCTATTGCAGCCAGATGACAAGAAATCTCTGGAAGAAACCAGTGGCCCAGTGACTGCCAAAGATAGTTCTAAAGCTGAAGAGCCTCATAAGGATAAACCTGACAAAATGGCAGAAGCACCAGCCTCAGAAGCAATCACCTTACCCAAAGATGCCCACATTCCAACTGTGGAAGAATATGTCCCAGAGAAAGTATTAGGAGAAGAAAAAGGGGCGATAAAGCAAGAGAGTGTGCAGAAAACAGAGATCTCAACCCTCAGTGGACAGGAAGCTACACTTACTGAAAAGGAGTCTCAGCTAAAGCTTGAAGAGAAAACGACCATCTCTGACAAAGAAGCCATGCCAAAAGAGAGTGAGCCCCCCAAACTGACAGATGAAGAAACAGGCATAATTCAGCCCTCCGTGGAGCACACCCTCTCGAATGAAGAACAGAAAGGCCAAGACACTACCACAGATACACTAAAACAGGACTCATTCCCTGTAAATTTGGAGCAAACAGTTACAGATTCAGCCATGACCTCCAAGACACTGGAGAAAGTCATGACCGAACCAGCTGCAGTAAGTGAACAGAGTGCAACCCAGGACCTTTTTCAAGAAAAAGTTGCTGATAAAGATCATAAGGTTGAAGTGGTTGGGGCTGAAACGTCAGCTGAGCTTGACATGCCATTTTATGAAGACAAGTCAGGAATGTCCAAGTATTTTGAAACATCTGCCTTGAAAGAAGAAGTGACAAAAAGCATCCAGCCAGGCAGTGATTACTATGAACTAAGTGACACAAGAGAAAGTGCCCAAGAGCCTTTTGATACCGTATCTCCTGCATATAAAAACGGTGACAAGGGACTTCAGGCAGGTAAAGAACCCCAGCCCAGTGCTCCAGCACAAGAAGCAGGGTATAGCACTCTTGCACAGAGTTATCCATCTGAGGTGCCTGAAGAACCCAGTTCTCCTCAAGAAAGAATGTTTACTATTGATCCAAAAGTGTATGGGGAGAAAAGGGATCTCCACAGTAAGAATAAGGACGACTTGACATTAAGCAGGAGTTTAGGACTTGGTGGAAGGTCTGCAATAGAACAAAGAAGCATGTCAATCAATTTGCCCATGTCTTGCCTGGATTCCATAGCCCTTGGATTTAACTTTGGTCGGGGACATGATCTTTCTCCTCTGGCTTCTGATATTCTAACGAACACTAGCGGAAGTATGGACGAAGGGGATGATTACCTTCCAGCCACAACCCCTGCACTTGAGAAAGCCCCATGTTTCCCAGTAGAAAGCAAAGAGGAAGAAGAACAGATAGAGGGAGAAAAAGCTACCGGAGAGGAAAATGCTCAAGTTGAGACATCGTGTGAGTCACCTTTCCTAGCCAAAGATTATTACAAAAATGGCACTGTCATGGCCCCTGACCTGCCTGAAATGCTAGACCTGGCAGGCACAAGGTCAAGATTAGCCTCTGTGAGTGCAGATGCTGAGGTTGCCAGGAGGAAATCAGTCCCATCAGAGACTGTGGTTGAGGAGAGTAGCGCCGGCTTGCCCCCTGTCACTGATGAAAACCATGTCGTTGTTAAAACAGACAGTCAGCTGGAAGACTTGGGTTACTGTGTGTTCAATAAGTACACTGTCCCACTGCCATCACCTGTTCAAGACAGTGAGAATCTGTCAGGGGAGAGTGGTTCCTTTTACGAAGGCACTGATGATAAAATGCGAAGAGATCTAGCCACAGACCTTTCGTTGATTGAAGTAAAATTGGCAGCTGCCGGCAGAGTCAAAGATGAGTTTGGTGCTGAGAAAGAAGTATCCCCACATATCCCTGGTGACAAATCAGTACTGGGTAGGGAGTTTGATCAGGAGAGGAAAGCTAATGATAAGCTGGATACTGTACTAGAAAAGAGCGAAGAACATGCTGATGCAAAAGAACATGCCAAGGCAACGGAAGAGGCCAGTGATAAAGTCGAAACATTTGGATTAGGAGTAACCTACGAGCACCCTTCGACCAAAGAACTGCCCGTATCAAAAGACACATCACCTCCTGCGGCTGAGAAAGCTGAGACAGGTCTTAGTTCAGTCCCAGAGATAGCTGAGGTGGAACCATCCAAAAAAGCTGAACCAGAACTGGATGTCATTGCACAGAAAGCTGACCAGGGTCAATTAGATGTTAAAATCAGTGACTTTGGACAGATGGCTGCAGGACTGACCATAGATGCTGGAAAAGCAACAGAACTTCAACTCGAAGCTACACAAGATCTCACCCCCTCATCTGCAGTACCTCAGGAGGGAGATATGTTTCTGAGTGTTGATCCTGGCCACATGAAAGAAGGCACTAAAACCAGTGAGACAGAAATCAAGGAGAAGGTGGCCAAGCCTGACTTGGTGCACCAGGAGGCTGTGGACAAAGAAGAGTCCTACGAGTCCAGTGGTGAGCATGAGAGCCTCACCATGGAGTCTTTGAAAGCTGATGAGGGCAAGAAGGAAACATCCCCAGAATCCTCTCTAATTCAAGATGAGATTGCCATCAAATTGTCAGTGGAAATACCTTGTGCACCTGCTGTTTCAGAGGCTGATTTAGCCCCAGATGAGAGAGCTGATGTCCAGATGGAATTTATTCAGCAGCCAAAAGAAGAAAGCAAAGAGGCCCCAGATATATCTGTCACTCCCTCCGATGTCACTGAGCCATTACCTAAAGCCATCGGGGCTGAACCAGCAGAGGCTCAGAGTGAAGAAGAAGAGATAGAAGCCCGGGGAGAATATGATAAACTGCTCTTCCGCTCAGACACCCTTCAGATTACCGACCTGGGAATCGCAGGTGTCCGGGAGGAATTTGTGGAGACCTGCCCCGGTGAGCACAAAGGAGTCATCGAGTCCGTGGTAACCATCGAGGATGATTTTATCACTGTAGTGCAAACCACAACTGAAGAAGGGGAGTCAGGTTCCCACAGTGTGCGTTTTGCAGCCCTAGAGCAGCCTGAGGTGGAGAGGAGACCGTCCCCCCACGCCGAAGAAGAGCTCGAAGTAGAAGAGGCAGCCGAAGCCCAGGCAGAACCCAAGGATGGCTCCCCGGAGGCTCCAGCTTCCCCTGAGAGAGAAGAGATTGCCCTCTCAGAATATAAGACGGAAACCTATGACGATTACAAAGATGAAACCACCATTGATGATTCCATCATGGATGCTGACAGCCTCTGGGTGGACACTCAAGGTGTGCATTTTTTTTTTTTAATTTTCTACTTCCAAATAAAATCCCATAACCTAATGGATTTTTTCGATTTTAAACATTTTTTAAAATGTCCCTTTATCTCGATTTTGCATTTTGTTAAATATATGAAGGATTTTGTACATTTGTTACTAATGTTTTCATTGTTGTTGTTGTTGTTGTCATGGTTTGCTTTGATCCACAGATGATGATAGGAGCATCATGACAGAACAGTTAGAAACTATTCCTAAAGAGGAGAAAGCTGAAAAGGAAGCTCGGAGACCATCTCTTGAGAAACATAGAAAAGAAAAGCCTTTTAAAACCGGGAGAGGCAGAATTTCCACTCCTGAAAGAAAAATAGCTAAAAAGGAACCTAGCACAGTCTCCAGAGATGAAGTGAGAAGGAAAAAAGGTTCATTTAACAATCCCTTCTTTCAAAATGTTTTTGAATTTGTTATTACTCTTTTGTAAAAGAAACTTCCTTACAGTGGTAACTAATTATTTATGAAATTTCGTTCGGTTTTGCTCCAAGTGTTTATTTTCTCCTGATGGTATGCTTTTTGTGTGTGTTTTTTTTTATTCATAGCAGTTTATAAGAAGGCTGAACTTGCTAAAAAAACAGAAGTTCAGGCCCACTCTCCCTCCAGGAAATTCATTTTAAAACCTGCTATCAAATATACTAGACCAACTCATCTCTCCTGTGTTAAGCGGAAAACGACAGGTGACTGTTCAATTGTGCAATGTGGCTGGCAAACATAGATGTGTATTTTTTTTATCTCATTACCGTAGCAGCTTCTTCATTTTGTTTTTCTTCCAAGAATCTTAGCAGTCATGAACAGTTTTGCTATTAAGTGTCTTGTATCATTATTCTTTTTTTTTTCTCCTCCCTGCAGAAGAGGTCATGACCATCTGTTTCTTTGTTATGCTCAGACTTAGCAGTGATTTTATCTTGGCATTGTGCTCTAGTGTCACGTTCTGGGGATTCCTATTTTCATTCTGTGTGTTTGGTTAGAGGATGACGATGAATAGGACTGTGGTATGCATTCTCATTATTTTGCTTATTTCTCTCTCTCATGCTTAAACCCATACTATATTTGTTCTATTTTCTACATGGTTACTGCCAAATCTGTTACTGATGTTGATGAATTTACCAAGAATGTACAGTGATTTCAAGATTGGAAATGAAAAGCAAATCTGGGGTAAAATTGTGATTTCAAAATTACTTTGCTTCAGATGAAAGAAAAAGAAAAGGAAAGGAAATGGTCTGGTCATCCCATCAGATTTTATTTTTCGTATCCAAAATTAGCAAGGCTTTCAGTTCACTGTACTCCATCTCTTCACTGACTTTTTGTCATTGGGATTTTCTTAAATGTGTTGGATGCAAACTGCTAATTTTCTGATATAATTTAGTATTCAGAATTCCCAGATAAAACTCCTTCCCCCTGAATCTCTTAGAACTTAGGTGCATTTATATTTCACTACCTCATTTTTCTGTCTTCTCCAAATACACTTGTTTTTAACTCCCCTTGAAAAAGTAGTGAAATGAAGGAGCAAAACGTATTACAAAACAAAAAAAAAAAAGTGCATACAAATATCTATAATGCGAACTCTATTCCTAAATTTCAGTACCAAGTATTTACTTTAAGTGTGTGATTACCCTCGGATAATCTTAATTTATAATACATTTTATTTTAGCATTTATTAAGTAGCACACTTGTAGTCTAGAAAATAAGATATCAGATTGCTAAATCAGAAAGGAATATTTACCTTTACAGTGTATATTGGAAGTGCCTTTATATAAACCTTTGGATGGCTTTAAAGGTTAAGAGCAGCATTAACCTTTGTAAGAAAAAGAAGATCAAGGTAATTGATGGTTTTATGATAGTCAGTAAAATTACAAGTTTTTTATATTTGTGTTCCTCATATGGTAATCATCTCATGAGCTTTCCTTCAAGAAGCAGTCTTTCAGGAAGTATTTGAAAGTGGAAGGCTCAGAATTATAAAGAAACCTTGATGATAGAAGTTCAGGATGAGGAGCTTTTCTAAATTAGACATTAACATGCTATTTCTAACTCTTATATCACATCTTAATTCATTTGCATTAAACTCGGAATTTTTCTTCTAATTAGACAAATGCTTGACAGACTCTCTTGGTTTGGGCATCAAAATCAGATATCATACGTAAAAGGATGAAAGAGTGTATCAGGATTATGAAATTTTAGAGGAAATGTCAAATGGTTTGGTGAAGTGTCTACATGTCATTGGTATTCGATTTACCACATTGAGAGTAAACACCTTTTTAACTCATTCATTAAGGGAAATTTAAGATGTTTGGACTAATTAGAATCTTAGTCTGTTCAGATATTAAGATACTAAAGCAGAAAGCATATACCAAACACTAGATGTCATTGGCTTGAAGCAAGCTCTATGTCGCAGAAATTTAAGAAATGCTACAGATACATTAGGGAAGCATCATTTGCACTGCTTCTTAAAAAAAAATAAAAAAATCATTCCAGAATCTGAATCTTACTAGCCAGTCCTAAATAGCATATAGCATCTTGTAGACAGTTGTTTTTTTGTGTGTGAGAGCTGCATGTGACATAAGAAACCTTTTTGAAACTCATTTGGAGTGCTTATAAGCTTTAGATTTTTCCGCCCTGACGTTTTCCCTTATGAAAGAAGATTAAGGAAGAAATAACTACACAAGCTTGTGCCTTTCATTTTCTAAGCACAATTTTTAAATCGAGATCGTTTTTCTAAAACACAAAGGGTTGTTTTCAATCATGAGAGATATTTGAGTCAAGTCAGGTAAGTCATCAACAGAAAATGTGCTGGAGATAGTAGAGTTTAAAATTGGAACCAGAGGTATTAAACAGCAGCAAGAGAAACAACAGTAACAGATGTGGTAATAATTTCATACAGGAAGTGCATGTGTAGAACATGTTCTATATTACTGAATTTGAAATTCCTCTCATGTTTTCTTTCCTTGACAAGCTGTTTTTCTTCTCATGTGGTGCGTTTCACGTCAAACAAATGTGTCACTCATGTTGCGAAATGAAGGGGTACAGAGGAAAAGGGGTTGGCTGACCATGACAGTTTGAATATAAAATGTAGAAATATCTGTAGGTATGCCACTGGCCATAAAAAGAGGGCTTGGGAATCTCCATGAACACTCTTTTACATCATGCCAACCCTAGAAACCAATCACTCCCCCTTTTCTTAAATTTGACAGTATTTGGATGGTGTTCTGTGACTTCCGTTCTAAAGGATCTATGCTTATGTAGTAATAAGATTTAAAGGTACCTTGGTAACCAATAGGAAGTTATTTGGTGTGCTTACCTGTGCTTTGGTAAACACTGGGTTGTATTAATTAGCACACATTGTAGTGGGAGCCACATGCTATAATGTTGGTTTTCAGATTTCTTCAGTTACTGAATTTGAATCTCAAAATAAGCAAAATTTTGCTTTGCGTTAGTCTGTTGACACAACTGAATAACCAAAAGAGATTAAAAAATGCATTGTGTGGTTTTTAGCCACTAAGTTCGGGGTTGTTTGTATCTTCTTTTTTCGACAGCAACAGGTGGTGAAACAACTCAGGCTTCCAGTGTATTTAAACAGGCAAAGGACAAAGTCTCTGTGAGTAAAATGGTTTTTTCCTTGTTCTTCACTTGAAGCTTCCTTTGGTATTGGTGGCAATGTTTTAATAACTTTAGTTGTAAGTTAGACTTCAGATGTTTACTCTTAAATGTCATTTTGTTTATTTATTTATTTACTTATTTATTTACTTACTTATTTATTTTTATTTATTTTTTTTTAATCGTTCATTCGCCCAGAATGATTCTCCATGGCATTTGGGCATGTCTCAGTATCTTCTAGAATGACATCTGATAGTACTTGGTGAGGGCAGAGCTGGGATTTAGGCTGTCTCTCTTTTAGTAAGATTAAAAAAAAAGAGCACAATGATCTGGCAAAAATAGGGAAGCTCAGTTTATTTACTTTTCATGGAATCAAGATAAATCACTATAATCCACACTAAAGTGTACGTTATAAGACATTTTCATTATTGTTATTACAAAATAAGAATATGAGAAAATTAAACAATGTAGATGAGCAAATATAAGTAAAAATATATTATAGTCCCCTTATCTAAAGAAAACTATAGTTACCATTTTGATATAAATCTTTATTTTTTCCTACATATTGATAGGTTTAATGGCAAAAATGGAAGCACTGTGTATCAGTTTTTACTAAAACAATGTATAGATTTGTTTATTAGATTTTAAATTTGTAATAGATTTTAAAACAATAAATCAATAAACAGATTTCCCCCTCATGAACCAGTCTTGTACATCGCTTTAATGACTACATTGCATTGTGTTTTATTTATTTATGGTGATATACATTATCAGTTCCCTGTTACTTGACTTTTAAACTATTTTTATTGTCGTTTTAACACTATTACTCTAGAAATCTTTTTGGCTTAATCTGTGAATGCATCCATATGCTTTTCCTTAGGATAATTTCCTAGTAGTGAAATTATTGTTTCAAGCAGAAAGTCCACATTTAAAGTTTTTTCCTAACATTATCAAAATTGTCCTCTAGAAGTGTTCTACTGACTTATATGTTCTCCAGCTGTATATAAGAGTGCCCATGTTCATTATTATTACTAGATATTCTTGTACTTTTTCTATATTTACCAAGTTATGGGGATAAAATATTGTTTTAATTTAGTTGCATTAATGATGTTTAACTTCTTCATATGTTTGTCTTTCATATTTCTTTTTTATTGTACTTTTTATGTTATTAACCATCATTTTTTAAACTCCCAAAAGACCAAAGCAAACATGAAGTATTTTACTCCTTTCTGATTGAAAGAAAAAAAAGTTAAAAGACTACTAAAGAGGGGCACCTGGCTGACTCAGTTGGTAGAGTATGCTACTCAATCTCAGAGTTGTGAGTTTGAGCCCCACTTGGGTGTAGAGATTACTTAAAAATAAAATCTTAAAAGAAAGACTATTAAAGAAATCCTAAAATTACAAAACTTTGTACAAATAAAAATATAAATACTTTGCATGATGTTAACCAGTAGTACATCACAATGTTCTAGGTTTTAGACGTCACATGTAAATCACAACTCTTTGTTTAGCATTCTAAAAACTAGTCAGATTTTAGACTTCCACTTTTTATTTATTATGAAAAATAGAAATACATTTCCAATGAGAGCCAAACTGTTTATATCATTTTGAACCTAAAGGACTTTATGTTGATTTTAAAAAATTGATTTTTATGTTTCCAGGCATATTCCTGAACATATGGCAAGCAATAGATTCCATTTACTGCTTTGATAAATATTGGGCTTTATTTTGAAAACACTGTAACTTCAAGATTTCTCTTTACTTTTTGTTTCTGATGGGCAACTAGTGAATTGTGGCTAAGAGCAGGGCTATGAAGCACACCAGGTCTAGGTCTTGAACATTTATTAGCTCTAATAAATAGCTCCCTATGTCTTAATTTTCCAAAAATAAAGGGAGGGTTAAAATTCCTATATCCTACTTTGTGAAAAATAAATACAGTAAATTATAAAATAGTACACTGTATTGTGCTTAGAACATAGTATTTATTCAATAAACAGTGATCGTTGTTGTTATTGTTGTTGTTATTTGAAAGGTAGAAGTCTTTAGGAGCAGATAAAGTAAGTCAGCTTTCCCCCATTAAAAAAAAGCATTTTTAAGTGGACATTGTTTGGAAAATCTTTTGGGTTTTTTTTTTTTGGCTTTTAATTCCAGTTGGTTAACATACAGTGTAATATTAGCTTCAGATGTACAACATAGTGATTCAACACTTCCCTATGGCGCTCGGTGCTCTCATCACAGGTGCCCTCCTTAATCCTCACCTATTTCATCCATCCCTCTACTCCCCTCCCCTCTGGTAACCATCAGTTTGTTCTGTATAGTTCGGAGTCTGTTTCTTCAGTCTCTCTCTCTCTCTCTCTTTCCCTTGGATCATTTGTTATGTTTGTTTGAAAAATATTTAGGAAATTTTCAAGTCCCTTGGTCTTCAAGTAACTCATTGGGAATTCGCATTAAATGCTTGTACTTAGAAAAGAAACCATATACATCTTCTACACAGAACTAATTTTTTTCCTTTATAAATGCCCATCTCCCCTTTCTGAAGAACAGAGATAGGCCACCATTCTTTCTAACTTTTTCTCATTTAACATTCTTTCCCCTCACAACCTCACCCTCTTCCTATAAATTTCCTTTATAACCCCAAGACTAACCTGTTTTTATCTGTGACTTTCAGTACATTCCTCAGAACAGTTCTTTCTGATTTTTCAATTGATCTTTATTGTGAGCCTGACCTATAATCCTTCATTTGTTGCGTATTTGTTTTGTTTTTGTTTTCGTTTTAAGCACAGGATTAGTAGTTGTCTTTCGTAATTTGAGCAATCCAATTATTCCATTTTTTTCTCTCCTGTATCACTTTTGTAATTCACTATTTTGTGGGTAGCATCAATCAAAAAAGAATGACTTGTGCCGAGCCAGGTGCATGTCCCGCTCAAGGCGCTGGGTCTGGAAAACGAGAAGTGATTTGTGCAATCTGTTAATGGGTCTGCCCTGTTAAAGTGCCTGTGGAGGTTAAAACTCGAAATAAAGATGTCGATTTCAACTGCTATTTTTGTAACAGCGAAATCATATTACTTAATGAAACAAAATCTCCTTGGCTTCTTTATACTTTTCTGCATTTTTAACAAAGTGCCCTGTGAAATATGCAACATGTCAGCATAGCTTTCTCTAGAAGCCATATGTCCAACCCCCTGATGATTCCCACTTGAGAAATATCTCTCCAGGGACTAGCAACACCCGTAATTTAAGTCCTGTGATTTTTTATGGGCAATGTCTTTAGTGCTTACTTTCATTTTTAGAATTTGTAAGACACCGTACAAACTGATCTATGCATAAAAATGTTATCAATTCTATGGTAAAACTTGGCCCCCAGTATGCATTTTACTCATAAAATGTACTAATTTTATATAAACTCTGTAATTTTTTTTGACGAAGTCAATGTAGACATCTGAAAGAACAAAATGTATTTTCCATTATGAGACCTTAAATATACCTTGTTCTAAAGTTCTTGAAATGTGATCAAGATTTTTATTATAAATACACCTTAAGGGTTGTATTTATTAAAGGAACAATTCCAACAGACTCTCAAGATATTTTTCAAATATGGTATCATTGAAAGACCTATGGATTAATCAGATTTTCTGCATAGAATTCATGAAGAGTATTGTAATGTGTATTCTCATATATGAGCATTCTTAGGTTAGTTGCAGTTAACATCTGTTCAATGAAAATCTCTTGTTCTCACATAATATGCATTTCTGTCATTGATTATAACCATTTATCATGTGGTCTTTTTAGATGTCAGTATTTAATTTCTTATATGTTTATACATTTTTTATTTTCCTTTTACTTCATAGTTTTGTTTATTTTGTGCTTTTGTTTGTTTTCTTTCATGGCTAGAATTCTACTTTGTCAAAGATTCCTGCCTTTCAGGGTAGCTCAAAATCCCCAAGATGCAGCTCAGCCTGCCTTAGTACGTCTAAAAGGGCTACATTTTCTGACAGTTTTTCAATAAAGCCCACCTCAGCAGGCTCCACAGACCGTTTGCCATTCTCAGAATCAGGGAACAAGGTAAGGCAGCAGGTCAACTGAAGTTTCAGAAAAGAATGTAATTTCAGAGGTTGTAAGACACAGTTCAGTAAATATATAAAAATAGAGACTAAACTCTAAAGTGTTTGACATATAAACGATAGACTCTCTTATAAACAAATAAAAGTTTCAATAGTTATTAATAGTCTAATCAGTAAAAAAAAAAAAGCCTCTATCTAGGTATACTGTCCCTTATTAATTTATTATTTGTTTATTTGGTATCTTGTAAAATTTCAGATACAAACCAAAAAAATAAAATATATATGCTATTATACATAATATATAACATGTAGCATGTACATATATATACCATATAGCATATAATGTATAATATGTAATATTGTATAATAATGATGAATTATATATAATATGATAGACCATTTGGACTCAGACACATCAGGATTTAATACTGCCTCTGCTACCTATTAATTCAGTGATTCTGAAAAAATTACATACATTGATTCAACCTGTTTCCTTGGCTATAAAATGCATATAGTATTTTGTGGCAAGAATTAAATCATAAATGGATGTAAAGTGCTTAGAATTCCTGTCACATAAATGCACAACATACGGTAGTGTTCATTGTTAACTGTCATCATGCAATGCCCACTGCCAGTCCTTTCTGATTAATGAGTTTTCATGCTTATCAAGAGGTTTTAGTAAAATTTTTCATTTGCTGGAGATTACTTAGGTAAATTACTATTTTCCCATGTTATTTAGAATTTGAATTTCATGATTAATTATTAGCACAAACTCCAGAATAATAGATTCTTATAGCACCTCTAGGCAAATAGGAACCCTTCTAAGTTTCAAAGTGGAAATGCTTATAAGTATATGAAATTCAGTAGTGTGTATTAAAAGAAATGTATCTATCAGCACAGGAAGAAATTAGCCAGGCTAACATAATCACTTTGTATACCTGAAGATTCGTGAGAACCCAATGTGTTTTTTTCCCAATCAGGATGGAGTAACCAAGAGCCCAGAAAAGCGCTCTTCCCTGCCCAGGCCCTCCTCTATCCTCCCTCCTCGCCGCGGTGTATCAGGAGACAGAGAGGAGAATTCCTTCTCTCTCAACAGTTCCATCTCCTCTTCAGCAAGGCGGACCACCAGTAGGTTTATTTTGATTTGGCTTCCTTTTTAATCCCTTAAGTGGAGTAGAGCTTATTCTAGGTCTATATTTTACATCTTTCAAACAAAACACACATTGAAAACAAATTATATTTCTTCTAAGAATCAGAAAAGCCAGGGGTACCTGGATGGCTCAGTCGGTTGAGTGTCTGACTTCGGCTCAGGTCATGATCTCACAGTTTGTGGGTTCAAGCCCCACGTCAGGCTCTGTGCTAACAGCTCAGAGCCTGGAGCCTGCTTTGGATTCTGTGTCTCCTTCTCTCTCTGCCCCTTCCCTGCTCACGCTCTGTCTCACTCTTTCTCAAAAATAAATAAATGTAAAAAAAAATTTTTTTTAAAGAATCAGAAAAGCCAGACTATTGATGGATCCAAAACAGCTGCTTGATTCAAAATGATTGCTTTTGGAAAATGAGTACCTACAAGGAAGTAATTAATAAAGAAGACCAATAGTCAGGAATTTTTTTTTTAATATGTATCTATATAAGCTTAACTTCCTTAGAATTTCAAATCCTAAAGTCTAACTGGGAAGTCAGTAATCAAAACCTAGGATCCTGCTCAATTTGGTAGGAATTTACATTCCAGGGGCACCTGGGTGGTTCAGTCAGTTGAGCGTCTTGATTTCTGCTCAGCTCATAATCTCACGGTTCTGGAGTTTGAGCCCCACATTGACCTCACACTGACAGTGCGGAGCCTGCTTGGGATTCTCTCTCTCCCTTTCTCTCTGCCTCTCTCTCTTTCTCTCTCTCTCAAAATAAATTAAAAAAAAAAAAAAGAATTCGCATTCCAATGTGGGTGTAAACATAACATGTTCCGTGCAATAGTTTAAATTTCTTTTGGTTGATGGCCCATAATGAACTAGTTGGCGTCATCACAGTTTAAGGAAAGAATATAACAATGTTCCAATCATTACCCACTCGTGTGGTGTTACTACCAAGATTATCTGGTTGAAGGACAGATGCAAATTATTTTCACAAATAGGTTTCTATTACAACAAAAATAGCTACCATTTATTTGGTACCTGAAGATGCTAAGATCTTAAGACACGTTTTTCACTCCATTTAAGTTAATAATGCTGATGGTTAGGTAAAAATAACCTCGTTAAATCTACTCATGAGGAAACTGACCTTTTAAAGAGGGTAACTTGTCTGATGCTACTAAGCTAGAAAGTGGTTGAATTGGTTTTCAGCCCACTGATAACTTCATTCACCTGCCCTTTTAATGTCTTTTTTATATTTATTTATGTGGAAGAAGTAGTACTAGAAAACTATGTAGAATCACTTGGAGAATAATATCTCTGTCATTTAAAAACCATTAAAAATGGTGGAAATTGCTCCTCCCATCACATTATAGTTGATTTTGTTACTTACTCTTAAAATATTTAATAAAAATTGGCCCACTTCAAATATTACCATTCTGTATGACACTTAAAGCATATTTTTGCCTAGAATTAAAGTGTTTATTATATTTAGAGCAGTTGTGCCCTACACCATTTAGTTTCATGAAGCATTAACATTCTTTGAAGTATATGCCAGGAACCCTTTAAGATCACAAAACTATTTCTTCGCAAAAATAAAGTATTCAAACAAACTAGCAAAGAAGGCATTGAAAAGATAGTGATCCCCAGAGAAAAGACTTCAATTCCAAATATCCGGAGTTGGAATTGAGCATCAGCAATATGGAGGCTGTTCAGACAAGACAAAGGCACCAAGTGCTTCCCAAAGGTATACCTTGAATTTTCTATCTGTGGTTATGGGAGCAAAATGGTACTTTATTCATAACTTCACATCTTCAAACTACTGTGCTCTGCCCTCTAAAATGCATCCATATATAAATTGTCCTTTATGATCTGAGCCAATTCTATTTTGACTTTCTAACTTTATTTACATTCATAAGCATGATGCATTTTATTATTTGCTAAGAAACATAACTCGTACCCTGATAATCTCAGGACATTCGGTTTATTTTGTTTCCCTATAGCAATAGCTAAAAAGCCTAAGGACAACTAAAGGAACAAGTACTGTGCTTCCTCCCATTCACCCATCATCTCCGTAACTACACACAGACACATTCTGGCATTTGGTACCACTACTGAAAAGATTTGAAGGAAACAAAGCTATGCCCTTAGCACAAACGGAGAGAAAGGCATTGTCATCGAGGAGTTGACAAGATTAATAAGAACACAGTTTCATAAAGTAATTTGTAAATATATATTTTCTCATAGATATATTTCACATTGTTTTAGTATTTCAGATTTAATTAACTCTTTCAGTTTCAGAAGAAATAGGAAACACTCGAAGTTGCCATTTGATGACTAGAATATAATTTATTATACTTTGAATCAATCCTATCTATTCAACAGTGGTGGTAGGGCTTAATGCTTTTGGTTTTTCTTCATTCTCCAGATGTAACACAAAACTTTCATTCCTTAGTTTTCTGAAGCTTAAAGCCATTTTCTATGGGTATAGAAAGGACTCTTTAAAAACTGTTATTTCTTTTAGTGAAATTTGTTATGCACATGCAGAATATTGCTTCAGCTCAGTCTCCCTTGAGTAAAACACACCTCAACACACTGATTAATTCTGAATCCAATTTGCACTGATAAAAAAGAAAGTATGTTGAGCTCCTACTGTATACAGATCTCATGGAAGGCACCAGTACAGTGACAAATAACAGAGAGAAGTTTCCGCTCCCCAAAAGACCTGAGCTATTCAAAGGTAATGAAGGCATAGAGAAAACATTTAAGGAGGAAATGAAGTTTCTGAAGAGATTTTTCTGAAGGACAGAATGACTGACTCAAACATCAAAAACTTGGTCCAAAAAAGAACTTTGTAGCAAAGAAGCCTCAAAAAGCCAAGTTAGCTGTGGCTGTATCATCTTGGTCTTGAAATGTCATTTCTGTGGAAAGCAATAAAAATCATAGAACACACACTCATCTATCATGTTAGTCTTCTTATATCCCATTTCCTATTGTCAGTTAAACAGTCTGCCCATGGTTAGCCCTTACACGTTAAAAAACCAGAAGGACACAGGGCAGCTTTCGCTTATATGTAAAAACTATTCACTGAAAGAAGTGAAATGCTCCTGTTTCTCCAGGAGACTGAACCCAGGCCAGTAGGTAAATAGATGTTGTCTGTAGATTATAATTATCTAAGAAACTCTCTTGAGCTCATTCCCTGTAATTATTCCAGCAATGATTAATTATCCCCTTTCTCAGGCAGAACTTCCCACACTGATGACCAATTGTACGAGATGACTCAAAGATCCCTTTCACTTCATTGATTTAAAAACTAATGACTTGTACCTTTGTCCTCAACAAAATTTCTAGATTTATTGATTTTACAAAGTATATATACTCAGTAATAAAAAATAAAATTCATGCCCTTCCTATAAAACACCAAAAAAAAGTGAAGGTATTTGAATAATAAATGTAAACAATGTAAATAACACTTATTTACATTGTTTACATTTATTATTCAAATACCTTCACTTCAAATACACATAAGTGTAAATAACACTTATTTACATTGTTTACATTTATTATTCAAATACCTTCACTTCAAATACACATAAGTGTAAATAACACTTATTTACATTGTTTACATTTATTATTCAAATACCTTCACTTTTTTTTGGTGTTTTATAGGAAGGGCATGAATTTTATTTTTTATTGTTATTTTAAGAGAAAAGATTTTTTTTATTGTTATTTTAAGAGAAAAGATTTTTAGAGCTCAGAGGCTAAATATCATATCTGGCTTTGAATTTAGTATCATCTGGGTAAACAAGCCTCAGTATCCTCATTCTTGAATTTAGGAATAATAAGAGCTGCCTCTAACTACTGTGTTTGTTTGCTCATCACATGTTTGGTATTCACAAAAGTGCTTTGAAATCTATAAGGTGCTGTAGTCTCACGTATCTCTTTTTTTTTTTTTTCAAAAAAGGATTTGAAATGGCATTCAAACACACAATTAAAAAGTTAATGTGAAAGAAACATAGTACAGGAAAATGGGCAGAAGGAGCTAAATAGTAAAATGATGCCCAAGTCGGGTTGAGGCAAAGAAATGCCTCCCACAATATCATATTTAATTGACAATGGGGGATTATTGGTTTGACTCCAAACTGCAAACTAGCAATGAAAGTATAGGAGAAAACAATCAGGTACAAGATGCACAGTGGATATATTGTTAAAATACCCTATTTTTCTAAGAAGAAAAATAGATTTTTTGTATTAAGAGCTGAGACGAGGGACGCCCAGGTGGCTCAGTCGGTTAAGTGACCGACTTTGGCTCAGGTCATGATCTCCAATTTGTGAGTTCAAGCCCCGCATCAGGCTCTATGCTGACAGCTCAGAACCCGGAGCCTGCTTCGGATTCTGTCTCCCTCTCCTCTTTGTGTTCTGTCTCTCTCTCTCTCAAAAATAAATAAACGTTAAAAAAAAACTAAAAAAAAAAAAAAAAGACCTGAGACGAATTTCCATACAAAGGAAAATGTAATACTGTAGAACAATGTCTAACATGACTGAATAGCCTTCAGTACACACATTTGCAATTCACAGTGTTCCTCAGTATAAATGGAAGGGGTACCACTGAAATGCAATTCAATAAATAATTTGTACACAGCTCAAAATTACTGATATAAACACACAGTTGTATGTTGTATGTCTACCTGAATCTTGGAATGAACTTACTGCACAAAAGAGCAAATGGTCCACATATCATTCAAGGAATCTTTAGTAAATATGAGCCCACACAAAAAATACAGTGCAGACACTTCTTCCAACTAAAGGCAGATTCATATGCCTTAATGATCACACAAGTATAAAAAACTTTTGACACATTCAAAGTTAGAAGGAAGAATAAATCAAGAAAACCCAAGTCCTTTCTTTGCATTGATAGCAATGCATTTTCACAAATGTTACCAGGTTATAAGCCTTTGAAAAAAAGGAGACTTTCACCTTTTGGAGCATTGTTGTTATCCATAAATATTCTCAACTCCTTAAAAATTAATGTATTGTGAGTTCTAACAACCCGTGGGAAGACAATGTCTTGAGCAGAATTTTCTGATGCTGTGGTTTCTGTTTTGTTTTGTTTTGTTTTGTTTGTGAATATAGGGTCAGAGCCAATTCGCAGAGCAGGAAAAAGTGGCACTTCCACACCCACCACCCCTGGATCAACCGCGATCACTCCTGGTACCCCACCAAGCTATTCTTCACGCACACCAGGCACTCCTGGAACCCCTAGCTATCCCAGAACCCCTCACACACCAGGAACCCCCAAATCTGCCATCTTGGTGCCCAGTGAGAAGAAAGTTGCCATCATACGTACTCCTCCAAAATCTCCTGCTACTCCCAAGCAGCTTCGGCTTATTAACCAACCACTGCCAGACCTGAAGAATGTCAAATCCAAAATCGGATCAACAGACAACATCAAATACCAGCCTAAAGGGGGGCAGGTAAGAATCATATGAACCCATATTTGCTGCTGGAAGTAAATTGCCACTAATTATTAGGACGCCTTCCTCATATTATATGCTAAAAGTTCTTCCAATAAAAGGGAGGTGGAGGTGTTAAAAAAATTAATGGTTATGGTTCATTGCCAAGAGTTTAGACCTTATCTGAGAAATCTAGCTTATCAAATATAATGAGAATGACATGAGATATCCATTCCTTCTGGTTCTTATCAGGTAAAAATGGATTTGACCATGCAGGATAATTTTTCCATTAATTGCTAGCAGATCTTTTCTGAATGTATGTCTATTGCCTTGTGGACTTTGGTTTAAGAGATTAAAATTACATTTCCGATATGAATTTGAGTGTTCTAGTTTAGATCCTGTGACCTCATTTGACTATCTTTTAAGAATTCCACTTTTATCTCCTTTCTCCTTCGATGATTTTCTATGACATCTTCTACCATTTCCCCATCTCTACACCAACACCAGAACGGTTTGCCAAATTTCTTTTCTGGCTGCTCATGTTTACAAATTGCAAAGGGTAGAGACATTCGTGTTGATGATAAACAGGCAGTTTTGTATAGTTCTGATGCATGAAATTATTATAGCAGAACTCTTTAAGATTAATTATATTGGATAGAATTATTAGTAAAGCTCTACCTATTAAGTCTTAACTTCAGCTCCAGTACGAACGTTCACATTTTTACCAACCAAGGGTGTTTGAATTCTGCCTTGACCTGAACCTTGCTTACATACTGTTTGTTTAGATGAAACAATTAGCCTGGAAGGAGATAATACAAATATCATTTCTTGTTTTTGTTGTGATATTGATTGCCTATGGGATAGTTTGACTTTTCTTGTCAGTAAAGAGATAAAACACCCATCCTTGAGAGAAAGAAGAAAGAAAGTATCATTTCCTTTGTGCATCACCAAACTTGTAATGCCCTCTCAGCATCTCCAAAAGCCTTTCTTTTAACTTCAGTATTCTTTTCTGCCTCTCTTTATTTTGTGTCTTATATTTTCTGCCGCTGATTTTTGGTATCCTTCTTCCATGCCAAAGAAAATATATTTTCAGGCAGGTTTAGAAAAAAGATCTTGCCAAAACATGAAGCTATCAAGGATTCCTACTCACTGCTGAAACAAAAACTCAGTATTGCCCCTTCCTTTAGCACCAAACTTGATTGCTGTCTCACTGTGATTCCGTTCCACAAAGCCCAAGGAGGTATGAAAAATCAACCAAAGAGTTGGAAGAAGTGGAGGGCAGGGGTGGTGCTCAGTATGCCCTCTGCAGAATGACTGTAACATTCTCTAGTAATAAAGTCATCAACAAATGCTTTTTCATACAAGATGTTCTTAAAATATGAGCTGCAAGAAATCTTTTTTAAACAATACAAAACAAAAAGCTAATTCTACCAAATTTGATCCTGTAATTCCATAAATCTCATAGTATTCTTGGATTCCTCAGAGTTTTACACACTCCAGAGAATGAAATATTTTGAGTCTTTAGGAAATACCCAAATGCTGTATTACACACCATTTGTAATATTTATGTTTTATATTTATATATAAATATTAGTTGACTAAAATAAATTTAGTACAAATTTTAAAGTATCATTTTAGTTTTTGTTGAGATACCTATTAAAATACAATAGCCATTAAGTATATTTAGAATCAAATCTCTTTCTATAAATATCCTTTTGGTTTGTATTTTCCTGATCTAAATGTGGGGTTTATTTGCTTATATTCTAGAAAATACTGATACTTAACATGTTTCTTCTTAGAATCACAAGGGAATATAACTCATCTCCAAAATATTTTCCTGAAAGTAAAAAGAAAATGTAATCAAAATGGAATAATTATTGATATAATTTGACATGGAAATTCTACATGTGACTCCTCAAGGTAGAGAGGCATAAAGAATGGTTTTAGCCTCCGCTTTGCCAGAGTCACTAAAGTTAAACCAATCCAAAAAGTATGAATACTTCATCCTTCTGCTTCTTTACCATATCTGATTGTGAATATTTTTATGTCTAATTAATTGACTTCTACTGTACTTGGTAATTCATAAAAGTGACATAAAGATGTCTCATTCTCTTGAATTCAACTAAAATGGCCTCAGAGATTGTCGTAATTAAGGGCTAGTAAAGACATATGACACAAAAATTACAGAATAAAAATAGCCTCAAACTCATGCTGTCCTTTGAAGAAAATCTCTTCTTTCATAAAGCAAGTGTTAATCTGCTGCAAAATTATCCTATCTCAGCTGCAGATGACTTGGAAAAATGTCCACAACAGTGGAGTTATGAAGTGACTCTTGTTGGAGAAGCAGGAGATATTTCCTCACCAAGATAAACAGATGGAAGGAAGATACTTGCCTTCTATTTGGTGATAGATGGTACAATGTGTTTAGGTTGGAAGAGGAAATAAATTGGGAAGTTGAGGTGCCCTGTAGTTGAACTGTCTTGGTAGGAAAAATACATCACTTAACACTTTAACAGTGTTAATATAAGCTGCAAGAAATCTTTTTCTTTGAGGCTTAAAAGCCTCAAACACAAGGAGTAAGGAGAGATTCTTTTTCTGTACATGTTAAACTGGAGGTTTTGACTGGATGATTCAAGATTCCACTTTACAGAATGACTAGGAAACATTTTTATGTTAAAACATGTTAGAAATTATCAGGATGATATACTAAAGACCCTTTTTATCTGATTGAGGATCCATAAATGCACTCTACTGGGGAGACCGTAGCCAATGGCATGTTGTTCCCAATTATAAATTGATAATCCTAAGATAGTTGAATGGATGGTGTTCAACTCAGAATCATTGAAGAGGACAGGATAATAGCAATACTTTCCGTAGAAGGCAAGTTTTGTAATAGAGATATGTAGTCTATAGATATTAGGAAAAATAGTCACACAATTCTTATTAATAAATAAAGGAGGAAAATTAATAGATGTAACCTTAATTCTTCTACACAGGCTCTATTGTTAAATCTGAAGTGGTTAGACTGTATGCCAATGATTTCATTTTAAAAGCTATATTATTGCTGTTTTAAAGTTTGTATAATCATTAAGAAATGGGAGGGGAAATCTGTAATAAAAAATATATATGTCTTGGGAACCCAACAACTTTCAAGTTGGGAAGCTTTATTATTTGCCTGAATCTGAGCATTTATTGCCCTTCCGTATGTATAGGTTGTGTGCTTACATTTATTATCGCTTCTGTTAAAAGTCCAATTTTATATTGGAAGAGAGGCTTAGCTCTGTGGCTCAGTTCAGTGAAGCAAATCAATGCATAATGGAATAGATAAACTAGCTGAAGATGTGAGGAGCTTTACAGAAAGCAATAATATTAATCTTTTCAGCTAAAACACAAATTCATTCTGCTGGAAAGAACATACCCAATCCTAGATTCACTGTACATTGTGACCTTGGTTAATTTAACTCGAGGCTCAGGTAAGACTATCTTAGTGTATTAACTTGAAACTATTTCAATGTAGTTAGCTCCCTATTCTACATGAAATCTAAATCTAGATTTTACAATCAATAGTGTTAGCTTTTTAAGAACACAGCTGCTTGATTTAAACAGAAGTAGGAAAATAAACAGTTTCTCTAAATGCGTGGCATAAAAAATTTAGGCAAGAACGCAGTGAGTGGTACTTTTTACCCTTCCTGTCAATGGATCAGCTTTTTTATAGGTACTTTGATTTATGTGGAATACTTTTACATGCTTTAACAAGTTTCTCATTTTTTTCTCCAAAAGCTTTATGAAGATCACTATACAAAGAACAATTTTTGTACCCTTGTCATAGTTGAAAGTTACTGATGGGGTGACTTCACAAAAACTGTTTTATTTTATAGCTTTTTGGATATGATGGTTAGCTAGATCATGATCTCTGCAAGGACATGTCTATGGATTTGACTGATTACCTTGTGGATTACATACTTCTCCTTCGTTCATGGAACAGTCAGTCATTTTCAGGTCAGCTGCGCTAAAGATGGTGGCATCTTCGAGCAAGTCACACCTGTTAAAGAAAAGAACAGTACTTCTCTTTTATATACAGAATCTTGTAGAATGTGTCAATCTATTACCTTCCCAGTCAGTGTTGCCCTAGCATCTTTTTAAAAAACTTATTTAGAGGAGCACCTGGGTGCCTCAGTTGGTTAAACATCCGACTCTTGATTTCGGCTCAGGTCATGATCTCACAGTTCATGAGACTTGAACCCCGCGTGAGGCTCCGCCCAGAGCCTGCTTGGGATTCTCTCTCTCCCTCTTTCTCTGCCCCCTCCCCCAGTCACACACTCTCTCTCTCTCCCTCTCAAAATCAATAAGTGAACTTTTTTGAAAAGACAATAGAAACAACAAAATATACTTCTTTTTGTAGTGCCATTAATATAATGTATTTGTACCATCTTAATGTCATACCATTTCATTTAAGCAGATGGTGAGGTCACTTTAAACTCTCAAATTCATGGTTCTACTTAAGAGATTGATAGTATTTTTGCATTACTACTCATTAAGAATATTCACTTAGCTATTCTAACAAATTCCTTAAGTATGTGCCACAAAGGGCAAGCTGAACTTGAGTAAAGCAATCAGTGCTTCTGAAATGTAATTGGGAGAGAGGGAGGAAGGAGGGAATGGATGAGGGAAATGTGGACAGGAACCTTTTTTAGATTTTCTTATAAAGTTTTAGGAATTAGAAAACTTTTTGGGCCTTTCACGTGTAATTTGAATAAGTTACTTTTAGTTTCATACTCAAGGAGAAAATGGAATTAATGCTGGAGGCAAGTAATAAATTATACTGAAACAGGGTTTTTTCTCATTCTGTCAAATTATGATGGCCACCATTGTGAAAGGTCTACTGAGTGCTATTAACATATAAGTAAATTAATAAAATTATAAGCTTTATAAATTAAAAGAGAATTAAAATTTATTTAGATTTATTCCTCATTCTCATTGGGTATTATTTCATCAAACATTTATTAAGACCCTGATGGGTACTCTATGACAAATGGAAAGAGACATGGTCTCTACAATCTAGGCAGAAAAGAAGTGGCTTTTTTTTTTTCATTTCCTATCTTCCCCTAGCTGTCTTGCCCTTATGTAATAATTTAAAGTTCTTTCCAAGCCATTTCTTTCCATCTCATTGGGCTATAAATAAGTGCTAAATAAGAAAAGCAATAAAATACCCCATAAGCTTTAAAATACTGTCAATCCAGCATGAAGAAAAACTATTCACTGAATATGCATTATATTATACTGACAAGGGTGTGTGTGTGTGTGTGTGTGTGTGTGTGTGTGTGTTTGAAAGTCAACATTATCTCAAAGCAAAAGCTCCTTAATATCATGGACCCTGTCTTTATGCAAGAGAAATTTTATAACTATAATTCAAGTGTCTTTTGTAGGGTAATGAAAAATTTTGGAGCTATGCTTCATAAATATTAATTATTTAAAAACTATGATAAAAATCATTACAAGTTGAAGCCTATAGAGTCCTTTTTATGTTTGCTATTTACTTACAAGCCAAGCAAGGACATAGGAACAACCTTGAATCTCAGATTATTTTCAAACAACTGAACTAAATTAAAATTTTTTTAATGTTTATTTTTTGAGAGAGACAGAGTGTGAGTGGGGGAGGGGCAGAGAGAGAGGGAAACAAAGAATCTAAGCAGGCTCCAGGCTCTGAGGTGTCAGCACAGAGCCTGATGTGGGGCTCGAACTCACAAACTGCAAGACCATGACTTGAGCTGAAGTTGGATGCTTAACTTACTGAGCTACCCAGGCACCCCCTAAATAAACCCTTTAAAACTTCCTACCTTGGGGTGCCTGGGTGGCTCAGTGGAAATGACAGCTTCCAATTCTGTCTCTCCCTCTCTCTCTCTACCCCTTCCCCGCTTGTAGTCTGCCTCTCTCTCTCGAAAATAAATAAACATTAAAAAAATTTAAAAAAAAAACTTACTGCCTTTACACTTGGTCCACTATTCCTTAAATTTCTTACAAATTTAAACTGAACAAAAAAATGTAGTGCCAGTGTTCAACCATGAGGTTAATGCCTAAACTCAGTGTCTGTTCCAGCAAACATTTCTTTACAAATTTTTCAGCATTATTTGCTTATTCAGGGTTTTTGATGTGGTTCTGTTTTTTGCTGTGTGGCATAGCCTGCATAGAAAAATTGGGCTGTCATCTTGATGGGCCCCTCCAATGTATCCTTTTCCTTTAGAGCTCTGTGGAATTGTAGGTTTTGATATAAACTGTTATTTCTATTTACATGTGCACTCTAGTTATTGCTTATATTTGATACATCAAATTCTGAAGAAGTTATAGGTCAGTATAGGCAGAGTTAAAGTTTGAAATAGAGGGGCGTCTGGGTGGCTCAGTGGGTTGAATAAACGGCTCTGGATTTCTGCTCAGGTCATGATCCCAGAGTCGTGGGATCAAGCCCCAAGTCGGGTTCCGTGCTGAGCATGGAGCCTACTTAAGATTCTCTTCTTTCTCTCCCTCTGCTCCTCTCTCCTGCTTGCACTCTGTCTCTCTCTCTGTGTAAAAATTAAAAAGAAAAGAGACCTTGCAATTCAATAAATTAAAAAAATTTGAAATAGACTATAAAGTCTATATGCATTTTAATCTGAGTACATGGTTGTTAACAAAAGAGTCTTTGTAAAACATCATCTGTTCCAGAGAACTTTTATTCTTCAGAAATACCTGAGGTTGTCATTTTTTTAAGTGTTTATTTCTTTATTTTGAGAGGCGGGAGAGGCAGAGAGAGAGGGAGAGAGAGAGAGAGTCACAGCAGGCTCCATGGTCAGCACAGAGCTCCACACGAGGCTCAAACTCATGACCATGAGATCATGACCTGAGCCGAAACTGAGTCCGATGCTTAACTGACTGAGTCACCCAGGAGCCCCTTTTGTTTTAATACATGATACTGCAGGATCCTAAATAGGCTCGATAAATAGTTTTCATTAAAATTGAATGCTATAAAATGGGAAATACTTTTGAGAGAGAAAGAGGGAGAGAAAGTGTTTTTCTAATGCAAGGCCAAGGAAAGGCTTTATTTTTAAGCACTCCTGAGAAATCATGTAAAGCCAAGGGAAAAGCTTAATCTCCTGGAAAGTTGAAGGGAAATCAGTTGAGTGTCACTGGCCACTACCTGTTCAAAAGAAAAAAAAAGTATTCTTTCTAAGACAACATTAGATGGAGGAATAAAGAAGTGATACAGCAATTAAGGATCATACCTAGCTAGAGGTTGTCTGTAGAGCCTAGCACTGTCATGTAGGAGAGCCAAGAAGAGAATCCAAACTTTTGAACTCCCAGTTAATCTCCATATCTTGCTATCTTGAGCTGCATGTGGATCTTTTGATAAAGAAACCAGCATCAGAGTGTGTCAAGTTTAAAAAAAAGATCAAAACACCATTGCTTAAGAAATTCAAGCTGACATGGTGATTAATGCCTCTGGTTTATAAATCGTTTTACTAAAAACCATAAACCAGGATTATATTTTCTTTCATTTTACACGTTTCGTATTTCCAACGAAGCTCTGGTAAAAAGAAATTTGTTCTTGCCTTCAGACATATCCTACGTTTTGTCTTCTGGTCCTTCTTAAAGCAACCTCATTTGGGGAGAAAAAGAAGTGTATTTCTCTAAAGGAGCATTCAAACTTCCATGCAGAGAGAGTACAGTGGCATATCATTTCAACTGAACCATCATTATAAAATCCAACTAGAGTCGCACCAGGAATATCCAGAAAGTCACTACACTGTTCTTCCCTAATGTGGTGGAGGAAGATAGAATTAGTAAAAAGTAAAATAAAATAATTCTGATTATTCAATTACATTAGTCTATTCTTTTTAACTCTTTCTTATATGACTCTTATGTAAATGAAAAGTCAACAGTGAATGCAAGCAAGTCGCCAACCTTTGTTCCTGAGACTGAAATCCTTTTTTGCCAGCCTCCCTTGAGAGGGACTGATGGACTGATCCCATGAGAGGGACTGATGGGCTGATCCTTGAAGAATGACGAGTTCCAGACTCAACTTGGAATGAGGCATTCTAGCGAGAGATAACATAAAGAAAGCATGGGAATAAACTTCAAAACGTAAACAAGGGCCTTAAAGTATGGAATGCAACACTGTCTGGCCAAAATGTAAAATTTTGAGAAGCAGACTCAAAAATCAGAATTTGGAGAACCTGATGGCCTACCTAAGAATTTTTGATGCATCTAATAGAAAATAGACTTTGGGAGAATTTTGAGTAAGGCAGAGCTTTAGGAAGATGATTCAGTTAATTGAAATAATACGTTTCCCTTCCACTATAAAGTACACAGAAGGAAAGATTGCTACTCTTTCAAATGACTCCATTTTGCATTAATAGTGCAGGTAAAAATTTTGACTGAAAGAAAGTGACAAAAAAGATAAAATGTGCTTTAGAGTTAACCTTGTATAATGATTATTCAAATATTTTTTCCTCCGCATCATGAATATAGAAAATTAGTTCATCAAATAGAAGTTTGTTATATTTTTTCTAGACCATCTCTGAAATGTCAAAATAATTTTCCCTTGATATATAGGAAAACAAAAGCTCAATGGAAATTCCTTACCCAAAAAAGTCATTTTTATTTAGACCCATCCATAGAGCACAGAGAGTTAATATTTGCGTCTCTGATTTAGGAAAAAGCACGAATCTGGAATAAAGCTTTCTCCTTCACAGCAGCTATCTATTTTTCTATTTTGTGGAATGATTTCTGAGGACTGCTGATATTTGTGGAATTAACTCTCTAAGGTGTTAATTATTTGTAAATGATCCCAGAGTTCTTTGCCATGAAGTATTTTGTGATTTTGTTAAAGCATAAATGTGCATCATATGGACTAGGTGGGTGCAAGTTGTCAAGCTAGAGTACAACTTTACTGAGCATCAAGCATCTAGTGCCCAAAGTGATTTTGTTTCTGTCTATTCAACCATCAAGCAAAATGGTGAATGTCATATTCTGCCTTATTTGTTTAGCAAAAACCATATACTCTGAAGCTATTACAAATATGGAAATATGTAAAGAACATGCCATTAATGCATGTCAAAGGTCTGCTTCATCTTAAGAATTGAAAAGACACAGGTTGGGAAAGTCTGCCGTCAAAAAAGACCCCTGGTTGTTTCACTAGAAAATCTATGATTCTCTAGAAAATCTGAGGAAAATCGACAGAAGTCAGCCTTTAAGTTTTAGGATTTTAAGATTTAAAGTGTCTTTAAATAATGCTAGCAATGTGCCCCCTTTAGGTTTGAATCATTTGTTTTAGAAATCATAAAAATTGCCAGTTGATTAAATGTTAGAGTCAAACAGATTCATGCAACTAAAATTGGAATTTCCATTTTTGCAACAAGTGAATCAGATTTAACATTTGGCTTTGATCACTTGGTAATGAGTCACTTGATTTGTATTCTAATGATCTCTAAATTAAAATTTGCAAATGGAATATGAGACCCTGTACATCCACAAGGATTAGGAAAAATGGCTTAGATGAATTCTGTTTCATTGACAAAATAATTAGATACTCATGGAGGATAATTAAAAGTATTATTATTTGAAATAATAAAATGATTTGCTTTCTACAAATAATTTATCTGTGAGGCTTGAGGTGTAATGGCCCTTGTTGACAAAGTTATTTGTGTCTCCATTTTATGTGAAATTCCTAGCATACAACTACACTTATTGTTAGATACAGACTCTGTGATATTACCCCCTTCTTTTTAACTTGGAATTTTTATCATGCCCTAAAGAGTGGCCCAGTCATCATGTTTTCTGAATTCAGATTTTGGCAAGAGGCCCTTTCCTTGGGCAGCCGATGAGAGCTGTCAATGATATTTCCCTGTAAGGGACAAGCTCTCTTGCCAGTGGTAGGCAGGCACTGCAATTTAAGCTTTGTCTAGTTAAAAATAGTCAGGACTCAATGTCAACTTGAATTTTTTACTCTGTTTTGCAAATACCAAGAGATGTGATACCACTCTTGGAGAGGGCTGTATATCTAGTATATATTTATTTAGCTTTTTATAATAAGAGGACAAACATTGAAAACATAAAACATTGAAAACATAATTTCTCTTTAGCTATTAAAGGGACACCAGCAGAGTAGTAGAAGTAGCCAAAGTAAAAATCAAAGAAACAAACAACAAAAATAAACCTTTCTTTCCCTGCTTACGTTATTCATGTGCCCTCCAAAACATGCAAAATTTAAGACACATGAAAGAAGTCACAAGAGCTATTACTTTACACATTACATTACACTAGAGTAATGTCTGTCCAGATCTAGATTTGCTATTGTCCTTAAGATGAATACTGAACTTTCTGAAAATAGAAATAAAACGCCTAACCTCAAACCTTTTGGACCTATGAAGGCCTGGACTACCTTTACATGACCTAGTATAAGTCAGCTAACTAATGGTCCTTGGTTTGCTTCCTTCTAAAAATGGAAAGAATGCTTCCACACCAATCATCCAAGGTTTATGGCTGTTTATGAGCAGCTGTCAGAGAGAGGCCTCTCAGAAGACCACTGAACCAAACCTGCAAGGCAGTAGTGAAGCCCTTTCAGCAGAGGAGGCCCTGAGCCTCCTTGTTGACCCCCTTGGGAAAGCAAGGGTTCTTCCACTGGATGCATAAGAACCCTCATCTATGGCATTCAGCCCAACCAGTCATGAACCTCACCTGTGCTATGTCAACCAATAAAAAGTCAAATGTACCAGGTAATTTATAATTACGATGGCTGACACTGTAGGATTTAAGGGGGTAGGGCATCTACTACACTGAATTACACTATTGGGCCTTTCATAGAGTAGACCTGAGTCCCAGCATTGTCCACAGTATCAGGAGCCTCCCCATCACAGATGACCCAATTTTTATTTTTCTATTCTTCTCATCATTTCCAGATTACACCTGCCTACAACTTGGATATCTAAAGTTCTTGAGCATTTGGCCCTTGGGGATTCAGGAGAATAGGGGCTCATATTTATATGATAGATCTGTTCTTCAGTTCCAGTGTTAGTTTTTTTTTTCTCTTAAATGATTATGTAGGTGGAAGGAAGTTTGGAGCCTCCTTGGCACTGATCCATTCTGGCTCCCTATACCCAGCATACTGAAAGAAAAATGCATGGTGAAGTTACCTCCAATTCCTTTTAGGTTAGGATTTTAAACAAGAAGATCGATTTTAGCAAGGTTCAGTCCAGATGTGGTTCCAAGGATAACATCAAACATTCTGCTGGGGGCGGAAATGTAAGTAGAAGCTTCTATTAGAAAGCTGTCCTGATTGTTTGGAGCCAGCACACTGTCTCTTTTCCTGCCTTCCTCACAATACACACCCCCCCCCCTTCTTGTTGCTGCTCCACGTGTGCCCTGGTCGGGGAGCTGGTCACCCTTGCATTTTTGCTGGTGGACTTCCCATCCTTCCCTGTAAGGTCATCAACAAATTTCTTTCTTTGAATTGAGGAATAAAACCTTAATGGACTGCACAGTGGTTTTCAGGGGGATGGCAAACCCACCTCACTTGCCAATTTTGTTTGCTGGCCTTTGGCTTCAAGGTATTTCCTCATGCTGTCTCTACTCCCCAACAGAAGTCAGCTGGGCACACACACATTTATAGTTCCATTTAAATTACTCTTGAAGCAAAGGCTGATACACTTGAAAGTACCTAAAGTGTATTATGACAGTCTTTTGTCCATCGCTATTCATGAGAGTTAGGATATCATTTGCAATAATGCAAAACTAATGAAACACAGTTCATGTGTCATTCAAAGTCCCAATATAAATTTTGTCTTGACGGGATTATGTTTTCTGTGCCTTGAATTGAGTGGAAATAATGTCCTTTGAGAGGAAGGGAAAGATGAATCCATGTTTCTAAAATGTAGTTGAGGCAGAGGCAAACCCAAGGTATAGTCAGCATGATTCTTCACAAAATAAGAATAATAAAAGAGGTGAGCCAGGCTGACTGTCTGTTCTACAGATCCTGTCACCTAAAACTTCAGAACCTGGCCATCTGTGACTTACGTAATTTACAGTGTAAAGTCCAGATTTCTCACCTGTTTAATAACTCTTGGCTCCTTGCTCCTCAGCTGGGCAGAGATGGAGTCAAGCAGTGAAAAGGGACAAACAACTGCCTTCTACCAGGAACTGTCACCTCTTGCTTGAACTAGTCCCACTGAGCATGAAAATGTCACTGTCATAGGAAGTCCATAACAAGGTTTGCTGGGCTCCTTTAAGGGTGCTGGGCTAAGCCTCAGGATCAGTATTTACATTGACACGTTGCCCTCCTCCCTGTGTCCTGACTGTAAGTGCAAACCATGCGATACTTTCACAGAAACAGTCTCGGTCCTGGGAAATAACTGGAGGGTATCAAAGGGTGACCCCTATCCTCTACTGCAGGGCCTGCTGGTCCAAACAGCTAAGTGGCAAAGGATAAATGAGATAACTAACCATCTTAAAGAAATTAGGGGAGCTTCCAACCTCCAAAACAATAGTCTTAAACTTTCCTCTAGAGAAGAATCACGTGTTCAAATATGCAGATTCCATGGCCTCATTTCCACAGTGTCCAATTCAGTAATCCCATGTACATCTAATGCAAATGGACAACAGCCCACATTTGGAAAAGCACTGTTTCTAACACAGGGAGAGGAAATAATTTCAATAAAATACAAGAAAAAATGTTAATACCATCTTATAATTTGGTGTATGAGAAAAATTCCATTAGCCAAGACATGACAATAGTATTTTAGAAAAGCATGGTTACAGCTTTCTTCCTGTATCTTAAAGCAGTGGTGGTCTTCTTATATCTATGAGCAATGGTGGTCACTTTTATGTAAAAATCACTTTTAAAAAAAATCATTCATCTCTTCACTTGGCTTTTTGCTTATGGGAAGGTTTAACACCGTGTGGTTTCATTCTCTGAGTGGAAGCTTGCCCTATTAATCCAGGTGTTGCTATCCTCTTGTGGCATGATCTGTTTTCTACTAATAAAATCTTCTATCCTAGGATTTTCTTTCACTTCAGTCCTTCTCTCCAACCAAACGTGGGAGGATATTGGGAGGTTATGTTTTCCTGTGTGTGTTTATGTACTTCAGTTTGGGTTTCTGTGTTGTTGGGTGTTGTGAGCTTGGATATGTTTGCGGGTTTTGCATATGAGCTTGGGAGCTTGTCTATGTCCCAACCATTTTAAGCATATTTTATGTGGCTCATACAGGTACAGATTGTTACCAAGAAGATAGACCTAAGCCATGTGACATCCAAATGTGGCTCTCTGAAGAACATCCGCCACAGGCCAGGTAAATAAATTCTTCTTAGTAGTTAGAGAAATATTAAATTGTGTTTAAGAAATTGACAAGCAAAATTTTTGTTATGAAATACCTAATTGGAAAAATGTCTCAAAATCCTGAAAATTCATGCTTTTATTAATAGAAACGTAAGCTAGAAACTTCAAACCATCTTCATTTGGACAGATAAACTTCAATATCACAAAGAGGCCACATATCATAGGACAAGTTCAAAATCAAAAGATATATAAAATGCATTTATCTCTACGTTCTCAACCTGCACACTGGAGTTCTTTTAAAATATATAGTCCATAAAATACCTTGGGCCATGTATTCATACATAATTACATGAGCTGAAATTAGCATTTCCAAAGATTTTTCATGAAAACGTTTTTTCTACATTATGTGAAATAGGGTTTGTGCTTAAGCAAAGCTGATGAAATGTGTTTATCTGCTGAATTTCTCAGATCCTATAGTAGGTCAACAAGCATTACGAACCCTCAGCAGAATGCAGTGCTTAATGGATCCATTGCTTGATGCAGTGCTCATCCCAATTCATTTAACCATTGGCCTCTCGTTTTTCTAGAATATCCTATGGGACTAGTGGTCTAAAGTAGAACTTATATTCATACTTGCTGGGAATTATTTCATCTTTAAAATGTAAATCTAACATATTATGAGTCATTTTTTATTCTGAGTATCATTATCACATATTTTTGTTAAATTCTACCTGCATACCTATGTAAATAGTGGACAACTGTCAAATTTATAATTTTCTTAAGAATGTTTTGACACAGTATATACCATTGAATTATAGAAGGACACGATGTTAGTATGCCTGATAACTTAATTAAACCAAGTAATAGGTTATTACCATTCATTATCTCAAATGTTATCAGAAACGAGGGATAAGAACTGCGAGCCCCAGGGCACCTGGGTAGCTCAGTTGGTTAAGCACCGACTCTTGATCTCAGCTCAGATCTTGATCACAGGGTCATGAGTTCAAGCCCTGCATTGGGCTCCACGCTGAGCATGAAGCCTATTTAAAAAGAAAAAGAACAACGACAACAACAATTGTCGACAACAACAATTGAGTCCAATAAGATTTGTGACCAAGAGAAGATTATTAGCAATGTACTAATTGAAAATTAGTTGAAAACCAAATGTAGATAGGATAAGTTTCAAAATGAATAAATGCATTGGAAACATGTCTAGGGGTCAGGCTTCACTTTGAGAAGGTGTGTTCATAAAGTAAATCAAGGACTTAGAAAATACATATATGGAATCTCTGTTGGTTCACGACCCTCTTGGGAGCTTCCCTGGTATAATCTGAAATTGGCCCCTGTACTCAGAAGGCAGGAAGAAACTGAAGAAAGAGGCAGGCCACTCCAGGTTGGCAGTGGCAATTTTAATAAGGAAAGGGAATTTACATATGAGGTTTGTCTTGGGCAGCAGCAAGGTGGATCCCAACACCTACTTGCCAAATCTTAGAAGCTTATAAAGAGGCCTTAACTGGGTTTAGTCATGTTTACAGTGTAGCTCTCAACACCACATCGTTATCACAGAGCTATGTCCTTCGAGCAGCCTCTGGAAGCAGGAAAGGCAAGCAGAACCCACATTCCCAGGACAGGGTAGGGAACGAGAAGTCTCTAAGTGCCCGGGTCCAGCTCTCAGGTCAATCAGTGGTCATGTCTTTTTGTAGATTATCCCCAATAATGTCCAATACTAATTTCAGAACTGTTACCCTGGAATTAGCTTCTCTTTCATTCCTGAGGCAGCAGGGACATGGTGTCATACTGCATATCGTCACAATTCTGTCTGTACCTCAAGCTTACAAACACTTAGTTGACTCTACTGCTGTGTCAACATGACAAGTATTTGGCCATACCACCTATTTTCTTCCAGAATGCAAAATAAAATTTTGAATTCTTTATTTTAGACAGTAAGTATTCCATTAGCCAAATTCAACCAGACTCTTGATGCACAGAAAAATGTTACACAGTTAAGGAAATAGTCTATGTAAGATTTATTGGTCATAAAAGACTATTGTCATAGACTCCTACCTATTTCTAAATCTGGATCTTACTTTTCTAAGAACTGCAGCAGATGACTAAATTCATAAAGAAGTGTTAACACTATGATCCTTGACAACAGCAAGCTTTTCACAAAGTTACTCTGGAATGTGGAATATGTACAGAGAAAATAAAGGCAACAACTCAATACCTGGAAGCTCAACTTTAGGATGTATGAGGCCTGATAAAGATTATAGTCCTTCACAATCACGGCTCCTGGTGGGTGCCAGGATTCTTCAGGACCAAGGGGATAGATCCATGAATTCAAATGGGCTTCTCTAATAGTTATATAAAAGTTTCTAGTAGGATTTTCACAAAAACAGACTTCTCGAGCTTCCTTTCCTGAATATATTTGGGGTCAACCTTACATTTTTTTTTCTGTCGTAAAATAGAATTCAACAAAAAATTTAACACAGTTATGTTGACACAACATAGAATCATAAAAGAGAGCTTGAAAAGGCCACTTCTATTAAAGGCTACCAAAAAATAATAGAAAGGTCCCAAGAAAGTGGATCTCATCTAGAGAATTCAACATCCTCTATGCTCTAATCAAGATAAGTATGTTTTATAAATCACACTAATCCCATCACAAGTAACAAGTGAGACCCACATGGCTAGGTGAAATGTTGGAAGAATAAAATTTATTGCAATAATACATATTTTGAGGGAGGGACAACTACATGTCTCCTGTAAGCATGAGCTAAATAACATCATGCACATCCTAAACCTTCAGAAGAACGAATGGATATATCTTCAAAATGTAATCTAATCACACCATTTAATTTCAAGGGGCACTTTCCCAGGTAGTTGGGTGTCATTGTAAATGTCCAGGGATCATATGAGAAAAATACTGCAAGGTCTAAGTCTGGGAAGACTTAACAGACCTTTCTTTGCTGACCTTGAGAGATAAATAAGCATCAAGAGTCCAAAATTGAAAAACCTTTTCCATGTTTCTCCCAAGTCAAAATCCTAAGACAGATGCAATAATAGTAGAGGATCATGTCTTTTACCACTGGCCTTTCAAAGAAATGCACACAGCCAAAACCAAATTGCTAATCAAAGTGAAAGCAAATCTTAGGTGGAGAGGTAAAGGAGTCTAATTCAGACTAAAGGACAATGGATACCAACTGGGCTTGAACTCCTTGCATTTGCAAGATGGAAAAGGCATGCAGAGATAGGGGCATCACTCTAAAAGGTGGCATGTTGGCACTCTCATCTATCAGTAGATCCTCAAATTTAAGACTAGCATTTAGGGAAATGGCATGGTCCAAACTGTATCCCCATTATCAGATCAAAATGAGTGTAAGATTGGTCCTATGGCATCTGTGTAAGAATGGGATCTCTTCATGTT
Organism: Acinonyx jubatus; assembly: GCF_027475565.1. NCBI lineage: Eukaryota > Metazoa > Chordata > Mammalia > Carnivora > Felidae > Acinonyx > Acinonyx jubatus. Next base: position 191,575,915 of record NC_069381.1, read on the forward strand.
CTCCTCCTATTACTCCATCTGCTAATGATAACGGGACACTCTCAAAACTCTCTAGTTATAAACCACTTAGTTTCCAGCTCGAATTTCATCAGTCAAGCTCTCAGTGTTGAAATTTTACAAATGAATATATGACCCGTATGTGCACCATTCCTAACCTATAGTTTTTTGGAAAAGTGACCTATTACCATGAAGAACATTAAAGAAGATCTTCATTTCAATTTAATTTGCACCCTTAAGGATAAGAGATTGGATGTTCCATGTTTTAGAAAGGGTGAAAGGAGATATTTTCATTGTGTTATTTTTAGAGTTTTTGTTGTATAGATAAGGAAATGCCCCTCATATATTTTAGGTTAGACATAGGTAGATTATTAAGAAGAATTTATTAGTTGAAAATTAAAGAGCAGAGGGGATAAGTTTCAAAATAGATAAGTGCATTGGAAACTTATCTAGAAATCAGCCTTCACTTTGGCTTAGAGGAAAAAGATATTAATATGTAGAGCAGGCCATATAATGGTACAAAATAAAGATGTCATTACCTTGGGTGGTATGGGAATAATGGTATGGACTGGAATTCTAAAAAAATCCCCATCACATCCGTGGTCAAAAGAATAGTAAATGAAGTTTGTGCTTTGTGATGATCTATCTACTGAAATCATTTTAGGGAAATAGTCACCACAAATAGAAGATGTCATGGTAGCAAGGCATTTAAAAGCTTTGTCCTCTCACAGGTGGTGGGCGTGTGAAGATTGAGAGTGTAAAACTGGATTTCAAAGAAAAGGCCCAAGCTAAAGTTGGCTCACTCGACAATGCTCACCATGTACCTGGAGGTGGTAACGTCAAGGTAAGAAACAAGGTCGCGAGCCGAGCCTGTCTTATTTTGTTTTGTTTTAATCCTTCTGAAATACTCCTTATCAAAATGGGTCCCAGATGGAAGACCTGGGCATAGAGGAAGTAGAGATGGCAGAGCTGAACAGAAGTGACATTGACATCAGCTCTGAGACACGATGGGAGGTCTAGGGGCCATTTAAGATGCTTGAGTTAACAAGGACTGATGTTTGTCTTGAACAGATTGACAGTCAAAAGCTGAACTTCAGAGAGCATGCTAAGGCCCGTGTGGACCACGGAGCTGAGATCATCACGCAGTCCCCAGGCAGATCCAGCGTGGCGTCCCCCCGACGACTCAGCAATGTCTCCTCCTCTGGAAGCATCAACCTGCTCGAATCCCCTCAGCTTGCCACTTTGGCCGAGGATGTCACTGCTGCACTCGCTAAGCAGGGCTTATGAATATTTCTCATTTAGCGTTGAAGTAATAATATTTAGGCATGAGCTCTTGGCAGGCGTGGGCTCTGAGCAGGTGTTATATTCATTCTTTACAAACCATAAAATAAATAATCTCATTCCCAAACTGTAGTAATTGTTACAATTTTATAAAAAAAAAAAACAATGAATAGTATATGCAGAAATTGACTTGATTTCCATTTCCAACAGGAAGACACTGGCTTTACATGAGTACAGTTGGACAATTATTTTTGCTCTGCTCTGTTTTGCATGGAGTATTATTATTTTAAAACTTGCATTTTTACCTTTCATGTGCCTGAAGGCTATCCATACATTCTGAAAGGCCTTGTTGAAATCCAAGCTGCTCATTTCACTATTCTGTTGCTGGGTGAAAAGATAAAAGCTGCCCATTTTAACTTATTACAGGTTAAATTAAATCAAGGAGTCTGATTGCAGGAAGGAAAGAGCATGTAAGAAATAAGTTGTTGTTTTTTTTTTTTTAAGTGTTATTTTGTATAAATGGGAAGAAAGATTCAGTTAAGTTATTAACATTTGGGACCTGGATAATTATATCAGAGTATAAGTCAATCCAATAAATTATTTAACTAATTAAAAATAGTTACAAAGCATTTGATCTGTGGTTGAGGAAGTGGTATAAAAGTGCATCTCTTAGGAATGAAGCACTTTCATTAGGATGGGCTCGTGTCTGATTAGAATGTCAGTTGATCAGCTAGATTTGTGTCCACACTACCAGTTTCACACTCCCTTTCCATCTGTTTGATACAGTATTATAGATATAAATATATATATATTTCTCTGTGGCCATTTGTGATACTTCCTCATATACTTGAATATTATACTTCCTTATTCACAGTATCTGTGTCTCCTGCACCCTTCGGTGTTGCAATTTTAGGTATGTGAAAGTAGATGTTAGCAGGGTTCTTTCCCTACTCAAAAAAAAAAAAAATACATTAAAAAAGAACAAAAAGTTTTAGCATGAAGTTGCTTCCTGTAACAACTCAGAGCTGTAACCCTGTTTTAGTGCCAGATACAAGTCTCTCCCGTGATGCTAGGAAAAAATTTTTTTCTTTGCTTTTACCAACATGGAGTTTGTGGGGGTGGGTCCAGTTATACATTGAAAGGGTTTACAGATTATTGGTTTAAGATTATGGATTTATCTCATTTTGAATTATGGAATAGTTTGGGTTTTATTCCTGTAATCATTCACAAAACAGACTTCTTAGGATTTCTTTCTTTTTTTTTTTTTTCCATTTGCTAAAGTTGAAACTCACAGAGGGAGTTTGGGACATGTTGCCCCACTCCTCCAAAAAGTTACTGCTAATTAAATTACCTGATAGAAAACATTTGGCTTTCTTACCCAAAGTAAAGATCCCTTGATCAGAAAGGACAAATACAGTATTTTGAGAAGGTATAGCTACAAAACATTTGAGATACAGATATCTAAATCAGTTTTTTCAGGACTCCCAACATTGCCCTCTGTAAAGGAACACTATATGACTATTACTTATCAAAAGGTAATGTTGGTCTGGCTTAATATTGAATCTAGAAATCACAAATGAATTAATTCCTCTCACAAATCATTCATTTTAGACTTGTGAATAAGCAATTTATAGTCAATGGCCTGAATATGCAATGAGTTACCAGTCTGGGTGGATGCTCTTATGTATTTTATCTCTGTTTTTTCTTGCTCGGGGCTGGTAGGTTGGATATGAACAGTCAAAGGCAAATGGTCTGATAGGTGTTTGATCTCCGTAAGCCAATTCCTGAATATAAAGGAGGAAATGATGAGCATGGATGTAGCAATGAGGAAGTATAGTAGTATCTAAGAACACAGCCAAGGGATACAAAGACAGAGAGACACAGGTACTGCCATTTTGTGACCACTGGATATTGCAACCAATGTGACTCCCATCAAACAAACTCTAGGAGCAAAATCATATCATTCATTCTCAACAAGGAGGCTTTACATAGGCAAACATGTCTGAAAATATAAATCAGTTATTTTATACGACAGTCAAAAAATTAGAAACTGCTCAGTATGACCATGGATATATCTATTTTCTGTCTAGTAAGTGCTGTGATGTGGATTTGACCAACCTGAGCATTTTATTCATCAGCTTCCCTTGAAATGCACCAGAAAATAATGGAAGAAAGAATAGTTATATGGAGACTTATGGTACTTTCTTACATGTTTGATAGTGTTAGTGATTAGAGTTCTCTAGAAAGAAGTTAACAGTTGGTTAGGACTCTTAACCCACAAAATAAGCATTTTTTTATCAACCTGGTTTAAATTTTTTGTAAAACTTAAGAATAAGTAATTATGCTTTACATATTAAAATTCCATTTCCTACAAATACTTGCCCCAAATAAAGATTATATAAAGCACTAAATTTAACTTAGATTTGGCATTAAAACAAATGTTTATTTCAAATCACAGCAAAATTATAATGAATAAATGCCCTTCCTTTGTATGGAAATGTGATTCTTTACAATGTTAACAAAAAGAAACTGATAATTTGTACCAATGGAAGAGGGAAACACACAGGCTAAATGTCTTCTTATGGGAAGAGGGGGTGGAACCTATCTTGCCTTCACTCTCAAGATTAACGACACAAATTAAGCTTTTTGAACACCACTCTTGTGGGGATACCCATACGCTGATCTAGAAATTAAAGCTTCATAGTTCCAATTCTAGATCTACTAATGCCAGTTTCTCTCTGGCTTTAGCCTTTGAGAACCTGTTTAAGGATACATAAGTAATCCAGAGCTGTGAAGAGTTAAAAGGCCAGCTTCTCCAATGAACTCACTCTCTTGGGTCACCTGCAACCAATAATTGGGTACTTCATAATGACACAGGGAAGATCCAAGTTCCTGATGAGTTTCAAAGGCCATGTCCATTTAGGAACCAACTCTCTCTGGATTCTCCTGCTGAGTTCCAGCAGGGTGATAGGCTGAAATCCCACCCACAAGCAAGACACCTGTGTAACACCAACTAGGTTTGGCTAAAGAAGGCTGAAGAGAGAACTCTGTTAAATGGAAGAATCTGCTGATGGTAGCTGGTCTTCTCCACACATTCATATAGTAATACAGCAGAAAATAGAATCATCAAAATATAACATCATGTCGATATTGTTAAAGAAATCATCTCAATGTGGTTGATTGTGACATTGCTACAATTACACTTTTTCTCCTATTTTTCATGCCACAAAAATGAGGAAAATAAACTATTCATGGTCTAAGTACCCAAAAAACAAAAATACATTCATGACTTGGAAAGACAAACTTTAGGCATTCCTTCCAAGATTGATGTGCTAAAATCAACACTGATGTTTGTGTTTTTACACCTAGGATTTTTAGCCTGGGTGTGTAGGTTGAGGCCAAGTCCCTCTGCAGGAAATAGCTTATTTTTAAACTTAGAAAATGTCAATCATGAAAATCTACTTCAACTTTAGCAAAAAGAAAAAAAAATCAACACAAAGTATACTCTGTATGCTGGGATTCCAAGGTTCCAACATGCCGATACAAATCTCTGGGGGGGTTTCTTTCTTCTGATAATTCTAGAGCCTGTTACCATAGAAAGGCATTTCTTCAATGGCTGGTTGTAGTTAGTTCATGTTTTTCAATCAAAATTTGCAAATGTATTTGTTGCTGTATAGTGATTGTTTTGCAAAATAAAATTGCTTGTCACCTAACTTATAGATTCAGATTGTTTCTTCTCTGGAAAAAAACATTATACACACATGCACACACAGTGCTCAGTTCAATCAAGGAAAAATTATGCTGAGAAGGCTACAATTATCTCCCTAATTCCTACTGTGTACCAGGCTTCATCTACTACTGTATTTAGCAGGATGCTATCTGTTTTAAGTGACAGAAGCACAGATCAAATTGACTTAAGTGACCAACAATTCAAGCCTCAGGCATGGATGGATCCAGGCATTCAAAAGATGTCATTAGGAATCTTTCTTTTTCTAAATCTTAGCTCTGCTTCTTCTGTGTTGGCTTTATTGACCTTTCACGATGGTCACTGGAAGCTCCAGGTTTTACAACCCACTAAAGAAAGCCTCCTTCCCACTAGCATTAGCCAGGGTCCCGGGTCTGAAAATCATTTAACTTTGGGTCACCTTCTTACTTCTGCTGATTGCCCATGGTTGGGTCACATGATTAACTCTATCCCAGGTGGTTGGGTAGGAGGAGAGCAAAGTCCAGTCTTATCTGGACTACATAAACTAATCGTGAAGAGGAAATGTTCCCTTCTAATTAAATGTTCTGTCCTAAGTAAAGTTGGGTTCTACTGCTAGAAAAAAGAGGAATTGATTCTGTGCAGGTCCTAATTTGGACTTCCTGTGGGTCCATATGCCCTTTTCACTATCTTTATTCAATCCTTTAGCTTCTTGCTACTCAAATTGTGCTCAGGCATCACCTGGGACCTGGTTAGACATGCAAATTCACAGGCTCCACCCCCATGCCAATTTCCAGCATTTCCCTAGGTGAACCAGTCTGCATGTTAAAGATGAGAAGCATTCACCTCTTCTAGTCCAAGGGGAAAGAGCTCCCCTGCAGCCCCCTAACAGGTAAGGATTACTCCTAAGACTACATGAGATAATATCACCAAGTCTAATATCAAAGAGTCTAGATAATTCTATCACAAGTGGTAGAAACTTGTGACTGGTGGAAGAAGTGTCGTATTAGAAGTTTTCCAGACTTGCCATTCTAGCTTGGCTGAAACCTACATCTACCAATGGAGTTATCACCTTCCATTCCATCTTTCTTTACTAATAATGCAGATCTTGTCCAATATAGCCAACATCACTGGACTTTCTCTTTAATAGTGTTTTTTTTTTTTAGTAGTATCCTTGTTGTCCTTCAAGTAAGTCTTTACACAGGATTTAGACATTTATTTGGTAGCACTAATCACAATAAAGTCTTAATTTTCTTTTTTATTAACAAGGCAAAGATTTTACTTGTCTTGAGAAGAGATAAGTAACTCACATATAATGTAGGGTTACAAAATAACCCTCTAGCTTATATAGAGAAAAACTGTTCCTCTTTTATGATATGGTACTTCTAGAACATTGACTGAAGTAAATCAGGGATAGGATGTTGTCCCTGTCAAAAGTACACAGTCCAGCAACCTAAAATTGTTTCAAACCACTGTCCTTTACTAGGTTTTCTTGAGTGTGTCAAAGAAACATCACAGACACGCTCCAAAAAGCCTTATTTTTTCTCTCCTGCCTTTTATCACAAATATACCACAGCTGTTCCCACTTCTAATCCTTCAAATTCCATTAAAATCTCCTGCCTCGCGCCTGGTTGAGGTAATAGACCTGTGGCCTCCAGATGTGCTTTGTTTGGCCTGCACAGTGTTTTCAAGCCCAAGGAAGTTCACACGCCACCCCCCAGACCCACACTCTTAGATTTGGATCTTTCAAAAGTTAAAAAAAATTGGCAACATTGGGCCTCCATTCATGATATCAATTGGCTGGAGCTGGTTCGTGAATGATGATATGGGTTTGTTCCTTGCACTTGGCCATAATGCCAACCCTATCCAGTTAGTACTCTCAGACCACTTATTCACATTCACTCATTACCGTAGGTGCTAGACCCTACAGACTTAGTTTGTAACCTCAGGTTTAGACCCACTTATTTTTCTCTCCCTCCTAAGTATTTCCTCATCCTGTGAAGCAAAAACCCACAAGAATAAACCCCTAATCCTAAAGTGGGAGTGGGAAGGGTCAGGTTGAATAGGTCAGATCAGAATCCACTGGGAGCCTGGGGAACCAATATTTAATCAACTTTTGCCCTATCTCAACAAAGAAGAAAAGAAATCTTTAAGTAGTACATTTATTTAACAGTAACAATTGGTAATTTTCATACCCATGATAAACACATTTAAAATTCTTTTCCCACCTGTATTTATCATTAATATAAAGGAAAAAGAAAAATATAGTGGAGTTTGTTTGCTTGTTTCCCCACCCTATGATAGATAAAAATCTCATTATCAAGTGAGAAATGACAAAAGCTATCCTCTTACTTAGTAGGCCTGAACTTATAGAGTACTTGTCTATAACTTTTGGAAGTAGAAAAAAGACATGGTTGGAAAGATGTTCTAACCTGGGGAAGCAAGTGACATGTTCCTAAACCCGGGGCTGATCTTCAGCCAACAGACCCCTTATTCACTTGAATAAATAATAAGAATATTGCTGCCCAAGCTTCTCCTTACCAATGCCCCTCTTTGGTCCCCCAGGTCTATTCCTCCAGCCTCCACAGATCTCATCCAGTTCTAACACCTGTAAGGTCAATCAGTGCCTTATACAACCGAGAGCCTCCAAGATCTGTCCCAGTCCCCACAAAAGTCCTGCCTTTTAGGGATCACCAGTGGCTATGATCCCCTCAGCGGGCTCTGGAGGACTGGCCTGTGCATTACCAGGTGTTCCAGGAAGCCCAGATGGTCTATGCTGGCATCTAGCAGCCTGCCAGCCAGCCACAGCCAATACTTGCCTACCCTTGTCCCTGCATTGCCCCTCTCCTCCAAGTCAGAGGAAGACTGGAAGCCCACAGGGGAGACAGTGCCTCTTCTGGCATTGTCAAAGAGCAGGTGATCAGTAACCACACTATGGTCATCTGCTACCAGTCTTCATTCCACCCAGAACTTCCCTCATATGGTTGCTTGTAGGAACTATAGTCACCATAGGACTTTAACTCTTAACAGGGTATAGAGAAGAGCAAAAGGCACTGAGGAGGTAATGGGTTTCCTGAAGCCAACAATAGAAGAAGATTATGGGCAATAGATAGGCCCCATGGGGCAATGTGCAGTTAACGATGCCTAAGGAAAAGAAGCCGTTTTATGGTTCCTGTTGAAATTCACCTTTGCCTAAAACCCATGAAAAGCCCAATTGGAGTTGGCATAGATATTGATTTTATAAATATTTAGTGACTGTCTTGAAGGCTCCCTTACAAACATGTTAACTCCTATGAGTACTGGTAATCATCAGCGTCCCCATCTCACAGATCAGAAAACTGAGCGTAGGAAGTTTGTTTAAACTTAATGGGCAGAGCCAGAATTTGAACCCAAGCAGCCCAAGATGTCTCATCTGGTCTAATAGATTAGCTTTGATCTCTTTAAATATTCTAATCAGCAATTTTCATGACAGTCAATAACAAAGATGCCAAATATACATTATGTAAAACTCTGAGCATTATAGGAGCTAGAAAAATGGTCATGTATTTGCTGTTAATTCAGCAAATAAGGAAGGAGGATTACATCTCATAAACAATGTCATTATGTAAACCGCAATTTTTTCTTTTTTTTAAATTGAATTATAGTTTATGTACAATGTTACATTAGTTTTAGGCATACAACATACTGATTTGAGAAGTCTGTACATTGTGCTGTACTCACCACAAGTATAGCTATCATTTGTTACCATATAACACTATTACACTACCATTGATTATACACTCTATGCTGTACCTTTTATCCCCATGACTTGTTCCATAACCGAAAGCCTGTATCTCTCACTTCCCTTCACTCATTTTGCCCATCTCCCCACCCTCTGGCAACCATCAATTTGTTCTCTATACTTATGGGTCTGTTTCTGCTTTCTGTTTATTCATTTGTTTTATAGATTCCAGATATAAGTGAAATCGTATGGGATTTGTTTCTCCCTGTCTGACTTCTTTTACTTAATGCCCTCTTGTTCCGTCCATGTTGTTGCAAATGGAAAGATCTCATCCTTTTTGTGGCTGAGTAATATTCCATTGTGTGTGTGTGCTGCTGCTTCTTTATCCATTCATCTATCAATGGACTGTGAACACTTGGATTGCTTCCATATCTTTGCCATTGTAAATAATGCTACAATGTGCATAGATGAGCATATTTCTTTTTGAGTTAGTGTTTTCGGTTTTGGGGGGTAAATACACAGTAGTGGTATTTCTATTTTTCATTTTTTGAAAAAATCCCTATACTGTTTTTCATAGTGGCATCACCAAATTGCATTCCTACCAGCAGTACGTGAGGGTTCCTTTCTCTCTACATCCTCACAACACTTATTCATTCTTTTCTTTTTGAATCTAGTCATTCTGACAGGTGTAAAGTAGTAACTCATTGTGGTTTTAATTTGTATTTTCCTGATGATGAGTGATGTTGAGCACGTTTTCATGTGTCTGTTGGCCATCTCGATGTCTTCTTTGGAAAAATGCCCATTTTTCACTGGGTTATTTATTTTTTTGGCATTGAATTGTAAAAGTTCTTTATATATTGGAGCATTAACCCCTTATTGGATATACAATTTGCAAATATCTTCTTCCATTCAGTAGACTGCCTTTTTGTTTTGTTGATGGTTTCCTTCTCTGTGCAAGAGGCTTTTATTTTGGTGTAGTCTCAGACGTTTAACTTTGCTTTTGTTCCCCTTGCCTTAGGAGGCATATTCAGAAAAATGTTGTGATAGCCAACTTCAAAGAACCTACTGCCTGTGTTTTCTTCTAGGAATTTTATGGTTTCAGATCTCACATTTAGGTTCTATTCCATTGTCAGTTTACTTTTGTGTAGGCGTAAGAAAGTAGTCTAATATCACTCTTTTGCATGTAGCTGTCTATAGTTTTCCCAGCACGATTTGTTAAAGACACTGCCTTTTCCCCATTGTATATTCTTGCATTTTTTGTCATAGATTAATTGACCATATAAGCATGGGTTTATTTTTGAGCTCTCTATTCCATTCCATTGATCTGTGTCTCTCTTTTTGTGCCAGTACCATACTGTTTTACTACAACTCTACAGTATATCTTGAAATTTTGAATTGTGTTATCTCCAGCTTTGATCTTCTTTTCTCAAGAATGCTTTGGCTATTTAGAGTCTTTTGTGGTTTCCTACCAATAGTAGGATTATTCTAGTTCTGTGAAAAATGCTGCTGGTATTTTAATAGGGATTGCATTGAATCTGTAAATTGCGTTGTGTAGTATGGACATTTTAACATTAATTCTCCCTATCCATGAGAATGGAATACCTTTCCATTTGTTTGTGTCATCTTCAATTTTTTCATCAGTGTTTTATAGTTTTCAGAATACAGGTCTTTCATCTTTTTGGTTAGGTTTATTCCTAGTTATCTTATTGTTTTTGGTGCAATTGTAAATGGAATGTTTTAATTTCATTTTCTGCTACTTTGTTATTAGTGTATAGAAATGCAACTGATTTCTGTGTATTAATTTTAGCTCCTGCAACTTTACTGAATTCACTTATTATTCTAATAGCTTTTTGGTGGAGTCTTTGAGGTTTTCTATGTATAATATCATATCATCTGCAAATAGCAACAGTTTAACTTCGTCCTTACCAATTTGGATGCTTTTTTTTTTTTTTTTTTTTTTTTTTTTGTCTGCTGTGGCTAGGACTTTTCAATACTCTATTGAATAAAAATGGTAAGAGTTGAATCCTTGACCTTAGAAGAAAAGCTCTGTTTTTCACCATGGAGTATGATGTTATCTGTGGGGTTTTGCATATGGCCTTTATGATTTTGAACTTTGTTGCCTCTAAACCCATTTTGTTGAGAGCTTTTATCATGAATGGATTTTGATTTTGTCAAATGCTTTTTCTCCATCTATTGAGATGATTGTATGATTTTTATTCTTCATTTTGTTGATGTTGTATATCACACTGATTGATTTGAAAATTTTGAACCATTGTTGCATCCTCAGAATAAATTCCACTTGATCACGGTGAATTATCCTTTTAGTGTATAGTTGAAAACAGTTTGCTAATATTTTGTTGAGGATTTTTGCATCTATATTCATCAGAGATACTAGCCTCTAGTGTTCCTCTTTTGTAGTGTCTTTTATCTGGTTTTGGTGTCAAAGCAATGCTGGCCTCATAGGATATATTTGGAAGCTTTCATTCCTCTTCTGCTTTTGTAATAGTTTGTGGAAAATAGGGATTGACTCTTGTAAATGTATGGTAGAATTCATTTATGTTCATTTCATCCTGGAATTTGTTTGTTTGTTGGGAGTTTTTGATTACCAGTTCAATTTTGTTTACTATTAATTGCTCTGTTCAGATTTTCTATTGCTCTTATTTCATTTTTGGAAAATTAGATATTCCTAGGAATTTATCCCTTTCTTCTAGGGTGTTTAATTTGCTGGCATACATTTTTTTGTGTGGTATTCTGTTATAGTCTGTATTTCTGTAGTGTCAGTTGTTACTTCTCTTTCATTTCTGATTTTGTGTCTTTTTTTTTCTTCATGAATCTTGCTAAAGATTTATCAATTTTTATTCTTTTTTATTCAACTTTTATTGGTTTTATTGATCTTTTCTATTCTTTTAGAATCTATTTTATTTATTTCTGCTTCGATATTATTTCCTTCCTTCTACTAACTTTGGTCTTTGTTCTTCTTGTTCTAGTTTCTTTAGGTATAAAGTCAGATTGATTGAGATTTTCCTTGTTTCTTGAGATAAGCCTTTATCACTATAAATTTCCATCTTAGTACTGCTTTTACTACACCCCAAAGCTTTTGGGCCCTTGTGTTTTCTTTTAATTTGTATTTATTTTCTCTTTGATTTCTTCATTGACCCTTTGGCTATTTAGTAGCATGTCGTTTAGTTTCCACATATTTGTGGTTTTTCTAGTTTTTGTGATTGATTTCTAGTTTCACACTGTTGTGGTTGGAAAAGATACATGATATCATTTGTCTTCTTAAATTTATTAAGACTCGTTTGTGGCCTAACATCCTTATTCTGGAGGATGTTCCATGTGCACTTGAAAAGGGTTTGTATCTTGTTATTTTGGGATGGAATGTTTTATAAAAATATATGTTAAGTACATCCTATGTAATATGTCATTCAAAGACACTGTTTGATTTCTAAATTTTTTAAAGTGTTCATTCATTTTTGAGAGACAGAGAGAGACAGAGTGCAAGTGGGGGAGAGGCAGAGAGAGAGAGGGAGACACAGAATCCGAAGCAGGCTCCAGGCTCTAGGCTCTGAGCTGTCAGCACAGAGCCTGAAGCGGGGCTCCAACCCACAGACCACAAGATCATGACCTGAGCTGAAGTCGGCTGCTTAACTGACTGAGCCATCCAGGCACCCCTCCTTATTGATCTCTTATCTGGATGACCTACCAATTGATGTAAGTGGGGTGTTTAAGTCCTCTATTACTATTGTATCACTACCAATTCCTCCCTTTGTGTCTATTAATATTTGCATTAAAAGTGCTCCAATGTTGGGTTCATAGATATTTACAATTGCTACATCCTACTGTTGGGTTGATCCCTTTATCATTATGGAATGCCCTTTTTGTCTCTTGTTACAGTCTTTGTTTTAAAGTCTATTTTGTCTAAGTATTGCCACCCTGGCTTTTTTCTTTTCTCTTCTTTTCTTTTTTGTTTCTTCTATTTGCATGGTGTATCTTTTTCCATCCTTTCACTTTCAGTCTATATGTGTCTTTGGATCTGAAGTCAGTCTCTTACAGACAGCAGATAGATGGGTCTTGCCTTTTATCTACTTTGCCCTATGTCTTTTGATTGGAGCATTTAGAACATTTACATTTAGCTAATTATTGATAGGTATGTATTCATAGGCAATAATTATTGACATTTTCTTCATTGTTTTCTGGTTGCTTTTATAGTTCTTCTCTGTTCCTTTTTCTTCTCTTGCTCTCTTTTCTTATTTTCTTTATAAATAAAAATTATCCAGTGACAATCAACTAAACAGGAAATCTTTGAAACTACATTATGCCATTCTCTATGCCAAGTCATGGTTCATACAAAGGCATCATGTAGCAAGTGACATCTAATGTCAAGCAAAGGTCAACCAATAGTTTCTAAAAATCAACAGTGTGTTTGGAAATTATTAGGTAAATTGGATGAACGACTTGTACTGCAACACACATCACTTGACAAGCCATTTTGTAATTTGTATTTTTTTAGAGAATAAAAGCAGTTTTTCTAATGTATGTATTAACTTACCAGATCATCCTTGCTTCCAGCACTGTGCAGCTTTCTTAAAGGCTGTTTTTCTTTCTCTGTTATGACACCAATACCTGAATTAAATTTATTGCTTTTATTACAAGCATAGCATGTCACTTAAATTTTCCTTATGAAACAAGGATCTGCAATCCATAGCACAAACTAAGAGAATTCCTGATCAGGCCTTGGAAATAGAATGCACACTTCAGATTGTCCTCTTTGATATGTAATATTAGTTAACAGAAATATGTTGATTTTCATTGGCATCAGAAAATTAAGACCCAGATAGATACCAAGAGGACTTCTCAGCCCTTTTTCTGCTTCAACTGTAGAAAAATCAGAAGCACTCATTATATGGGCACCAACGTACCAATATTTTGTCTTTTCCTGTGTAACCATTGTGTTGAACAAGCATGACTCCTATGAATTGTGATCAAAACGTGAGTTTATTTTTGTCTCTCACAGTTTCTTTCAACATTATGCAGTGGAAGAAATCTCCCTGCCTCAAGCTGAAGACTTGGGCAGACGTGTGACTTGTTAGTCACTCTCAGATAATAAAATTCTTCTGGTTATAAAAGGAATCTCAATTCTAAAAAAGAGTCTCAATTCTGAGATTAAAATGTCCAGCTCACGGAACAGTCAAAACTCTGAAGCTGATGGTGTAAGATCTATACTCTTCCCCAGTATGGATTTACCTCAGGCTACAAGCATGCATTGAAAGTAGGGGATAGTCCTACACAGATGCTGTTTCTGCTTCCTCTTGGTATAAAACAGAGAGTAGGAGAAGTAAGGGAATGTGCTTTAAGCCATGTTCCTCCCTTTCAGTCAGCATCCTGTGGTATACTTCCAACTTTTTCTGCTGAGGCTTGTCTCCTATTCAGGCAATCTTCTAGGATGGGACATAAGCTGACTTAGCTGACTTTCTCCAGCTGCCTCCCTTCTATGGCCCTCATCTGGCCCTTTTGTATTCCCTCCCCTGCTGCTGTAGGAGCAGAGGTGGTTTCCAACTCAGCCGCACCAGAACCATGAGCTCTCCTCTAGACACTAGATCTCTCCAGCATATAGAACTCCAGTGTCTCCCAACATCAGGGGACACATTTCAATCTCTCCAAGTATTTGAACACTCTTTTTATTAAAGCCTCGGTTAGAAGGCAACACCTCCCCATGGCTGTCCTAAAAGGAATGTGACTCACAGACAGCACGGCATCTCTGTCCAAAGAAATGCCCTCATGAATCTCCTCTCACCAAATCCCTCCCTATGTCCCCTTTTTTGTGTTCTTAGTCTGACAGGAACAAAGTTCTGGAGATCATTTCCTTTATAAATCTGTACATAAGAAAGGGCAGTTTTTCACTCACTTTTGAGTCCTGATGTCAATCAGGCTAGCCCCTTGGTAGTCTCTCAAGCCAAAGGAATCTAATTCTAACATTGTGTTTTCTTTTCTACACTTTTTGCTAGAGTAATCTCATAACATCTTACCTTTTTAAATAGAAAATGAATAAATGGTACACTTAGTGTACATCTTCATCTGGTCCAGTGCCTTCAAGGAATCAGAGAGTCAAGTGATGGAGGCAGATCATGAACAATGAACCACAGTCCAGGATAAACAGTGAATAGTGGTTGTAATGCAAGTTCACAAAGAACCTATGGGAGGAGGCGGGGGAGAGAGTCCAGTAAGAATAGAGAATGGAACCAGATTTCAAAAGCAGACACATAAAGGCATGTGTGAAGGATACATTCTGATACTATGAAATCACTTGGTGTATCTGGAGGATAGGTGAGTCAGAGAAAATGAACTCCCCTCCCCCCGAACAACAACGACAAAAAAACTTGGAGACAGATTTGGGATTTTCCACTCAGAAGTTTGGATTCTATTGTGAAAGCTATAAGCAACTGTTACAGGGTTTTGAAGGGATGAGAAATGACATGATCACGTCTGAATTTTAGAAGAGCAATTTTGACCACAGTGAAGAACCTGGACTGTAGAGAAGAGACTAGAGCTGGGGAAACCACAGAGAGGTGACAGAGTCTGAGTCAGGAGAGTGGTAGTGAAGATGGGGAGGAGGGAAGATATTTACAGCACTTTTGAAATAAATGGCACAGAACTTGGAGACCATGGGACATGAGTTAGTTAACAGAGAAGGAGAAATACATTTGAGTTTTAAAACTTAGGTATTAAAGAAGGTATACAGATAGAGAAAATGAGGTAGTGAAGTATACAGGTAGAGAAAATGAGATGTCAGTGGGATGTCCAAGAGGCAATCTCAGAAAATTGTTAATTCATGCCTGGATCTTAGAAGTAGAATCATGACCAAAGATGGATACGAGTATTTCCTCAGATTCTAGATGAGCTCAAGCCTGGGAGGATGAGGGGAATAAATAAGGGGTGTGGCTTGCCCCAGTCATCTCCAACCCAACCATATAAACCAATAATAAACATTGTTCTTGCCATTCATCCCAGAGCATGGGTCTCTCTGATTTCAGGCATTATCCCTTAGAGTTGATCTAGTCACCAATGCATGTAATGTTAGTAACCACACCAGGCCCATGACTTGCCTGTTACAGATCTCTGAAGATGTTGTTGGTTTTAGGGGAAGTTAAAGGAGCTGAGTTTTAAAACATCATCTGAATCAGGAGAATGCAGGCCACAGAAATCCTTCCTTACCTTGGTGTAGTTATTTTGTATCAACTCTTCCTATGTCTTCATCAGTGCTGATTCTTAAATGATTTATCGCCTTTCTGTCTGTTTTGTCATATGTGAGGAAGGGTCCTTTATTTCTGGTTTTTATGTTCTTGACATGTATACATTAGACATCTTGACTCCATTTCTTCTGGTTAGGGACAAAACATCAAGTCCTCTAGGAATAACATTCTTAAAATCAGTCAGCAAGGGTCAGGACAAAGTTATTAATTTTGCCGTGTTATAATAATATTTGACATTTGTTCTTTCCTCATTTGCCAAGGATGCTAATCTGAAACAGAGCTTTGAAAAATTCCTAACATGTAAATGAAGTCATTAGTCCTAGAGAATGGATGCGTTCATGCAGACTAGGCTCACAAAAGGGAGTTTAAAAAGCCCAAAATTACACTTGTGTAATTCCTATATTTAAGGGGCAAACAGAGAAAAAAAGTGATCATAAAAACTGAAGACCAGCCATTTGAGGGATGGTACTAAGAGAAAATGTCACAGAAGCCCCAGGAGTGGATGTTTCATAGTGTTAAAATTTGCAAAGAGTCTGCCAAATGTGAGAAATGAGAAGCCATTGAATTTTAAAATAGATCATTTAGTGACTTTGCAAAACAATGGTGGATGCTGAAGATAGAACAGGCTTCTTGGGCTGTACTTCTTCATTTCACTTATATATGACCTGGGGCAAATTACATAACTGAGCCATTGGCAAAAAAGGGCAATCTGAAATGAATTTTCCCATGCATAGCTTGCAGAACTTCAAATATAAATGTTTTCCTCTTGAAATGCCTTTCATCCAGGGTACACAACGTTTGTCAACATTATCAATGGTGGAAAGGCTTTTCTCTGTACTGAATCAATGGCTATTCTTGAAAGCCACTTTCTATTTCCATTATTTCCCAAGCACCTACATTTGCTATTTTGCTGGCACATAGCTGCTAAATCTGACATTGACTTCTAAATGAATATCAGCAGATTTATTTGCTTGTATAATAAAAAGAATGAATAAAATTTTTCAAAAGAATGAACAGGCTTTGGTTATGTATGTGAAGCAACTCAAAGCATATCAGGGGTTAAAAGAAAGTGATTGATACCTGTTTCATTACTGATTCATTTGTTGGTCTTAAATCTTTTAACCAACCCTTCCAGCCACGAGAATGAAAATAATAGTTCTTACTTATGTCCTTGTGTTTTAGCCAATAAGATTTGCAGAGTAATTTCTGATTCTCAGGTGAAAATTATTAAGTTTTCTCATTTACACATTATGAGGGTAATGGATAATGAGTTCATGAATTTAAAACCCTCTGCCTTCAGGGCCAGTCTGGAAAACCACAGATTAATTTTGGTTACATAATTTATTGTGATTTCTTCTCTAGATAGACTTGAATGCATTATACAATCATGCAATCACTTGTACATATTTGCCTTTGAGTTCTATTTTGATCTGATTCCAGTTTTTACACACACATGCATGTGGGCACACTTAATATTCTACATTTTATGATGTGCCTATTCTAAAATTAAGTTAGTTTTTAACTTCCTGGTAAATGAGAAGTGTTTCTGACAATTCCAGAATGAAAGGGGAACTAAATTTGCAGGTTAATTCTGACAGCAGGCTTGTTTTTCCCAGCTATATTGCCTGGGTTTTCGTTCCTGATGCCAGAGGAACAATGGCGCTTGATTAGAGAAGCATATTCAGAGCAACGTAACTTATTGCAAAGCAAAAAAAATCCCCAAGAGGAAATGGAGCATTTACTTATGCCTTAGAAGGAAATTTTTCACCAATAAAAAAATGAAATCCTATTAAACATTAAAGCATAAATAGGAGACTTCAATTCTTTTTTAGAACATGGATTAAATATAAGAGAGCAAGAAGAATACTTTTTTCTGAACCTCAAATCCACACCCAGTGTCATGCCCTTTTTATTTTTTTTAATGTTTATTTACAAGTGGGGGAGGGGCAGAGAGAGAGAGAGAGAGAGAGAATCCCAAGGAGGCTCCACACTGCCAGCACAGAACCCCACAGGGTGGAGGTGGGGGGGGGGGGTTGCAGATAGAAGGGAAGGGAGGGGAGGGGAGTCTCAACCCACAAACTGAGATCAACCTGAGCAGAAATCGAGTCAGACACTGAACTGATTAAGGTACCCAGGCACCCCAGTCACTCCCTTTTTATAGCAAAATTCTCACCAATCTTCTCTAGAGACATTAAAGTTTCAGAGAATCAATTTCATACATTTGAGAGAAAGACCTTAGGCTGTAACATCCGTGAAAGATGTAAATACTGAAAGAAGTCTGTTTGGTTTGTTCCCGATGAAAATATGCTAGAAAAATAGAGATTAAAATTACCAAGTGTGGCATAGCACAAATCACGGAGCAAGATGAAACACCTTTGGTGTCTCAAAAATGTTTCAATCACAGGATGCCATTATTCTCTGTACAAGATACTTGACCAAGGCTGTTTTCTGGTGTTTGAACCAATGGCTGGCTCAGCTATTTCTGGTACCCCAGCCATGACACTTACAAGAGGAACCCATAGCAACCATTCCTCTATTGGTGGATTTTTTTTTTTTAACTTGCTAGGCTGTAGTGCTAACACTACCAGAAAGGAAATTTCCAGCATCATTCTTTATGAAGAATTGAATCTTTCTCTTGCTAACATATTTTCTTCAGCAAATATCATTAGGCAGGCTGGGTAATGCCTCTAGATGTAAAGGGTGCTTGTTCATAAATGGAAGGACTATACAGTTTATAGCAAGGCTCAGAGAATGATTGCTGTGTGTGTGAGAAGTCAGTCTTTGTCTTTAGTATAGTTTCCTTGAAAAAGACAAACTAATGATCTCTAAATTAGTAGTTACCAACTGTTGACAACCGGTGTTAAGAAGCAGAATTAAGGGACACCTGGGGGGCTCAGTTGGTTAAGCATCCAACTTCGGTTCACATCATGATCTCACAGTTCGTGGGTTTGAGCCCTGCATCGGGATCTATGCTGACAGCTGAAGCTTGGAGCCTGCTTCAGATTCTGTGTCTCTGCCCCACTCCTACTCATGCTGTCTCCTTCTCTCTCTCTCAAAAATAAACACTTAAAAAATGTTTTTAAAGAATTAAATTACGTAGTCATTGCTTAGTATTATCAGCCATCAGTACCAATTGTGGTACTTGTTTCTCATTACGTATTTAAGGGAATCAAAGTAGATTGCTTTTCCAATATGTCTTATGTGCTTGGATACATTGTTTCTTTTAATCTTTATAATAACTTTTTTTTTTAAGTAGGCCTGATGCCCAGTGCGGAACCCAATGTGGGGCTCAACCTCACGACCCTGAGATCAAGCCCTGAGCTAGTATCATGAGCCAGATCCTTAACTGACTGAGCCATCCAGGCATCTCTCTTCATAATAATTCTTAGATAAACAAAATTTTGTCCATTTTATTTTAAGGAAATGGAGACTCATAGGGCTAAATAACTTGTTTCACATGTCAATCAATGGTTGAGCAATGGATTCCATGGATCTATCTGATTGGAAAACCCATAGTTTTCCCATTAAATTATGCTGTATCCCAGGAAAGACATCAGTTATTTACCTTAAAAAAAAACATGCCAGGGGTGCCTGGGTGGCTCAGTCGGTTAAACATCTGACTTTAGCTCAGGTCATGATCTCACAGTTGGTGAGATTGAGCCCCGCGTTGGGCTCTGTGCTGACAGCTCAGAGCCTGAAGCCTGCTTAGGATTCTGTGTCTCCCTTTCTCTCTGCCCCTCCCCTGCTCACACTCTATCTCTTGCTCAAAAAATAAACATTAAAAAAATAATAAAATATTAAAGTTTCCTTATGATTTTTATTAAAATAAAACCTCCAACCCAAGGCTGAAAGGAAGGTGTGTCATAGAATACAAGGAACATGAGCTTTCTAATCCTGCCCTTAGTGCTTTCTGGATATGTAACTTTGAGAAATTTACTTAATTTTTCTCTGCCTGAGAATACTTATAAAACAGACACATTTGTAGGCACATTAAAATGTGATTAAATTAAAATTAGTGAATAGCTCATAGAGTCGTTGGGATTTTTAAATGAGATAAATGTGTAAGGTTGTCTGTTAGAGTACTTGATACTCAGTAAATGTTAAATTTTCAGTTCTATTTTTCATATCTTTAAGAATGTTTAATGAAATATCCCAGCATAATTTTACCAAAATAACATAGTGTTCTTGTGTACCATGCCATTCTCCCCTAAACATGTAATTTGAACATCTTTTTAATAAATGTAGGTGTGCATTATCTTTTTAAATGACTTTATTACATTCCTTTTGGTGGATATACTGTACCTTACCAAAGCAATTAGACACTTGGTCTGTTTGCAGATTTTCATCATTATATATGATTCTGCTTGCCCACATCTTTGCACACACCTCTAATTATTTCCTTCCCAAAATTTCTATAAGTGGAATTGAGCTAAATATATAAGGGCTTTTTATACATGTAACCACACTGCCTCCCAAAACTGAAGGCTACTTTTTATTGCCACCATAGAGGAATATTTCACCACTTCAATTTTTTATCCTTGCTAATGAGTTATGCACACATTTAGTTCTTTAATTTAAATGCTTTGATAATAAAGAAAATAGTGTCTGAGACAGAGAGAGAGAGAGAGAGAGAGAGAGAGAGAGAGAGAGAGAGAGAGAGGATGAGTGGGGGAGGGGCAGAGAGAAAGGGAGACACAGAATCAGAAGCAGACTCCAGGCTCTGAGCTGTCAGCACAGAGCCCCACGCGGGGCTTGAACTCACGAGCTGTGAGATCATGACCTGAGCTGAAGTTGGACACTCAACCGACTGAGCCACCCAGGCACCCCATGATCAATTAATTTCAAGAAAACACGTTAAAAGCAATCAGTAGTTTAGATCAGGGATTTGTGAACTTGTTCGGTAACAATCTCAGGTTTAGTGTAACTATTTTAGGTTTTACAAGCCTTACCTTCCCTGTTGACTCAACTCCACTTAGAATGTGAGAGCAACCACTGACATGTACACAAATGAGTGTGGCTTGTTCCAATAAAACTTTATTCATGGACACTGAAATGTGAATTTCATATAATACTCGCATGTCTCATATTTTTATTCGTTTTATTTTTTATTTAAAATATAAAAACTGTTATTAGCCTACACAGACAAAGGAGCTGATTTGGCCTAGGCTATAGTTTGTCAACTGCAATTTGGGTAGATGTAATGTGTTTTCACGTGAGTCAGGCTTCCTAATTTTCATCTAACAAAGGCACAGGAGGAGAGGGCAGCTAGAGGGGCCAGTCATTGGAGAAACCGGTGCCCTTTTTAGTCTGAGGTAAAGACTTGTATCCTTTCACAATACTAGATGGCTTCAAATCATGCTCTAGAATTTACTACTAGTATGGACTTAAACAATTTATTCTCTCTGAATCTCAGCTTTCCCTTGCCTATAACAAAATTGGAATCATCCATATGATGCCCTTCATTCATGTGAAAGCAGTTAAGTAACGGCCAACATTCTTCAGTTCTGGAAAGTTCACAGGTGAGGTAGGGTATCAATGTATTGGATACATGAGTTAAAAAGGACAATCAAGCTGATATTTATTCATAAGCAGTGACCTTGCATTGCCCACCTCACAGTAATTAACCTGACATTCTGGTACACTGAAATAAATATTCTTTGGCATTTGGTGTTTTTAGATTTACAGAGCATTTTTGACCTTTATTTAATCTTTAAAATAATCCTGTGGGGTATATAGTCTTGCTACATTTTATAGGGAGAAAACTAATATGAAGTAATTTTCCAAGTTAAAGAGTTATAAGTTGAACACAGAAAAGTCTTTTTTTTTTCATGTTTGTTTATTTTGAGAGGGAGAGTGAGCTGAGGAGGGGCATGAAGAGAGAGAAAGAGAATCCAAGTAGGGGAGGGAGGGAGGGAGGGAGAGAGAGAGAGAGAGAGAGAATGTGCTGTCAGCACAGAACCCTACAGGGGGGCTTGATCTCACTAATACTGCGATCATGATCTAAGCTGAAACCAAGAGTCAGACACTTAACTGACTGAACCACCCAGATACACCCACGGACAAGACTTCTAACTGCAAAACCAGGCTTTTTCACCTCCACCCAGATGGAGCCTCTTATATTTGAAAAGACTAGGTGGCTGCCTTTTCTGCTGTCCCCTTATCCTGGACTTATCACTTAACTGCCTCACTCTCCAATTCAAAGTGAGTCTGAGCTCCACCCCCCCAGAATCCCTGCTGTCATAGTTCCGGTTAGAATATGTCTTTTCTCCTCTTGACTCTATCACCATTTACTGAGCCAGTAAGGACACTATGACTCAAAGGCAGCTAAACCCTAGGCCAAGTGACAGAGAGGAGCAGGCGCACAGAGTGCAGCTGAGACACTAACACGGGAGCTCCAGCCTGATCTGCTGTGGGTCCTCTTCATACCCTTGCACACCCTACTTCCGTGTCAGTGAGACTGAAGCACAACTTCTGTGTTTGTGAGATTTCCCTCCTGATAGTATCCTCCTTTGTTTAAGCTCATCTGAATAGGTCTGTTTCTTCTGACCAAATAAGCCCAAAACAAGGCACACTGCTGGATCCATGAAACATTTTTTCTTGCCTTCCTACAGTATGTAAAGACCTATGTAGACCTATAGGATTTGGGGGAGAAACCTAAAAATAATATAGTCATATATATGATTGTGAAAATAAAGGAAACTAGCATGTAATAGTCAAAATGACATGAGAAGCTACATATTGATGTAATATTGAGCACATTTTAAAAATATAATTAAAGTAGGCAAACCACTTTGAATTATTTCTCATGGGAAGTAAAGAACATTAATTACTACTAACCCTGACATTTGTTTTGGATGAGGACTATTCTATGATCAGATGTTGATAAAAGGCTTGCAGGTAGAAAATAGTAGATTGTGTTTCCTTTTATGGCATTTGTTTCTGCTTTTGCTGGTGAGAAAACTGTACTTTCTTGATTAATCCTACTTATGTGACAGAGTTGTTTACTTCTGTTTTTCAATCTTTTGTGTAGTCTCTTTCTATACTCAAAAAAGTGCTGTCATCTTGTGCCTTTAACATATTCAGTTGTCCCCATTGGCTTGAGCTACTTACCTGCTTTTTGTACTGTACACATATCTATTTTGTGCACTATAGTCACCTGCAGACCTTCACAAAAAATATTCGTAAGCTTCCTATTCCCCAAAGATTCTGATTTAAGTGATCAAATATGGGAACTAGATATTAATGTCTTTTTGGGTTTCTCTGATAAGTTTTTTCTTTTTCCTTTTAAAGAGAGAAAGAGGGTGCATGAACTAGGGAGGAGGAGCAGAGGGAAAGAGAAAAAGTGAATCTTAAGTAGGCTCCATACTCAGTGTGAAGCCTGACCTGGGCTTGATCCCATGACCCTGGGATCATGACCTGAACAGAAATCAAAAGTTGGATGTTCAACCGACTAAGCCACCCAGTCGCCCCGAGATTTTTCTTTTTAAAGATTTTATTTTTATGTAATCTCCACACCCAAAGTGGGACTCGAACTCATAATCCCAAGATCAAGAGTCACATGCTCTACCAACTGAACCAGCCAGGTGCCCCTCTTTGGTAAGATTCTAATCACCAGGATTGAGAACCATTAGTTTCAAGAAACCTAGCAACCTCTTTTAGAATCCAATTAGTCAACAGTAGGGTTGATAAATGTGTGCTTTATTTCTTAATCAGATAAAAAGATATTGATCCTGATGCACAACACTTTTGGATAAGGAAACAGGAGAAGAGATGATTCTTTTTTTTTTTAATTTTTTTTAACGTTTATTTATTTTTGAGACAAGGAGAGACACAGCTTGAACAGGGGAGGGTCAGAGAGAGGGAGACACAGAATCCGAAACAGGTTCCAGGCTCTGAGCTGTCAGCACAGAGCCCGACGCGGGGCTAGAACTCACAGACCGCGAGATCATGACCTGAGCCGAAGTCGGCCGCTTAACCGACTGAGCCACCCAGGCGCGCCCCCCCCTTTTTTTTTTTAATTTTTTGAGATGATTCTTGATATAACTCAGAAGAACAGCATGAGATGGACTTGGGAAGCCTTGCATGAGCTTGGTTCTATCAACAGAAGTGATTGTGCTGAAAATAAAGAAAAATTAAAGTATTCTATCAATGGTTAGTGCTTGCCTTTTTAAAGGAGAAAACCATGAGCTGTCAGAGTTTGCTGGCATTTTCAATCAAGTTGCAAATGTTTCTGCAGACCAAATCCCCTCCTCTGGAGAGGAAGTGCAGCCCATGGTCATGGTCACGCTGTGAGGTTCCCTGGAAGCAGATTCTCAGATGCAGTTTGGGGCACAAGCAATGAGTGTTACATTCACTATAGAACAGAGGAAGCTCTCTCTGCTGAAGGCAGGTCAGGGTCTGGTTTCTGGTACTGTCACATGACTGACTCACAGATAGAAGCTGCCACCTTGGGAGAGGACACACACACTGAGGAACAGGAGTGAGGGTCAAAGCGACACAGCAGGAGGGATGGAGAGCTGCAGCCAAACTATTTCTCCCTGGCTATTTCCTAAGGAGCCCAGCAAGCCATGTCTCCTCTCACACCAGTGCTCATTACTCCCTATTGCAGAGCGCACTAATTAAGGTATTTCTGAAATTTCAGCCCATCACACACACGTCTTTCGTTAGTAAGAACAAGTCAACAGAATACTCAAGTGCAGATACTGCTTTTCCACATTTTAAAAGGATACACCTTCTGAAAAGAAATTTTTCTAAATTGGCCCCTGTGCAGAAATAGTTTGGACTCCTGGAAAACACGCTTCTCACCATTCCTTTAACAAGTGATAGTATAAAAGACCTTTAAAAAAAATGTGGTTTTTTTTGCTACATATCAGGAGGAAAATTAAATTGAAGAGCAGTTTTCTAAGGGACTGCTCAGCATTTCCACCTTAATAAAATAAAGCTTCCTCCATTACAGTATACTATAAAGTGGAAACTTACACATCTTTATCACCTTCATCATATGACAAACAGGGTGCATAATAATAAAGCCGGAGAAGTAAAAATATTTCAAGCCATACCAATGTTAAGTGAAAATGAATACTCGGTGACTCAGCAAATATGGCTTCCAGCACTGTGAGGCTTTCACACTCTTTAAACAGAAAACGTGATTGTTTATAAAGCTAGAAACAAATGACAATAGACTTTAAGATATTGAAGTCTACCGAAGTACAATATGCATCCTTTTTTCATCTTAAACTTGTAGCAGAAAACAGCTTTCATACTCCTAAAACAGAGGTGTCAGACAATTGACCAGAATCAGAGGGCTGAGCTGGCACGAATTTCTATGGTAAAACCATTGAAATTAAAGTTAAAACCGAGATCTGACCTATTAAGGGAATGTGTGAGGATTTCAAATAAATGAATCCCAAAGTGATGTCCAGAGCTTGTGTCCATCCCCATTGTCTGCAAGCATCAGTGAGCCACTCCGTATAACTTTACCCTGTGCTTCAGGGACATGGTGAAGCTCTAAGAAGATGCCAAGTGGAAAAGAAAAGTGTAAATGTAAACGTTGTAGCCATCTTCTCCACATAACTGCAAGGTTTATAGAACATCGACTAAGAATAACCAGAAGCATTGTTTGTCCATCTTCCTCAGGGTCACTCCATGAAGGAGCACCATGGATTTGCACCAGCAAGCAAAATGAAAAAGAAGACTAAGCTTCACAAGAGTTTGTGTGAAAGACTAAAAGGCTATGTTATCATGTCAAAAGAGTAGGACTCGTGATCACGTAGAATAGGCACTGTGCCAAGAGCTTTACCTATATTGTAGTTATTCTAAAATAGGTCCACAAGTTCTTTGACACTTCTCCCATTAAGAGGTGGGATCTATGTCACTTCCTTTCAGTAATCAAGGAAACGTTGTGACTTAATAAACCACAAAAGTGTTGCTACACGAGGCCAGATCAGAAAAAGCTAAGCAGCTTCCACTGGTCCTCTTGGGATGTTCTCTCTGGGTGAACTGAGCTGTAAAAAGTCCAGCCATCTTGAGACTATCACTCAGAAGAGGTCAGTGGATAGCCCAAGCTGAGCAACCAGATGTCAGCCAGCCTCAACTGTCAACCATGTGGGCAAGTCACCTTGGACACACCGACCATTCAAGTCCTCACATAATTACAGTCCCCACCCACAACTAACTGTAACTGCATGAGAGACTCTAAAGGAGAATTACCCAGCAGAGACCTCCCAATTCCCCGACTCACAAATCATGAGCACAATAAATGGTTGTTTCATGCCACTGAGATTTGGACTATTCATTTGTTATGTAACAGTTATGACCAGAAAATAAATGGACTTACTGGATCCTCACAACCTTACAAAATAGCTACTCTTATTTTCTTCATTTTTATAAACAATGAAGATATTGACTCTCAGAGACATTAAGTGGCATTTTCAATGTTACATGACTTGTGAGCAGCAGTACTGGTTCTTGAGCCCAGGTAGTCAAAAAAAGGCAGACCCTTTCTCTAAAGGGTCTTGAAGTGGGGTGTCATCACATCTGAACTTCTCGTGTGCCATTTCAAATCCTCTTAGCCTCATCTGTTTCTGGAACCAGTGACCACTTGCTCTTGCTTCAGTCTCTCCTGTAGAGCGACCTCACCGAGTTCACCTTGCCTAATACTCCTGCTACATATACTACTAGTGACCCAGGAATCGCTGTTGGTACTAAGGCACAAGATGCTGTAGGACCATCTCTGAGCCCACACATATGTGTCAGGAAAGTGCAGACAAACTGACACTCCACAGAGCCAACGCAACCTCCAGATAAACTCTTCTCCCTTCCTTGTGTAGACATACTTTCCTGAGAAGCAGTTATTCTGAGAAGCAGGTTCTCAGAGGACCGCCTCCAAATCAAGCAATCTATTGCATTTGATACAAAGTAGTAATCAGCTTGGTAATATGCCATCCTATTAGCTCTGTCTCCTCCACCTTATGTATGTTTAGTTCACTTCTACCCACTTGGACTGCACTCCCTAGTAGGAAGAAACACATAAGCCATGGTTTCAAGCCCAGCTTCCTGTGAAGCTCAGGTCAAGACAATAACCGAAAATATTTTCACTAAATGATTAAGCCTAGGTATGCATAAAATACATAGCACTGTTTTGCATATTTTAAACACTTAAAATAAATGGTATTATATCATGAGATCATCCTGCAAATTGTTTTGTTCACTCAACATTATATTTTGGAAATTTTCCCATGTTGATACATAAAGCTATAAATCATACATGTTAAATGCTGTATTTTATTTCCTTGTATGCATGTATCTTAGATAATTTATGCATTCTCCTGTATGTGGACGTGCATAGGATGCTTAGAATTCACTGCTAAAATGTTGGTGTTATGAGTAATGTTTTTATCTTTTTATGCACATATGGGATAAATCCTCCAGGGTCTACTTAGGGGATTGTTGGATTGAAGTGTGCACATATTTCAGGTTTTTTTACTAGATATTGCCAAAGTTGTCTTCAAAATTATAGAAGTCTTACATATTCTTGACAGAACTTGGTATTATCAGACTTTTTTTAAAGACAATTTTTTAGAAAAGTTTTGTGTTCACAGCAAAATTGAGAGGAAGGCACAGAGATTTCTCCTATATCTCCTGCCCTCACACACACATGCCCTCACACTGCCCCATAGTGACACCTCCATCAGACTGGTACATTTGTTACAATCAGTGAACCTACACTGACCTATCATGATCACCTAAAATCTATATTTTACCTAGGGTCCCCTCTTGGTGTTGTGCATTATATAGATTGAACAAATGTATGATAACATATATTGATTTATAGTATATTACAGAGTATTTTCACTGTCCTAAAAACCCTCTGTTCTCACCTATCATCTCTCGCCCCTGGTCAATACCAGGTAGCCACTGATCTTACTGTCCCCATAGTTTTGCCATTTCCAGAATGTTATATAGTTAGTCGGAATTATAGAGTACATAGCCTTTTCAGACTGGCTTCTTTCACTCTGAAATATGCATGTAAATTCTCTCCATGTATTTTCATGGCTTGATAGCTTGTTTCTTTTTATTGCTGAATAATATTCCATTGTCTGGATGTACCACAGTTTAATTATTCATTCAGCTATTGAAAAATGTCTTGGTTGCTTCCAGGCTTTGGAAATTAAGAACAAAGCTGCTGTTACTATACACATAAACATAAATTTTCAATTCATTTGGGCACATGCCAGAAAGTACGATTGCTGAATCATATGGTAAGAGTATGTTACCATACTCTTAGAGTAGTTTTGTAAGAAACTGCCAATTTATCTTTCAAAGTAGTTGTACTATTTTTCATTCCCACCAGCAAAGAATGAGAGTTCCTCTAGCTCCACACCCTCATCAACATTTTGTGTTGTCGATGTTCCAAATTTTGGCCATTCTGATAGGTGTATAGTGATATTTCACTGTTATTTTAATTTGCATTTTCATGATGCCATACAAAGTAGAGCATCTTTTTTATTAAGTTTTTAAGTTTAATTCCAGTGTAGTTAACATAGAGTGTATTATTAGTTTCAGGTGTGCAATATAGTGATTCAACAATTCTATACATTACTCAGTGCTCATCATGATAAGTGTATTTTTTCAAGTTTATTTATTTATTTTGAGAGAGAGAGAGACTGCAAGCGGTGGGGGGTGTGTGTGGAGAGAGATAATCCCAAGTAGGCTCCATGCTATCAGCGCAGATCCTGATGTGGGGCTCCATCCAACAAACCATGGGATTATGACCTGAGCCAAAATTGAGTCGAATACTTAACCAGCTGAGCCACCAGGCACCCCATTAAGTGTACTCTTTAATCCCTGTCACCTGTTTTACCCATCCTCCCCCTTCCCTCTGATAACCATTAGTTTGTTCTCCATAGTTAAGAGTCTGTTTCTTGGTTTGTCTCTCTTTTTTCCTTTGCTCATTTGTTTCTTAAATTCCACATGTGATTGCAATCATACGGTATTTTTTCTCTGACTTATTTCACTTAGCATTATACTCTCTAGCTCCATCCATGTCATAGCAAATGGCAAGATTTCCTTCTTTTCTGTGGTTCAGTATATTCTATTATATGTCTATACCACATCTTCTTTATCCCTTCATCTGTTGATGGACACTTGGGCTGCTTCCATAATTTAGCTATTTTAAATTATGCTGCAATAACCATAGGTGTGCATGTATCCCTTTGAATTAGTATCTCTTGTTTTGGGGGTAAATATCCAGTCATGCAATTACTGGATCATAAGGTAGTTCTATTGTTAACTTTTTGAGGAAATCCCATACTGTTTTTAAAGTGGAGCATCTTTTAATATGTTTATTTGCCATCTGTCTATCTTCTTTGGTGAGGTGTCTCTGAAGTTCTTTGGCCTGTTTTTTTTTTTATTAATTGAGTTTATGTTTTCTTTTTTTTGAGTTTCAAGAGTTCTTTGTAATGCTTTGGATAGTCCTTTATCAAATACGTCTTTTGCAAATATATTTTCCCAGTCTGTGGCTCATCCTCTCATTCTCTGGCCATTGTCATTCACAGAGCAATTTTTAATTTTATTGAAGTCTAGGTTTTCCCTATTATCTTCTAGGAGTTTTATGCTTTTGCATTTTACATTCAGGTCTATGATCCATTTTGAGTTAATTTTTTCTTAGTTTTTTAAACGTTTATTCATATTTTGAGAGAGAGTGTGCACAACTGGGGGAGGAGCAGATAGAGAAGAAGACAAAGAATCTGAAGCAGGCTCTAGGCTCTGAGCTGTCAGCACAGAGCCCAATGCAGGGCTCAAACTCATGAACTATGGGATCATGACCTGAGCCAAAGTCAGATGCTTAACCAACAGAGCCACCCAGGCATCCCTGAGTTAATTTTTGTGAATGGAATGAGGTCAGGGCTAGATGTGTGTGTGTGTGTGTGTGTGTGTGTGTGCGCGCGCGCGCGCGCGCGCGCGCGCACGCGCGCGCATATCTAATTGCGCTAGCACCATTTGTTGAAAAGACAATCTAGGGGTGCCTGGGTGGCTCAGTCGGTTAAGTGTCTGACTTCGGCTCAGGTCATGATCTCGTAGTTCGTGAGTTTGAGCCCTGTGTCAGGCTCTGTGCTGACAGCTCAGAGCCTGGATCCTACTTCAGATTCTGTGTCTCCCTCTCCCTCTGCCGTTCCCATGCTCATGCTCATGCTCTGTCTCTCAATAATAATAAAGGTTAAAAATTTTTTTTAAAAACACAGTCTTTGCTCCATCTTATTGCCTTTGTCCTTTTGACAAAGATCAGTGACTAAAAATCTGTGGGTCTATTTCTAGGCTGTCTATTCTTTCCATTAATCTATTTGTCTATTTTCTCACCACTACCACATTGTCCTATACCATATTTCTATATTAAGTTGTAAATTGGATAGTGTCAATCCTCTAATTTTGTTCTTCTTCAGTATTGTATTGGCTATTCTGGGTCATTTGCCTCTCCATACAAACATTAGAATATGTTTGGTAACATCCATAAATAACTTGCTGAGATTTCGATTGGGATGGCATTGACTCCATAAATCAAGTTGGGAAAAACTGTCATCTTGATAGTATTGAGTCTTTCTATTCATGAACATGTAGCATCTCCCTATTTATTTAGTTCTTTGATTTCATCCATCAGAATTTTATAGTTTTCTTCATACAGATGTTGTGCATGTATATTTCTTAGATTCATACCTAAATATTTCATTTTAGGGGGTGCTAATATAATTTGTGTTTTTCATTTTGAATTCCTCTTGTCTATTGCTGGTATATAGGAAAGCAATTGACTTTTGTGTATTAATCTTGCATCCTGAAACTTGCAATAATCACTTATTAGTTTCAGCGGGACTTATTTTGTATTGTTTTTGGATTTTTCTCCACAGATGATCAGATCATCTGTGAGCAAAGCTTTATTACTTTCTTCTCAGCCTATATACCTTTTATTTCCTTTTATTGCCTATTGCATTAGTTAAATTTATCAGAATTTTAAAGCTTTTTTTTAAACTTTATAGTTTGGAGAAGTATTAAATTTTTTATTTGCATTTTCCCATATTATTGATGAGATTTAAGCATAATCTCATTTTTCAAATTTTTTTGTCTTGGTTTATTGATTTTTTAGTAAACTTAATAATATATTCTGGATTCTAATTTTTTGTTTATAGCGTGCATTCCAAATATCTTTTCCCATTCTAGGATGTATATTCTTATTTTTATAGACCTTTCATTGCAGAAACTATTTAATATATTTGAGTTATCTATATTTCCTTATATAATTTTAACTTTTTAAGTCTTTCTCAAGTAAGACTCAAAGTGTTTATAAAACATCAGGAGATAAAAACTATTTCTTTTTTAAAAAATTAAATTTTGCTTTTTACATTTTAGATTTAGGTCTTTAACTCATCTTGAATTATTTATTTGTTGGTAGGGTTCAGGTAAGAATCTCAATTTACCTTTCTCCGAATAGAAACAACACATTCTACTGTGTCACATGTTATATATTCACATTTCATTTTTTGGACTTTTTATTTTGTTCTACTAGTTAATTTTTCCATCTCTATGTTATTATCGATCACACTGCCTTAATTACTATATAGTCTTATAATTCCTCAACCATTTCCTTCTTGGCTATCTTTGACTCATTATTCTTCCATATAGACTTTAGGAACAGTTTTTTAAGATTATGAAACATCCTTAAAAAAACATTGGATCTAAAGAATAGCAATATTTCTTTATGAAAATGAGTCTTCCTACCTAAGAACATGGTATTTTTGTAAGGTTTTATGCCTCTAAACAATTTAGTGTATTTTTTTCCACAAAATCATTAAATATTTTTGTTACATTTATTCCTGGATATATTATAGATTCTTTTTGCTATTCTGTAGGCTGAGCAGACAAACCTTAAAGTAAGTAAACATGATATTCAGAAAATGATAGGTTTTATGAAGTAAAAAATAAAATTATAGTAGAACATTTCTGAAACAGTATAGGGAGGATTACTTTAGGCAGGTTAATAAACAGTCTTATCAGAGGAGGTTATATTTGAACTGAGGCCTGAATAGTGAAAAGGTGCCAGCCTTGTCCAGATGTGGAAGAAGACCAAAAATTCAAGGTACTTGAAAGGCCAGTCTGTCCAGAGCAAAGTGGAGAAGGAAGAGTTTTGAAGCACAGTCAGATCATGAAGACCCTTGCAAACCTGAGCACGAAGCCTAAATGAGCATGGACTGTGAGATTTGGAGCTTTGTTCTACTCACTGAGAGACCGGTAAGACTTGCCCTCCTTAGAGAGATCAGCTATTTGGGCTAAGGATGCCCAAGACACATTGAGTATACCCATTCCTGCATAATGGGAGTGACCTTAAAGTAAGTGTGGCCTTTCTCCTAAAACTGCAAAACTACTGCATCAATGTATTTGCCATATGCTTCTTACTGACAGACAGAAGATAACAGCAATCATTGTTCACATTTAAATTCTAATGGGTTGCCATAGATTAATGGTGGACTCTTGTCAAAAACTGTTTTTATAATTACTATGAGTGCTTTTATTATTACTAGCTCTCATGTACTTACATAGCCTTCTAGATTCTGCTTACTGAAGCAGTCTTTTCCAAGACCCAGAGTTCTCTGTTCAACCTATCTGCCAAGAATGTTTATTTATATATTTATCTGGCAATTCAACATCTGGCCACTATCAAAATTCACTCTTCCATTTAAAAGACAATAACCTTCAAAACTACATCTGTCTGTATCTTTTTGCAATTTCCTTTCACATGCTTTGTAAGTCCAACAGCCAGTCTCTCTCCTGCCCAAGGCCATTCCATCATTGGCACCATCTTTGGGAAAGCTCCATTCCAATTCATTCTTGCACAGTGAGATTATAATATAATGTAGTGATTACCATGGACCTGGTTTATTAACTGTGATGGTGTAATTGACTGGATTACCCAGTTCTTAGCTTCCCTCCAACAGTGTTCATCTGAATTGAAAAAGAAATGCATGGCAGAAGGCAATGTAGATGAAAGCATTTAAGGAGGACAGGTTTTTTCCCAAAAACCAAAAATTATTTGGAGGTTTTCGATAGGCATACGAGAAGTAAACCATCGTGGTAATTTTTATGTGATTCTGAAAACTGCTCTTGAAAGTACTTATTATAGATTTCTTCCACCCCTCGATGACTCAATGCCTTAAGGGCATTTGGAATTGGAAAGGACCGTTAGCTCTTCTTCATCTTCTATCATCAACAGGGTAATTCTTGCATATGTCCTTGAGCAGTTCTCACCAACATGACTCATAGCATTTTTCCCAAACTCTCACAACTATACAACACTCAGTATTATGCTAAAAAGTTAAGGCAGAACTTTGAAGCTGACTTCACTGTTTCTTTCATTACTTACTGTGTAACTTCAGGCAGGTTATATAACCTTTCTGTGTCTCAGGTTTCTCTTCTTAAAATGTTTATAGTGAGTTTGTGTGTGTGTGCGTGTGTGTGTGTGTGTGTGTTTGCAACAATTGATTAATACATTTAAAATAGACCTTGACATATAGCAAGTATTCAATGTATGTTATTTGCTATTAATATCTTTCTGAAAAATGTCATTATTCCTCCTCCATCAACTATCACTCTTAAAAAGTGACCATACTGATTACTTCACAGTTTACATAGGCCATCAAGGCTGAACTCTGTCCTATGCTTATCCTTCTTTTTCTGCTGATTTAGCCTTTACCATTCTTTCTTTTTATCTCCCATCTTAGGAATTATTCCTCCACCAAAGAATGATTAATCCTTCTGTGTGTCAGATATAACATCCTCCAGAACCTTGTTAACTTTTATCCCCTCTCTCAAATAGCCTCAACATTTTCTTCTTCCATGACTTTTCATTCTGGCCCATAAATATGTTCAAGTCTCTTATTTTTAAAAAACTCTGTAGTATAGCCATTTTGGAAGATAGTTTGGCAGTTCTTACAAAGCTAATCATAGTCTTAAAATACAATCCAGCAACTGTATTCCTAGGTATTCAACCAGACGAGTTTAAAAATTACATCCACACCAAAAAGTGCACATGAAATATTTGTAGCATATTTATTCATAATGGACCAAAATTGAAAGCAACTTAGATGTCCTTCAGTATATGAATGAATAAACCAACTATGGTACATCTATACAATGAAATATTGATCAGCAATAAAAAGAAATGAGTTATCAAGTCACAAAAAGACATGGAGGAGACTTAAACACATATTACCAAGTGAAGAAGCCAATTTAAAAGGCTATGTACTATATGATTTCAACTATATGACATTCTGGAAAAGGCAAAACTATGGAGACAATAAAAATATTAGTGGCTTCCAGGGATTAAGGAGGGAATAATGGGTAAAGCACAGAGGATTTTTAGGACATGAAACTATTCTTATAACTCATAACTATAGATACATGACATTATTTGGCAAAATATGTACAACTGT
Source organism: Acinonyx jubatus (assembly GCF_027475565.1). NCBI lineage: Eukaryota > Metazoa > Chordata > Mammalia > Carnivora > Felidae > Acinonyx > Acinonyx jubatus. The sequence continues at coordinate 191,610,343 of NC_069381.1, forward strand.
ACAACAGATATAGTGAGCTTTAAACTATAGATTTAGTTAATAATAACATATCAATACTGGCTCATCAGTAATAATAAGTGTACCACACAAATGCAAGCTGTTAATAATAGAAGAAACTGGACTGGAAGGGAGGATACATGAGAACTGTGTGTATTTTTGGTCTAATTTTTTCTGTAAACTTAAAACTGCTTTAAGAAATAAAGTTTATTAATAATTTTTAAAACTTTAGGCTTTCTGTAAATCTTTTCACAGCAACACCTAGATTAGTTTTTGATCGAGTAACTGGGAGAGGGTACATATATACACCAAAGGGTGGGAATCTTGGGGACCCTCTTAGAACTCTGCCTATCCTACTATCCTATCCTATGCTGTCAACTTGTGGCAATACACTAAAGTTCATGTCCCCTAGACTTGTAAATTGGGCTCCTTTTCTCTTTTTTCTCTTTCCATATATTTCCCTGACTTACTTTAACTACTTCTGTGGTTTCAACTACTTTTTATACAGTGTAAACCACAAAAAATTGATCTGTCCTACCTAGTTAACTCTTCTGAACCCCATACTCATACTTCTAGCTGCCTCTTCATGATAGCGATTGGAATTTCCAATAGAGACTTAAGGAAAACTCATTAATGCTCCTATACACATACCTAAAATAAGAAGATAATTCTCCCTGTCAACTTTTTCTTTGAATGAGATCATCATTTACTCAGTTGCTCAAAACAGAAAATTTAGATTTGCTAGATATTTATTGAAGGCTTAGTACAGATTAGGGAATCTCTTAAATTCTTTACAAGTATTAACATTGAATCCTCACAACATCTCTATGGGAAGGGTACTATTATTTGGAAACCTTGGCCAAGAACCTTTCCCAGGGTATTATATCTAGGACAAGCTAGTGCTAGAGAGAAAACTATCTGGCTCATGATCTAAGCTCTTAACTACTGTTCTATTTTTTTCCCCCAATTCCTGCTTGGTTATTGAATCTGACTAATTATACCTTTGCAGTATCATTCAAAATTATCTCCTTATTTCTAGCTCTGCTATCATGGCCTTGGTTCAGCATCCCATGAAGTACTTCTCTAATCTCCAGACTGGGGTTCCCATCTGCACCTCACATTTATTTTAAATGACCTCTACATTCTAGGCATATCGATCACACTTAAATGGAAGCAAAATTTTTACTGCCCTACTTAAAGTCTTTCTTATCTAAACTTTGTAGCTTGCCATACAAAACCTTTCTCCATCCGATTTCTGCTCATATTTTCTGCCTTGTCCCTTTGTTTATAAGTGAATCTGTGTCATGTCTCCCAGGGTACCCTTTTCTTTATATGTCTATATTCCTTTCAATGCTGTGAGGGCCTTATGAGCAGGAATCCACATAGCATGATACTTGGCATATAAAATAAATTCAATAAATATACACTGAAGAAGCTTTATTTAGAATCTATCTTTCCTTGTTTCAAAATTCCTATTAAAAGATTACTTCAAGATATTAAATGTATACTTTAATTTTGTGATTGAAAATACCAATATATACCATATAATTCTCTCTATATGGAATGAAGGCTCATGTAGTTAATTACACTGGAAATATTTCTAACTATTGAGATCAGGTCCTGGGGTCTAAGTCTCTATTTCATGCATTACACCAATATTTTGTTCAAAGAGGTGTGCAACCATATTTGTTTGTTTGCAGGTAGCTGGGCCCACAGCAATGATTTTCTACTCCAACTGCTTCACTTCACCCCACCCCCATTTGTTTTGCTGCTAGATAAAACATCTAACAGTAATCCATCTATTAACTATATAGACATCTGACTATAACAACTGAAGGAAAATGGCAGATATCAACGGGATGAACAGGATCACCCAAGTACACTAATGGACTGTAATAAACAGCATTTCCTAATAGCATGATTCAAATGTTCTTTCTCAAGTTACAATTAACTGATACAACTGTCTAGTTTGGGGATATTCCTGCTTTAGCAAAATGAGCAAGGTTAATTTCCTGTGGTTAACATTTTAAAATAATTTCTCACATCAGAAAACTTTCAAGCTTTCCCGGTCTTTCCAAGCTTAATCCCTTCCTTGTTTACACTCCTAATAATTTTCATGTGCTCTTTCTGCTAAAACCCAAGGGTGGACTCCTGACCTCCTTGCTTGAGGTGCGAATGATGCCAGTGTTAGTGACTGTTCTGCGGTTTCCGAAAGCTCCTCCTCCCCAGACCGTGACAATTCTTTGGATGCTGAGGTTGGGAAGCAGGACAGGGGACACTCCTGGGGTGCAGCTCGGAGGGAAGGAAGCCGAATCCTGGGGCTTGAAGAGGCGCGAGGGGATCAGCGTGCAATGCGGAGCGTGGATCTTTTGGACCATCCCGCTGCCGTTCAACCTGTCCCCTGCTCTGCTCTCCCGCCGGGCTGTCCGGCGCGGGCCGCTGTCCACAGTGGGTGGTACTGAAAGCAAGGAGCGGGCGCGGGGGCGGCGAGGCGGACAGCTCCTCCGAGCGCCCCCCTCCTCGCTCCGCGGCTCCTCCAGCCCTCCCCTCCTCCCGCAGCCATGTTCCACGCGCGGGGAGGGGTGGGGGAAGGAGAGAGGGACGGGGGATCAGGGCGGAGAGAGCCGGCTCTGCCTCGGGGAAGGAGGGGATGAGAGTTGGGGAGAGCAGCGGGAGGAGGAGGAGGAGGAGGCGGCGGCTAGCGAGGAGCCAGCGCTGGGTCCTGCAGTAGGACTCCCAGGAGCCACCATCATGGTGAAGAGGAAGAGCTCCGAAGGCCAGGAGCAGGACAGCGGCCGCGGCATCCCCCTGCCCATCCAGACCTTCCTGTGGCGGCAAACCAGGTGAGGGGCGCAGAGGGCGCGCCGCGGGCCGCCCTGGGCTGGGGGCGCTCCTGGGGCCGCCTGGGTCACCGCCACTGCCACTGCTGCCACTGCTGCTGAGGCCGCGCCACAGCCTGCAGCTCCCTCTCTGGGGCTGGAAAGCAAGCCCTCAGCACCTGCTTAAAAACACGCATTTTAAAAATATTTCCGTGAAGTTTGGCGACAAGCAGATTGGCAGTTGAATAAATATATACATTATTTAGAGGCTGGGAGGGCAGAAAGCCTAGGAAGAGGGGGCGGGGAACTAGGGAAGATAATTATGACTGGCTGTGCTCTTGCGTCCAATTGCCCCTCCATCTCCTGCTGCAATTCCAGGCCGGTGACCTGTTGTTTTTCCAGCTCCTGTTTGGCGAATATCTGCTGTGCCCACTTGTTAACCATTTTTGCTCGGATTCAGCCAATGTAGTCTTCCTGGTTCAAGACCCTGAGAAGGAGGATATTTTATAATTTTATTTTTCCTGGAAAGACCTGAAACCTATTCCAATAAACAGGAAACAAGATTTCCATTATTATTGTTATTAGTAGTAGTATTATTATTATCAGTATTATTATTTTGGAAATGTACCATATAACAAATTAGATTCTGGAAATCATAGCCCACAAACTGTGTTCATTTTTAGTTTTTAATATAATTATATACATGAGTAATACACCACTCCTGACCATTGGCAATTTAGAATCTGATTAGGTAGAAGTCTTCAGAATAAGAGTGGATACAGAAAATGTGGAGAGCCACATCTCTTTCATATATGTAATTACACATGTAAAAGCAAATGTCGTCAGCTGTTCAACACCTGCTCATTAACAGGCTATAGGGAGGCATGAGATTTGAGTTTCATAGAACCATGTTTTATTCATTGAAAAAAAATGTCATAAAGATGCTAATCATTTTTACTTATAACAAATATCTCTATTAATTTTTCAGTGCATTTTTGAGGCCTAAACTGGGGAAACAATATGAAGCCTCATGTGTGGTATGTGATATTCACCATTTAATGATTATTTCCATATTCTGTGTGGCAATTTCAACCCAAAGAAAGGCATTAAATTGTACTGACTATATAGATTCACTCACTATATTAATTCACTCAGTAAATATTATTGAGCACCTACTATGTGCTAGGCATAGTTCCACATGACGGGACAGAGCAATAATCAAAACACAGAGTTTGCATTCTGGTGGGAGGAAGTCAAGCCACTGACAAATAAGTAAAATACATAATAAGCCCAGATAGTGATAAGCACTATGAGGAAAAATTAAGTAAGAAAGCAGACTGGAGGCAATGGCAGCTGGGGGAGGAGGTGGATTCCATGTATAGAGCAGTGGATAGGTAAGGTCACCTGCTAATGTGACTCTTAGACAAAGATGTGAAAAAAAAAGGGGGGGAGGAATGAGTAAGGAGAGAACAGAGGGGAACAGTACATCTAAGGGACCTTAGCCCAGAGTGGATAGGGGTAGAGGAGGAGAAGAAAAGGTGGAGAGATTACAGAAAACCAGGTGGTGAAGGGCCTTGCAGGGCAAGTATAAGAAGTCCAATCCTTAACAAAATAGAGACTGTTCTAGTGGAAGCTAATGAGATGAGTACCTATGAACTACTCAAACAAAGTAATGTGCAATTCTGAACGTTTATGTCTTGTATGTTTGGTGTAAGTCTGAAAATATATAATGTAAAATAATTATGAAAGTAATGCTACCAGTATTTATACTCTATAGAGTGCACTTGTCCTGAGATTCTAAGGGAATCCCGTATCTCTGAAATTTCCCACTTCACAAATTGAAAACAAAAGCCATGAAATCATGAAGCAAAAATCAAGTGAACTTTTCACGGGTTTCATTAAAATCTGGAGCTCAAATAAAGGTCTTCACATTTCATATATTAAAACCTAAAAGTGGAAACCTACCCATTTGGACATTGCCCTGAATATTTGCCAATGACTACATAGATGACTACATAGTAAGGAGTTCTGAAATGTGTTAGGGATTTTAAAATGATGAAATCCAGGGTGCTGAGTGGCTCTGTTGGTTAAGCATTTGGCTCTTGATTTCGACTCAGGTCACAATCTCACAGTTCATGAGATCAAGCCCCGCATCAGGCTCTGTGCTGACGGTGTGGAGCCTGCTTGGGGTTCTCTCTCTCCCTCTCTCTCTCTGCCCCTCCCTCACTCCCACTCTCTATCTGTCTCAAAAATAAATAAAAAAACATTTTTTTTTAAATGATGAAAGCCAACTAGAGAGTTAAACATACAGGTACACACACTCAAGTAGGAATTTGTTTTGTTGTATCACCTGCCCTTCAAAGTTGCCACAAGGATATTTTTAAAATATAAATTTCTAATAAGGACCTTTTAATGAAATTTGTTGTACTTAGCTCAGGGTAGGGTAATTTGACACTTAAAAAACCTCTGGGCCTTTCATAGATCACGCTTACAATTTTACTAGCTTAAAATAATCCTAACTTTTCCCTGTTCTTGGCAAAGATATGTCTGACATTTTTAATATAGTCATACAATATAAAATAACTAAGTCACGTAAATAAATAAAAGTATAAAAAACGATGTTCAGGGTTGAAAAAATAATAAAAAACTCATATTAGTAACATTTAAGAAGAAAGTAACATTAAGTACCCAGAGTGCTCTGCTATTATAAAATACAACTCATCCTCTAAAATGTTTTCAACAAGACTGCATAAATTCTTTATAATCTTTTGATTCCCAACATACTCACCCTTTACTTAACAAATACTTAGATACCTCAGGGCTGAAGAATTTAAAAGCATTTGGATCTGTCTTTATTTAGCTTTTTTTAAAAAAGACGGTATCTCTTTTTTTACTCCTTATTTTCCTTTTTTAGTCAAAAAGTAATTAGGTTTCTTTGAAGAATCTCTCCATATAATATCAATAATACAGCTTGAATACTTGGAACTTGTATTATGATCACTCTCGAGCACACCTCCACAATTTTCTTGATCACTTGTGGCATGAAGCAGCAATCAGGTTCAGTTCATACAAGTCGAATATTTATTAAATTTATTTTAATATTTGGTAGCTCTACTTTCCTTAACGTCTTATAGTGATGTCCTCCTCATCCAAACAACAAGCACAACAGAAACTGAGTAGGTCACATTTATTCTGGGATGTTTCACTTTCTGGAAGTATCCCTGGACAAGACAGAAGATTTAATAAATGAGCAAAGCTTATGGCATATTTCCCTTCTTTTTCTTCTCTCCCTCCCTTTCTTTGTTTATTCAACAGATATATTAAGTATTTTTACGATGACAGGCATTAGGTTAGGAATGTCTTGTGCCAGGTTGTCGCTAGGGACATGGAATAATTCAGGGGCCCCAAAATCAGATTTCTTGAAAGAACTGTAACTTAGTTAACGCTTGTTGAAAATTGACATAAATTCTGCCCTCAAAACGCTTTCAGAAAAGACATTTTACTTTGTTCTGCAGTTGTCACAGACCCTTTGGATGCCTCAGCAGCATTTTATAAAATATTACTTCTAAGAATTTCATGAGTTAAATGTGTTGTTGTGCTTTTTTTTTTTTAAGAGGAAGCTTATTTTGGTGGGAAGAAAAATCATTTAATAATTCAAGTCATGTATTTTAAATCAATAACCTAAAATGGGTAAAAAGAAATTCTCACGGAACCATTATATGTCAACATATACTATGAAATGCTGTGTGAGTGCACCCTCAAATATCTCATCCACCGATTTGCATCTTGTAGTACCTTGGTGTCCATTTTCTCACCAATCAGGATCTCTAATTCCTTATTTTACATGTTTTTTTTTCTTCTTTTTTGGTATCTACAGTCCTTTGAACGAGTGTTGGTAGAGAATAAATTGCATGGCCTTTCTCCAGCCCTCTCTGAAGCCATCCAGAGCATTTCCAGATGGGAGCTGGTACAAGCTGCTTTGCCTCACGTCCTCCACTGCACTGCAACCCTGCTTTCGAACAGGAACAAGTTAGGTTGGTTCTTCTGCATTGCTTCTTCACGGCCTCTGACCATCTACATTCATGGTAACGACATTTACTGGGCACCTACTATTCTCCCAGGCCCTGTACACACGTGATCTCGTTAAATCCTCACAAAAGCCCCCTCCCATTAATACTACCGTGATCTCCATCTTACCAACAAAGAAACTGTCACCCTTGTCTTAAAATTTTTAATTATTTTCCAATATATGTGAATATATTTTCCTTTTAAACATTAGAAGATTATAGGGAAGCTAAAGACTATCACCCATCCAAGACGAGTTCCAATAGATTTGTCTCCTTTACCCTCTCAACTCCCAAAGTGACTCCTTGCACTTTGTAGTACTGAGTGTATGTGCATGCGTGTGCGTAAAATTTCTTCCTTTTTTTTAGATTATTTTACAGATTGCTTTTCTAACATGGTAATATGTCCTAACATCCACCCCATGTTTGCATACATTCTCTACATGCTCTTTTCCATCCAGTTCTTTGTCCTAATTTGGGTTTCTGCTCAAATGTTACCTTTATAGAGGCATTTCTTGATCCCACTGTCTAAAGTAGAGTAATCGTTATCTTCAGACCCTTCAGACCTGATGTCCTTAACCACTATGCTGCCTATTTGGGAAGATTATATATATATATAACATATATATGTGACTGAAGACATGTGATATTCCTATGACAGTATATTATTCTGTAGGGAATTTAACCAGTTAGAAAGCCCCAAAACAAGAATGAACCCTTCCAGCAGTAGTTGTAAGAGGTACAGAGAAATGCCAGTGTCTCCCAGGAAATCAAGCCACAGAGCAAAGCAAGGATGTTCTTCCCAGACCCAAAGTGGATATCAATTGTTCTGGTGGCAGAGTTGGTCTTAACTCGGCTCTGTGGTTGTCCCCGTGCAGGCCACCAGGATAAGCTCGGTGTTGCTGAAACAAAGCTCCTTCACACCCTGCACTGGATGCTCCTGGAGGCCCCCCAGGACTGCAACAGTGAGCAGTTTGGGGGCACAGACCATGGCTCCAGCTGGGGTGGCAGCAGCAGTGCTTTCATCCACCAGGTAGAAAACCAGGGTTCCCCCGGGCAGCCTTGCCAAAGCAGCTCCAATGATGAAGAAGAGAACAACCGAAGGAAGATCTTCCAGAACTCCATGGCTACTGTGGAGCTCTTTGTGTTTCTGTTTGCTCCTCTGGTACACAGGATCAAGGTAAGCAGGGGCTAGTATGAGGCTGAGGGTGGATAGATGTGAGGTGGGCTTCAGATGATGCTTCCATATTTCCATATTTGGTTGACCAGGTCTTGATACGATCTCCTAGCAAGCCAAGACATGGAGAGCTTTATTTTTATATCAAACCACTGGACATTATTTCAAAAACACAGTTCTTTGCATATCATTTATCTACTTAAAAATCTTCAGTGTTTCTCCTTCTGTCCCAAGATAATGTCCAAATATTAAACATGGCATATCAAGTCAAGCATGATCCAAAGCTTCAGTTTCTTTTTTAATTTGTCGTTTGCTAGTCCCTACTGGTATCGTCATGACCCAGCTCTGGGAGCCATTCCTTGAATATGCCCTTGCTGTTCACTCTGTTCTCTTTCCTTCCTCTGTTCTTCTCATGATTCCTCAAAGCTTAACTTCAGTGTTATCATTTCCATGAAGTTGTTCCTCTGAAACTCCCCATGTAGATTTAGTCACTATCTCCTTTGTATTTCTCTACAGCACCTTGTAGCTATGTCTATTATAATGCAGATCTAGAGCAGAAGTTTTAAGTGTTTTATATACTGTGGATTTTTTGACAGTGTGATACAAGGTGAGAATTGCTTTTCAAAATATTTCTTAAAGCATAAAATACAAAACATGGGATTACATGGAAACCAATTGTATTAAAATACAATTACATACAAGTATCCCTTGGATCTGAAAAAGATTATCATTTGAAATTACTATGCCACCACTCTCTAGCTGTGTGATCTTGGTGATATTACTTAACGTCTCAGATCCTCCATTGCACACAGTTGTGGATATCTCTAATACAAGGTGAATATATGTGAAGACACAGTACGTTTCCAACACATGGAGAGAAATCAAGATCTATTTGTTATTTCTGTGGATGAATAAATTCCATCTGAGGGCTATTGTAAGAGTTAGGAAGAAAATAATATACTCAAATGTTCTTTAATAGAATATTAGGATCCTGATGAATGGGTGTTCCAAGTTGTGTGTGTGTGTGTGTGCGTGTGTGTGTGTATGTGTGTGTATATGTAGGTGATTGTGAGACCACTAACAATCACTATAAGGAGAATGCACTATAAGGAGAATAGTGAGTCTTCACTCATTTTAGTTTTAGTTAAAATTCACTTTCACTTGACTCTGTCCAATTGCTGCTAAGAATAGAACTGAAATTACCTGTAACTTCCCAAACTGCTTTGCATGCACTGGCCACATTTCCCATGAAACATACTAAAAATTTTAAATGTTGTAAAGTCAAATTAAATTGCTGCTTTAAAAACTTTGGCTTTCCATTTTAAAAAGTCTTTTATGATGGGTACATTTACTAAAAAGCATTACTGTAATTGAGACCATCCCCTGGCCTATGGGGCCTGCAGGTCTAGGCCCCTGCCCACCTTCTCAGCCTCATCTCCCTCCATATCAATAGCCTTTTTCTCATTCACTAACCTCTGAGCTCACTTGAGCTCACCCTCAAACTCATTCTTGCTTTCAAGTCCGGCACTGGTTTTTCCTTCTGTTGGAAACATTTACCCTCCCCCTCATCCCCTAAATTTTCATATGGCCGTGACCTTCTTACCAATTCACTCACAACTCACATGTCATCACTTCAAAACGAATTTTCCTGCCTACCTTAGTGTCATTAGCACATGACTGTACTTTTTTTTCCCTCTTAGTACTTATCAGTACCTGAAATTATTTTCTGTGGTTGTTTTCATGTTTCTTGCCCATCACCCTCCTAGAACAGAGTTCTTGAGCAAAGGGACACTGCCCATCCAGGTCACACTGTATTTCCAGTGTCTAAAAATGAGGTACCCAATAAATATTTAACAACTGACTCACTGAGTAGACCCAACTTATTATCAGAAGCTGATCCAGGTGCCAAGAGTAGCAATTATATGTAGGTACATAGTCCTTCAAATGGAGAAGACAGGAAAGAAGGCTTCTTGAAAAACTGATAGCCCATCGCGGTGACTATCTGTGGAGAAATAGCCCCTGGACTAAAAAATGTGCAAGTGTAGAAGTGACAGGAGTGGCTGTGATGTTATCTGAAGACAAGGCTGAGAGTCCAAGTCCAAGCCTGCATTTGAATCCAGCGCTTGTTGCTTCCTACTGTACGACTTTGAGCAATCGGCTTCTTGAAGCCTCCGTTTTCCCGAGTAAGAATAGTTTTATGGGGCCTCGTGATTAAACCTACGACAGTGCTCCACATTACACACGAAAAGGCATTTACACATGGTTAGTTGCTTTTAGTGCTCGGCATTTTCTTGCCATTAGTATTTTGTATTATTAGTAGGAAGGGAGCCAGATCCTCTTTCAGGGGAGACTTCCAGATAGTTTCTGACTCAAAACCCTCAAGTTTTACTTATGGCATGGAGTATTTATAAGAAAGTAGTTGGAGCATTTATAAGGGAATGAGGCATATAAAACACTGTACAGCGATTAAATCGTAATAAACAATTATTATTAGCTGTCATTACTAGCATATTATTATTTCATCATTTTATTATTGCTATGAAAGAAATATTATTCCAGATGCTATAGGGAATAAAAAATATTAATAAGTCAATAAATTCTCATAAGGCCTTTTTCTTCTGAGTGAGGTGTTTGCTTTTTAAAACATATTTAGGAAATGTACAGGCCTTGGATCAGTGTTTCCCAGCCTTGGCATTGTTAGCATTTGGTTCCAGGTAATTCTTTCTTGTAAGACATCATCCTGTGCAGTGTAGGATATCAGTAACATTTCTGGCCCCTAGTCACCAGATGCCAGTAGCACCTCCTCCCTCTGAGTTGCGGCAGCCACAAATGACTCCTTACATTGCCAAATGTCCCCAGTGGGTGCGCGGGGGGTGAGAATTGCCCCTGATTGAAAATCACTACGTTAGGTCTTTCATTTCCCTGCTGGTTATCAGACCTTGTCTGTCCCTACTTTCCTAGCCATTGTGCACCCATGTGAACTGCTCCTCACCAGCACCATTAATGTCCCTTTTCCCTATCCTTCCTTTGCATTTGCCCTTCAAAATTCCAACCCCAGGTCATGACTAAAGTCCACTTTTTCTATCCCTGCCCCCAGATACCTGCATGCTTCTCTGGGGGAAAACCACACAACCATCTAGACTGGTGTTTCTACAAAGTTGTAGTCCCCAACCCCTGTGTGCTGCCCCACGTGTCAGTCCTTTTCTTGACTTTACTCCCTCAAGTAGCCAGTCAGCACTTATACAGTGTTGTAGGTTAAGGCTTTTATAGGACATGGTGCTGCAGGAAGTGGAGGAGGCTGAAATCCAATTGAGGTCACTTTCTAACTGGATTCACAGTTTTCTGGCTTGTCTCATAAAATCCAACTTCAACACTAAAGCAATCTATGTAGATCTGACCAAGTCACCGACATGCTTAAAATAATTTGTTAATTTCTTATTCTACAGCCAGTGAAACTCCAGCTCTTTAGTCTGGTAACTGGGCCCTCCATGACCTGCCTGTATACTTCTGTCTATGAGCTCCAACTGTTTGGAGTCTCCCCAAGAACATAACATGCTTTTTTTCCAGGCCTATTCTCATCCTGGTCCTACACCCTAGAATGTTCTCATGCCCTTCTCTTCTGCCTAGAAAACTCCTACATATCCTTCACAATTTCATTTAAGATCCATCCCTCTCTTCCTCTATCATTATAATATTCTACACAGATTTTTATTGTTATTTTTAATTTATTATCATTATTTCTTTATGTGTCAATCTCTCCCATTAGATTCTCAATGGTTTGAGGGTGGGGAGTTATCGCTGTACTCTGAATAGCTAACATAGTATCGCAATTTTGTAGGTATCTAATCAATATTTATTGAGTGCATTAATTCATTAATTAGCAAATAAATCTAATATAAATGGCTCATCCTTTTGTAAGACAGTGTATAATCAACTCAATGCACATTTTTCTATTATTTTAATTAAGTTTTTATTTAATTCTAGTATGGTTAACATACACTGTTACATAGGTTTCGGGTATACAATATAGTGATTCAACAATTCCATACATCACTCAATACTCATCACAACAAGTGCACTCCTTAATCCCCATCACCTATTTCACCTCTTCCCCCACCCACCTTCCCTCTGGTAACCATCAGTTTGTTCTCTACAGTTAAGAGTCGGTTTCTTGGTTTATCTCTCTCTCTCTCTTTTTTTTTCCTTTGCTCATTTGTTTTGTTTCTTAAATTCCACATATGTGTGAAATCATAGGGAATTTGTCTTTCTCTTACTTATTTCACTTAGCGTTATATTGTCTGGCTCCATCCATGTCATAGCACATAGTAAGATTTTATTCTCTTTTATGGCTGAATAATATTCCACTGTATATATCACATCTTCTTTATCCCTTCATCTATTGATGGACACTTGGGCTGCTTCCATAACCTGGCTATTGCAAATTTGTAAATAATTCTGCAAAAATATAGGGGTGCATGTATCCCTTTGAATTAGTATTTTGTATTTTTTTGGGTAAATACCCAGTAGTACAATTACTGGGTCATAGGGTAGTTCTATTTTTAACTTTTTAAGCAACCTCCATACGTTTTCCACAGCAGCTGCACCAGTTTGCATATTTACCAATAGTGTAAGAAGGTTCCTTTTCATCCACATCCTCTCCAACACTTATTTCTTATGCTTTTTATTTTAACCATTCTGGCAAGTGTGAAGTGACATCTCACTGTAGGTTTGATTTGCATTTCCCTGATGATTAGTGATGTTGAGCATCTTTTCATGTGTCTGTTGACCATCTGGATGTCTTTGGAGAAATGTCTGTTTATGTCTTCTGCCTACTTTTTAATTAGATTGCTTATTTTATAGGTGTTGAGTTTAATAAGTTCTTTATATATTTTGGATACTAACCCTTTATTGGATATGTTATTTGCAAATATCTTCTCCCATTCAGTAGGTGGCCTTTTAGTTTGTTGGTTGTTTCCTTCACTGTGTAGAAGCTTTTTATTTTGATGTAGTCCCAATAGTTTGTTTTTGCTTTTATTTCTCTTGCCTCAGGAGACATATCTAGAAAAATGTTGCTATGCCTGATGTCAGAGAAATTGCTGCTTGTGCTCTCTTCTAGGACTTTTAATGTTTCAGATCCTTAATCCATTTTGGTCATTAATCCATTTTGGGTTTATTTTTGTGTATATGTAAGAAAGTGGTCCAGTTTCATTCCTTTGCATGTAGCTCTCTAGTTTTCCCAATGCCATTTGTTGAAGAGACTGTCTTATTCTCATTGCATATTCTTTCCTCCTTTGTCAAAGATTAATTGACCATATAATTGCGGGTTTCTTTCTGGGTTTTCTATACTGTTCCATTGATCTGTGTCTCTATTTTTGTGCCAGTTTGAATGCTATAGCTTTGTAGTATAACTTGAAGCCTGGAATTGCGATGCCTCCAGTTTTGTTTTTTCTTTTTCTTTTTCAATCTTTTCAAGGTTGCTTTGGCTATTCAGTGTCTTCTGTGGTCCCATACAAATTTTAGGACCAATTTTGTTTGTTCCAGTTCTGTGAAAAATGCTATTGATATTTTGCAGAGATTGCATTAAATGTGTAGATTGCTTTGGGTAATATAGACATTTTAACAATATTTATTCTTCCAATCTGTAAGCATGGAATGTCTTTCCATTTTTTGGTATCATCTTCATTTTCTTTCATCAGTGTTTTATAGTTTTCAGGGTACAAGATTTTCACTTCTTTGCTTAAGTTTATTCCTAGATACTTTATTATTTTGGGTGCAATTGTAAATGAGATTATTATCTTAACTTATGTTTCTGTTGCTTCGTTACCAGTATATAGAAATGCAACAGATTTCTGTACATTGATTCTGTGATTTTAATTTATAACTGCCTCAAATATATTACATGAAACCAATAACCTAAAAATTCTGTCAAATATATTATTTTCAGCTAGATTTAATTTTATTAGTGAAAAATGCTGAGTATTTATTAACTAAGGAATTTAAATGGGATGTCATGATCTGATCATATTCAATTATGCCTCTAATAAATATTTGTTTATTGGAGTGATAGGCACTCTTAAGAGTGCTTTATTCAGCAGTGGATAAAACAAAATCCAAGCCCTCAAGGAGGTTTTTATAAAATCTGTATGTGTGAAGTAAACAACTTTAAAATGAAATTTAAGATAAGAATAATTTTTCAATTTGATTTCTCTAAACTACTAGTAAGCATATTTAGAATAGTTTCATGCTATCATGGAACAGGCTTTCAGTGAAAGTAAGAAATGCATCTGAAATGTGGGGATATTGACTCTGCCAGTGTCTATGTCTTCTGTTTTTTCTAAGGACCTTACTAGACTACATGCCCACAGCTGTTTGAATGATACTGTCGTTTCCAGCTATCAACTTTCTGGCCATATGTGCATTCATAGCATTAGATGACCCACTAATGGGGACTCCAGAAGAAAAAATAGAGTCCCAGAATTTATGCATTCAGCCAATTTAAAAGGACTTACAAAGGAACATAGCAACATAAGAGGAGGCCATACATTTTGCAAGTGTTCAAGTCTGAAGAATGATTAGATTTAATTGGTGCTATTTTTGGAATGTAAACTATGCTCCATTAATCAACAAGTATGTATTGATGCTCAAGGAGAAATGTACAGAAGGAGATCTCAATGTGTCTCCATAAATATACAATCTAGTTGGAAATATATCAGATAAAATAATGACAGTAACTATCAGTGAGTGAATCAATTGAGACAATGTTAAAGGCCAGCGTTTCAGTATAAGAGGACTTACCTTCTGATGTAGTGTCCACTAGAGTTTTATTTGTGCCAAGATTACTTATGAGGAACATGGAAAAGGATGGAGTCCCAAAGGTATAAAAACCAGGTCAATTGAGATTTGACTTCCTGCATTTCTGGAGACAAATCAGATAAGCTTTGCTCACGTTTAATCCCCTGGTTGCTGGATCTAACACCACACGTAATACTAGGTTCCCTTAACTTCAGACCCACCTGTCAAACTGCTTATTCAGTATCTCTAGTTGAATGTCTAACAGGTATCTCAAATTTAACATGTCTGAAACTAGGCTCCTGATATCCCCCAACCTGCTATTTCTTCATCTTGCCTATCTTTGTCAAAGCCAAAAATCTTTGACACCTATTTCTCTTACCTTCCACTTCCAGTCAGTTCTGTAGACTATATTTTCAAAATGTATCCAGAATCTACCATTCTCATTTTGCCCTCTACCAACACCTTCCTCTAATCATCTTCTACCTTTCCTAAACAGACTCTCTTTCCACCCTTACCCTTTCTCAAACTATTCTTAATAGCCTCAGTAATCGTATCAAACGTACATCCAGTAATGTCATACCACTACTGAGAACCCTCCAGTGGTTCCCCATCTTAGTAACTGCTGAAGCTCTTAGTATGACCTATCAGGCCCTGTATTATTGGGAACTCAATGACTTCTTTGACCTTATTTTCTTTTTCTTCTACTCTTCTGCCATTTACCTGACTCTAGACACAGAGTCTCCTGGCTGTTTCTCAACACACGAGGCATATTTAGGACCTTTGTACTTACTGATTCCTTCTCATGGAATGTTTTTTTCTGAAATTATCTACTTGGCAGTTCCTTCATTCCATTCAGATCCTTTTACTTAAAGCCGCTTTCACAATAAGGGCTTTCCCGGCCATGCTGTCTAAAATATCAACACCTTGCCTGACACATCACTTTGCCTGCTTTTCTTCTCTTTTGCACCAGGAGAGCAGGAATTTTTGTATGCATTGTTCACTGTTCTAGCCCAGAACTTAGAATAGTAGCAGGTATGCAGTAGGTGGTCTACAAATATTTGTAGAATGAATATTGACTGAATTTGGCCAAGTGCTTTACATGTTTTCCTAATACCTCTATAGGGAGTTCTAGATGCTTTCCCATTGTGGGCACTGCTGTAGTGCCAGGATCCTAGTCTATAGCTTACAGAAGAGGCCTTTCTGTATCAATGTGTGGATTTCATCAACCTTTCTAGCTGAAGTTTCCTTTGACACTGAGCCACGGTGATTCACCATTTTCAGGATCACTTTCCTTTTATTTTATTTATTTATTTATTTATTTATTTATTTATTTATTTATTTTTTACAATTTCTTCCTACATCTTATCCTTCTAGATCATTGGTCTTCAACCATGGCTACACATGAAAGTCAGCCGAGAACTGAGTGATTCTAATTTAATTGGTCTGGGCAGGGGAGGAAGTGACACCTGGGCCTCCAAAGCTGCCAAGCTAGGGTTGCAAATCACTGCCCTAAGTGAATCTCTAGGTCTTGGTTTTGTTCATTAATCTGTGATGACATTCTCTGATTCCATCTCTATGTTTTTTTGAGAGACTAGGTTGTTAATTTATTTTTTTAAAGTTTTTATTTTAATTCCAGTCAGTGGCTGAGTTGTTTAAAATGTAATCTCAGAATGTAATATATTTTTATTTACGTAATATGAGATTGCATTTTAAATGATGTAACGATGAAGCAGAAAATGTGCTCCCTGGAAGAGAGCTTAAGTTGTAGATAGACTGAATGAGTATGAGTTGTAAGGTCTGTGCAACTCAGCAAGTACTTACTGAGCTCCTATTGTGCACCTAGTTTCTAATACTGTATTAAGCACTGTGATGATGCCGGGTGCTATGGAAGAGGGAGGATATCTGATAGATCCCTGCCCTCA
The DNA here is from genome assembly GCF_027475565.1 of Acinonyx jubatus. Taxonomy (NCBI): domain Eukaryota; kingdom Metazoa; phylum Chordata; class Mammalia; order Carnivora; family Felidae; genus Acinonyx; species Acinonyx jubatus. Next base: position 191,627,114 of record NC_069381.1, read on the forward strand.
AGGGATTAAAGATTGTTGAGAAACAACATAACAAAACAATATACTAGAAGGGTCTAAATATATGTTCCTGGTTATATGAAATGCAAAAACAAGAGATGGATTGGAGAATTAACAAGTCAAAATAGCCAATATCTGAGAATATTGATTTAAGAGGGAAAGAGAAGGACAATTAAATACTTAAGAGGAATAACAACGATAACCACAAGAGATCTGCCGAGACTCTTAAAATAAACAAGCCTTGATCACTGCTAACACAAAACAGTAATTGTGTTTCATGCTTTGCCCAAAGCTGCATTTTAATTATTAATTTTGCCAAAAGCACACCACTGTGGTTTCCATAGTAATTGTGATGATAACAGGGCTATTGGTTTACCCTAGAAACACTCATCTGAGTGATGAAAGAAGGTCTAGAAGATCAACCCAACGTACCTTGACAATAATCTTGTGAATGATATTAATCATTGCAATGACTGGTCCTTTCAGCCAGGTCTTACAAGCCAGTTATTGGACATAGATCTTCTCTTTCCCCAGGAATCGGACCTTACGTTCCGACTGGCCAGCGGGCTTGTTATATGGCAGCCCATGTGGGAGCACAGACAGCCCGAAGTCTCTGGCTTCACAGCACTGGTGAAACCCATCAGGAACATCATTACAGGTTCGTAACTTGGATGCCCAGTGGGATGGTCTTAGCAGACTCCCTCATATGCAGGAGTAAGGGTGATGAAATGATTTGCCCTTAAGGAACCAAAAGGAATGAGGTACCTGGATGGCTCAGTCCGTTAAGCAACTGACTCTAGATTTTGGCTGAGGCAATGATCTCACTGTTCATGAGTTTGAGCCCTGCATCAGGCTCTGGGCTGACAGCATGGAGCCTGCTTAGGATTCCCTCTTTCACTCTCTGTCTGCCCTTCCCCACTTCTCTCCCTCTCTCTCAAAATAAATAAATAAACATAAAACAAAACAAAACAAAAGAGCCCAAATGTCTATCAACTGATGAACGGATAAAGAAGATGTAGTGTGTGTGTGTGTGTGTGTGTGTGTGTGTGTGTGTGTGTGTGTAATGGAATATTATTTGGCGATCAAAAAGAATGAAATCTTGCCATTTGCAGCAATGTAGATGGAACTAGAGTGTATTATACTATGTGAAATAAGTCAGTCAGAGAAAGTCAAATATCATAGGATTTCACTCATATCTGGAATTTAAGATACAAAACAGATGAACATAAGGGAAGGAAAGCAAAACTAATATAAAAACAGAGAAGGAGGTAAACCATAAGAAACTCTTAAATACAGAGAACAAACTGAGGGTTGCTGATGGGGTGTTGGGTGGGGGGATGGGGTAAAGGAGTGAAGGGCATTAAGGGGGACACTTGTTGGGATGAGCACTGGGTAGTATAAGTGATGAGTCACTTCATTCTATTCCTGAAATTATTATTACACTATATGTTAACTAACTTGGATTTAAATTCTAAAAAGGGAAAGAAGAAAGAAAGAAAGAAAGAAAGAAAGAAAGAAAGAAAGAAAGAAAGAAGGAAGGAAGGAAGGAAGGAAGGAAGGAAGGAAGGAAGGAAGAAAACCAAGAGGAAGAAAATTTCTCTAGAAAGTTATTATGTAAATGCCCTGGGCACAGGGCTCATTTACATATGATGAGAAACTCTAAACCAGGGGCACATGCTACTGAGTTGTGTGGCTTTGGATAAGTCATTTAAACTTCTTATACTTCAGTTTCCTCATGTGTAAAACAAGAGTTAAAATATAATGTTGCTAGAACATTCAGGGTTGTTATGAAGAATAAGTGAATTAATTATATATAAAATTGCTTAGAAGAATGCCAGGCACATAGTAAGTAAATAAGCTATTATTATTATTATTATTATTATTATTATTATTATATCTTCATAATCATTATAGTAGACAGAGTCATAGATCCTTAACAATCTTACCTTAGTGCTTATTTGCTATCAAAGCATTCGCTACAGGAATTGTCTAATGAAATAACTTTATTGGTGAATTGTAGAAAGAGTAATAAATGATAGCTTGAAAAGTGCCTGGAAAGCTCAGGCTTCACTCCAGATGTATCACTTACTATGTATGTAACCTAACCTCTCTGAGTGTTTCCAGTTCTTTAAAATGGAGATAATAATACCACCTTATATGGCCTCATAGTGTGGAGTAAATAAGAATCCACATAAAGTACCCATTTTATAGTGAGTGCTTTATAAATTCAATCCTTCTATTCCCAACCAAAATTTTGGCATCAATAATAACATTTAGAAAGAGATAAATTGTGTGGTAAATATATATAGAGAGGCATGATATATATATATACATCATTTACTTACTTCCAAGGTTTTTCTACAGACAATGGAATATTACACATGTAAAAAAGCTTTGTAAGGGGAAGGAAGCCATAAACAAGTTTTTACATACTTTCCCCCTATCAAGTAACATACCTTTGCAAGGTACATAGTATGTTAAAGGATTTTCTGAACAAAAGATGGTAACATGCTTATAGTGACAAATCATGTTTGCTTATAGTAATTCACACAAAAGATACAATTTTTCATATAGTGAAAGTAGACTAATTCCAGAATTAATATGTGAACAATACATTAACTAGTGAAATAAATTATAAATTCAAGAGTAACAGTCTGTCATAACATTCAAATAGCAAGGACCTAAAGATGTCATAGCCAGAAGTGATCTACTTAGATTCCCTGGATAGAATGAGGTTAATTTCACAAAATTAAAACAATCTGAGAGTGAAGACAGATGTACAATATTAAAAAACTGAAAACAATAGAAATAAGACAAAGGAAAATAAAATATGCTACAGTAAAACAAAACTATTACTGAAAAAGCCATATCATTATGCTGATTAAGGATTTTTTTCGTATTTGTTAAGTCCTATCACTTTCCTTATGAATTAAGAGGTCACTTTACATTTAGGTCACTCTCTCTCTCTCTCATTAATACATAAACTATCATTTAACAGATGTATTAAAAACTGTTAGGAAATAGTGTCCCTCATGAATCACTGGGGCTGTTCACTCCAACATCCTTTTGCCTTGGGATGATATTCAAAGTGGGTTCTTTTCCCCTCTGCCTGATGCCCGTGGATGTGAAATGGTGCCCAGCATCTGAGGTGAGATTAAACCCAGCTCAGACACGTGGCCAGAAGAAAAAGCAACGGCACGTGGGTGGATGACACTCCCTAGGTCTCTTGTTTTGTGACCTTGGTAAATCACTTTCTCGGCATCTGTTTTATTCACAATTCCAATACAGCATGGCCATCGTCACTTCCTACTGTTCCCAATCCTCAGGAAAAATGTAACTGTTTTGACTTTTGCCATAAGGGAAGCTTAAGGTGTTCATAAAAGCACAACCTGGAGCCAGACAGCCTAGGCTGGAAACTTCATGTAAAAGCCAGATGATCTTGGGCAAGTTAAACTTCTTGTGCCTTAGTGTCTTTATCTGTAAAATGAATCCAATAATTTACCATATGCTTTTATTGGGTTATTGTAAAGGTTAAATGAGTTGAGACAGTAGTTCCCCCCTTATCTGTGGTTTTACTTTCTGCAGTCTCAATTACCCATGGTCCAAAAACAGATGATTCGCTCCTCCTGACAAACCGTCAGAAGGTCAGTAGTAGCCTAACACTATGTCACAATGGCTACATCATTCACCTCACTTCATCTCCTCACGTAGGCATTTTACATCATCATGAGAAGGGTGAATATGGTACAATAAAGTACTTTAAAAGCAAAAGAGACCACATTTACATAACTTTTATGACAGTATATTGTTAGAATTGTTCTATTTTATTATTAGTGATTGTTGTTAATCTCTTACTCTGTGTAATTTATAAATTAAACTTCATCATAGGTATTCATGTATAGGAAAAAACAGTATATGTAGGGTTCAGTAGTATCTGCAGTTTCAGGCATCCACTTGGAAAAGACCCCCTGCAGATAAGAGAGGAGCGCTGTATATGTAAAGTTCTTTAGTTTTTAAAAAATAAAAGAGAAAGAGAGCAGGGAGGGGCAGAGAAAGAGGGAGAGAGAGAATCCCAAGCAGGTTCTGCACCATCAGCACAGAGCCCAGTGCGGGGCTCAACCTCACAAACTATGAGGTTATGATCTGAGCCGAAATCAAGAGTTGGATGCTTAACTGACTGATCCCCCCAGTCACCCTTGTAAAGTGACTTAAAAAGAATGTGGCAGATATTTGGTACCATATAGATGTTAACCATTATTAAATTTAGTTTTGCCAACTTTTTAGCACCAATAGCCTTTGAGTCAGAGTGAATAGATGAAGAAATCTACATTGTTATGATAACCTAGCAATGCTAAGATTTTTTAATTGGTTATTTGATTTCTTTTATAATATATGCTACTAAATATCTTCTTTCAGAATGACAATGATATGTAAAAATTATTTTTTGAGAAATTATTGAATAAAATGAGCGTATTGTAATCTTATAAAATTTGTGATGATATTTCTTCCATCTTTGCAGCTAAGAGGAGCTCTCCTATCAACAGTCAAAGTCAAACCTGTGAATCACCAAATCAAGACACAAGCCATCAAGAGGTGAGTTTATCGTGATCCTAGGAAGAAATGAGGTGGTCATTCCCTGGATGTGGTGTAGTGTGAAAGATAAGACATGAGTTCTAGAATAATACTACTTGGTTTCAGATCAAGCTCCTACTCCTGAATATAAAACTTTAAGAAGACTCAACTTTACTATCTGTCAAGTATGGAAAATAATTTTATGCACTTTCCCAGTGTGGGAAGGCTGAAACAAGACTGCATGACTGGTACTTTATCTTTGTGGCAAGTGTAATCAGCAGTGCTTTATCTCCATGCCTAGTGAATAATCAGTGGTGTTCTATCTCAATGGTTAAAGTGTAATTAGTAGTTCGTTGTCTCAATGGCTAGCATGTGACATTCAATAAATGTTAGTTATCATTATTCATCCCACATAAAGTATCAAAATCTTCTAATATTTTTTAGGCAATCATAATATAGGTAAGATAATGCTGCAGCAGGTGGGGAGGAGGGAGAAAGTAGAAAGGAGGCATAATATATAGTCCTATCCCTTAAGTAATATAAAGTTTCATGAAAAATCAAGACGAATCCACATAAAAACAGAATATATGTAATAAAAAAAGACTATAATTCAGTGAAAAATTTTCAAGCATTCTTTGGTTTGGAAAAGAAAGAAATGAAGGCCAGGGTGGTTTGAAGCCACATAGCTATGACTACTGCCATTAGCTTAGTGTGGTTTTAGATGACCTGTCTTCATTTCCAGTCCAACATGTGCAAGATACAATTTGCTGCTTTCCATGAACATTGGATCCTCTTTCTAACTGATGCATTACTGTCAGCAGTGTCATCATCCTTTTTAGCCTCAAAACTGGAAATTTTGGAGTCCTATTATAGCTAATGTTTACTGAACTATTGCTAAATATAGACACTGTGATTTATATGCTCTATTTTATCTATTCTAATATATATATAATATATATTATATGTATATATATATTATATATATTTTACTTTTAACATACTTGAAATCAGATGTGTTTGATGATTGTTGACTTCTTAAAATCTCCCTGCCTGGTAATGGTACTAATATGGTTGTCATTCTTGTACAGCATGAATTTGTCATTTCTGGCATTTAAATTTGTAGAATTGGGATTAGTGGCTTAGAAAAATATGTCAGACGGAATAGTGGAGCACTCGTTTAAGAAATAACATTTTTGACACAGAGGAAGTTACTCTATAGAAAGACATATATCAAAAACTCTGAGTGGAATTTTTTTACAATTTTTAATTAAAAAAAATTTTAATATAATCTATTGTCAAGTTAGATAGCAAAAAAGTGTGTACAGTGTGCTTTTGGTTTTGGGGGTAGATTCCCGTGGTTCATCGCTTACATACGACACCCACTGCTCATCCCAGCAAGTGCCCTCTGCAATGCCCATCACGCATTTTCCCCTCTCCCCCTTGAGTTGAAACTTAGAAATTCCAAGAATACCTACATCAATTTATTTCACTTATATCTTCCTTTTTACATATACACAGAATGGATGTATAATCAAAAGCTACACCTAAATAAGTCTAAGATAGTGCTTGTAATAAGTATATTAGAGAAAGTCCTCACTGGAAAGTGTCCTAGTTTAGCTAACGGAGTTTTTTTTTCCTTCTTAATTGCACATAAAAAAATGGTGTATCTTATAACTGCTGACATCTTAGATACAACAAAATATATCTCCTGTGTTGTACTGCTTAGTCCTTTCAATTTGATTTCTTGCTGAGTCACGTCGTTTTATCTTGTAATGTGGCTCAGATGTGCTCTTTATTCTCTATGCCTGCCACTGCCCTCTAAATCCAGGTCCTCAAAACTAGATTGCAGCTGGAACCACCTAATTGGATTTTTCTACCTTTAGCCTCTCCTGCTTCACATAAATACCACTTAATAATGCCTGACTAATCTTCCTAATGCATCATTTATTTATTAACTTATTCCACAGAGGCTTATTATATGCAAGGTGCCATTCTTTCTTTCTTTATATCCTTGTTCCCTAGAAACCTCTAGTGGATTTTTTTTTTCCCGTCACTTCAAGACCAAACTCCTCTCCCTGCTTCTCTGTGCCTTCTACCACCTGGCAGCATTTTTCTTAAGTGACTTTGTTTACACCTTCAGTTATTTAAGCCCTGCTTCCAATATACAGAGCATGCTTCTTTAGCCTCTGGGTCTTTGCTCAGATTGTTTCCTCTAAGTGGAATGTTATCTTTCCTCCTCATTGCCTGTCTACATTTTATCTTTCTTTTAAGGACCAATTAAGATTTCAGCTCCCCCATGAACTCCCGTCTAATTATTCTAAATCTGCACTGCCCAATATGGTAGCCACTAGGCCCATGTGGCTACTGAATACTTGAAATAAGGCTAGTCTGGGGGCACCTGGGTGGCTCAGTCGGTTAAGAGTCAGACTTCATCTCAGGTCATGATCTCACAGTTGGCGGGTTCGAGCCCCGGATTGGGCTCTGTGCTGACAGCTCAGAGCCTAGAGCCTGCTTCAGATTCTGAGTCTCCCTCTCTCTCTGCCCCTCCCCACTCATGCACTCGTTCTCTCTCTCTCTCTCTCTCTCTCTCAGAAATAAATAAACATTAAAAAAAAAAAAGAAATAAGGCTGGTCTGAACTGAGATGTATTGTAAGTATCAAACGTACAACTGAACTTTGACAACTTAGGAGGGAAAAAATGTAAACATCTTGATGATAATTTTTATAGCAATTACATGTTGAAGTGATAATTTGGGGTTACACAGAATATATTGTTAAAATTAATCTCACCTGTTTCATTTTCTAATATTTCTAATCCTAGGTGTGTGTCTCATGTTTTGTAGCTTGTATTACATTTCTGTTGGACATGCTACTCTAATCTATATTCATTTGTCTTAAAATTTAACCATAAGTTCTTGATTTCAAGGTTCAGGTTTATGCAATACTTTTTATCTCTCAAATTGCCTAACATGAGGCACACATAGCATACTCATGCTAAGGGAGTTTTCGATCTAGTTCGGAAAACTTATTTTATGAAATTTTTAGCCGTATTGGTCCCTCTATGCATCATTACTGGACAGTGCTTTCTTATTTTACATATGAAGATGGAAATTATAAGGACTAAAGTACCATGATAAGCTGAGGGTCTTTACGCTTGAGTGAAGAATTTCATCTGTAATACCTATGGAAAGATAATGTCATATTTCCTGAGCAGAGTTACATTTATTAGCTAAATGTAATTGAAACAAACTACTCTGTAAGAAAATGACTGAACTTGTGCATAACAAATCAGAAAAAAGATCATCGTATCCAATTGGAAAAATGTATCATATTTTCCTTTAATGAGTGACGGTACTATTCATTTCATCTCAGTATTGGCATATCTTTGATGAGTTTTTGGTTTATAACTCTTCCCCGGCAGCTACTGGATATAAAAGTTAAAAAGAAAAGAATCAAGGGCAAAGTGAAATAACATATATGAAAGTACTCACCTGAATGCTTAAAATGGTATACATTGCTCTCTAGAAGTGTTTCCATTCCCTCTTAAATGAAGGCAAAATCCCTTGGTCTATGACATTGTAGTTAGCTGTGTTACAAAGAAAAATTTTCTATTTTAAAAAACAATGTATGTCATATGATAGCTAATTCTAAAGGATATACCTAAAGAAAAAATAAAAAGAAGAACTAATCTGCTATCTCCCCCTCCCGAAGGGATTCCAGGTGGTCTGTGAAACATTCCAGTCAGATCCCATCTCTCCCAAGGCCACCATTTCAGGCTGCCACCGTGGAAACTCCTTTGATGGAAGCCTGTCCTCCCAAACTTCCCAGGAAAGAGGCCCATCACATTCCAGGTACATGATTGCAATGTTCGGGACAAAAATATTTCCCTGGTCACTCAAAGTTAGATATACATATTTAGCTACTTGCATGGTCTCTGTTCCTTAGAAAGTGTCAGTGCATGATATGTGTATTCTTGGTCATAGTATAATTAGATTAATAATTCCAGAAATGTGCTATGAATGATTCTCATTTAAACAAACTTGAGTGGAAGTGGGCAGACATCTGATAATGAGATGTCTGAATTAGATTATATTTTAAATATTTAAATGCAGAACCTCAAATTATGCTATCAAATACCATGCTGCAGGGATGTGACAAGATCCGCTAATTTAATGTGTAAAAATACTTTATCTGATCCTTGTATTAAAATGGATGCTTTTAAAGTATGCATAGAGAATTGAAAAGGCTGTTCTTTGTAAAGGCTACAACACCACCCTCCTTAGCTTGTGTGTGTGGTAAATTTGCTTAAAAATGCCTTCCCTTGAGACAAACATTAAGCCACTTCTTCCTGTTCTCCATTGAAATGGTGGAAGACTGAATTTATGAGGTTTGCTTTGAACCCAACTAGAAACCACACTTAACTGCCAGGAGTCCCTGAGACTGTGTATCTCTACACTCAAGCTTGACGTGTAATTTACATGCCATAAAATTCACTTATTTGAAGTATACAATTTAATGACGTTTAGCAGATTTATAGAACTGTGCAGCTACTCCCAGAATCCAATTTCAGAACATTTTTATCACCCAAAAATATCCCTTATACCCATTTCAGTCTCTCCCAGATGATCGTCCTGCTCCAGATAATCACTTAATGTATCTTCTGTCTATATAGTTGAATTTAATGGAATTTTCAAATACATTGAGTTATACCATATATGATCTTCTACATCTGGCTTCTCTCACTTAGCATAATACTGTAGAGGTTTATCCACATTACAGCATGTATAAGTTGTTCCCTCCTTTTTACTGCTAAATAGTATTCTATGGTATGGATATATCACATTTGAGTTATGTACCAGTAGATGAATACTTGGGTTGTTTTGACTTTTTGTTTATTATGAATAATGTTGCTATGAACAGTTACATACAAGTTTTTGGGCAGGCATATGTTTTCAGTTCTGGTATCCTAAGTAGATACCTAGGTGTAAAATGGCTGGGTGGTATGGCAAATTTATGTTTAATTTTTTAAGAAACTGCCAAACTCTTTTCCAAAATGGCTGCACCATTTTACGTTCCCATCCGAAACGCATGAGGGATCATTGTTTCTCTATATCCTTGGCAGCACTGTCTCTTTTACTGTAGCCATCCTAGTGGGTGTAAAGTGAGATCTGATTGTGATTTTAGTTCATATTTTCCCTAATGACTAATTATGTGAAGGTGCTTATTAGCTATTTGAATATCTTTTGTGGTGAAATGTCTGTTCAACCCTCTTGCTCACATGTTAACTGGGTTGTTAATCTCCTTGTGATTGAATTGTAGGAGTTTTTTAATATATTCTGGATGAAAGTCCTTTTATCCATGGACTTATACACAAATATTTCCTTTCAGTTTTATCTTACTTTTCATTTGGTAATTTTTAAATGATCTACCTCCTTCTGGCACCAGAACCAGGCTACATGAGTATAGCATTTTTTAAAGATTTCTTAGAATTGTTGAAAGCATGAAGTTATATGAATATAATTGCTTTTTTAACCCAAATACTACTATATTGTGCTTTTAAAAAACAATATGCAAAGAGTTTATCTTTGTGTCTTTATTTTGGACTTTAAAATAGGCAAGTGTCCTCGTTGAATGATCTTTTGCTGGTTGAGAATATGAATGTGACAGTAACATTAGTTGTGTAAGCAGAGATTGTATTTTTTCATAGGATTTACTGTACTAGGTCATTAGTGATAATGGGTACTTAAAATCATATAATTTTTTTCTTTACTTATTTATTTTGAGAGAGAGAGTGGGGAGGGGCAGAGAGAGAGAGAGAGAGAGAGAGAGAGGGAGAGAGAGAATCCCAAGCAGGGGTTGGGCTCAAACCCATAAATAGTGAGATCATGACCTGAGCAGAAATCATCAGTTGGACACTTAACTGACTGAGCCACCCAGGCGCCCCTAAAATCATATCATTTTTTTCTGTGGAAGAGCCCTGTGAAGATAACCAACTCCATCCTGACAACATTTTCACCACCTGAACACTTTCAGCAATGAGGAATTTTGTACTCTTGAATGAAGTTCATTTCATTTTTAGATAGCTCTATTTAGTGTCATGTCCTTCTTATATTTGACCAAAGTTTGCTTTTCTGTAATTTCTGACTATGGTTCTTATATTAGTTTTCTACTGCTGTGTAACAAATTACAACAATTTACTGGCTTAAAACAACTTACATTTATTATTTCACTATTTCTGTATGTCAGAAATATAAACACAATTTAGCTGGGTTCTCTGCTCTTGGGTCTGACCAGGCTAAAATCCAGATGTCAGGATTGACTGTGGTGTCATCATAGGCTCAACCAGGGAAAGATCATATACAAGCTGCCTCAGGTTCTTGGCCAAAGATTGAGCTTCCTGTTTTCCTGTTGACAATTGTCTGGGGCCTACTCTCAACTTCTAGATGCTGCCCACAGTTCACTGCCATGTGGCCCTCTCCATACCTACCTTACAACAGGGCAGAGAAATTCTAATTACAGCCTACGACTACAGAAACTTTATAATATAACGTAATCACAGGCGTGACATCTCATCACCTTTCTGATATTCTGTTGGTTATAAGAAAGGCACAGATCTACCTACACTCAGGAGAAGAGGATTATAGAGGGTGTGACAACAATCAGATGGGAATCAGGAGCGGCTCTCCTAAGTGTGTTTACCACAGTCCTTTTAAAGATGTAGAGACCCTTCCCGTATTAATTTTCCACTTATTCAAAAGTCGCTATTATGACACACACACACACACACACACACACACACACACACACACACACACCAAGGCTTCCATTTTATTTGATAACAACAATAACTCACTAACAAAGTTGTCAAGGGCATAATTAAATCAGATTTAGGGAAAAGGTAGTTGCTTTGGTTACAGACTTCATTTTAAGTATACAATATAATGATTCAACAATTCTATACATTTCTCAATGCTCAAGATAAATGTACTCTTAATCCTCTTCACCTATTTCATCCCTCCCCTACCCACCTCCCCTCTGGCAACTACCAGTTATCTGTATTTAAGAGTTTAGGTTTTTTGGTCTTTTTTTTCTTTGTTCATTTGTTTTGTTTCTTAAATTCCAAATATGTGTGAAATGTGAAATCCTATATGGTATTTGTCTTTCTCTGACTTATTTCACTTAGCATTATACTTTCTAGGTCCATTCATGTTGTTCCAAGTGGCAAGATTTCATTATTCTTCATAGCTAATATTCCATTGTATATATATGCCACATCTTCTTTATTCATTCATGCATCTATGGAGGGACACTTGGGTTGCTTCCATACCTTGGCTATTGTAAATAATGCTGCAATAGACATAGGGATGCACGTATCTTTTCAAATTAGTGTTTTCATTTTCTTTGGGTTAAATACTCAATATGGAATTACTGGATCCCTGTAATTCTATTTTTAATTTTTTGAGGAACCTTCATACTGTTTTCCACAATGGCTGTACCAATCTGCATTCCCACCAACAGAGCACAAGGGCTCATTTTTCCCCCACATCCTTGTCAACACTTGTTATTTCTTGTCTTTTTCACTTTAGCCATTCAGACAAATGTAAAGTGATTTCTCATTGTGGTTTTAATTTGCATTTCCCTTATGGTGAGTAATGTTGGGCATCTTTTCATGTGTTTATTAGCTATCTGTATGTCTTCTTTGGAAAATGTGTCTATATAGATACTTTGCTCATTTTTAATCAGATTAGGTTTTGGGGGGTATTGAGTTGTATACATTCTTTATACATTTTGGGTATTAACGCTTTATTGTCTATATCATTTGCATATGTCTTCTTCCATTCAGTAGGTTGCCTTTTTGTTTTGCTAATGGTTTCCTTCTCTGCATAAAACCCTTTTACTTTGGTGAAGTCCCAACAGTTAAATTTTGCTTTTGCTTCCATTGCCTCAGGAGACATCTTCACAAATGTTGTGATGGCCAGTGTCAGAGAAATTACTGCCTATGTTTTCTTCTAGGAATTTCATGACTTCAGGTCTCACGTTTAGGTTCCTAATCCATTTTGAGATTTTTTTTGTGTACGGTGTAAGGAAGTGGTCCAGTTTCATTCTTTTGCATGTAGATATCAGTTTTCCCTGCAACATTTGTTAAAGAGACTGTCTTTTCCCCCATTGTATATTCTTGCCTTTCATCATAGACTAATTAACCATGTAAGCATGGGTTTATTTCTGAGCTATTTTGTTCTGTTGATCTATTTATTTATTTTTGTGCCACTACCATATTGTTTGTATTACTATAGCTTGGAAGGATATCTTGAAATCTGGGATTGTGATACCCCAGCTTTGTTCTTTTTCATGACTGCTTTGCTAGTTAGGGTCTTTTGTTTTTCCATACAAATTTTAGGATTATTTTTTCTAGTTCTGTGAAAAATGGTGTTAGCATTTTGGTAGATATTGCATTACATTTGTAGATTTGTTTGGGTGATACACGTATTTCAACAGTATTTGTTCTTCCAATCCATATCTTGTAAGTATATGTTAGACATAGGTTGTAGCAGCATCGAAGTTTTGTCCTTAAAGAGCTGACTTCTTTGAAGGTAGACAGATAATGGGGCACCTGGGTGGCTCAGTCGGTTGAAGTTCTGACTTCGGCTCAGGTCATGATCTCGCGGTCTGTGAGTTAGAGCCCCGTGTTGGGCTCTGTGCTAACAGCGCAGAGCCTGGAGCCTGCTTCAGATTCTGTGTCTCCTTCTCTCTCTGACCCTCCCCTATTCATGCTCTGTCTCTCTCTGTCTCAAAAATAAATAAACGTAAAAAAAATAAAATTAAAAAAAAAATAAAGGTAGACAGATAAAAGAGTAATTGAGTAAAATTACTTGTAGACTTCTTTAAGACTATGAAACAAAAGCAAAGTAAAAGGATGAGAGGTGGGTTCTTTTTCATTGAGACTTGAATGATATAAAAGAGACAATCTCAGGAAGATCTGAGAAGAGCAATGTAGGCAGAAGGAACACATCCAAAGGTTCTGAAATGGTAATAAACTCAGCATGTTTTGGGAACATCAATAAGGCAGTGTGAACAGGCAGTAGCACTGAGCAAGAGGGTACAACGCAGGTCAGAGAGGTTGTGAGGGGTCTGATCACATGGGAGCCAAAAGGCCATGTTAGGAAGTTTGGTTCTGTTCCAGGCGTGATGAAAAAACACTGGAGTTGTTGGAACAGTGGAGTGACATTAACCAAATTGCATGTTTTAAAGATCATTTCAGAGAGTTCATGGAAAATAGACTTGGGAGGCAAAAGTGGACCCAGAGACTAGTTAGGGGACTGTTGCAATGCCCAGGTGAGATAGTACATGCCTTGGTCAAGGTGGTAGTAGTATAGGTGGAAAGGCTGAGATGAGACTGAAACTGGGATTCAGTTACAGGGTAAAGCTGACATGACTGGATTTGGAGAGTGAGAAAAAGAAAGGAGTCAAGCATAACTGAAGATTTTGGCTTGAGCAGTTGCATGAATGGTGATTAAATTTGTGAGATAAGGAAAGCGGATAAAAAGTTTATATAAAAATACTTGAATCTTCTTACTTCCGTGTATCTCCAAGGCCACCACCATCATTCAAGCCACTCATTTCCCTGTGCCTGGAGTACTTCATTAGCCTACTGATTCACCTCCTGTGATTCAATCTTGCCACCATCCAATATAGAACATACAGAGTAAAAATTAAAAAAACAAACCATGACACTTCTACTCTTGAATTCTTTTAATGCTATCCGTTGCTATCAAGATAAAATTCAAAATCCTTGAGGTACCCCTCAAGCCCTGCACATCATTTGGCTGCTGTCCAGTTCTCTAGTGTTACATTATACTGCTACCCACACCTCAGTGACTAAACTTCAACATTTTTTTAGACTTTCAAACTTCCCCTTAGCTCTGAGATTTGGAGTATGTTATTCCATCTGTCTGTATCGTTCTTCCATCTATCTTCACTTAACCAATTCCTCTTCCTTTAAGACTCAATCTAAATATGATTTCTTTACTCCCTAGAGAGGCTTTGGCAGATGTTTAACACTTTCACAGAACTCCATGTTTTCTCTTACAGCATGAGTAGCAAACATGATATAAATAGTTGTGTGACAATTTGTCTAATAGTTATCTCCTCCACTAGACTGTAAAATCCACACACAAGAGAAAAGACCAAGTCTCTTCCACTCCTTCCTCTCTTTAGTACCTGGTACACGACCTTTAGTGAAGTGTACTGAATAAGTGAAAGAGTTTAATTTTTATAACATCCATGAAAAGACCTTATTCCTCTTTTAAAGATGAGGAACTGAAGCAAAAAAAGATTAAATGGTTCCCCCAAGGACATACACAGGAATTGGAAAAGCTAGATTTGGGCCCATTCTAACCAACTCCATGGTCCACAATCTTCTCTCTTACCTCATAAAGAGGTAGGTCTAAACCTTTCCATATATTTTCTTTGGCTTCTCTTCTATGGCCCTCTAATTTGTCCTTTATTTCTACTAACTCAGAAATTAGTAAATACAGGACCAGATATGTGATTTTCATATGTCTGCCTCTTTTATAGACTTACCAAGAAACCCCATTGGAGTTAAACCAGTGTATCAGTTATCTGTTGTTGCATAACAAATTACTCTGAGGTTGAGTGACTTAAAACAGCAAACATATATTATCTCACAGTTTCTGAGGGTTATATATCCAGACCACCAGCTTTGCTGCAGTCTTTTTTGGCTCAGAGTCTCTTATGAAGTTACATTTAAGATGTTGTCTGGGACTGCAGTCATCTGAAGGCATGATTGAATTGGAGGATATGCTTCTAAGATCACTCTGGTGGCTTTTGCCCAGATGCCTCAGATTCAGATGCCCCTCCATAAGGCTGTTCACAATATGGCAGATGACTTGGCACAAAATGAATGGTGTGTGTGTGTGTGTGTGTGTGTGTGTGTGTGTGTGTGAGAGAGAGAGAGAGAGAGAGAGAGAGCGAGAGAGAGAGCGCTGGGGGCAGGGGCTGGAGAGAGGTCTTTTATAACTAATTTCAGGAGTAATATACCACTATTTATGTCATATTCACACAGACCAACAGAACATATTTTAGAAAAAAACTGTACAAAGCATGATCAATGGAGAGATCTTAGAATCTGCTACCATAGTTTGCCTCTGGTCCCTAGTGATTTCCACCTCTTCCACATGCAAAAAAATTTGCTCTCACCAAGATTGCCAAAATCTCATCCAATTACAAGATCAAGTCAAAGTCCAGATCTCATCATCAAAATCAGATCTAGTTGCAAATAAGATACCTGATGTGTACGATTTAAGCCAATTCCTTAATTATAGTTCTTTTCAATCCATGCATCTGTGAACTAAAGAGATAAGTTATCTGTACCTAAAACACCCAAATACAATGGTGGAATAGGCACATGATAACTGTTGTGAACATGCCTATTCAAAAGGAGAACATAGGAGGCACTGGTCCATAGCAAGTCTGTAATCAAGCTGGACAAATATTGGAAAATTCTTGATTAGATCTCAGTCCTATTCTTGCCCATGGCTCTTAGCTCCACCCTCTGGGCTATTGATTCCATGCTCTAGGTCAACTTTCACTTTTTTAAGAAAGATAGATGTATTTATAGCTGAGTAGTCTTCTCAGCTTGGTTCCTGCCAGTAAAATTTGGGGGGTATAAAGCCTCTTTTAATTCTATACTGCTTTGGCAGTGTTTTTGTTACATAAAATTCTTTAAAAACTTTGGCAGTCCAAAGTGAATCTTATTGGGCCCCAGTAGAATAGACAAGTCTCTTTAAGGTAATCCTTTCTCTAACTTGGAAGAAGGTTGAAAAACAACACCCTTAAGTTTCTTTGAACCCCCCCCCCTACTTTTTTACATGTGAATCACACTTTCAAAACCTTGAGTTGGCCTTTTGTCTCATGGAATAATATTCGGAGGCAAGACCTTAGATCATTCTGAAGGCCTAAAAAGATTTTACAGCTTCGCCCTTGACTTTATCTTTAGACCATGTTTTTCCAGAAATGCCCTAGATTAGATGTTTGCTCAGAAGTCATTTCTTAATTTTAGCATTACTTCCCATCTGGAGAGGCTGAACGTTTTCAGAATCATCAAGTCCTAGGTCTTTAGTCTTTAACAGTTCTTCAGTTAGGTCATATCTTTCAATCTTCTATAAGCAGCAAGAAGACATCAGAAGACACCTTCAACACTTTATTTGGAAGTTTTAATTAGATCATCTATGCTCTTAAGCCTGTTTCTTTAACTTTCCACAACACAGCAGGCAGCTTTTGCCACTCTATAACAAGGATCCTTCTTCTTCCTCTTTTCAATGTCATGTTCCTTACTTCCCTTTAAGCCCTTAAAGGGCTCCAACAGACTCCTTAAAGTTCAGGATTTCCAGCAGTAATTTGTGCAAGGCAATTTATGCTTTTATTTTTTAACACACTCTTCAAAGCCTTTACAGTCTCTGCTACTGCCTGATCCCAAAACCATTTCCAAAATTTAGGATGTTATCTTGGTATTCAAGTCTGTATTCTCTATCAATTGCTTTATAACAAATTACCCCAATTTCTCAATAGCTTAAAACAAAAAACATTTATCATCTGACATAGTTTCTGAGGGTCATGAATCCAGAAAGAGCTTAGCTAAGGGGTTGCAGCTCAGGGTCTCTCAAGATTTTGCCTAGGGCTGCCATCATCCAGAAGTTTGACTGGGTTTGAGAGTCTGCTTTCAAGATCACTCAGATGGCTGTTGACTAGAAGCTTCAGTTCTGCAGCATCTGGGCCTCTCCATAGGGCTGCTCATGACATGCTAGCTAGCTTCCCTGAAAACAAATTATCGCATAAAGAGAGGGAACAACCAAGATCAGTGCTTCGGTGTCTTTCAACCTAATCTCTAAAGTGACATGCCATCATTTCTGTATGCTGTGGATCATGCCAACACTGGTATAGAGAAGGGACCACAGGAGGGTGTGAATACCAAGAAGCAGGAATCATCAGAGCCTATTTTGGAGTCTGGCTACAACAATGATGATGATAATGTCACCATAATTTTATAGGTAATTATTACAACTATATCTGTACGTTTTCTTCATCATTGAGTATTCTCATATTCCTCCTTCACTAATTCTGTTCTGCACAATTTCCAAAAAGGTTAAGTGTAAGTAATTTCTTACCTCAAATACTTTGGCCTGACTTTTAAAAATTATTAAAAACAATATCAGGGTGAAATCTTGAGGTCTTAAAATATCTAGGAGCTTACATTTCTTACATATTTTTTTCAGCCATGGTATGCATTAGAAATTTGCAAATATAAATAGCATGTGATATTTCTTTGACAAACTGCAAAGTTCAAGGTTTCCTGTTTGTGGAAGAATGTTGTTTTTTCCATTCTCTGAGATTACCACACTCAAGCATCTATATGCATATGCATTTCTTGACGCATACACACAGTCACCCACAGCACACCCACACTCACATATGTGAATTAGACATGAATCAGTGGCACTTTAAAAGAATGAATTAGGTCTTCTCTCTGCCTAACGGCAGTGGCTGGTTACCATGGAAATGATGCATAAGGTAGACCTTTCAGAAAATGCTAATGTTAATATGTCTTTGTTGGAAGAGTTCATGTATTAATCAGAAATGAAGAGAACTTTAATAATAAAGCAATGCAAATAGCTTAGAAACAAAAGCTGTCTGCTCGGATCAAACAAATACAATTCATCGTCTCTTTTGCCCTGACCTTGACAGAACAGAACATCACTCTTCCCTGAACTCTGCAATCAGTGAGCAGGTAGCTAGTTTTTTTTTTTTAAGTCAATGTGAGATTTCATCTTCAATTACCATATGCACAGACTTAATTTCTGCTTTGTTAAATACTGTATACAGTCAAAACTGATTTCTACAATTCTCTGCCTCCACAGATTATTATTTCCAGAGTGTTTTTCTGCCTTGGATGTTCTCTACTAGCATCCCCCAACTCTAATTAATAATAACTTGCTTTCCTGAAGCCATAGTTACACGGAATATATATAAAAGAAATTCTTAGCTTTTTGACAGCCTTTTTTGATCATAGTGTATTATTTATTTTATGCATATAAAAGAATTATATGCTAATTATAGAAAAAATTTAAAGGTATAAAAAATTTTTAAGTAAATATCATCGATGAGCTCATCAGCAATATTTAAACACCATTACTTTTTTGTATGTATAATTCTCTTTGTTATTTTTATAGCATTCTCTTTGTTTATTATATAGCATTTAGAATAAAAGTTGTTTTCATACTTTTATAAAATCTTCATTTTTTTCTACAAAATAACTTACAGAACAATAGAATATTAGTTAGTAAGAACATTTCTACCATATCACACAATGATAGCCCCCAAACCATCTTTTTCCGGTTATGTAAGTTTTTCTGTCATGTATTAATTAGATTGCTAATTAAAATGACTTTTACTGGTTGTTTAGTGACCAGACGATTGTCTGATAATGCTGTCATAAGTGAAATTAAACATTTATTGATGATTCTTGCTTTTTATTGACTACTCACTCCAGTATAGCTCACACTTTAAGACAAATAAACTCGTGCTTGAATAACACCTCAAATGAAGGTACTTTGGATTATAAATATTTGCTACAGAATGTTCCTCATTGTTGTTTCAAATGGAGTCTCTTTAAATGTTAAGCAATTGAGATGTGAATTTACTTAACAAATTTTTATTGCCTTAAAGACTCACTTTCAGTCTCAGATCACAGCCTTGTTGGTGGACTCTTGCTGTCATGCAGTCCATCCTTAACTGAACTGACATGATTTGTCAGGAAGTAGTTAATGACCATGGGACTCCACGGTATAGTTAATAATTACTTTCATCAAATAAATATTGTAGGTAGAGAAAGACATAAATTTAGTCATCTGGCACCCTTAGGGACAAAACTGTCAACCTATCATTCCAGTTAGTGTTTCCATATAGGAATTGTTTTGGATGTTGGCCTATCAGTACAAAAGTCATGCATTGCATGTTTCTCTAGGGCAATTGTCCTCTAAGCTTGTTAAGAGTGTTTAAGAATTGCCTGGAGATATTATCTAAAATGAAGATTCCTGAGCTCAATCTCCAGCAATTCTGGTTTAGTAAGTCTGGGGTAGGACCTGGGAATGTACATTTTTAACAACCTTTCTTCTCCCTATCCACTTGGGATTCTCAGAGACGTTGTCCACTGACACTTCAGTATATGGAACACTGCTCCAGGAATTTGAAATAATTTTTGGAGCTGCCTAATCTCGTTTACAGAGTAGAAACATTTGGGGACAGTGAGGTATGGGACAAGAAGTAAAGGGTAAAGATAGCTAGTCCAATGGGGGAAAATAATTCTGTTGGACTAGTAATATCTCCCTTAACCACAGCAACCTAGCCAAGAAAACAATAGTTTTCACAGGCTTTTATAATAAGCCCAATCATTCTCACAGAGTTACCCAGCTGGTTGCCAGCCAGCCTCATACTTTGTCTTTTCCTTATAAATCCAAGACTATAGCACGGGGGGGAAACTTCTATTCTTCTAGGTATAAAGGACAGGCGGAGAGGAGTGGGCTGATCCATGCTTTTTTAAGAAAGAGAAGTGGAGGCGAGGAGTGGCAGGAAAAACATTGAAAGCCTCTTAAGAAAATGGTAGAAATGAGAATCAAGGTTGTTTCTTTCCCTCAAACTGAGCTTGAGGACGTAATCAGTCAGTTTCCTCCTGTAATCTCATGAGGAAACAAGTGGCACACTGGTTAATTTGAGAAAAGATTACAGCACGAGTTATCTACAAAGGCTGCACAGGATGTAGGGAGGCCACAAGTCCATGCCCATACTCCAGAAAGACAACCGGCTCTGGGCCCAGAGGGGCAAGAGAGGGAGCAGTTGTGGAGGGAGTGAGTAACAAGAGCTGTGACCACCAGTAGCCTAGGTCAGCCCAACATCACAGAGCCAGCCCTAGGCTACCTCTGGGAGGAAGGGGTCTTGGGGACGGTGCCATTGTCCTTCCGCTTTCCTTCTCCTGTGAGAGCTTCCTTTTGTCAAATTCAGTCAGGAGCCAGAGGTTGGGGACCCGCTGGTAGAGTGTGTACAGATCAAACTTCCAGGACAGGGAGGTAGAGAAGGATGGGCAGTGAATGGGGTTGGAAGTAGGGGCTGAAAGCAAATAAAAGTAAAAGGTTTCCTGACAGAGATGGGAACCTTGATTTTGAATCTAGCCCACAGGCTTCTTGTGAAAACTTGGCAACTCATAAAATTCTGAGACTCAGTCTTTTTATTAAAATGATTATATAATGAAAAGTTAGATGACAAAAAACTTTGAAAGGACAGACATAACACATCACTGGGGAGATAATGAGACTAATTTATGCAAAAAACATATATACCTATACGTACATATACACATGTATACATATTTAACATATATAAGTACTCAAATTATACACTGTATATTTGTTATGTATAAATGTATGATGTTACACATAAGTATATGTGTTATAATATATAATTTATATAAAATGTATTATATATGGTGTATATTTAGATCTACTTATATATAGAGATATGAACAGTGGATTTTTATTCCACGTTGATAAAATCCAAGATCTTAGCTAATGTTCTCTAAAGAAACATGGAGAAAAGAACACAACACCTAAGTGTTCTGTTTTATGTCTTTTCACAAGTGAATACAGTAATTACCATGCAGATAAAATAGAACATTATAAGCACCCTAGCCTGTCACATCATATAACATTTAAATAGTATTTGGCAAATACATGTCAGCATTTATTTGCCCTTCTCCCTTGGCTGACTTTCAGGATGTTCTCTAGTGTTTTACTGTAACAGAATTGCTGCCATAAACAGTTGTGTACTGTCTCCTTGTGTACATGGGCAAGAGATTCCCTACGGTAAAGTTTCCCTCAGGAATGGAATATCTGGACCTTAGGATAATGACCATTAAAATTTACTAGATATCAACTAATTGCCCTCTGTGTTAGCCAGCAGTGATAGTGTTTCTTAGTCACACCCCCCACCAATACTTCCCATCTTCAGGCTTCTGTATTCTCACAAATCTGATGGATTCTGATTGTCACTTAGCCTGTTTCCTTGATTATTAATGGAGTACCTCTCTCTGTTTAGTCTCTCTTTAGGTTTCCTTTTTGGTGAAATTTCCTTCCGTACCCTTTGCACATTTGACCTGTGTGTCTTTCTTCCTGATTTATGAGCATTCTTTATCAGTGAGAATAGTAATTCTTTCGAGACTAATATGTTGTAATCATCTTTTATACTTTGTAAACTTTCACTTTATTTTTTAATAGAAATTTTAAATGTGAATATAGTCAAACATCAATATTCTTTTAAAGTAGCTTGGGCTGTTATCTTCTTTAGAAATCCTTTCATACCTTAGGTCATAAATATTTTTTTCTCTTTCTTTTGTTTTGCTTTGTGTCTCAGTCCATGTCAAGTTGGCTTTTTTGTTTGTTTTTACTATGGTGGTATGAAATATAGGTATGTTTTTTTCCACATAAATAATTTTTCCCTCACCATTTCTTAAATAATACTTTTCCTGCAGGTTTGTAACTTATTCTCTGTTGAACATCAGATTTGCACATGTGTGAGGGTATGGTTTTAGGCTCTTAATTCTGTTGTATCATTCTGCCTGATTCAGTAACAAAATCTTATTAGTATAGCTCTTTTTATTATTATAGTTCTTTCATAATTTTTATTATTGACTTTAAGAAACTGATAATAAATTTTATAGGTTTTTCTGCATCCATTGAGAAAATCATGTGGATGTGTTCTTCTGTAATCTTTTTAGGTGGTGAATTACTTTACTAGATTTTCTGATAATACACAATCCTTAAATTCCCAGGAAAAAACCAGTGTGTACAATGCTGGGTATAGTTTGTTAACATTTTATGTATTTTTTACATCAGTGCTCATGAATGAGCACATGATGCTTATGATTTTCCTTGCCTATGCTGTAGTTGTTTTGTTTCCCAGTACCAAGGTTATCTTGGCCTCGTGAGAAGAATGTTTCCTTCTTTACTGTCTTTGGAACACTTTGTATGAAAGTGGAGATACCTGTTTCCCTAATGATTAATGGAATTTGGCTGAAAACCTTCTGGGCTTGGTGAATTTTTAAAATAAATTTTGTTTCCCACAATTCAGCTTTTAAAGGTTGTGGGTCTATTGAGGTTTTTATTTCTTCTCAAATCAGTTTGGCTGGATAAATGTGTCTATCTAGGTATTCAAATTTTTAATCATAATGTTTATAACGTCTTCCCTTTTTCTAAAATCATCACTGTATCTAGGTATGTCTGCATTTTCAGTGATAGTATTTTGATCACACCTTTTACTATATTTCTTGTTTAATTTTTATTAGTTTTGTCAAGGAAACAACATTTGGTTTAGTTAATTCTATCTACCTTTGTCGTATATTTTATTAATACGTGCTTCTATCTTATGTTTTTTTCCCTACTATTCAGGTTTTTATTATTTTTTAATCAGTTTAAACTTTTAAAAATATTTTTTAATGTAGATGCTTCTCTCATTATTTTTATATCCTTTGTCCTGGTAGAAGCATTTAAAGCTCTAAATATTCCTCTAATTCTGCATTAGCTATATCTCACAAGTTTTCATGTATAGAATCATTATTCCATGTAATATATTAAAAATTCTCATAATAACTTTTTATTTGACTCGGGTTATTTCAAAGTGTGTTTTTATTTTTATTTTTTAAAAAATTTTTAAATGTTTATTATTTGAGAAAGAGACAGAGAGCAAGCAGGGAAGGGACAGAGAGAGAGGGAGACACAGAATCGTGGAACTCACGAACCGCGAGATCATGACCTGAAGTTGGATGTTTAACCAACTGAACCCCTAGTTTTACATTTAAATCTTATTCTATCTTGATTTTATTTGGTGAATAAAATATGCCAATTTAAGACATGCTAAGTTATCGTTTTCTGAGTAAGTCAATTATGCCAATATTATTTTTTGACTAATGTATGCTTTGTACTAATGTAATGCATGACCTTTCTGATAGACTAGATTCTTATAAATACTTGAATCTTTTGTAACTCCATATTCTATACCACTGAACTCCTGTCTGTTCCTAAATCAGCACTACTTGGCTAAATATTATTGTTGTAAAACATACATTAGTATCTGACAACTTACACTCTTTATACTTCCTTTTAAATCTTTCTTGATTACACTCAACTTTGTAATCATTCAACCAGTTAAATTTCAGAACAGCTTTATTGATTTATAAAAGATGAATTCCTTTGGAATTTGGTTCAGAATTTATGACACTATGAGTTCTTATATAAAAAATACATATTTGGCCTTAGTCCCTGTTTCTGTCACTGAGCTCCTAAAACCCTTAGAATTTCCTGAATGATAAGAGCAACACAGGTAATATTTGTTGTTAATGAGGTGACCGTTGGACTGCACCTAAGACTGGGGCTGGTTGCCACGAGAACCAACCATCTGATTAGAGGGTTGAAACTTTCAGTTCTGCTCCTGACCTCCACGAAGGGGAGGAGTTTGAATCAGTTGCCAATGGCTAATGATTTAGTCAATTATGTCTATGTAATGAAGCTTCCAAAAAATGCCCAAAAAAGACAGGGCTCACAGAGTTTCTAGACTGGTGAACACAGAGAGGTGCAGTGCACCCAGAGAGAACATGGATGTCCATGCCCCTTCCCCATACCTTGCCCTAAGCATCTCTTCTGTCTGGCTGTTCCTGAGTTGTATCCTTTTATAATAAATTGATAATCTAGTGAGTAAATGGGTTTCCTGAGTTCTGTGAGCCACTGTAGAAAATTAATTGAATCCAAATAGGGGATCATAGGAACTTCTGATTTAGAACCTGTCAATAAGAGGTATAGGTAACAATCTAGACTTGCAACTGGAATCTGAAGTTCAGGAGTGGGAGATAGGGGGAGGGGGCAGGTCATAGGATCCTTCAGTCTGTGGCCATTTGGTTACAAGCACAGGTGACACCGGGGCTTGAGACTGGTGTTGGAAGTGGAAGAGAGAGCAGTTAGGCAGGACTGAATTCTTAACCTGTGGAACCTGATACTATCTCTAGGTAAATAGGTGTCAGAATTCAGTTGACAGAGAATGGACCCAGTTGGTGTACAGAAAATTGTTTATGGGGTGGAAGCTCCTCCCCACCCCCCCCCCCATACACATTGAAATTGGGCTTAGAACACAAAAGAGAATTACATTAAACTAATAGGTTGTTAGGGGCAGGGATGCAAATCTTTAAAATATTGAGAATTTATCCTAATAAGAACAGTTTGTCTCTGTTTACTAAGGCTTAAAAAGACAAAAAAACCCAGCTGTTCTACAGTATTGTTTGTGGTGGTCTCCAAGTGCCCTCACTTCCTTTATTATCATTCGGTTTTAGTAAGGGGGTGATATTTCAGGCTAAAATGTGATAGAGCTCGTGCAATCTTTCCTAGTTTACCCTGGTAGTGGCCGTTTTTTCAAGTCATATAGAATGATGATCAAATTTATATTGAAAGCTAGATATTTCCTACCTACTACTGATACCAGTTGGTATTAAATTGACATTTCTGTCCACTACATTTTGGAATAGATGTTTATTTTCAGCTTGTTGGGTCAAATTTTCTTTACATTTGAACATACTAAGTTATATTGTCAGTTTTATTCCTCATCATTTTCTCCTCAACCCTTGGCATTTACCTATTTGCTGTGATTTTGGATGGGTTTCTTTTTTTTCTTTCCATTTTCAAAATGTGTCTTGCTTGTATGTACAAAATCCTTTGACTTCTCCGTCTCTGTCTTGAGCCCACTTCTAAAATTTATTAATTCATTCAAATAAATGGAGAAAGGCACTAATGAAGTAAACAGCATAATTTCAAGTTATGCTACATACTATGAAGCAAATTAGAACAAGGCAAAGAGGTGAATGGTGGCATAGGGAGGCCACTCTACATAGTGGTTGAAGAAGACCTCTCTGAGGGTATGACATTAGAACCGAGCCCAGGTAAAGCCTAGGCATTGAGGGTAGAAATTTCCACATGGAAAAAAACTCTGAAGCCAGCACAAGCTTGATGAATTCAAGAGTAGTAAGAAGGCCAATGTGGCTGAAGCACAGCTACCAGATGTATCAGGATTGGTCCAATCAGAAGAGAGAAACCAAACAGTAATTTGAACAGGGCAAGTTTACTATAGGGAATTATTAAGTATATCAGGATTAGAGTATTGGAGTAGTGAGGGACTGGCTAATAAATAAGGAGAACTCTAAAGAATATAGGAATAGCATATATAATGGAGCAATCACCAGCTTAGGCATCAGGCCAACACCAAGCAGAGACCTTTTTCTCCTCAGGATTGAGATTCTGACCCTCTTACGGAGGACAAAGTTACGCCTTACTGGATGGCAGAGAAATCACTATGGTACTGCACCAGGGGAACTTGTTGGAAATCTGCCCCCTGGAACTTGTCAGAAATCCAACTTTCTGGGTTTCTAGGCAATGCTGTTCATGGGAAGGTGTGTTAGTAGAGGCATTCTGCTACAGAACTTCTAAAGGGAAGTGCCGTGGTTGCTGTTGGCCGCTGGGTGCTACTGGCTATTGGACACTATAGGAGCCGAGCAAAGGAAAAGGTATGAGTGCTATAGAAGCTTGGTGCTAGAAAAAATACCCATTCTGCAGGAGTCATGTGCCACTGCAGGAGCTTAGCACTAGACAACCCACAAACATTACAGGAGACTGGTACTGGATAAGCTGTACACACATTGCAGGAATGTGCTGAGGAAGTACACCAGGGCTAGAAAGCAAAATTCTTTCTTCCTGCAGCAGCTTTTCCATTTCCCCTACTGGCAAAGCCAAAGGTCATGCCAGAAATCAATGGGAAAATATTTAAAGGGCCAGATCCATTTTCACAGAGCAAGAAAAAAAAGATGAATTTGGAGCAAAGAGGCAGCAAATAAATAATTGGTACAGCAGGGCAATCATGATAATGAGGTTGGATTCATAAACACAGACAGATTATGCATGGCATGTTGACTACTATAAGAAATTTGCATTTTATTTTAAGGATGATTTGAAGATCTATTGGAAGGGTTTGAGGAGAGGAGAGGAGGAACTAGAGAAGAAGCAATGAGACTAGTAGGAAGTAATTACAATAAGCCTAATGTAAGATGTTGGTGTCTGTGGAGCTGATGAGAAGTGGTTGGAAAGAGAATCTATGGCGCTTTCTGATGGGTTGAAAGCTGACATGCAGTTGATGCTCAAAGAGTATTCTAGCTCCCTAGAAAAAGGATGAACTCTAACATAACATATATGGGAACTTAGCTGATTGTAGAAAGCTTCTCTTTATATGACTGCCAACTCAGTTAAATAATTAGTATTGTAGTACCTTATTGTGGTTGAGTTTTAACTCATATTTAGTTTGCTACTTATCAATCAAAATACTCAAGATTAGACTACAAGACACCATTGACATTCAAAACCACTGTGTATGTAGGCAGTTGTCCCTCAACACACCAGACAATGTTACTAATGAAAGTAAAAATAGCCAAGAGCGATGTGTCCTTTCGGGAAGTGCAAAGACTATGAAACTGTCCCCCAGGGCACCAGACCTTGTCTGGGTTTGTATATTTGAACTTTTTACTGCAATTCATGGTAAGAAATCCATTTTATGTCAAGACTAATGACAATGTGTGAAGTGAAACAAGTTTCGCTAAACATACAAATCCTTATTCCATTTGTTGCATTCTAATAGTTTTTATTCTAGTTAACATTTCAAGAGTAGTCATATACTTTTGAATTAATTTCTTGAACCAATAATGAGCCATAACCTTTAGTTCAAAAATATAGGTCTGGGAAGTTTAGGAAAATTTCTCCTCACTTCTCAGTGGCTACATTTTTTGCTAAAGCTCTTCATGTGTGAGTAGTGCTGCACTACACACCCGTGCTAGTTTGTAGCAGGGTACAAAAATTTCCCTTTTGCATCACTGTGCTTGGGGGTTAAGTTTACATTTTAGTTTTAAGGTTCCATTTTGGATTCCAGAATTTCTAAGTTTATAATTTATCATTTATTGTCTGCCATTCACTGGACCATCTGTTCCTCAAGACTAAGAAGTTAAACTTACTTATCTTCACATCCCCTAAGATACCTAAGATGATGTATTCTACTGAGTAATTAAATAAACTTACCTTATAGCGTAATTAAATTGAACACTAAATCATGACTATCGCATGTGTTTAAATTGAATAACAGAATTTCAGAACCTTGAGATTTTTAAAAATTAGTTTTGCTATTTATATGAACATATAGCTTTATAACTTTCAAAATGATTTCAAAATTTTGAAAATTTTCTTCATAACATAACTTTTGCTTGTTTAGTACTTTGCAGTTTTCTTGTTTTTTTTTTTACATACTATTATCACAATTGATATTAAAATAGCCCAATAAAGTACACAAATATTCCCCTTTCTATAAGGAAAAAAAAACCTGGTAGCATAGTATAATCCTCAATCTGAATCTCTCTTTCTATAGACTCTCCTCATTGCCCATCACCCAAATAACTCACCAACTATACCAATTACTTATTCTCCTCCACCTACCCAAAACTCATGATTTTTTTTAGCTCCATACTTTTGTAGGCATTGTCCCCCCTGACTGAAATGCTGATCTACCCTCCTGTGTCATCCTCAACTTTGCCTAGCTAATTCCAACCTATCTTTCAAAACTCTTTCTAACCTCTCTACTTCCAGAAGTATCTAGCAAAAGTGAAATTAGTAAGACTAGTTGGGAGGATATTAGAGCAAACCAGACAAAAGCTAAGTGAATAAATAAGGAAACAAATGAGAAAAGCAGACCTATAAGCCATGTTGTGTCACCCCTTGGAATGTTTGGCTTCCAATATAATCATCTTCTTTCTGTCCTTGGAAACAGAGCCTCTCTCGTGATACCTCCATGCCAAAGGTCCCGCTATGCCACCTACTTTGACGTTGCTGTTCTTCGCTGCCTACTCCAGCCTCATTGGTCTGAGGAAGGTACTCAGTGGTCTCTGATGTACTATCTACAAAGGCTGCGGCACATGTTGGAAGAGAAGCCAGAAAAGCCCCCAGAACCAGATATTCCTCTCCTGCCCAGACCCAGGAGCAGCTCGATGGTAGCAGCAGCTCCCTCACTAGTGAACACCCACAAAACCCAAGTAAGAGAAACTCAGTCCATTGTCTTTTGAATCACCAATTTTGGCCATAACAGATTCTCTTTTTCTTCCATTCATCCATCTCTTATTTATTCCAGTGCTGACTATTTTGTTGGTGGCTTACTCTAATAAAATTGCCCTTTCCCTTCTATCTTTTACTAGACCCTTTTTGCTTCTTTTTAGTATCGAATTTACTGTTCAAAAAAAATGGTATCTAAATGCCTCTTGTACACACTAATCTAGAGTTAAGACTCTGATGATCCAGAATAATGGGAAATTGGGCCTTCCAGCTACCTGAAGTACTAGTTAATAGATAGCTCTCACATATAACTGTTAATTACTGGTATCATGAAATGTGACATTCATGTTATGTGGAACATGGTTTAACTTTTTGCATAGCTCAGAATTTTTCAGCACCTCAATATCATAATTAGAAATATTGCTTTTCGATATATAGTCTTGCTCTTCATTATAGATGTTTGAAAAAAATAAACTGTATGCTGATTTGATGACATCCCCCTGAAAATCACTTTTTGGTAAATATATGTGTTAATAGCAACTTGAACACTTTTTCTTTCCCTCTTTCTCATTGATACCATGTATGTTGAATATGTAGAGAAAAAAGGTGTAATTTTCAGTGTGTTCCAGTTGTTTGGTTTACTTAAATATGAATTGGCTATGTCTGAAAAAGTCTACATATTCTGAAAATAAACATGAACAATCTAAGAGTATAAAGGGGGAGATACTCCATTTTAGTAGTAGATGACTCTGCTCAAAGTAAAAATCTCCTTTGGTGAATCATTAAACAAAAAAACTTTTTTTAATAAATAAAAATGAGATACCTGTCTCCTCCCTATTTTCTTAGCTTTCCTGAATCTGGATCCTCATGTCTCACCATTGAAAACTCCAAACAGAAGTTACAAAATATATGATGTTTCTCCTCAGTAGCAGGATATGGATTCTAAAAGTCTGGACGCACAAGTTACATACTTCATAGATATCAAAACAGAAGGCTTACCCCTCATAAAAATAGGACATAGAAAATGTCAATTTTCTTGTCAATAAGAAAAGTCTTTGGATTTAAAGCCCTAAACCCTGATCATGAAGTCTACCTTTATTTCCCGTTAAGGATCTCACCATGAAGTGTAATGAAGAGGAAAAATCTCTTAGCCCTGAGGCATTTTCTAAGGTTTCGTTGACTAATTTACGTAGATCTGCAGTTCCAGATCTTTCTTCAGACCTTGGCATGAACATTTTTAAGAAGGTGAGTCAAATCACTTATGCCCTTTGATATTTTGGTGATTGAAATATAAATCAGCATGACATGAGGTACTTCTGATCATGCTGCAGAATAAGGTGGGCTGGGAACGGAACCTTGAGAAGAGAGGTCAGCCCCCAGTTATAACATGGCTTACAGCATGACCTTGTGTAAGTCCCTCTGTGTTTAGGAATGTTTGCCATTCTAATTGCTACCAAGCTTAATCCTGATGACATGTATAGAGGGCTTTTAGTAGTGTGGTGGTGGAGGTAGTCGTAGTAGCCATGATGGCAACTTAGGTTTCTATGATTCATCTCATTTCATCAAGCATTTTATATAACTGGTTCTCACTTAATCCAATGAGATCCTCATTTATCACATTTTTCACCTAAGAAACTGAGTCTTACTGAAGTTCTTAGAGTGATTTAATCATCCTGGAACATTTATTCTTGAAGTCCTCTCCATTTTAAAGACAACAAACAAACCAAACTCTTAATAAAGTAGCAAATCCTTACAGCAGATCACTAGATTTTCTACCTTCACAACTTGTTATAAGTCATAGCATAGGTTTCCATTCAATAAGCATTTTTTAACCATCCACTAGAATTCTAAAGATGAGAAATTAAAGGACGAGTGTGCACTTGGGAGTTAGCTAATGAGAGTTCAAATTCTCACTCTGCCACTGTCAACCTGTGTGATACTGTGTATCAGTTTCTTCATTTGAAATTTGGGTATATAATATACTTACCTCAAAAGGTTATGAGGATTAAGTAAGATAATTCACATTAAGTTCCTTACTGTGCCTGGCACTTTGTAAGTATTCAATAAATGTTGACTATTCTCAAAAAAGAAAGGAAGGAACCGAGCCTTAGAAATTTTGGTAGTCCATGAAAGCTTGAGTCCAAACTCAAAACTAGGTGTTCAAGCTAAATAGTTCATGCTCTTATGAATCCATCCTTCCACCTCTCTTTTTGTAAGTATATGGAGCTAATGAGATAGAAAATAATATGTATAGAATAATGTATGTGCAGTAGCTTTATTTTCCAATTTTCAAAATAATCAGTTCAATTGTGTTCATGGAAGACAGAACATTTATTATTCACTTATCTATAAGCTCGGAGTGTGCTAAGCAAGCAGTCATGTCTACTTCATTGTTAATACAATAATAGGCAATGGCTATAGTTTTTCTAAAAACATTGATCATCAGGGGAATAAGTTTTCAGTACTGACTGCACATGAGAATCTCTGGGGAGCCATTAAAAATTCATGTGCCCAGGCCTGAACTCAAGCCAATTAGGTCATAATTGCTGAAGGTTAGGCCCGGACATTGGTATATTTTAAACGCTTCCCAAGAATTCTGAGCTCTTATTTATACTGGGTTTTAAAGTTGTTTGGTAGGAGTAATGGGTTTATACCAATTCATGCTGTGTGTCTTTTTTAACTCTCCTTATGAACAGTGGCACACATTTGAAGTTGTCTGGCCAGAACCGTTGATCTCAATCCTGAAAAATGGAACAGAAAATACTGGCTGATCTAAGTGGTGACTTAGGGATCCTATACTCTACGTCAGTGGTCCTCAAATTTTAGCATGTATCATAACTACCTACAAGGCTTATCAAAACCCACATCGCTAGGTCTTATCTTCTATGTTTCTGATGTACTATGAACCTGAGAATTTGTACTTATAACAGTTTCCCAGTTGATCCTGATGCTGCTGGTCCAGGTACAAGCCAACCAAGCAGAAAGACCCAAGGGATATGTTGTCTTTTGCTTTGTTTCTTTCACTCTTTCAGTGCATTGTGGAAATGTCACCCATCTCTATCAGATGATACTCAGTGACTTTCTGAGTCTCTTCTTCCTGGAACATTCCTGTAATTTACTGTAGATTGTAGAGCCCTTTGGGAAGCAAACTATCACTTTTCCTTTGCCCTGTGCCTAACCCTTAACCTCTCATCCTCATAGTTCAAGAGCCGCAAAGAAGACCGAGAGAGGAAAGGCTCCATC
This sequence comes from Acinonyx jubatus, assembly GCF_027475565.1. Taxonomy (NCBI): domain Eukaryota; kingdom Metazoa; phylum Chordata; class Mammalia; order Carnivora; family Felidae; genus Acinonyx; species Acinonyx jubatus. Next base: position 191,659,168 of record NC_069381.1, read on the forward strand.
CCATTCCACCACACAGGAAAGAGGAGGCCTCGAAGAATGGGAGTGCCATTCCTGCTTCATGAAGACCACTTGGATGTGTTCCCCACCCGAAGCACATTCTCCTTCGGAAGTTTCCCTGGGCTTGGAGAAGACAGGCGAGGCATTGAAAAAGGAGGCTGGCAAACCACCATTTTAGGTGACCACAAGGACTTTCCAAAGTAGGGCAGAGCTTGAGTGACCTGTTTAGAAATCTGGATCTAGGGCTCCCGGGCAAATCTGCATCTTTCTTGAACAGTTTAGTCAAGAAATGTGGGCCCAGATGCTAGCTTCCTAGTACCAAAGGAATGCAGGTAATTTAATTAAATATGGAAAAACCCTGTATAATTAGGTAATGGCCCTATTTCTTACATACTCTAGATGTGGAAATATGGCCTTAAAGGGTCTTGTGCATTAACTTCATTGTGAATCCAAAGGCAGACTTTAATTTGGATATTAGAAAAGGGAAATGTAAAGAAAAGAAAAAGATTATTTTTTCTTTCTGAATGACATATTCAGAAAGCCAGCTCAAAATCAGGAGCCAGAAGCTAGCTGGAACTCCACATATGGTTTCTGACATTTGGCTTAGATTGGGGCTGATCTTATGACAGGCAGCTTCATGAATCATCTTGACCCTGACTATCCCCAGGACTAGTCGACTAGTCTCATTCCTACTATCTGACTGTGCCTCATACACTTCCCAATGTCCCTTTACTCTCACTGCCATCCTTTGGTAAAACAACATCTTGGCAGAGGATCTTCCATTTTCAAACCCTCTTGTGGTGCTCTTGTCCATCTCAGGGAAATTTACCCGGCGGGGCAGTTCGGATGCAGCCACGGAGATGGAGAGCCTGAGTGCCAGGCACTCACACTCCCATCACACCCTGGTGAGTGACCAGCCAGATCACTCCAACAGCCATGGAGAAAACACTGTCAAGGAAGGTGGGTCGGAAGGCGCACCTGCAGGCGGGAGTTCAGGTTCCTTTTCCTGTTTCCTGTTTTTACTCCATGTTTCATTTTCATTGTAATCTGGTTCCTTACACTTTTTGAAAATTTGCATTCATGTATTACATTGCTTGGTAATTTACTAGTGAGCCGTTGTTAGGATTTCCTTAGTAACAAAGCTACTCGATGGCATACTGCAAGCACCATGCGTCTCAGAGGGAAAGCAAGCCATGCATATTTGTTTTCAAAAGGTCATAGACCCACAGGGCTAGAAGAGATTTGGAAGACAATTATATGCATTACTTGGACACCCCGTATGATGTCCCTTTAAAGGACTTGCCCACTTTCAATGTGAAGAAAGTCACTGCCTTCCAGGGCCACCGATTCCTTCCTCAGACAGCTACGATTTTAAATAAGTGCCTTATGTGCTTTGTGTGGAGAAAACATGTGTGTCTGGGTGGAATCTAAAATGGGTTCTTAATCTGTACTCTTAACCTATGAGCATAATTTGAGCTCTCTTTTCCCAGGAGTATATTTCAAGTATTTGATGATACCAGTTAGTTACCACCACAAATTTATGTTCTATTACTTTTAAGCAAAAAAAAAAAAAAAAAAAAGAATCCTTCTTATTTGTTGCTTAAATATGCTAGATAAAACCGAATATTTTACCAGCCACAAACTTGGGGAGAAATACTTCAACTAAACTAGTTTAACTTTATCAGTAGGATCTGCCATTTAATAGTGGGCAAAATCCACCTGTTAAACAAAAGTTAAATTCTAGCCTGAGTCTTAAGGAAGCCAGTTGGAAGTCATATTTTCTATAACCTTCATTCGGATATTACATGGCCTTAACACTTGAGGCAATTCCATGAGAATTGAGAATAGCTTTGAGACTATAAGTCAAATATCTACAAAAGCTTCAGCTGTGATTGTTGTCATGATAATAAAACTGTCTGACATGATAGTGTGGCAAGTTAATATGGGGAAAACTAAGACATTGCTTTCTTTTTATTAGTGCAATCCCAGATCTCCACTATTACAGTTGCAACCTTCAATACCACATTGGCATCATTCAACGTAGGCTATGCAGACTTTTTCAGTGAGCATATGAGGAAGCTCTGCAACCAGGTGCCTATCCCAGAGATGCCACATGAACCCTTGGCATGTGCAAACCTGCCTCGAAGCCTCACAGACTCCTGCATAAACTACAGCTACTTAGAGGACACGGAACATATCGATGGGACCAATAACTTTGTCCACAAGAATGGCATGCTTGATCTTTCTGTAAGAAGAAAGAATTTTTCTTACCAATGCTTGGAAGATAATGGCTCTTTGATCCAGTTTTTATAAGGCTGGGTAAAATGGGTACATAGATTCTTAGAAATGTTGAATCTTAAAATGAAAAAGCTACCCATATACAAAATTTCACAAATATGTCAACCATCGTAGATGTATCTTTCCCCTTTTTTTTCCAAGAATTACATTAGGTGTGATCTGATCTCAGAATATTTTTATAATCCAAAAGAATTAGCGAATCCTGAATATGTATATATAAATATACATAAATGTGTGTGTGCTAAGTCCTTTATAAAAAGTTCTCAGTTTATTTTCTTTTCTTATATAAGCAACATGATTCCAAACCTCCCACATAGCAAGGGAAAATGAATAGAAGTCCATTAAAAGATTTAAACTTGCATTCTCAGGAATGCCTGTCTTGATTATAGTTATTACCAAATGAAAGGGTTGTTATATTTTACAATTATACTTCACAAAATGTTTTATTTCACATTAGGGAACTGGATCAGCAAATAATTTAAAATATTAAAATCAATGAAAGGACATAATTTAAACATGCAAATATTTTGCATTTAAAATTGAAGTGTAAATAATGATACAATTGTGAATACATAAATGTTCCCCTATTATGGAGATATGGAAATTATTGTTCTTTATCCACTATTGACATAAAGTGAAAGGCAGAGGATTAAAGCACTTTGGTGTAAAAAATCAGTTGAGCAAGTTTCCATTTGGACAAAAAATGTCTGCCCCATTAATCACTGTTTTTCAGTACCCCTATTAACTGTCTATATGATGGCAAGTTTTGGAATACTTAATGTGAGATAATACAGACATTTTTTTCACACAGACATTTTTAATTCTTTGGGTGACTTATACTTTACGTTAAACACGTACACAAGGTCCCAATACAATGTAGATAGGAACATCTGAGAATTAACTGAATTATTTATGCTTAAGTGCTTAGAACAGCCTAAAGGAAATGATTAAACAGAATAACCAAATCTGTGTACCAAGGTGTAGGTAGCTCATGTAAATTAATCATCCTCTGTTTATCTTTGTCTTCCCCCCAGGTTGTTCTGAAGGCTGTTTATCTTGTCCTTAACCATGACATCAGTTCTCGTATCTGTGATGTGGCACTAAACATTGTAGAATGCTTGCTTCAGCTTGGTGTGGTGCCTTGTGTAGAAAAGAATAGAAAGAAGAGTGAAAACAAGGAAAATGAGGCTATGGAAAAAAGAGCAAGTGAGGGAACTTTCCAGTTCAAAGGAGTATCTGGAAGTTCACCCTGTGGATTCGGGGGCCCTTCAGTTAGTGGAGCTGGAGATGGTGGAGGAGAAGAAGGAGGAGGTGGAGGCGGAAGAGGTGATGGAGGTGATGGAGGTGATGGAGGAGGAGGTGGAGGAGGTGGAGGTGGACCTTATGAGAAGAATGAGAAGAACCAAGAGAAGGTATGAATGAACCACCTTCTGTGTTCTCATGAAATGTTGCCCCTAATTTCTTTCCAGTGCCTGCTTGCCAGCAATTAGTTGACTCAGTCACAATTAGTCACTAAAACAAGAAAGTCACTAAAACTATAAATCTCTTCATTGAGTTTTCACCAGGCATTAGTAGAAACAGTTACATGAAACTGTATTCTCAGTTCAAAAACTGTATTGTCAATTCAAAGACCAATTCAAGCAGTGTTAGAGCTAATTCCCTGGTCATGTCATTTCTGCAAGAGAGTATCTACATTACCATAATTCTCAGTCTGCCACCAATGATTGTCTCTTTCTAGTTTTTCAGGGTCTGACCTAATTGAGCAATGTTTTCTTCTCAGACTACCATAGCAAAATATCACAGATTGGGCAGATTAAACAAAAGAAGTTTACTTCTCATACTTCTGGAGGCTAGGAACTCCAAGATGAAGGTGCTAACAAGGTTTCTGAAGTTTTTTTCTTGGATTGTAAGTGGTTGCTGTCTTGTTATGTGCTCACATAGCCCCTTTTTACTGTATTCTCTCTCTCTTACACACACACACACACACACACACACACACACACACACACACCCCACCCACAGAAAGAGAGCAAGAGTGACTCCTCTGTTGTCTCTTTTTATAGGGCACTGATCTTGGGGTGCCTAGATGGTTCAGGCAGTTGAGTGGGCAACTTCATTTCAGCTCAGGTCATGATTCCAGGGTTGTAGGATTGAGCCTTATGTCAGACTCTGTGCTGAGCATGGAGCCTGCTTGGGATTCTCTCTCTCTCTCTCTCTCTCTCTCTCTCTCTCTCTGCCCCTCTCCCCTGCTCAAGTGCTCTCTCTCTCTCTCTCTATCAAAAGTTTTTTTTAAATAAAAAAAAAATAAGGGCACTTATCAGACCAGGGCCCCACTCTCATGATGTCCACATCTAATCCTATTTACCTCCCGAAGGCCATAATCAAATACCATCCCATTGGGAGACAGGGTTTCAACATATGAATTTGGGGGAAACACAAGCAGTATCATCTTTCCTCATGATGGTGTTTCTTCTCCTGATCTAAGGAACACATTTTGGGGCAGCCAGTTTCCATCATGGTTGAGAAAGAAAGGGAAAAATTTTGTTCAGTTAATTGGTTGGTTTGTTGGTGTTGGTTTGAAAGACTAGCCTTGGTACTCTCATGTTTTACATCTTATGTTTTTAACTTTCTTATTATTAATTATCCCTGAATTTAATTCCCTTTGCTCTAGCAACACCTCCTTTATGATCTCTGCACTTAATGCCAAGAATTAGTTTTCTCCTTTAATTTGGGTTTTAAATAAGAATTACCATAGCTGAAAATCACATAACTTACACCGATTCCAGTATGAGGTTTTTGTTGGAAAATGCTGTTAACAAATTGAAATCAACAAGACATTTGAATTTCTAACAGGTCACGATGTACATAGCAGGTTGTGTTTACAGGTGTAAGATGACATTGTTCGGAGTTCTACCATCTACACATTATCTAAACTATGAATTGTCCGTTTTTTTTCTTACAGTGTGTCAGGTTTTTACGTCTGAAAAGGTGTTGCCATGCTCCTTCCTCTTTTACAGTTTCTTCTCCATCTTTTCTAATCCTACTTGGTACATTTTTAATGTGTATTTATCATGTGTGTTTCTGCATCTCATTATCTACTCCTATATTCCCAATATTCTGGGTCTCTGATCCGAATATTCTTTCCCAATATTTGGGTTCCTGAATCATTTCTTTAAGATTTTCTTCTTCTACCCTAATCATATATATGTGTTTTCCAATTCTAATAGCATCTTCCAGTACTTAAGGTTCTCAGTTTCTTACCTACTCATACATCACTGAGGACAATCCAAAAAGATCCTCATATCTTACTTTTACTAAACTTCTATGTTTTACCTATCAATCTAAGCTGGTACTCAAAGAGATAACAGATGGTGTTATGTTCATTACAATATTCAAGGGAAAATAGAAAACAATAAAAGGGAGTTGTGAAATTTTGATAGACTTTTATTAGTAAAGCTTAGATAGTCCAACTAAATTGAAGAAGGCTTTGTTATGTATCCTAAGAATTTCTGAATTTCATTATTAGTATTATATTTTTGTTTTTACTTCTAAAATTATATCCGATTAGTATCTTCATCTGATTTCTTATTATAGACCTGAAATTCTCTTGCCAGTTTAAATCTAGTTATTATACTAGATACTAAATAATATAAATATTATTTTAACTTAAGTTATCACTCTTGATTAGATGGGATTTTTTGAAGTTAGATTATGTGGGCTCAAACAGCCACCAAAATATCAATGTTTTGTGGTTATGCAAAATAATATTCTTTATAGTAGAAAGAATTTATAAAATAAAACTCAATTATAGGTCAAGTGCATATATTTGTGATTCACAGAGGTCTGTTCTTCCCCAAATCCCTGTTATTTTTGGTGAAATCAGAATTTATCTAGTCTTGTACTCTAGTAATACCAGAAACATGGGGAATTGATTAATTCGGAAAGGAAGATCTAATTTCTATTTCTATATTTGCTACTAATACTGAGAGCCTGAAATGTATCTGTCCTGATTTCTGCCTATAGCTTGAAACATCTTTCTGAATGTCTGCTATAAGAGGAATCTAAATCCTAAGGACATCTGAAGGTCCAAAGAAAATCAAACCTGAATAGGTACTTAAAAAGAGCTTTTGGAGCTAGAGATTTTTTTTAAGGAACATATAGTAATCTAAAAATGTATGTAAACCAATCTTCCAAATCAGGCCCTACCCAGGGTGAACTTTTCTGAGGCCAAGAGGGACTGAAATCCAGTGTAAGCTCTGCTCACTGAGCTCTTCACTCAAGGACTGTATCTACTAAAAGGGCTCATCTTTTTCTGATTCACTTACCCAGAGGAATGCCTTTTCTAATTTGCACAAAGTTGTCTCAGAGGAAAGCAGTATCCCACACCTACAAATGATAAACCTTTTTGTGCTATTATTGTGTGTCTTACATATTTTGACTCATGTTAGCCTTACAGCTGTATGATATAGGTATTATTATGATTCCCATTTTGTAGGGCTCAGAGTGGTTAAGTAGCTGTCCTAAGGTTATGGAGCTAAGATTTGAAGTGAAACTAAAACATTTCTGAATGTCATATATATATATATATATATATATATATATATATATATATATACACACACATGTATAATATATGTATGTATAATATGTATAATATATATATTATGTAAATAAATGTTTACTGATAAGTCCAAGTCTTCCATTTGCAACCACCTGATCTATAGAATTCCCAGGAAACACACTAAGATATAGAGATGTGTGTACGGGAAGTTTCATGGGATGTCTTCGCAGGATCAACATCTATGAAGTGTGAAATAAGCAGGATGAGGTAGAGGGAAAGGCTGAACTGTAATATAGTTGTAACAGAGAACTCAGCCCATCACACAGGAAACTCTAAGCAAGGACGGCTCTCCAAAGTAATCTCCAGATGGAGTAAGGGAGCCCACCTTTATACACCCCCATCCACCCACCCACCTTCATTATGCCTTTGACCAGCCATTAGAAGCAGGCTGTTACCAGGAAGAGCTTAAGTGAGGCAACTCTCTTTAGCTAAGAGCAATGTCTGGAGAAGAGCTCAGTGGAGAGCTGTCAGCCATTAACAGGCTCAGAGAATAAATATTCATTCCTGCAGAGGGCATCTCAGTACCACATCCACTACCTGAGCCTGTAGATTGAAAAAGAAGACCAACTGCATAACTTTAGGGAAGGAGAGTCTACCCTACCCAAATTATGGAATATGATGTCCAGATAACTCCACCTCTTTCACATCCTACCCACATTTGAGTACTTTCAACGTGTGACCCCAGCATTTACATACCAGTCTGATCCACAATCAGAAAAGCCCTTCATAATTTACAGAGCAATGCTTATCCATTATCCATTATTTCCTTTGTTCTGCACAGTAAATTGATGAAATAGAAAGGACAACTATTAGAAACCTTAGGGGTCTTTGGAAATAATCCACAGAAGTCCATTTTTTCTAGAAGCTATGTGCTCCACTAACAACAGGAATTAAATGGGCAAAAGAGAGGATGATGACAGTTATTATTCACCTCAGGAGGGCTTCCTATTTACCTTTGAAGGAAGAAACAAGCTGAATGTTGACAAATTTTGTATTCTCACTTTGCTTAGGCATGAGTATTACGATATAGTAAACATATTATTTTAGAAAATCCCTTACAAATGCCAGAAGTTGCCATGTGATCTCAAAGCTCCAGACTTTGATCAGTTCCAGAAATTTAACAAGAATCCTTGCCTGGTGGTACTATCAGAAGCCTGCTGAAGAGGGTAGCTTCTGGGAAAATCTTTTTGTCTTTATCACTGATAGTCCCCTTTGTCTCTCTCTAGGTGGTTCTGATAGTCTGCCAAGGATACAGAAAGCATGTTTTCTAATCAAGAGGTCTACATTCATATCCTTTAGCACTAGAGGGTGATCAAAATGCACAGACATTTTCCTTTCTCTTAAATCATATTCTGAATTTTACAAAGATTAACTTGCTTGGTGAGCTCTTGACAATTCTGTCTTTCAAGTTGCACATGCTGACCATAAAACATATAAAATTTGGTTTAATCACAAAATGGAATCTCAGTACCAAAAGGGCTTAGTGAGTAGGTGAACAGATGTCTTTTTTTCTTGTTTGTGGGTGCTAGGATGAAAGTACACCTGTAAGCAACCATAGGCTTGCTCTGACCATGCTCATCAAAATAGTGAAGTCTTTGGGATGTGCCTATGGTTGCGGAGAAGGACATCGAGGGCTCTCTGGAGATCGTCTGAGACACCAGGTATTCCGGGAGAATGTAAGAGAATTAAAGTAGATTCCATTTCCTCTCCCTCATCCCTCTCTCCAATTTAGGAATGAGTCCTTTGACAATGAGGGTCAGTGTTCCCTGAAAAATATTATATTTCATAGGGGTGATTAATGCTGATTTGGATTGGGAAGATTCCCACAACATATCTCAAGACCTCTAAAACCCAGGCCTGGTAAAGCTTAATTGGGAAAACACTTCTGCCTTCTGCCTAGGGCAGGCCAACTCCCAGTTGGTGAAAGGGTATATCATTGGAAAGTATGAATTAGAGTCTGAAAGACCTGTGCAAAGATAAATACATTTAGCAAGTCTCTGATGGTCTGTGACAAATGACTTTTTAATCATCTCTGCCTGGGTACTATAGAAACATATTTTATATTAAAGAAAGGGGTCAAAGTTTAGGATTTAGTTTGTTATTCTTATATAGATAGGGAAAATGGCCCTTATTGGGACAAAACAGGACTATAAAAGTAGCCAGTCATGTTCTGGCTGCTTTGTTTCAGAATGAACCTTGACTCCTAAGTATTTAAGATCATGTCCCTTTGAACTGTGTGAAACTTGAAACTCTGCGCTTGGGCTTGCAAAGCATAATGCTGTCATGGAACATGGTCTTATTCCAGCTCATTTTCATTTGCCTCAGCTGATTGCTACTTTTCCCTTGACTCTTGAGCAATAACCCACCTCCATAGCAAGTCCAAGATGGGACATTTGCCTCATGCATATGTTTGAATTGAAACCATAAGAAAATACCATAAGAAAATAAGACTTTTATGTAAATTTGAGTCCAGGAAACCCTTTGGCATATTTTGGCAGAGTTTTAAGATCATGTCAAAATCTAATGCCAGCCCATTTTTTCTTGGTATTAGTTTTTGTCATGAAATGTTCACACAGTACTAGCATGCTGGGTATCTTTCTTAATATGTCATCCACCTATCTATCCATTCATCCATCCTTGTCTGTTTCTTTTATGTTCTATTACATTGTTTTATATTAACTTATTATATTATATTCACAGTAATTAACTTCTAAATTATGAAACTTGGCAACTTTGACCAAGATCTAGATTTTTGAGGTCCAAAATTTAAAAATCAAAATAATAATTAGTAAGGCAATAGAAAGCTGACATTGCCCCCATCTTTGCACATGCATAAGTGATTTTTAATGTGTGGTTTTTAGTTCTATCGCAGTATGAATAAGTGCCTTCAAGGCTAAAACATTAACACTCCTCATACAGAAGACCAGTTCCATGAAACGAAACACTAAAAAATAGTAAGTGTCATGCTTGACTTGGAGGTATTAAACTGGCTCTGATGCCACAACCTGTCTTTCTAGACTTGAAGAAAATAGGAATAGTTGGATCAGAAGCCGCTTGAGAGACCATTGTTGCTGCTCAGTCTACCATGCTTCCCTCACCGAGACTCCTGAACATTTCCTGTCAGGATGTCTAGACAGTTTTTTACCTGCCTTCTCAGCTTTGCTGACTTACATGGCAAATCTTCCATTATCTTGTAGCCCAGCTTAATACTCATTATAGGGATTATATTTGCCTAATTTTGCTCAGCAAACACATTGTCCAAGATATACAAATCTGAGAAATTATCCCTGGGAAAGTCTAATTAATTCAAGAAGCTAGGTCTTTACAAATTTCTAAGGCATTGAATTTTCAGAGGTTGCTTACCTTTTAAGATGTTGAGAATATTTCTTACTTCTACCACATCAGGGCCTCTATACTTAAAAAAATTTTTTTTGATATTTATTTATTTCTGAGAGAGAGAGAGAGACAGAGACAGAGCATGAGCAGGGGAGGGGAGACACAAAATCCAAAGCAGTCTCCAGGCTCTGAGCTGTCAGACACGGGACTGACACGGGACTCGAACTCATGAACCGTGAGATCATGACCTGAGCGAAAGTCGGACGCTCAACTGACTGAGCCACCCAGGTGCCCAAGGGCCTCTATACTTCTTAGAAAGAAAGAGAGAAAGAGAGAGAAAAAGAGAGAAAGAAAGAGAAAAAAAGAAAGAAAGAGAAAATTACTATAATGATATTCATCAAAATGCCTAATAATTCCAGCGTGTGTCTTTTAGATTAACCATTCATTGGTTGTCCCAAAATATTGAAAGGGAATTCACTCTGACAGTTTTATATCTCTTGCAGAAGAGATTCTTGAATATTCATTCAAAATCAAAATACTTAAGGTTTTGATTCCTGATTCTTGCTTAAACTTCTCATTGAACTCATTTAGACATTCTAATGGCCTCTAAACAGTACATCTGAAACTATGCTGTCATTGGAGTATTTTGTAGAGAAGACAGGATAATTTGTGCTTCGGGGCTTTCCAACCCAGGATTTTAAAGTGCTTCATATGTGTTGCAATCAAGATCTTCACATATTTTTTACGGGGTAAAAATTAAATACTACTTCATAAGGGAAATATTTTATGTAAATGCTTTGAAAACATAATTTTTCAGCAAGCAGCATTTATTTTATAAGAAGAAAAAATGAATTTGCCTGAGAACCAGCAAACAGCAATATCTCTGGAATAAAAACCCTAATTTCTCAATATTCTGGGACCTAATAAAGGCAAAATGAAAACAATTACCAGTCCACCTGACTTTGTGATATAGCCAGAGAGATTACCACAAGGTCATACCAAGTTTATTGCTAATTCAGCCTTTTATACTCTTTCTTTCCCACTCAAATTTTTCCAGAAGCTTTCTCTGGGCCTTGATTTGTTAAAATAGTGATGTAACTTAAATTTTCTTCTGGGAATCCATTAAGGGCCCATCTTATGTGTTTAAATTCTTAGGGACTGCTTTCTCTAATCTTACTTCCATGATTGTGCCTGGTTGTCCAAAGTTCTCCGTCCTCAATTAAGGTGGTTAACTTGGACAAAGTCCTTGACTTCTGTGAGCCTCAATTTCCTCCACTGTAATATGGGGATACTCATCAAATCACAGAGGTGTGAAAGTCAAATGTTATACAGTTACAAGCAAGAAACATGTTTTAAACAGCAAAGCACCACCCAAATGTGATTTTTCTCTCCATGATAAGACAAGGCTGGGAGGCTTCTAATGACCCTCGATACTGTCAGGGCATTCTGTCTGTGGCCTTCTGCAGCCAATGGCTGTGACGTTACTTGCTCTAATGGAGAGATTATTCCCGTTCTCTTTGTCAGATGGCAGAATCATTTACTGTATTGTCTGAAATATAGTTGTGAGTAGCAGGGTCTAGCCAGTGGTCACTTGGTTGCCATGTCTATAAAGCCAATTTCTGTTTAAATATCAAACTTTCACATTGAAATACAGACACATAAACAAACTAGATGTGCCTTTATTTTATGCCTCCTTCATGCTTGAAGGGTCCTCCCTTCCTGGCCATATATGAGAACACTGGATACCCACTTCATATATCCCTCTCATCCACTCCATTAAATCCACTTAAGTCCAAAATAGCTGAACATGGGAGTGGCACCCTTCCTCCCACTGCACAAAGCTTTGAGGTTTTCTAAACCTGGATAACCAATTCTATAACCTGCCTAATTTTTATACTTGGAGCATTTTTCATTGAGATCTTAAAATCGTGATCTTGGCAAAAAGACTGAATTCCTCTGGCACCAGCATTAGACGTTAGCCTTGGGTTTTACTTGGAGCAGCCCTTCTAAAAGTAAAGTCCCTCATACTGCTCAGCTTAGTCTCTGCCCCTTCCTTGCTCAGACAAGGGGGGCTTGCAGGGTTGGCCGGCACCAGCCAGCAGGGATGGACAGAAGCCTTTGCCTTCCGCAGGCTTCTGTCTCAGACTAATGGTATCCCCAGCTTAAGCTGGTACCTGTGACTTCTTCACTTTTCTTCCTTCATTACAGGCCCAGAACTGCCTCACTAAGCTATACAAGCTAGATAAGATGCAATTCCGACAAACCATGAGGGACTATGTGAACAAGGACTCTCTCAACAATGTAGTGGACTTCTTGCATGCTTTGCTAGGATTTTGTATGGAGCCAGTCACTGACAGTAAGTAAAGCTGTGCCATGTTCCAGGAGAGATCACTATGAGGTGAAACAGGTAGTGTTTCTGAGGTACCCTGAATATGTGGGGATAGACTTTAGAGGAAAAGGTGTGTGTGTGTGTGTGTGTGTGTGTGTGTGTGTGTGTGTGTGTGAGAGAGAGAGAGAGAGAGAGAGAGAGAGTGTAATAGAGTATAAGCAAGAGAAGCTTGCACGTTATCTTTGGTGACACATTTTGGGGGGTTTCTAAGGAGAACTTAACTCAGCAAAGGGCATTTTGTAAAGCTGTGGCGTCCCCACCATTAGCCCCTCAATCTATACACTATCACTCATGGCACTCCTCTCTTTCTCATACAATTTTCTGTTGTATGACCACTGAGGCAAAATCAGGGAACAAGGGAGTATATTCATTAGTTCAACAAATATGAAATGACTACCTAATATGTGCCAGGCAGAGTGCTTGAAATTTTTTTTTCACAAGATAAAACAGGAAAGAAAAGATATATAGAAACATAGTAGTAACATAATTTTGATATACTTACATACACATATATACTAAAATATTTTAAACAGGCAAATAGATATATAGATAATCCCACATACCATTTTAGAACTTGGTGTTTTGAGAAAACTCCACTGTAGAAACCTGTGGTATAGGGGGACCAGTGAACATCAATTGCACTCATAATAGACCTAACACCTTCAATACCACTTGGGTGTAAACACAGTAATGAAATGAAAGTGATGTATGAAGACTGAGGTGAGTAAAATACACATTTTAATTAGAGCCTGGGAAGCAATAACTTCTTCATGTGGATGTTTATGGTTTATATAATACATGTGTGATAGTTGATTAATTTATAATGAAGATCTATTTGATGAATTTGGAAGCAGTTTCCCTATCTTTATTGTTTGGCGATCACATTTAAAACAATATTGTTCCTCTATAGAGCCCCTAAAACAATGTACATTATCAGAGTTGTTTTAAGCTGAGCACATTACAAATTTTAGAAAATAATTAAATGAGAAGAGAGATTCCTGAGTACAAACTATTTTCTCTTTTTTAAGCCATTTGAGATAGAAACTACAAGCAGAGACTAAGAGATTTCTTTCTATAATGTAAAGTCTAGGGCTAATCCCCAGCCAGTTGGCACAGACAGTGAGAGGTTATAATAAAGTGACAAATCCCCCGTGGGACTCTTGAGAGACAGAAGTAGCTCCCAGTGAATCAGCCAGCCAAACACACAGGTCCCTATCTGATCAGTGTCAGGGCTACATAAATCTTGACCGTACAGTCCACAGATGGTTCACAGTCATTAAGAATCTTCTGGCAAGTCTCCAGAATAGCTAATGTGTCCCCTAAGAAATGTTTCCTGGATATGTTAAAAAGTGGCATAAAGTGCCATGGGAGGGTGATGGCCTCAGTTCACTGGCATTTCACATTTCAGTGAGTTATAAGGAAGTGGCTCTAAGAGAGGTGGTAGGTTTTCCCTCTTGGTATGGCAAGTCTGTGGAGGCAAGAAGCTGCTAGAAGTTCTATGCAGCTCGTGGCAGCACTCAGTGTCCTTTTTATTGCCAGTGCTAGTGTGATTCCCCCTCAGGGCCCTTTCCCACCTTTTCCTCCCCCTGGCCAGCTCATGGGGTTGGCCCCACCTCACTCCACTTCTGAAAGACTGAACAATTTCCACTGGGAAGCCAGCATTCCTCACCACCAAAAAGGCTGAATCAAATAAATTCTCTCTTCAATGAGGAATTCTTATTTTTTAAGTGATCACCTATTTAAAAACTAGGTCTAAATATCTTTCTTAGGGTCAACAGTTGATTCTCCCTTTTTGCTAAGACTTATCAATATAAACATTCCACAACACGATGGACTATATCATGGTAAAGACTCCGAGGAAGACTGTGAGTTGTTTATCGCCAAGTCTCCAAGGTGTATCTTTAGTCTGTTTCTGAATTTTGTGTAGCCCTTCACTAATTCCTGGGTGCCAAATACTTCGTTACTTTTTTAACCTGTGTAGCTTAATGAAAACATTGCCTTGAATTAGTGCCTTTGCATTCCAGACAAGGCTGGGTTTGGAAATAACTTCACCACGGTGGACAACAAATCCACAGCCCAAAACGTGGAAGGCATCATCGTCAGCGCCATGTTTAAATCTCTTATCACCCGTTGCGCTTCAACTACACATGAATTGCACAGCCCTGAGAATCTGGTGAGAAGTTCACCTCTTCTTCCCACAGGAGTTCTTGGTCTCTGCTCTAAGAAATGTTCTCAGTCATGGCCATGAGATAGACAAGTTAAAGTCTAAAAGTCTTCACCTTAAAGTTAAAAATCTCTGTTTTCCCAAAGTGACCAGTAGTTCATGGTGGAGCCTCGATGACACATTTCTCCTCGTTGTTATTCATTATTCTACTTGAAAATTGACGTATCTTCCTCTTCTACCTCATCAGTTCTGTGGTGATTGCTGAGATAGTTGCAAGGTACTTTGAACCCGTAAAAAAAAAGAGGGGCTGGAGCACAGCTTATTAACTCATGAAATATTAAATAATACTACACCAAGCATTTTCTTGAAACCACACTTACTTTAAAAATTAAATATGCTGCTGGAACTAGTTTTGTTTTCTTTTATTGAATTTTTTAGGTACTCCTCATAAATGACTGTGTTAATTAAACCACTGAAGCCGCAAGTAGTATGGAGAGAGAAGCAGGTTATAACAAGTTAGTGCTTAATTGTGGTTTGGGGTACGAGAAGTAGATTAAGGCTGATGAATCTGACATGACTAGATGAATTCATTTCTCTCTGGGGAGTAAAGGAACATTTCTCTATCTTACCAATCTGTTACATATTGTGACTTCTATGTAGAAATCAGCCCATTTATACATATTGACACTATCTGCTAATCTATCTAAATCAAGGAAATCATTTTAAGCTATTGAAACTATTCACATCACTTTGGGTAAACAAACTAAAATCCCAAACCTAAGGCAATTTAATTTTGCTGACTGTCAAAGCCACCTCAGCAAAGTTTTTGGAGCTTGAGAAAAACATGGGCCCCATCCATGCATTTAATTTGGTCATGGCAAGAAGTAATTTGACAAGTTGATTATAATATGTGTGAGTACTTGTTATACATTTTAGTTTGCAAAATCATGTATAGAAGAAATAACTGTATTTCTTAACTTTCTTTAAATCATCTTAGTTTTGACTTTGAACTCTCATTTCAGAATGGCTGAAAGTTGAACCCCAGTAGGTTTCCTTACTTCATAGAGTGGTGCAAAGATCCCAAGTCTTTGATAGGACCTAGGACCTGGGGAGCTCCATGGGTCTCAATCATCAATTCATACCTGTTATTTCACATACTGCTCTCTGCTGCATGCTTAGGGCTGGTCATTCTAGTTAATTTAGAACCCTGGTTTTGGGGGTCTTGTCCCTTTTATGGAAGAGCTACCAAAGTATACAGTGAAGGCACAGGGCCTTTCTGACCCTAGAACCAAAAAAACACCCTTTCCATCTTTTCCCCAGTTATTGCTCCTTCTGATGTTTTAAGGGTCATGGGCATGATTGTCCCATTGGGCCTTAGGTTTTTAAACCAAAGCTATCAAGTAAGTGTTTAAGTGGTTTTGTTTAGGCTTCTGTGTTCTGCTTTGCCATGAACCTTTCCTAAGGCAAAGAATACAGTAACTACCTTCTTGAAGAGAAAGGAGGAAATGCTGAGTGAAAAGCTTAATATCTCAAGAAAAAGGTCCTGTATATATTTTTCAATATGGATTCATCAGTGTACTGGTTTTAATAGTCCTACATCACCTGTAGTTCATAGTCAGGTTCATGTACAAATGAACTTCAACATACACATTTTTTAAATATGTCAAGCAAAATAAATTGTCCTTGAATATCAGGCTCTGTTAGAAGTGTCTAGATGACTTAGCATACTTTATCACAGTGATGTAGAAAAATTGGAGAAGCTGAATAAGGACTGAAATCTCTAGTCTAAACAAATTTCTGATTGCCTTTTTTTTGCAGGCATCTCTTCAGAAGTCCCAATTAAGAGAGAAAATTAAAGCTTGGGAATCCAGTGGTTTAAAGTATAAATTGATGTCTTTCTAATGATACAACCAACTTTCTGAATATGAAGCATGGTAACCATCCTTTATCGTACTAAGGATGACAGGCAAAGTTCTTGATAATGTTGCTGTAGGAACAATGGAGAGATAGTGTACCATCGGTTTCATTGTTGTAAATTGTCTTCCTTTTATGATTCCAATGCTGACCTAAGTCTAAGGAATTAGCTTCTCCCACTCTTCCTGTGAAAACCACTTAATCACACGACTTTCCCCAAACCTTCCTTCTTGCATCCAAACAGGGGCTGTATTGTGATATCCGTCAGCTGGTCCAATTTATCAAAGAGGCTCATGGGAATGTCTTCAGGAGAGTGGCCCTCAGCGCTTTGCTTGACAGTGCTGAGAAGTTGGCACCAGGGAAAAAGCTGGAGGAGAATGAATCCGAATCTAAGACTGCAGGCAGTAAAAGGTTGGAAGCTTGAGCTATATATAAACATTAGTGTTTGCCTTCTGTCACTGGAATGTAATCTTCTGTTGTACTGTCCATGTGGTTCATAGCGTGGTGTATAACTAGTGCAGGCATGGTGGAACTATCTTGAATACATGGCATCACTGGTGATAGTCCAGCTGCAGCTTTGAAAAGGGAGGTGTTTACTGTCAAATAAACCCTACCTCTATATAAATCAAAGCTCAGTTGATTTCAGGCTTGCATACTCTTGATCTTTAATTCACAGCTCTCACTAATATGGTGAAATGCTATCTGTGTGTTAGTCTTTTCCAAGGAAAATTTACATTTTTGTCCAGAGAGGAAAAGCAATTATTGATACCATATCCTTCTGTTCAGTAAGTAATATTTTAAACATGGCAGAATAGGAATTGCTGAGCAGCCCTCTGTTGTTTTTCCTTCTAGTATGTATGTTTATTGTATGCCTATTCTATAAAATATGCCACTTACCAAGATTAAAAGAAACTCCTAAATTTACAATCTTGTTTGTAGTTAATGACTCTGTTCATGATGATGGTGGTATACTTAGGCAATAAGGCTCTAGGTCATGAATGAAATGGTAGGATATAAGTTTCATACAATATAGTCTCACGATGACAGGGTTTGAAAGCAATACACATTGCCTATAAGGGAGTGTTCTGCTTTGTGAAGTATATGAGGTATTGAGGAGTGGTGTCCTGCTCTGTTGTGATTGGTGGAATGCACCATTTGCATAGGTCAGAGGCGGGGAGCATTGTGGAGAAAGGCCAGGTGTCCTCTGCCCCTGAGGAATGTCGCAGCTTCATGTCTGGTCGCCCCTCACAGACTCCAGAGCAGTAAGTAGCATTGATTTTTGTCTCCAGTGCAGTTGGCTGAGCACTTCCTGCTGCAAGAAATCATCTTCTTTGAACTTTGCCTTGCTTCTGACCTTTACTTTTCATTCCCAAAGCCACTAATCTCTACAGACCCAAATCACAAATAACCAGCCTCAGGCCTACAGGAAGCTTCCTTAACTGCATTTCCCTTTCCCAGTCTCTACCCCACTTCTGCTTTTCTTGCACACTCCTGCAGATAAATCATGAAAAATACTGTGCCTGTCAGGTGGGGTGGGGATGTCATCTACTTTCTTGCTTAAAATCACTTATAACTTTTTTAATGTTTATTTATATATTTTTGAGAGAGAGAGAGAGAGAGAATGTGAGAGCAGTGGAGGGGTAGAATGAGAGGGAGAAAGAATCCCAAGTAGGCTCTGTACTGTCAGCACAGAGCCCTACATAGGGCTTGAACCCACAAACCTTGATGTCATGCCTCAGCCGATATCAAGAGTCAGACATTTAACCAAATGCCCGCTTATAACTTTTTTCATTTAAATGTATTAATGGCTGTCAATGTGCTAATGAAGCCTTTCCAAAAATAAGTAAGATAAACTTCTCTTGTGCCCAGATTTAGCTGAAACATAGACTGTACTCCATTTCACCTTGGTCTTCTCCCAAGATCCATTCCAAAGTTCTCTGAAATCAATCAGTTTATCTCCACTTTTTATAATGGCAAAGTCAAAAGCATCTTAAAATTAGTGCCCCCAGGAAATGTGAGAATTACTGTAGACACTAATACAGCCTAGTTCTATGCAAGACCCATTTGTATTTATTCTTCTTTTGAGATCTACTCACAAATGGTATGATCAATATTTAAAACACAAACATCACTTAAGGTATGCCATTTTACTTCCACAAACTCTGGTTTACTGTGAAATTATTATCCTTCCAAAAATTCTACAGGTTATTCTAGATTTTATGGTATACCTTCTCTATAATCAAGGAAATCACCATCATCAAATAGAACCTTGGTAATTCACAACAAGCAAAGAAAACCTTCAAAGAACAAAAGCCTGCATAGCTCTTGCAGCCCTTCAAAATCTTAGACACTGCCCCAAATGGCTGGAGGAAAGTAAAGAGAAGTAAGTAAACTCCCTGAGTCTAGGGACCATATGAGTTTTTGCTTACCGTTATAACTTCAATGCTTAGACAGGGCTTGGCCCCCCTAGTGAACACTTCATATCTATTTCATAAATAAGTGAATGAATGACAGTCAATCAATGAAATGATAGAATTGTCAAATTATCATTAAGCTTTTGTTTTCTTTAACTTCCTTTCTTAAATGTGAGGTTTAAGGAAGTCTTTAAGGACACAGCAAAAATTCAAACATAAGCCCTAAGGGGAAAAATAATGTAAAAGGCAAAATTCTGTAGCTGAATAGCCATAAGACTAGTTAAAAGTCTTTACATACAGGGTATGAACAAAAACATCAACAAATAAAAGGAGAAAGAGGGGCACCTGGGTGACTCGCTTAAGCATTGATTTCTGCTCAGGTCATGATCTCATGGTTTGTGAGTTCGAGCCCCATGTCAGGCTCTCTGCTCTCAGCACAGAGCCTGCTTCAGATCCTCTCTCATTCTCTCTCTACACCTCCCCAACTCATGCTCCTCTCTCTCTCTCTCTCTCTGTGACTCTCTCTCTCAAAAATAAATAAACATTAAAAAAAAGGACTTTTTTTCCCTCAAAGTGGCACTAGCAACTATTAAGCTAATATGTTCAATGAGAATGATATAATAAGTAAATTGGATTTTAAAAATAAAACCATCTATCTTCATAGGTGATTTTGTTTTCTAGATATTCAAATATTCTCTTTTTCAGTGTTCTGTAAACACTGCCTAATATCTCAGCATTTAGCATGGGTCTGTTCTTTCCTCTTGAATGAAGACACATGTTTTAATATCCTTCCACATAAAAATTTCCATTTGGAGGGATGACATAGAATGTTAAATATAGAGCTTTTCCCTATTCTGAGCGGGCCCAGGAAACGAGCATGCCGAATATCCTCTGTTTAGCACCCCGGAGCAAAGTAGGTGGGTAATCCCGGCTCCTCCTTTATCCTCTCTCTCTCTCTATCTCTCTCACCCTTCCCTCCCCTTCCCACCCTTCTCTTCTCCTTCCTCCTTAAAAGTCACACTAACAGAGCATATCACTGCCAATACAATAGCCACCATTGCTTTCTTTCTCCCCTCTTAATCTCTACCAACTTAATGAGTGAAAATAGGGATCTCATTTCAACTGACCCTCCCCTCCCACCCCAATTCCTAGTGAGATTAACCTCTGCATAGTATTGGCCACTTGTCTTCTTCCTCTTGTGGAATGCCCTAGTCAAAAATCCCTTTGGAGGTGTCCCCATTTGGCTTACTGAGTCAGGCTAATTTTTTTTTTTTTTTTTTACTTTTAAACCTCTCTTAGGGGCACCTGGGTGGCTCAGACGGTTAAGCCTCCAACTGCGGCTCAGGTCACCATCTCATAATGGGTTCCAGCCCTGCGCCTGGAGCCTGCTACAAGTTCTGTGTCTCCCTCTCTCTCAGCCCCTCCCCCACTCGCACTCTGTGCCTCTCTCTCAAAAATAAAATAAAACACTGAAAAAAAAATAAACCTTACTTAAGTTTCCTTGACTTAAGAAAACTTAATAATCGCATGATGAAAATAATTTAGTAAACAGATGTGGGATGATGCACCCCCTGGCTGTGGTTGCACTTCACTTATTCATTTATTGAAATATCTTTGGTTTGTTTAGTGCCAAGAATTTTGCTATACTGGCGTGAGGGTGGGGAATGAGATACAGTACTGTACAAGACTCCGGGAACTTCAAGACAAAGTAAAATATTTAGACATCATAAGTGCTTCTATTATGACTCACACCCGCAGAGGAACACCTGCAATAATATTTGGTCTTTTTATTAAGGTTGAAAAAAATGATTACCTCTATTTGACAGCTGAGACATGACTGTTTTCAAGAAGTGCTCAGAGTCAACTGTGGTCTCACTTTTTCCACTCCCACTCTGACTCATCCTAAATCCCAGCCCACCAAAGATCATCCTGCATGATTTGCCTAAATGTCATTGGCAGGAAGTTGAAAGAAATTTAAGGGAATTTCACATGTGTTGTCAGATGTTTAACTCTATCCTCGGCTTGCTTTCAGCGATGAACAAATGCAAGGGGGCAACCTGGGGCGGAAAGATTTCTGGCGCAAGATGTTCAAATCCCAGAGTGCAGCTAGTGACACCAGCAGCCAATCTGAGCAGGATACTTCAGAATGCACCACTGCCCATTCCGGGACCACCTCTGACCGTCGCGCCCGCTCAAGGTCCCGCAGAATTTCCCTCCGGAAGAAGCTTAAACTCCCCATAGGTAAAAGTATGTCTGTATTTATTTATGGATTCTCTTACTCCCTGCTATGTCCTCAAATCAACTCATAATCAAAGCAATGCATGGTAGGGTAGAGAAAGGGAAAGGCTTAAAGTCATAAGGTTGAGGCTGGCTCATTTATTCATTCGTTCATTCATTTTCTTTTTCCGGCAGGTATTTCTCAGACCCCTACTATGTGCATTTGTGATGTGCAAACACTATGCTAGGCATCAAGGATTAAATGGTGAACAAAATTAACACAGTGCCCAACTTTGCTGAACTTAAAATCTATTAGGGGTGACAGTCACTAAAGCAGATACAACTAAGCATAGTTGCAAACTGTGAATTTTATGAAGGAAATATACATTGTGCTATGAAAGCATGCAACCAGATCTGACCTAAATTGGGAGGAGGAGGCAGAGATCAGAGAAAGCTTCCTGGAGGAAGAGAGATTAAGATCTTCAGAGTACTGGGGGAAGGAAGAAGGAGAGCACTCTAAATGGTAGCAATAGCATTTGTAAAATATTAGGAGGGAGGGAACTAGAAGAACTGAGATGAGAAGAGTGGCTGTATGACTATGACAGAGCAAGAGGGACTAGGGCATGTGGACCCTACGGGTCAGGTTGGCTCTTCATCCTATAGCCCTACATAGCCTAGGCGGGATGATGAACAAGGGAATACCACTAGCTTTTTCTAAAGGATCACTGCTTGGACAACATATTGGCGGGAGCCCAAGTGGTTAAGGGAGAGCAGATAGAAACCTACCTAGTAGTCCAGGTAGAGGTAATGGAAGCTTGGTCACATGGTGACCATGTACAGAGGAGTGGACAGATTTGAGAAACACTTAAGAGGTAAAATCAAGGGTGCCTGGGTGGCTCAGTCGGTTAAGCATCCAACTTCGGTTTAGGTCATGATCTGGGAGTCAAGCCCTTTGGATTCTGTGTCTCCCTCTCTCTCTCTGCCCCTCCCCCACTCGTGCTCTCTCTCTCTCTCTCTCTCTCTCTTTCAAAAATAAATAAACATTTTTTTATAAAAAGAGGTAAAATCAATAGGACTTAATAGAGGATGTGAAAGTTGTCAAAGGGAACTGGATGGAATATAGTTTTATTCACCAAAGAGGCCCAAGTTCTTTTTGTCCTGGTCTTAGTCATGTAATTTTATGGTCCAACACTGAATATTCAAAGCGTGTATAATTTTGAAAACAATTTGTCTTCACTTCAATTTATACCACGCCATGTAACTTTCATTGCTTGCTGAGCACATGCTGACATTTCTTTTTATCTACTTGGGAGAACATGATATAATGGTCTAACTTTTCAAAAATTATTAAATAGGAAACTGGCTGAAACGGTCCTCCCTCTCGGGCCTGGCAGATGGCGTGGAGGACCTTCTGGACATCAGCTCTGTGGACCGCCTGTCTTTCATCAGGCAAAGCTCCAAGGTAAACAGGACATCACTTATGTAAGAGAGTGTTGGGGTTGTTGATAGAAAAATGTCAGGACTGAGAAATGCTAAACACCTGGACTGGCCAAATAAGAAAGAGTCGAAGACACTGTCTTCAAGCTGAACCAAGTTTGGAAACTTAAATGAGCAATGAAAACTAAGATATCTAAGTAGTAGGCTATTATTGAAAGGAAGAAAAGAGTAACAAAAAATTTACATAAAATTATAATGCAGATCTAAAGGTGTACATGGGTATTATTTCCTGGCTATTTTTTTGTTATTCAGTTTTAACTTTATTTTTTTAATTTTTATTATTAAATTCCAGTGTAATTAACAGACAGTGCTATATTACTTTCAAGTGTACAATA
This sequence comes from Acinonyx jubatus, assembly GCF_027475565.1. Classification (NCBI taxonomy): domain Eukaryota; kingdom Metazoa; phylum Chordata; class Mammalia; order Carnivora; family Felidae; genus Acinonyx; species Acinonyx jubatus. The sequence goes on from NC_069381.1 coordinate 191,682,350, forward strand.
TAGTGATTCAACAATTCTATACATTACTCAGCGCTCATCATGATAAGTGTACTCTTAATCCCCATCACCTATTTCACCCACCCCACCACCCACCACCTCTCTGATAACCATCAGTTCTCTGTATTTAAGAGTCTGGTTTTTTGTTTGTCTCTTTTTTTCTTGTTCTTTGTTTTGATTTATAAATTCCACATATGAGTGAAATCATTTGAAATTTGTCTTTCTCTGACTTATGTCACTTAGCATTACACCCTCTAGATCCATCTGTGTTGTTGCAAATGGATTTCTACTCTCTACTTTTATTCAACATAGTACTAGAAATCCTAGCCACAGCAATCAGACAAGAAAAGTCAATGAAAGGCATCCAAATTAGTATTTCTCAGATAGTTTTAACTTTTAACACACATGTGAAATTCCTGACATCTGAAGCTCCCACCCAACTATCTGGTATTTTTCTAATGTTTCCTTTTATGCATTAAAACCCACATTGATCCTCTTTCTACTACTTTTGCAACCACCTGAACCATTCTTCCTATTGAAAAGGATAAAGAAATTCAGGATCATTTTTTCCCATTAAGTGCTTCTTCATAATACTATTAAGCATTGTAACAGCATACTATTTGGAAAAGGTAATGAATTATACTCAGTGAAATCCATTGCCTACAAGAGTCTTCCCTGTGCATGATCCACACTATAATTTTTAGTGTATGGTAAGAGTTACATTTCTTTATATATAAATCATTTCCTTATATTATTTCTGCTGTGAATCTCACTAAAGCCAGTTTTCTTCTATAGGTTTTAATAGTAATATTTTGAAATTATAAAAAGAACATATCGACATTATAAGACATTTAGAAAATATATTTTCTCCTTCACATTTTTTTTGGCTAAAGTATTGGCCAAATATTGAGAGTATGTGAAGCCCATAGATTCCTTGCTTGCTGAAAATTTTAAATACTCTTGACCTTAGGGCAAGATCAAGAACACATTTTAACTCCTGAGGAGAAAACAAACAAACAGACATCTTATTTCACTTTAATTATAGGGTACCTTATGAATTAATTTATACTGTTTTATTTTCATAAAAATTTGAAATCTTCTATTTGGCTGTCTTCCAGTTTTGTCTCATTATCAATTGTGGTGTGGTTTTTAAAGGATGAATATACCTTGTTGTTCATAAATTTGAGCTTGGATTTTATCAGAACGAAGCTGTAAGGACATCTCACTTACTCACTGAATTAATTCATAGTGCCTGACTATTTACTTTCAATCTATGACCGGATCCTTCTTCTAATTACAATTATAAGTGATGTCTTCTGTGGTACACATACTTACTGACTAACCAGATGTGGAAGTCTGAAGAACTGAAGTAATCTTCATATTCTAAACAACTTATTTTTCAAGGCAAGAGTTAGTATAAACACAAAGAATTGCCTTTGAGTTTAGCTATCTTACTACTCTCCTTTTTGTCTCAGGTCAAATTTACCAGTGCAGTGAAGCTTTCTGAAGGTGGGCCAGGGAGTGGAATGGAAAATGGAAGAGATGAAGAGGAGAATTTCTTCAAACGTCTTGGTAAATGTCATGCAGCCTAAGAATGACATCCAATTTTCATCACACAGAACAAAAATTTGTTTAGATAAAATGGTCCATTTTCTATTTCCACTGATTTCTTTCTTATATGTGTGTTGTACTACTATAGCTTCTCATTTTCTTATCAATTTTGTTCAACAGACATTTATGGAAGACATTAGGTTTACAAAGAACCTCTCTTTCTGCTATCTGTCCTTTGTTAAAATCTAAGAGCTTTAAAGAACCTTCAGATATCCATCCACCTATCTACTTAGAAACTCTGCACATTATATCCCTGACAAGTGGCCAGCCACCCTCGGAACACCTCCACTAAGGGGGAGTCTGTTACTTTACAAAGCAACTTGTTCCAGAACTAGACAGTTTTAATTGTTAGAAAGTCTTTCCTTACATTCTGAAAATATTCCCATCCATAAATTTGATTCATTAGTTCCAGTTATGATATCTGTGGCCAAACACACAAATATACACATGTAATGCTAACTTAGCCTATTATCTATTTCACATTCTCTCTTTTGATCTCACTTCTGCTGGTCAAACATTTTTGAGTCCTTTTTTTTTTTTTACATGGAAGTGTCTCTAGAGCCATCACCATCCTGATTCTATTTTACTGTGCATTCTAATTAAATGATACACTTTACAAGATATGGAGCTTCAGATGGAATGCAATACATCATATTTGACTTTAATCGGTGTAATAAATAGTGCAATTATTAAGCTCCAGGAACATAGCAAGTGTATGAGCACAATTTAAGGTTGCATTATCAACTTTTATATCACATAGTTGGCTTATACTGAATTTTGGATTAACTTTTGATAGCCCTCTTCCACATGAATGAATATCATGCTATATTTTGATATAGCCATTATTAATTCTTCATCTCAAAATAAATAAAATTTATTGTTTCATTAATTTGGTAGGTGGTTAAGTCATATGCTCAGAACAGAAATTAAGAGACAGAACCAAAACTAAGTTGAATTTGAAATCTTTTCTTCTTTACAATTGTGCTATAAGGATTCATCTGCAGAGACATACACATTTCCCTGTTTCCATCCAAATTGTTGCTATTATTACTGACTGGGACAAATATAAAGATATAACCTCTACAACACTTCTAATTAACTTTTATTAATTAACAATTTGTGGGTACAGTTTTTTAGCCAACCATATACTTAATTTACTAGAATTAGTAAACATTTTCCCATTTCTTGATAAAAATATCATCAGATTTTTTAAAAATCTCACATCTTTATAACTCTATCTAAAGGAAATCTGCAGCTTAGTTCAATACAATGTATTCTTCATGAAGCTACAATGATTTCTATGATTACTTCTGTTTTAAAAAAAATGTTCCTGTTTAATTATCTCTGACAGAATTTGGCTAGGGCATACATCAAAGTTATTAGTCTATGGTTTCAAGAATCTTCCTAACTACCAGAACTTTTGTTATTTTCAGTTCCCATAGATTCTTTTTCACTCCTCATGATATCTCAGAGTTTTACATATTCTTTTATATATTGTTTATATTTCATTCACAAATAGAAAAGGATGATAGAAAAATTATAGAGAAATATAATATGGAATATTCATAAATTCTGACTTTGGGATCAATTTGTGTCAGCAGTACCTTAAATAAGACTATCTGTTTCTGTGTATACAGAAGACAAAAACCATAAAATCTAAAATTGATATCTGGAATTTTATGTGCTTTTGACTGGCAAGAGAAGATAGCTTACACATCACCATTATTCCTTGCCCATGTTCTCTGGCTAATTAAAGATTATAGGGGTGCCTGGGTGGCTCAGTTGGTTAAGCATTCCATTCTTAATTTTGGGTCAGGTCATGATCTCACAGTGCATGGGTTCAAGCCCCGCACAAGGCTCTGAGCTGGCAGTACAGAGCCTGCTTGGAATTCTGTCTCTGCCCCTCCCTCACTCTTGTGTGTGTGCTTGCTCTCTCTCTCTCTCTTTCTCTCTCTCTCAAAAATAAATAAATAAACTTTAAAAAATTTAAAAAGAGATTATAAAAGGTATTCTGTGGGATAATTCCTTCTGGATCTCTTGCAGAAGCCAGGTATCCCCAGCTCTTCTAAAAAACTTAAAAAAACATAATCTATTAATCTTACTACATTGCAGTTTGCAACAACTAACTGCCCTTGGCCAGGTGAACATCTCTCTCTCTCTCTGAATCTGCTTTTGCCTGTCTTTCTTCCTTCCTTCCTTCCTTCCTTCCTTCCTTCCTTCCTTCCTTCCATCCATCCTTCCTTCCTTCCTTCCTTTCCAGTCCATATGCACAAATGATTCCTATGCACCCATTATAGATGTATTGTCCTTTTCTTTCTCAATTATTTTGATTTAATTATATTGTCTCTGGTTCTTTAAAGTTATTAAAGAAAACAAACATCAAGCATTCTTACCTTCAATTTAAATGTAGTACTCAAAATTCACTGAGTTAACATCAAATGCAATAGTTAATAGGATTTCTTTAAAATGTAAAAACATTATTCAATAAATTAAAAATATATCTGAACATTTAACAACACTGAAATTGCATTTATAATAAGCTTTTTCTTCTATGTTTTCATATTCACTAAGGATATTTCATTTTAGAAATCATGTTGTCTTTATTTGAGGGAAGATATTTTATTAAAGCAATATTTTTTTCAACTGATTAATAAAATTTACTGAAAATCTTCTATGTGCTCAGCTCTGCCATAAATTCCATGGAAGTGCTGCTTAAAGAAATACTATATTTTGAAGTATCCCTTTTTAAGTTTAACACATTATAAAAACTGTATTCTATATAAATTTATAACTTATACCTCAGTAAATTTAATGTAAAAGATAGTAAATAAATGCAACTAGAATGTACTGAGACAAAAAAATCATTATGTCCAAGGAAGCCAAGAGGCATCCTTACATCCTAGTAAGTTTATATAAAAGATTGACAGAAGATGTATTCTATAGCCAAATTACTTTTAACATTTCTTTTAGGATTACAATATGGAATGCCAACTGGGAACAATTTTACAATCAGTTTGTAACATGTACAATGTTGATTTATTTCTTACTATAAGTTTTCCTGACATAATCTCTACCTTCAGCAATATAGAAAACTCTAACCTCCTTCAACATGAACAGTTGTGTATTTTGAGGATGCTCTATGGCATAATGATAAGAGCGTAGGCTTGTGGTCATTAGGTCTGGATTTGAATCCTGACTTGATAACTTTCTCTTGCATGAACTTAGACTGGGCTACTTAACCTATCCCTTCTTTGTGTATCTCTCTGTCTATGTTCTTACTGCTCTCTTGTCTCTCATTCTCTTTCTTTCTCTTTTTTTTAAATCATCTTTAAAGATTTATCTTAAAGGACTATTACAAAAAATAAAATAAATTATAAAATATTTCATACACTATTTGGCATGTACTAAATGCTAAACTATGGTAGCAAATATATGGTTATCCATTAATGCTATATAGATACAATGGAAAATTTCCATTATAAATAGCTTTTTCTTACAAGCGTGATTCTTATGTCCTGAGCTCATAGGATTCTACTGATCTTCATACCTGAATAAATATCCATCATTCTGTGAAGCAAAGAATATATGTTCTTCCTGACAAAGATTGTTTTGATCACTTCTCTCTTCATTATTTTACTTAGACTCTTTAACCATTTTGTTTCTAAAGTTCTTTTGATCAAAATGGTACTTCCTTTGGTAATATTAAATAGCTTTCTTTTAGAATTCATTATCATGTCAAATAAATATTGAGAAAAATGATGAAAAGCTTATTATTGTTAAGCCTCCTTTAATAAGATGATGGCAACTGTCCTTAATAAATCGGTTAAATAAGAATAAGTTTACTGATCATACATCCTGTCTTATATATTCGTTCTATTACAAATTTGAGGCAGTTATCACCTAATGTATTGTAAATCTTACTTATAGTAACAAATCATAAAACAACTGGATTCATTAAAAATATATTATTTTATAAAAGTTAAAGGCACTGCTAAGGTTATTCTTTTAACAGATGAGATTTCTGCTGATATGTGCAACTTAAAAGACTGTATATCAATGACTAATAAAGTGACATACAGATAGGAGAAATAACAGGAAGTTACTGGTTCTGGTAGTTTTGATAATGCCCAGTGAACAAATAGAGTAGCATTTTGAAAGGCAGCTGTCCAGGAAGTGTTTGTTCCTTATCTGTAGCTTTTAGCTCTACCTCCTTTGTGTCATTTGAGATTCTGTCTTCCAAATTGTTTGCACCATCAGATTCTTTGTGTGCTATTTCATTTTACAATTGATAAAAAATATGTCACACTAATTGGAAAAAAAGTGCTGAAGATGTTGAATATGGAATTTTGAATATGGAACATTTGCATCTGAAAAGGAAGTATGCCCATAAGGACTGAAATGTGGGAAATTTTGATAATGATCTTTTAATTATATCATGAGGCATTTTTTGTGCTTATGAAAATTTTCAAACATAGACAAAAAGTAAAAAGGATGGTCTAATGGATCCCAAATATTCATCACCCATGATCAAACAAAAATTTGATCAAATTTTTCCATCTCTGTTTCATCTATCTTTCATGCTTTTTAAAGGTGTTTTTTTCAATAAATCCCAGACATACATACATGTGCCTTTGTGCTGAGGCAGCAGGTAGGAAAAGTAGGGCAATAGGTAGAAGGGATCAGGGTACTCTTAACAGAAGAGGTGGGAAAGTCATTTCTGGAGATCTGATCTGTGACTTCTCAATGACAACCTGGAGTTGGTAACCACAAATGAGTGGTGTGAACAGAAATTAAGGGAAGCTCTAAATCAGTGATTCTCATCCTTGGGGTTTATTCTTGGGTATCACAGGTACATTTCAGAATCCTGAGAAGGGGCTTGGACTGGGTTTTAAAAACAATATTCAGCATAATACCCTTATAAAAGGAAATTTTTTAGATATATATTAGAAACTGTAGTAAAGTCAGGAGATATTTAGGTTTTTCAAATGTGCCTATGGATAAAACTAATGAAAAACAATACTTTGTATCACTTTTTTCTTAATGTATGATCCTTAGACTTTCTGTGGTCAATAAATCATGTGGAGTGTTTGTTAAAATACGCATATCCCCCCAGACATGGCATCAAAATCTCTAGTGATGAGACCTGATATTCTGTATTTAATAAGCTCTAGACTGATTCCTATTCATGGGCAGCTTAATTATGGAAAAATAAGTGTGGGGAGGGATCGGTGGTTCCCAAATCTCTGGTCACAGTCCTGGGTCAGGCTGGCTACCTCATTATGTTCTGAGAAGCTTACAAAGCACAAATTCCTACACTCCACTTCTAAAAATTCTGATTCTGAAAGTCTGGATGAGATTCAGGATCTTACTAGGTAATTTTGATATACAGCCAGGTTTAGAAATCCTGGAATTAAATGACCAACATCTAAGATTCTTTACAACTCCAAAAGTCAGTGATTCTTTGTATTATTACCAAGATATCAAGATCCTGTCCTTGATAATAGATTTAAAATTGCCAGGACTTGCATCGTCCATAAAATAGAAGTTAGTTGTCGATTACAAGAAGAATCATTTTAAATATACTAAGGTTTCTTGCTAGTATTAGAGAAGAGACCTGGTACAAAATGATCAGATCCTATATTCATGTAAAACTCTGCACATGCATATGCTATGTGTCACCAGATTCCCAAAAGCCATGGTACATCTAAATCAGGCATTAGGATGGAAAGGAAGGAGGTGGAGTCAGGGAGAAAGTTTTCAGGCCAACTCTGCACAAAACATAGTGTTATAACTTTGAAGCTCTTTTTCAATCTATGACCCATTATACTCTCTCTCCTTCATTCCTCCATCATGGGAAAACCCCTACAGGTTGCCACAGTTTTGATGACCATCTGTCTTCCAACCAAGATGGTGGAAAAAGCAAAAACGTGGTGAATCTTGGAGCAATCCGACAAGGCATGAAGCGCTTTCAATTTCTGTTAAACTGCTGTGAGCCAGGGACAATTCCTGATGCATCCATCCTGGCAGCTGCTTTGGATCTTGTAAGTTGTTAGAAGAATTTGCCCACTCTATCTCCCATTACAATTAATAATGCTAATGGAGGAAAGCCTGAGTCCCTAATCTTAACCCTATCTGTGGAGTTATTTTTTTTTAATTAAGGCTTTATTATAGTTTTCAGAGGACAAATCTTTCAAAACCTCCTTGTTTAAGCTTATTTATAGGTATTTTATTATTTTGCATACAATTATAAATGGGATTGTTTTCTTAGTTTCCCTTTCTGCTACTTCATTATTAGTGCATAGAAGTGCAACAGATTTCCATATATTAAATTTGTTTCCTGTGACTTTACTGAATTTATTTATCAGTTCTAGTAGATTTTTGGTGGAGTCTTTAGGGTTTTCTATATATAGCATTATGTCATCTGCAAATAGTAAAAAGTTTACTTCTTTCTCCAATTTGGATGCTTTCTTTCTTTTTCTTGTCTGATTGCTATGGCTAGGACTTTCAATACTATGTTGAATGAAAATGACAGTGGACATTCTCATCTTGTTCCTAATCTTAGAGAAAAAGCTCAGTTTTTCACCATTGAGTATGATGTCAGCTATGGGTGTTTTGTGTATGGCCTTTATGATGTTGAGGAATGTTCCCACTAAACCAACTTTGTTGAGAGTTATTTTCAAGAATGAATGTTGTACTTTGTCAAATGCTTTTTCTACATTTATTCAGATGATCGTATAGTTTTTGTGGGTTTATTTTTTTGTTTGCTTTTCTCAGCACTAATGGCAAAAGGAGGAAGAAAGGTGGTGAGATGAAAAAAGAAAAGGACAAATTTTAATAAATATGCACTGGGAAGTAGACTGTATAGCATTATGATTAAAAGGATATGAGGGCTTTAGAATCTGACTACCTGGATCAAAATCACTCTAACATTTACCAGACAAACTTCTGTAAAATGAAAGAGTAATAATAACATACCTATCTCCTCAGGCTAGTGTGAGGATTAAATGAAGCATTAAATAGAAAGCCTTCATCACAGTGCCTGGTAAGATAACTGTTCAATAAAGTAGGTCATTATTATTATTTTGTTATTATTAGTTTTAGGTTTGTCATGTATTAGTACTTAAACATCTCTGAGTCTTTGTTTAATTGTCTATCAATTGGAAGAAAGATATGAAGGATCAATTTAAATTAATTGTGCAGAAGTGCTTTGAACTTCATGGTATTATATACACAGGTAAGGGTTTAAGGAATATAAAGTGAATCTTCTTTAGAAAGGGCTTCTGCCAGGTAAACTAGGCCCAGATATGAGTTTTGAACTCAGTCTCTCAACTTCCTTTATTTATCTCTGGTTTAATAAATTCTTCATACACTGTGTAAATTCTGGGTACTCACTACCAGATAAGCATCAACAATAAAAGTCTTTTATTTTCTCTTTTAAAAAATACAAACTAAAATAGACTGTTTTTAAAACAAAAAGCTTTAAGCCTGCCTATAAATGATCTGTTTTCCAGATTTTGTAACACAGGAATAACTGATCATTGGCCACCCATATTTTACCTTTGAAAATAATCCAAGTCTAATCATGTGATTTATGACATTTTTTGGGTGACATTTGCAGCTTTTGCTCTCAGGATAGTGACTAGCAAGAGAGGTGGTTTCATTTAAGCCTGAAACACAAATACCACTGTAATCACCCAAAATGATAACTTGTTGTATAAGATTTTTCAGCCAGTTCCCCATTCCCAGATATTGGTCATTGTGAATATTTATATATTCCAAAATGTTCAATATGTATTGATGTCTGCTTTGGTGACTAGTAAATGTGAAGAATCATGAGCCTCCAGGAGAGCTGAGGCTGGTGACAATTAATCAAAAATCAAGTGCCTGTCTAAAGCAAGAGTTTGACAAGGCAAGGAGCCAATCCCTTGTTTTTTAAGTGGGAGAATGGTAACTAGCCTGCCACCCCTTTGAGTTGTGCAATGATGTTTTTTAATCACTATTGACCTATTCCAAAAGGAGCAGATTAAAATAAACAAATGTAACAAATTCATAAGAAAAGGAGAAACAATGGAACATTCACATAAGGAGTAAGTATATGAACAGCCAGTTCATCAAAAATATTAACACCCAATTAAGTATGTTCCATCTTATTTGCACTTAAGAAGTGCTCATTAACGTGTCCATAAATTCCTATATTCTAACTATCAAATGATTAGAAAGTGTTGACAGGGAATAAAATGTCAGACACCACTACATGATGGTTGGTTAGTGGTGGAAGCAGCAGGATTTGATTAAGAATAGAAGGAAGTCAGAATAACAGGGTAATAATGAGATGGTGGTAATGGGGAATGGAACACTCCTTGGCCCCTCCCTGCATAGTAAATAATTTTAAAGTGGATATTGTCACAGAGGAGGGGCAGTTCTCTGCATGTTAATTATATCAAGTGGCATGAGTGGTGGAATTAAAAAGTGGCTTAAAAGATATGGCCCAATGTGGCTTAAAAGATACTCATCATATAATTAATTAATTCTACCAATATCTATTGAGAGCTTCCCATGTACCAAGCATGGTGCTAGCTGTTAATAATGATGCAACAAAACAACTTCTTTTGAACCTTTCTTGCTGAAGATTGTATTTGCCTAGTGATCTGTATTCCAGCCTTCTTAATGTACAGCATTCTAGGGTAGATAAACTAATGATTAACATTTATTGTGTGCCTACTGTTTCCAAATGAAAAAAAGACTGAAGCTCAGAAAGACCAACTAACAGTCCAAGGCTACACAGCTAGCAAAGGATAGAGCCAGATTAGACCTCTGTGTGTCTTTAAAGACTGTATTTTGGTTGTCTCATTAAAAAATTATGTGAGATAACTATAGGAACTTATTTTAAAACATGCAAAAGTAATAAATTCTGTATTTTATACATGATAAATGTAAGTAAGAAAGTAAAGATGACAGAAGTTAGTTGAACTCACAGTAACAATTATGCATTAGCACTTTACAGGTAGGTGGTTTAAGCTGTAATGTTCCAAAGGTACCATCATATCTATTTTCGTGTCAATCTTAAAGTCATAGCTACTTTGGGAGATTTTTAGACAAGATGGGGCATCAAATTTCTCAAGCAACTGCCTAATGAGATTATGGAAAATGATAATAACAAACCATATTATTTCACATTTTTGAAAAATTGGTAGAAAGATGATATAGACATAGCTGTCCATACAACTTGGAAAATGATGGCATGATAACATTTAAACAGCTATTATGAATTTTAATGGTCCAAAAGCATTTGAATCCTTTAAAAAGTTTCCTTTATACACGAATACATGATGAACTCATAATCAGAAAATATAGGAGTTTTTCTTTAAAGATTCACACCACATATTCACTCTCTAAACCAGTATTTTTTTTTAATGTTTATTCATTTTTGAGAGAGAAGACAGAGCATGAGTGGGAAAGAGGCAGAGAGAGAGGGACACACAGAATCTGAAACAGGCTCCAGGCTCTAAGCTGTCAGCACAAAGCCCGACACAGGACCTGAACTCACAAACCATGAGATCATGACCTGAGCCAAAGTTGTAACGGACTGAGACACCCAGGGGCTCCACTAAACCAGTGATTCTTAATATTTTGGAGACATAGACTCTTTTAGAATTGGATTAAAGCTCTGGAAATTTTCCCAAGAGAAGTGCACTTGTAGACAAAATTTAACAAATAATATTAGAAGGTTTATGGACTCCCCGCAAAACCCATCCATGAAAACAAAACTATTAAGAATTAAATCTCAATTAATGCATTATTACTGGCAAATGAAACATTTTAGTCAAGTAATTGGACTGATTACTTTTATTAACAATTATTGGTGTTATGAAAACAGAATAATTGCTTCCTATATGTAATATTTAGGAATTGTATAAGATATGTAGGCATGGGAGAAATATGAGGCTTGTCACAAAGAGAGCATTTAGAGACTTGAAAAATAATCCCAATAGAACAAATGAATACTGGTTTCTGAACGTAGATTATTTTAAGAGGAATACTGATCAATACTTTGATAATCCAGTCTCTTTGCTGTTGACATTTCATCCCCTCCTACCAAAATGGTTTCATACCTATTTGATTTCCAACTGCTATAATGCTTAGTTTTCAAGGAGATGAGGTTACAGGGGTTTCCAGATACAAGTACACTCTTCCTGCCTGTAGCTTGACTCCTACCCCTAAGTTGGGCTGAATCCCACTGGAAACTTAAAGTGTATTTTACTTCCCCCAAAATATGGCTATTGCCAGATAGTTACCAGACCACTAGATTCTCTTTTCTTCCTTTCCTTTGGAACCTACTCTGGCCCTGCTTGACCTTCTCAATCTTATAAATCTCATGGTAAGAAATAAAATAAAGGGGATTGATGTTTATAAGCAGTGTCTTTGAGCCTCAAAGAAAAGAAGCATTTTCTGATCATTGTAGATGTCCAGTGATGGGGTAGCTCCACTGAGAAGTGATCAGTTCTTTGTCACTAGACTGGATTCAATGGGGGCCACTGTACAGAGGGGCCACAAGAAGTGGGTGGTTTGTATGATTCCCTTTCATACCTGAGTCTGTGATTCGAGGTCAAGGCCAAGGAGTATACAGAGGTCAGAGGTCACAATTCCAGATATCAGAATCAGTAAAGGTTTAAAGGAGTGTGGTAGTCTCCATTATCAGACAAAGAATCTAGGTAGAGCTCATTGAATAAAAGGGAGAGGTAATGATGGTGGCAGTAGTGGATAACCATAGTAACATTTTCATTATACTTGATAGTTTATAAAGCACTTTCATATTTATTACCTTGTTCACATGAGAGAAAAGGAACCAGCTCAGGGAACAGTCCCCAACTAAGGACACAACTTAAATCCAGTTTCTCAAGTACGGAAAAGTGAAGGAACGGATCACTGATGAATTGTGACAAGCATCCTGAGGAAGGGGAACAGAGCTGTGTGTCCTGTGTGCTTGACTCAAGGTAGCCTTCAGTGTTTACTGTCATTTGCCCAGGTATGACAACTGCATACCTGTTCATCTGGGTTAAGAGTTTCTTGGAATTACTCTAACTTTCACAAATGCCCTCCACTAAATGTATTTTTAGCTTTGTTTCCTCTGTATTTGGCTTCACTTAATATCTGATTTCATCTTCCTCCTGGCTTTCAGAAATGTCTCACTGTTAAAATATGTCTTACGTGTTTTACAATGCATTTGTGGTTTTTGTCATATAGGTATAATTGTGTGAATATGGATAGAAATTTCTATCAAGTAGAAAGATGAATATAGAAATATCTGTATTTCTACCATATAGAAATATGAATATAGAAACATAGAGAGAGGTAGGTATAAATATAAATGACATAGATGGATAGATTGCTGATTGATAGATACACAGATGAGACCCAGATACAGATATGGATATAGGCATACTTCTTGATTCTGCCATTTCACCAGATAGGATTTGGGAGAGGAGGGAAAGACAAATGTGTTCATTTCATCATCACAATCCATTCCAACACTTTCTCCCTTCTCTCCTTTATTGTTTGCTTCTGTTGGATGATGCATTTATTTTTAAGTGCAGCTTAAATACACTTTTTGCATTATGATGTAATTTTTATTTCAGAAGTTTTCACTGTTTTATCGCCTTAATCATAGATTGTAAATGTGACTTTTTCAAATTTGCAATTTTCTTCAGAATTAAAAAGTATCATTAAATGAAAGAAATGTTAGAGATGTCAACATTCCAAGTCTTTCTGCAGGTTTGGTTTTAAACAATTCTCTTGTCGTTATTGCTCTGACTACTCAACTTGGGGATAATTGGTTTAATTTTAAGTCCAGCACAGCTCTGCCTCACGCTCTTTCTTTTTAGTACAAATTTAATAGACACAACTGTAAAGCATTTTAGAAAAGACATGTTTTAGAAAAACCTCATTTGTCTCCAGGTTTATGTAATCTGCAAGCACAAAAATAGAAAAATTAAACAGTTCTAACGAAAGGCACTTCTGTCTGTTTTCTGTATCGTTCAGATGAAATATTGTGTCCTTTTTTAGTCAGTTAAATATATAACATGAACAGACATAGTGATCTCTAATTTATGAGCATGAATAACACTAGTAATAATGTCTTTTGCATTAGGAGAAATTCCAAGAAGGCAAGAAAGTCAGTGATATTATAGAATTCTCTCTGGTCTGGGATGGAGAAAACCTAATTCTTGGTAAATTACATAGCCTTATAAATAGATAGCTTTAGGAACGATTGTATAATTTTTTCTCCAACTGAGGCACTTTGGAGAGTGAAAGGGGATGCTATCAAGAATTATACCAGTTAAGCAGAATAAACTGGAAGTCTTTGGGAGAAAACGAAACACTGGTTCCCATAGATATAGTCACACTTTCAGGTTCACTGCATCGAATTTGATCCACACAGGGCTTCCCATCATAAGACTACTTGGTGATCAATGCAGATTAGCTTCTTTCAGGGAAGTAGGAATATACATGCCTACGAGGAACTATCAAAGTGAAATCATATTGTGTTCTCTTTTGAATCATAAGAAAGGTTGAAATAATTCAGTAATAACCAAACTAAATCATGAAATTATTCACTTGATTCTAGTGCTATTTCTATATTATTGAATTTTTTAAAAGATCCTAAGTATGAAATGTAGCATAAAAGTAATGTATATCATAAACACGAAGAGTTGAAGGGGAAAAAAAGTTTTAATGTCACATATCCACCACTACCTTAAAATAGGACATTTCCAGTTTTTTAAAGTTGCTTGGATTCCCTTCCCTAATCATATACTCCCAGAAGACCCTGCTCTCTTGAACTTTATTTTATCTTTCCTGTGCTTTCTTTATTTTACCACATGCACTTGTATCTCTAGGAAATACATTGTTTCTTTTTGTTTTGTTTGCCTAGTTCTAAAATTCATTTAAATTAAATTATACCATCCTCTTTTTGTTCCATGTTTCATTTGAGTTCACCTTTGTTGATGCTTTAGCATTAATACAATCACTTTCACTGGTGAATGATGTTTGTTTGAATATGTCAGTTTACATATCCATTCAATGTTAGATGGACATTTTTATTTTTCAAAATTTTCACTATTTTGAACAATGCCTTCATGAGTGTTACTGCATATGGGCCTTGATTTACAGTTTTCAAAATACATGCGTGGGTGGCATTACTGAATCATAATTTTACTATAGGATACCAAAGTGTATTTCAAAGTAGTTGCAACAATTACTGGCACCAACATTGTAATAAAAGCTGCTGTTTCTCTGTGCTCTTGTCTTGAATTGTCCAACATTTTTATCTTTACCAGCCTGATGAATTGAAGTAACAACACTTTATATTTCAACCTAAAATCTGAAATGTCTTCTTATACCATTTACCATTCACGTTTCACTTTGGCAAAAGATCCCATGTGTTTATTTTCTCTTTTTTGGAGGATTATTTAAATTTTGTTGAGGATTTTAAAAGGATGTAGATATTGTCAATTATAATCCATTTTCTGTTCCCTACTTTGTGGCTTATTTTCATTTTATTCCTTATACTAAATTTTAATAAAGAGAAAATTTTAATTTGATTCATTAAAATTTTCTTTATGGCTAGCAGCTTTTTAAACAGATTTTTAAAGAAATTACAAGGCAATAAATATATTCTTATTTTTTCTTATAAAAGTTTTAAAGTTTGCATTACACACTGAAGTCCTTAGCTAGAACTTACCATGTGATTGGTATAAGATAGGACATTGTTTTCTTAATCCTTTTTTATCCACATGGAAAATAATTATCCTAGCATAATATATTACTAGTTCCTACTTTATTCTCTGATGTGCGGAGAATTCATTTCATTTATTGCTTTGAATTCATAGTATTATCTTAATTATGTGTCAGATTTCCATATATGCATGAGTGTAATTTTGAGGGTTTCTGTTTTTGTTTTTTGTTCTATTCCCCTTGTACCCTAAGTTAAACTACTCTGTTTTAATAGCTAGAACTTTTAATGTCACCTAAGCTATTTATGGCTCTTTGTTCTTCCGTGTGAGTTTTATAATTAGGTTGTCAGGTTTCATAAAAATACTTTGATTTATTCTTGGAATTATATCAAGTCCATAGATAAATATAGAGATAACTGAAATTCAAATTGAAATTCAGTTCTTAATTGGTTAGTCAAAAGTTCTACTTCCTTCTGAATCAATGTAATTTTAATTTTTTTAGTAATTTGTCAATTTCACCTACATTTTCATGGGTTTTTTGGCATAAAATTTATCATAGCATTTTCTTATTAGCTCTTAATCTTTGTAGTATCTGTAGTTATTCTATGTTTTTATTTCTAAAATTGTGGGTTTTTTTCTTGTTTAGGCTTGCCAGATATTTCTCAATTTTATTAGTTTTTTTTTTTTTAATGGCCTTGTTGATTCTGTGTTATCTTTGTTCTCAAATTCATTACATCCTGCTCTTTATTTTCTTCTCTGGTTTTGAATTCATTGTATTTTTTTTTAGCTTATTGGCTGATTGCTGAGCTAATAATTTCACTTTTTCTTTTCAAAACTGATCATTTAGCTATTAATTTCCCTCAAATACTACTTTAACTACACACCATAAATTTTGATAAGCTGTATTTTTGCTACAACTTATTTTTAAGTAATTTTTAATTTCTCTAATCTTTTTTTTTTTGACCCATGGGCTATTTAGATGTGTATGTGTGTGTTTCAGTTTATAAATACCAAGGTTTTATTAGGCATCCATTTGCTATTGATTTGTAAGTTTGTTTTTACATACTGATTCTTTGGAATTAATGGAGACTTGTTTTATGAACTATAACATTATCGATTTTCATAAATGTCCCATTTGTGGTTGAAAAGCATGTGCAGTCTCCAGTTCTTAGGTGTAGTATTTTATATTCAAATCTCCATTCTTATTTACTTCTTACTGTTTGATATGTTGATTACTAAGTTGTGGGGTTTTTTAAATTTAAATTTTATGTTTTATTTTTAAAAATTTACATCCAAATTAGTTAGCATATAGTGCAACAATGATTTCAGGAGTAGATTCTTTAATGCCCCTCACCCATTTAGCCCATCCCCCCTCCCACAACCCCTCCAGTAACCCTCAGTTTGTTCTCAATATTTATGAGTCTCTTCTGTTTTGTCCCCCTCCCTGTTTTGTTTATTATTTTTGTTTCCCTTCCCTTATGTTCATCTGTTTTGTCTCTTAAAGTCCTCATATGAGGGAAGTCATATGATTTTTGTCTTTCTCTGACTAATTTCACTTAGCATAATACCCTCTAGTTCCATCCACGTAGTTGCAAATGGCAAGATTTCATTCTTTTTGATTGCCGAGTAATATTCCATTGTATATATATACCACATCTTCTTTATCCATTTATCCATTGATGGACATGTGGGCTCTTTCCATACTTTGGCTATTGTTGATAGTGCTGCTAGAAACATGGAGGTGTATGTGTCCCTTCGAAACAGCACACCTATATCCCTTGGATAAATGCCTAGTAGTGCAATTGCTGGGTTGTAGGGTAGTTCTATTTTTAGTTTTTTGAGGAACCTCCATACTGTTTTCCAGAGTGGCTGCACCAGCTTGCACTGCCACCAACAATGCAAAAGAGATCCTCTTTCTCCGCATACTCGCCAACATCTGTTGTTGCCTGAGTTGTTAATGTTAGCCATTCTGACAGGTGTAAGGTGGTATCTCATTGTGGTTTTGATTTGTATTTCCCTGATGATGAGTGATGTTGAGCATTTTTTCATGTGTCGGTTGGCCATCTGGATGTCTTCTTTGGAGAAGTGTCTATTCATGTCTTTTGCCCATTTCTTCACTGGATTATTTGTTTCTTGGGTGTTGAGTTTGATAAGTTCTGTATAGATTTTGGATACTAAGTTGTGTTTAAATCTTCACACTGATGGCAAATTTGATGGCATTTATAGTTGTAGTTCTGACAATCTATATTTATTTAGTAGCAGTTTAGAACTATGGCAAGTATCTAGTGCTATGAGCCTTTTATCACTAGCTAGTGACCCAGTTTATTTTTAGTAAGATAGATTTCTCTCTGATTCCAATACAGATGAAATCATTTTATTAGGTTAACATTGGCTTGGTATGTCCTTTTGCCAATAATTTACTTTCAACTTTCTATATGTTTGTGTTTTAGGTATGATTCTCATAAAAAAATACACTGAATTTTTTATACTACTTTAACAACCTTTCCCCTGGAAAATTTAGTACCTTTGCACAGATTAATGATTGCTGATATAGATTAACCTCACTTTTTTTTTTGCCTATTTATCACACATTTTCATTATTTCATTGTATATGTGTTCTTATTTCTATTTTATATCCTCTTTTAGATTGTGATGGATTTAGTTTTATTTCTATTGATTTGGTTTGGTTTGGTTTAGCTTTGTTTTATTTATTTTCCTTCACTAGATTGGAAATTATTGTATTCTGTTTTTATTTTTTTTAATTACATATTTCAATAAATGAAGTCTATAATTAGTATCCATACTATTCCCTCAAACAGTAAAATACTGTAGAGGATTTTAACCCCAACTATTGTTCAAGATTTAGTTCCAGCTTGTTTTTGTTTTAACATTGACAAAGCAGACAATATTTTTATTGATTTTCAGGAAAATTATTTTTGAATGTACCCAAAAGCTTAGCATATTCTCTGCTCCCCATTTCTCCTTGAATCTCATACATTCTTCCTAGGATCCATGTTCTTCTGAAGGTGACCTTTCAGAAGTTTCTTTAGTGATGATCAATTGGCAGTAGCTCTCACAACTACAATTTACTTGAAAATGTCTTTATTTTGATCTCATTCTTGAAAGATACTTTTGGGGCGCCTGGGTGGCTCAGTTGGTTAAGTGTCCAACTTCAGCTCAGGTCATGATCTCGCGGTCTGTGGGTTCGAGCCCCGCGTCGGGCTCTGTGCTGACTGCTCAGAGCCTGGACCCTGTTTCAGATTCTGTGTCTCCCTCTTTCTGTGACCCTCCCCTGTTCATGCTCTGTCTCTCTCTGTCTCAAAAATAAATAAACGTTAAAAAAAAAATGAAAGATACTTTTGCTGGAATTATAATTACAAACTAACATTTTCTTTCTGTACCTCAAAGTTCTTATCCCATTCTTTTCTGACTTTATCAACATTCATTTAAGTAATATGCATAATCTAATCTGTCTCCCTTAATTGCTTTTAACACTTTCTTTTTATTGTTGATATTTTGCAGTTTCACTAAGATGTTTCTAGCTCATTTTTCTTACTTTAGGTTCATAAAGCCCCTGAATCATGTACTTGGCATATTATATATGTTCTGCAAATTGTTCAATTATTATCTCTTCAAAACTTCTATCTTTCACATTTTATCTAATCTTTAGTTCTATGAATTAAAAAGGTATATGATAGATCTTATTGTTTTATCCTCTGTTTTTGACAATTTCTCTTTCATATTTTTCATTTCTTTGTTTCTTTCAATCTATATCCTGTGTTGCTGAGATATGTCTTCCATTTCACATTTTCTCTTTTCAACTTTGTCTAATCCCATGGTTCTAAGCCGCAAGAAATTTTACCCAACAAGGGACACTTGGCAATGTCTGGAAGAATTTTTTATTGTCACACTGGTGGTTGCTACTCGAATCTCGTGGGTAGATAACAAAAATGCTGACAAACATCTCCTAATACATAGTGCACCCTCTGTAAAGAAAGAATTATCTGGCCCAAATGGTGATAGTGCTAAAGTTGAGAACACTTGATCTAATCTGTCTTTTAATCTATACACTGAGTTTGAAATTTCGAGTACTACTTTTTATTTGTAGAAGTTTTATTTGATCCTTGTTTTAAAACTACCAGGTCAACTTTGATAACCTATTTCTTCATCATACATTTCAATATCCACATTAATCTTTAGATGTATCTGATACCATACAATTCCAATAACTCCTGTCTTTGTGAGTTTGATTCTATACTTTGTTGTTTCTGCTCTTACTCACGGTAGATTTTTAAATGTATTTGTTATGTGAACTTAACTTCTTGAGATTTTATCTGTGAGAATTCTTTAAGACCTGTATTAAAAGCAGTGTTATTTAGCAGATCAGCAATATCAGCATCATCTGTGCACATGTTTGAAATGCAAATTTTTGGGCCCTCAATATATCTCCTGAATCAGAATCTTTGGGATGGGACCAAAAAAAATCTATTTTTGTCTATATTCCCCAGTGACTCTTATTCACACTTAAGTCTGAAGATTTGAGAAGTACTGATGTAAAATATTCCTCCAGAGAGGATTTCCATTTCCTTTCTCAGGCATGGAAGCAGCACTAACGTAAGATTATTTTTAAATGATCTTTTTAGTGGTCAAGGAGCATGGAAGTCATACCCATTCTAGTCCAAACGTATACAAAAACATGGGATTTTGATTAGGAGTTCTCATAAAATAATCTTTTTTGTTTTGTTTTTTGTTTGTTTGTTTATTTCTGTTTTACCCAGAGCCAGAGCCAAGTCTTTTCAGGCAAACCTACTTCTGCGGGGTAGATCTTTTTCTTATTCATTCACTGAACATAAGTCACACCTGGGATCTTGGCTTTATGTAGGAATGAATGAACTTTCCTCCCACTCTGCTTGGGCCCAGACATTTAACTCATGGCCCATTGAAAACCCAGGGTCTGGCCTCTCCACAGTCAGTAGAAACCCTCAGGGTAATTATTCCTATGCTTGCTCTCACCCCTTTCTTTCCCCCACCCAAAATAATACTTTCTTGTAATTTCTTCTCTCCAGCAGTCCATTATCTCATGTTAGAAACAAAAGAAAGACAAAATGAAAACTTTGGGGGATATTTTATCCAGTATTTTTAGAAGTCTAAACCAAAGGAAGTTTGTTTCTACACGTAATCCATCAGATTGTCAGAAACAGAAAACTTTATTTAATTTTTATAATACCCAAAATTTTAGTGTGATATGACTAACTGTTAAAATGACTAGCCATCTAGACCATATACTAAAATATAATGCCTGCCTCTAGCCTGATAACCAAATGATTTCAGTTGCCCACAGCTACTGTGGAAATGAGCAAGGGCAGAGACAGCCTGTCAGTTACTTACTGATCTCAGTCAGGCAGAGAATTCAATATAGGCTAAGTAATAAATACTGACTCACAAGCACATATCCTCTAGCAAACGAGGTTCCAATGCACATTAGAACCCACAATAACTGCTTATTCCCATTGGTTTTAAATAAATAGGTACCCTATGCCAGCAAGAGCTTTATATTTTATTGTAAGGCAATAAAAATATTATGTAATTCCCCAGGGGCCAATATAAAATATTCAGTCTTTTAAAACAGTTAGTTCCTGTCCAGTGTTTTTTATATGAGTTTTCAGAATCAGTTAGGTTTCTTCTCACATAATAAGTTTAGATATAGTCCTTCAGGGAAAGAAATGTATTGCAATTATAACCTTCAATTAACCATCATATCTTGGTAACAATATTTTCTAAGTCCCCAGGCAAAATAAAGCACAGCTGCTTGAATTAGTGTTCCAATTCTCTCCTTTACTTTCATAAAGGAAACATTCAATATACATAATGATCTTAGAAAATGCAGGAAAAGTGACAAAGGAAGTCAAGGAGAAGCAGCCAACCCTTGAAGTTTTCTAGTCATAGAATGTTAGAGAAATCCGTGCTGCATAATGACATTCTTATGACATTTTGTAGCTCTAACTAAATAGCTTTGTAGTCATTGCAGAGAACACCTTATATAAGAGTGAACCATGTGAAATTGTTAGTATTCAACTATTTTTGACCTTCAAACTTATAAATTCCATAAGATTTCACTGAATATTTTAGGTTAATCTAATCTTCCCAGTTAAAATTGGCTCCTGCCTTGTCTAGGACTATAAGGTTATGCAACAATTGAATTGAAGCTACTCTTTGGCATTACAAAACATAAAAAGGTAATCTAGCAGACATGCTAATAAGACAGAAATTTAAATACGCCTACTTTTCTTTCAGGACCACCAGTAAAAATTCTCTGTGGTATACCAATGGTATCAAATTTTGTTTAGATGTTCACTTTTGACTATGCTCTGATACTCTGTGGTTTTCATCCATGCAGCGTTCTTCTGATTCATTTTTCTCCATTTGTGCTGTTGTTCTGTGTGATGTGAGTCCATCCCTATCCATTCTGTCATGTCTCCATTTTTTGCTGCTTCTTCAGATTGCGCTGAACTGTAAGAGGTAAGCTCCATCAAAAAGAGGAAAAATTGACTCTTCTCTATGTCCAGGAAGAATTCTTTTTGTCCAAGGTATTCTAGAACTCTGCCCCTAAAATCAATACTTTCTAAACTATACTCTGAAAGGAATTTATAAGGAAAATAATTCCCTATAGCCACACCCCACCTAAAATGCCTTGAAAGCTCTTTCATACACGTTGTGAAGTCAGTACTTAATGCTAAGTATCTTCTACCAGGATGCACAGTAGAGTCCTTAGCTTTGTAGAGTCCTCAACAACTTCCTCAATTGTCTGTATAGTAAGATATATACTACAATACCCCCAGAAAGTGGTATTATTCAGTGTCATCTTGACTATAGTATTTCAAGTCTGCTTTCATCCACCAGGTTGATGAGGATTATAATAAAAAGGCAATGTTTGAGTTACTCTATGTCCTCATCCCTTAATGCAGATAGTGACATTTCCAAAAGTTACCTACTTTTACAGTTAACATGGATCAAATTCATCAGATAATAATCAACCCTCCTTTTCATGTTGTGCTATATAGTTAATGGGAATTATTTTCATACTGATCTCGATTCCATTTCCAAACTTTAGATTAGGATTTCCTAGGGCTGATAACTGGTAATATCTGAGTTTTATTATAACTAGTTTTTGTGAACAGAAAATCAAAATTGCTTTTCATTCCAAATGCCCTGAGCTTTCTAAGCTTTCTTCTGAAGGAGGCAAGCCAATGTACATAGGAAAAACCACAAAGCACAATTTGGATTTTTCATTCATCTATTATTAATCTTTTCAGTGTCATCTAATAGTTAAGGGCAATAAAAAGATCCTCTGCCCCATACATTTGAGTTAGGCTAATTTTCGACCTTGGTAATTCTGTAGGAGCCAGGGTTTACAACATAATGCCACCCTAACAGTGGTTCTGTCTTCCTGTCATTAAGCAATGAATCCCATTGCTTTATATTGGGAATGTGTCAAAATTTGATGGGTTGACAACAAATTCACATGACTCACCTTGCCTTCCAGACTGCCATCCATTTTTACAAACAGATGTTAAAGCCTTTTCCAGACACAGATTAGCATATCTGAGATATGTAGTAAAATAAATATTTAATACAAGAAAAGAGCATAGACGTTTAATCTGTATGTTATGGTACCCCAATACTGATAGGTTTAACGCAGAAAATCATTTGACCCTCTCAATCTCGTCTTTCTATTCCTGTGACCTACTACCAAATCTTGGCAC
This sequence comes from Acinonyx jubatus, assembly GCF_027475565.1. Classification (NCBI taxonomy): domain Eukaryota; kingdom Metazoa; phylum Chordata; class Mammalia; order Carnivora; family Felidae; genus Acinonyx; species Acinonyx jubatus. Next base: position 191,705,454 of record NC_069381.1, read on the forward strand.
CAATGCAGTGGATGATAGATTTTCATCATTAGTGTCCACTTTTTTTTTTAATGATAGGTTCTCACCATTAATGTTCATCTGGTACTCTACCTTTCTGCATAGGTTAACTTTGCATGTAGTATCGATGCATCATATGCTTTGTGATATTAAGTTCCTACATAAATATATTTCTTATCAGAACTCTTGATGGCTTCCTTTAAGTTGTGGACAATGAGAAAATGCTTAAAGGGCTAACTTACTAGAATCATTCAGTGTGTTTGAGATACTGTGGTATTCAAAGAATGAAGTAACCAACTCTGCCTAAGAGGAGAAACATTAAGAAAGGCTTCTTAGAGGAAGTAACTAAACTTATTAGTAAAAGTGGGAATTTACAAGATGGGAAAAAGGCTTAACAGCTCCACAAATCATGGAAACAACATGTGAAAAGGTGTAAGATGTCATATTTAAGGGACTGTAACCTGTTCGATATAGTTAGACCATAGAGTACTTGATACAGAGATAGAAAGGGAGATGAACCAGATAACAAAGGTTGAGTATCTTTATTCGTGTTATGACTGAGATGGATGGAGCCTATAATAAATTTTAAATAGGAAAATGATATGATCATATATTTGTGTTTTAGAGAGTAACGTTACATGACTTTAATGCCCCATTTAAAAAATATGACTTTCTATACACATTGTAGAAATCATCTTTGTCAAGATTTATCTGTGTATATATTAAGACAATGCAGGTACCAAAGAGGAACTAGCAACAATTTGTACATTAGAAAGGCCTGGTATTGAATCCTGTGTTCACCTCTTCCCAGCTGTATGATCGTAGAAAAATTATGCCTCATTTTTGAAAACATTGAAATGAGGATATTATTTCTAGTCTAGAGGTTTGTTATTATTATTCAGAATGACGACTCATAAAAGCTAATCAACATATAATTGATACTCTCTATATATTAGCCCCTATTTTAATATTGTGGATTAATGAATCATTAAGAATATTATTGTTTGAAATGTTGAAAAGCATTGGTTACTAATCAGCTTATGGCTATTAGGTAACTCTGAGTTGATGGCCAGTATTGTGATGCATTTTTTTAAACTGGCTCAAGTTAAATATACACATTGTTGATGTATGTACTTTTTGTTACCTGTTGACCTTCTATGGGAATGTTCCTTTATTTATTTATTTATTTATTTATTTATTTATTTATTTATTTTATTTTATTTAATTTATTTTAGCTTGTGAAGATTTCAGTAGGTAGATGATCCTTACTAGTTTCTTGGTATTAACTGAAAGTTGTTTCTTCTTTTCTTTTTTTTTTAAGCACATCTTGACATGACAAGATGGAACCATATTTCTCTTTTTTTGAATAAATGCTCTGTTTTTCATTTATCAATTGAATAATTTCCTCTTTGTCAAACATTTTCAATTGAAACCATGCCCATTTAAGCAGAATTTTATCTGTTATTCATCACAAAGTAAGGGGGACAAAAGACTAACTCAACAAAATCTAATAAGCACTTCCTTTTCTTACTAGCCAAAATGTGCAGGAACAGTTGTACTTCTTTGGAGTGTGTGGATGGTCATAGATAACATTATCATTGGAACAAGATCACTATTGATTCCCTTGATTAACATAAGACTAGTTCTAGAAATTGAATATTTGTTTGCTTTGGGTTAAAATTTTAGGTTTAACAAAAGCTTCATATTAAAAAACTCCTTTGAACATTATCTCACTCTCCTATGCAAATCCCAGCTGCCTCTTAAATATGCAATGATAAAGTCATAAAATTACTTGAGATTCTTCAAAAGGGGAAAGCTAAACACAGAAATCTACTTAAAATGTCTAATTCTTCAGTATGCAAATTTGCCTTCAAAGATTCATTTTCCAGAATTCCCACTACTGTTAACCATGCTACTACCAGTCTGCACTCTGGGAAATATGACAAACCTAAATCAAGACATGGAGACTAAAATAAACTAAGAGTACTTAGTAATTCCCTTTAAGGTCGGCCTATTGCTCATTAATCCGACATCATTCTTTCCTCCACAACCGTCCTCAGGAAGCTCCTGTGGTAGCCAGAGCAGCTCTGTTTCTGGAATGTGCCCGTTTTGTTCACCGCTGCAACCGCGGCAACTGGCCAGAGTGGATGAAAGGGCATCACGTGAATATCACGAAGAAAGGCCTTTCCAGGGGACGCTCTCCCATTGTGGGCAACAAACGGAACCAGAAGCTACAGTGGAATGCTGCCAAGCTCTTCTACCAATGGGGAGACGTGAGCTTACGATTTTCTTATATAAAAATTCAGGTGCTTGGGTGAAGTGAAGAAGTTCTATGTTTTTGTTTGTTTGTTTGTTTGTGAGACAATTTATTGAGTATCTGTTATGTACCATGCACTGAAAAAAACATTTTAGGGGAAGATAAACTTAATTTATTTAATGTTCTCAATATATCTATGAAGTTAGACATTATTTCCTGTCTCCTTCCTTGGTCCCCTGCCTCCTTCCCCCCTATAAATATAGACATTCCCAGAATTTATTATAGTTTTTTCCTGCATAACCTCCCCCAGGAGTACATTTATTCCTGTATTTTTAACTGTAACCTATATGCCAGTAGCATAGACTTCTCTATCCATAGTACTGTTCAGATCCCAGGCCAGCATTACCAACTGTACTCTGGAAGCATTCACTCAATACCCTGAAACACAATCTGACCAAAATAAAACTCTTCTTCCAATATAAATACACCCTCATCTGCAACCTTTCCTGAACTTTCTATTCTTATAAATGGTAACACCATTTATCTAAGATGACAGCCTTTGAACATATTCCATCCTTCCTTCCCTTATTGATTCCACCTCTTCCATGTCACTGATGTCCTTTTAGGTCACATCTTTGTTCTTTTTCATCTGGATGGCTAAAATATTTTCTGATTTGGTCTTCTTCCCACAATCTCCCCTCATCTGACCCATTCTACACACTGCCAACAAAATGATCTCCAAATGGCAGAGCCCATCTGAAAGTAGAACATTCATACTTATCTCCCGGCTTCCAGATTTACCCTCTCTAATTCATTCTCCAAACTGCTCTCACAGTGATTAGGCTAAAATGCAAATCAGATTGTGTTTCTTACCAACTTACAATGCTTCAGTGGCCTTCCTTTTCCCTTGGGATAAAACCCAAATTGCTTAGCCTGACATCACTGCTCTCTCCACAGCCTTTATTCAAACTACAGCAAGATTATGGATGATGAAGTCAAATGACCTAATGTATCTAAAAGAACATTTATCTCAATCCTTTGTGTCTAACAGGTGTTCAGTAATAATAAGTTATTACATTAATTTCTGAAAGCAGGATACACGATTTGTGCATTTCTAGGCAGTTAACACAGAGTCTCTCAAAAGAGTAAGGGTTCTCCCCCATTCACACATTGCCTTTCATCATTCTTCAGAATACAAAATGAGGTTCAGCTTCAAGAACTATAGATCTAGGCCCAATCTACCCTCCAGCCTTCCTGCACATGTTTCTCTCTCACAAAATTGTGCTTCAGCCAAGTGGCTTACTTGTCAGTCTCTGAACAGATCCATGCACTTCCTTGACAGATCTTTTGGAACTCCCTACCTGGAGTATCCACTCCTCTTCTTCTCCATTAGCCCAAACACCAATTCTTCAACATCTACAGCAATCTACAGAAAAGAGACACTGTATGATTCTCTGAACTGAATCTAATCTGTCCATCTCCTGAACTAATAAAATACTTTTTGTCTCTTTCATCAGTTAATGTGTTATTTTGATGTGTTGTTGCCTCCCCCAGGAGACTGTAAGCTCCTTGAGGGGAAGAGCAAAAGACAGATACCCTATGCTTGGATCTCAGACCATGGCTTGCTGAACAACCTTCAGCAAGTCTTTCAACCTCCCTCACCTTCCCAGTTGCCAAACAGTGACCCTTCTAGATGAAGGCTTGTAATCTACTAGGGCACATTCAGCAAAGATACTGGCATACTGTAACAATTTATTCAACTCTATGTGTTATTTATTCCCTAACAAATTACCTCACTTAATAAATATTTGATGAAAACAAAAAAGGAACAAACCTATCCCTAAGGCATTTTTCTAGCCTTGGAAGAGACAAAGAGCTCTACATTATTATCTAGACATTTAGTGTTATCCAAGGCAAGTTCATTTTCTGAGCAACTCTTTAAGCTTTCTGAATTGTGGATTTAACTTAAATTGTTTAGTGTCAACATCCTGGAAAGATCCATGTAGATTTTTTCCCCCTTTGAATTTCACCATTAAGTTTGTTGGCTCCATTCCAGACTCATAATTGCATGTCTCCTTCTTTAGAGAGGATCTCCAAATAGTGGCATCAGGACAAGGCTTTTTGTTGAGGTAGTGGTTTTTATTTTTAATGTTTTTCTTTGTTTGCTTAAAACTTCTCAGGTTAGTGACTAAACTTTTAGGATGCCATGACACCTTTTTACAATGCTTTCCTTCTCATTGATATAGTTTTAGTTACTTGTCACTTAATTCCAGAGTTTAAGGAGAGCTTTTTCTTTCCAGATAGTCAAGACATTCAAACGACTTGCGTTTTTATTTAAAGAGTTTTGGACGTATCCTCATCAATTTGTAGTACTTTGTCTAATTTCTTGCATGCCCAGAATTTAGCAACCTTTCTGAATATTTGAAAGAAGTAATACCAGAAGGAAGAAGAAAATTAGTTGGAATTTATACCTATGAATGCATAGACTGTCAAACCCCAAGTTCAGTGCTCATTTTAGCTTTTGACTCTCCTTCCTAAGCACGTGTCTTTTATTGTACACAGTATGTAATTGGAACATAAAAAGAATTAGATAGAGGTGGTGTATTTTGTCTCTTCTTGTGGAAAATTCCTTTTGGCAAATCAGACAATAGTGCATGATGATTCAGGAGAACAGATAGCAGGTACTGGTTCCATGTTGATGTTGGATACTCTACCAAAGGAATAGTTAGTGTCTCTTACTCATTCATAGACTATCATGGAGTGGGAGAACAAAGTCTATAAAAAAGACATTACTTTGTACATAATGCCAGATATAAATAAAATTGCTGTACTAGAATTCTTGCCAACCTCCAAACTCATTAGCATGGCAGTGACATTCTCATAAAATAGCATAATCAGAAGCACTCTGAGGAACTGAGAGTTCTTATTTTTTTACTACAACAAAATCCTCCATTAAAAACAACTTTGCACTCCCTTATATGAGACCTATGAAATAAATGTCCTTCAAGTAAGTGGAAATATATTCAGAAAAAAAAATTTGTATGAGAACACAAAGGTTTTGTTCCAGTTCCTACAAGTCTTCAGACTAAATGACCTTGGAGATAGTGTCAATGCCATCCACCCCTGGGTTTCTACATAAAGAAACGTGGTGAGTACAGCACATTGGCATATAGAGGAGGCTTATGTATCAGTGTCAATCTCTTTGTTTAATATGCCCTACTAGATGATATATACCTTCCCATTAACAGTTGCTTATGGCCTCTGTAATGTGAAGGCCTATTTTTCAGTCTGACATGCTTTGTGCTGTTTCACTCTTTTTCTCCCATGCTAGGCAATTGGCATCCGGTTGAATGAGCTGTGCCATGGGGAAAGTGAAAGCCCCGCCAACCTTCTGGGTCTCATTTATGATGAGGAAACCAAGAGGAGACTGAGAAAGGAGGATGAGGAAGAAGACTTTTTAGATGACAGTAAGGAGACTCCCTTTACTACAAGAACCCCTGCTTGTAAGAATCTTTGCTTTAGGAGCACTTAATATTTCTCTTTCATATTCTTACCACCTTCCCATGTCTCCCCACTGCTCCTTTTCCCTGATTCCCTGTGCATGGATGTAACGCATGTGCATAAAGCCACACAAAGAGAGGGCAAGAACCAAAAAGAGAAGACCATAGACAGACACAAGGAGTTGCAGCCAATACAGAACATCCAATGCTTTGTAGTCTGTGACTCTTACTATTATACAAAGGTTAGTATTAGGCCTCTCTGAGAAAATATAGTTGTGGAAAATTACTGACCCAGAAGAGGTTCACTCAGGTTTTGCATTTTGTTATTGCTCTTGGAGATTAAAAAAAAAATGGACCAAATAAAATTGAACATGAAATGCTTCCCAAATCATTAAAATAGTGAATTATTTGATTATAGTTTTTAACATGAATTTGAAATATTAAACAATTCAGATTTTTAGAAGTGTGAATGTCTGCTGTACTGTACTTCTTTGTTAAAATTAGAAGTGAGTCCCACCATAGACAAAGAGATTCCTGTACACTCCTCTTCAACACCATTTTGTGCATACGTGTGTTGTATACCATACAAGCTTGTTGTGTATGTGTACTACTACCTAAATAAAATTCCTAAATGGTTATGGAATTGGTGACATTATCTGATGAAGACAATAATACCTCTTCCTCTTGCCTTTCCCCAGTGGTTTGAAATTCAGACTCCCTGATTATATGTTAAAGACTGTTGTCAGTTAAGCAATGACAAGATGACTTCATCTTTCTAGTCTTAAAGTGTAAAAGCATGGCTGGGTGTAATATTGAGCATAATTAAATAATAATCAAAGAAAACTTATTGTCTTCTTTTCCACTTTCATACCAATGATTTTTTTTGCAATTTTTTTCATCATTTTGCACTTTCTCATCCTTTATCACATCAGAGCAAATTTTCTTGACTTAGCTGCTAACAAAATACCAAATTCTGATATCAGTATTTCAGCCTACCAAGTGAACATTGGCCCCCAAAGATTCCCTCAAGTTCACAGGAGTCTAGACTATCCTAGAATGCCTTTGGATAATTGAATGGAGAATAGAATTGGGTCTGGCCTTAAGACCACTTGAGGACTATCCAGCAATCACAGAACCTAGTGAAGACCCACCAGAAGACATCTCCAAACTGCCCTGGATCTCCTAAGCGTCCTTCAGAACACAGATGAGCTAAAGCACCATTAGATGGATACATCCTCACAGCTCAAAATGAGCTTTAATCTCCATGAGACCACATAAGTGTCGTTTACCAATATGTTATGCCTGGTACTGGGTTTTTGATGAGAGCATGTAGGACTCAATCATTGTTCATTTTAACAAAACATTTCAGATGATAGTTGCAAGAGAGCCTGGACTAAGACCAAGTTCACTGTTTACAGGATTGACAAGAAGAATCTGGATGATAATCTCAGGACAAGATCCAGAAGTTTATACTGAATATGTAGTGTTTGATCATTTATTTTTAATTTTTTTTTTCAACGTTTTTATTTATTTTTGGGACAGAGAGAGACAAAGCATGAACGGGGAAGGGGCAGAGAGAGAGGGAGACACAGAATCGGAAACAGGCTCCTGGCTCCAAGCCATCAGCCCAGAGCCCATCGGGGCTCGAACTCACGGACCGTGAGACCGTGACCTGGCTGAAGTCGGACGCTTAACCGACTGTGCCACCCAGGCGCCCCTGATCATTTCTTAAAAACTATTGCACATCCAAACAATTTAGTCTAGGCTTATGTAGCCTCCATGAAGAGAAGATTGAAATGTCTGGTTTAGTTCTGCTTTCTTGTCAGTACATAGCTCATCTTGCACTTAAAAGGTAATTATGGCTCGAGTACCTGGGTGGCTCAGTCATTAAGTGTCTGACTCTTGACCTTGTCTCAGGTCATGAGCTCATGGTTTGTGAGATCAAACCCCGTGTCAGACTCTGTGCAGATAGCATGAGCCTGCTTGGGATTCTCTTTCTCCCTCTCTCTCTGCCCCTCTTCTATTAGCCCACATGCACTCTCCCTCTCTCACAAAATAAATAAATAAACTTAAAAAAATTAGTAAGTAAAATAAAAGATAATTATGGCTCCAGTAAATATCCATCTAGAAATTCCAGAGGACTTTGTCTCTTCCATTCTTAACAAGAGGCAGTGTCTTCAGCCACATACTATCTCTGGAGAAAAAGTAATGGTTTTCATGAGGAAATCACATATCTTCAGAAAGAACATCATTTCCACCCTCTCTCAGCTAAGCCATAATATATACATGCTATTCAATTAAGAAAGCCTAATACACAGGAAATCTTTTAGAAAGATATTTAGGAATGTTGATCTGTAGTTGTGATTGCTTGATGCCTTGATTCAAATAGATAACTATTTTCTTTCTTTTATGAGAGGCAGAACTTGACATTACTTTGGTCTTCTTTTCTGAATGTTGATAAGTAATCAGTATATTTCTGTAGGATTAGTGACAACATGTATCTGAGAACCAATCCTAAGAATTTTAAAAATCTCTATGGTGTCACCTTGGCCATTATCTGCCTCTATAGTAAAATCCATTGTTAGATTTATGATGGAGGCAACATTTTACTCATCCAAAGACTGATATTCTTCAGAATAAAAGAGAATATTTTTATACTTCTAGTGTAGCTATGCTTTAATATGATAGGCCAATTTGTATAACGTGTATGATACAAGTGACCAAGTATGTCTTGTCTATGCTGCAGAAACACATCTGGGCTAAATTGGAAGCAACATCACTGCCCTCAAGATAGATGTCTCTCACAAAATAAGGTGGCGAGATTCGTGTAGTCCCAAAAGTATTTCACAACCCTGTACGCAGTCTAAATCTGACTAAATTAGCAATGTGAAAATCTTGCAAGACTGTTTTCCATTTCTGTTTTTGTTAAAAGGCTTTCTAGTTTAGTGGACTGTGTTATGTTATGCTATGAGTCTTAAGGAAAATAATTTAGTTCATATTGATTGATATCTTAATACTAAACAATACTAATTATAGAATTACAAAATGGAGGAAGAGAGAGGTATATGGTAATGCATAGATCATGCTAAAAGGAATAGGTAAATTGAACATGTATAGGTAACATTCTCATATGCAATTTCATTTTGGACATGTATAGGTGACATTCTCATTTGCAGTTTGATTTTACACATGTGTAGCTTTGTCCATCAAACTGTGCCTCTGTGTATGTTTTATTGATTTGTTTATTTAGGAAGGAACTCTTTAATTCCATAGGTACTGTGAACCCCTCTAAATGTGGCTGCCCCTTTGCCTTGAAGATGGCGGCGTGCCAGCTTCTCCTGGAGATTACCACCTTCCTTCGAGAAACCTTTTCTTGCCTGCCCAGACCACGCACTGAGCCTCTGGTGGTAAGTCAAGCATGTGTGTTAATAATCAGGTTACTTGGAGAGGCCAGACATGTGGCTAGGTTTTGAGTAACCACAATTTCCTCAAATGCTCAATGGCCAAATGTATCATATAACTTAAAAATTCAACCAAGGGATTTTCATATATAAAAAGAAAAAAATCTTTTTTTCTATTACAAAAAATAAGGGTAATAACTCTGAAATTGACCTTGAAATCACTGAAGATAACACCACTGGGTCCAACATTGTACTGATCGCTGTCAGTTATGCTGGGAATGTCTAATACAAGAAGAGGCTATAAAGCAACAAAAGCATTCCTTTGAGGTCTTAGAGACTGCATCTGGAAGACACAGGGTCTACAGAAATGGAATGTGTGCTCCAAACTGGAATCGTGAGTGGGCTTATAAAGGCAAAAGCCACAAGGTTACAAAACTTGTTTTAAAAGACGTAATGATTGGTGCTGGCTGAGTTGAAGCTATCTACTGCAGGATTGGCTATTTAGCTAACAGGTGTTACATTATCTCTATTTTAATCCAAAGGAGAAGGGTGTGTACCAGGAGGTGGTGGAGTTGCAGTTGACAAATGGCAATTGACAAAAGTAAAAACTTCATGGTGTTGTGGAGACTAAAACAGAACACATACACAGGCCTTACTTCCTCAATATCCTCTGTCCTCTATTTTGAGTGACTGTCTTAGCAATGCTGACTTCATTTTGAATCTTCTTTCACAAGCCTTTAAGTTCCTTTACTCTGCAAACTATGAGGAGTTTTATGACCAGCATTCCCCAGAAATCACTGGCAGAATCTTTCTGTCATAAAAATCTAACTGCTCATAAATCCTTGTAGAAATGTGCTTCCAATGAGTTTTCTCATTTAAGTTATGGGGAAAAATTTTTATTTAAGTATTTAGCACGTAGACATCGCTAAACATACACTTTTATTACTACAGTACTTCTTATGGATCTGGATGGGCAGAAGAAGACTGTACACACACACACACACACACACACACACACACATGCACATGTGCACACGCATACCCACATGCACACACATCATACTCCTGTACCGCTGGGGCCTGATTTGTTTAGCAGAGTATACCAACACTCTGCAAGGACCAGGAGTCTTCACAGAGTATGTGAGATGGGCACACATCAGAGCCGATTTTCCTTGGCTCTTAATCCTCTAATAGGCACCAAGTTTCCAGTGGTTCTTTTATTACAGGCACCGCCCAGCCAGAGCTGAGAAACCAGACAAATTCTCTTATTTATTTATTTTTTTTTACACAAGACTTAGACTACTCTACCAGAAAAATTGTTACACGATCCATGTGCTTCTACATTAGCCAATTTTACACTCCACCAGCAATCCTGCTTTTTTGACCAGACTCGGCATGAACAAGGCCATACCCCAATCCCTGGGAGAAAACAAAAGAATCCATGCTATTATCCCTGAGCACTGCCTCTACCTCTGGTTCTCCAATGTCTGGAAGACCTGTTTCCTCACACTCGGAAACATAAAATGGATATTTTTACATTGGAAACATTTATGGGTAAAAGGTATGTTTTCAACAGAAACATACCAGTATTGGACTGCAAAACTACATTATCTGAATGTCAGAAAGGGACGTTTACTGACCTGATTTCATTTCCTATTAACCTGGGCCTTTAATTTTCTGCATGTCACCTCGACTATTATATTGAGACTACTCTATAAAATCAAATCAAGGCCAGCACATGTGTTTGAAGCCAAGTGGGATGAAATATGTGATCTGTAAGGCCTCTACTAGTGTTATTTTTTCAACATTCTAATTATACTGAAGCCTTCATAAAAGCATGGTGGTACATCTACTTTTCATTTTTCAAATTTTTATTGGTCCCATTTAGATCCATTGTGATTTTTGAAAATAAGAATCTTAAAGTCGGACTCAGTTATTTTTGTTCTCCCTTTCAACTCCACAAAGCTATAGTTTAATGTCCCTTGTCATTATAACAAGTTTCATTTTTAAAAAGTCAACCAGATCTGTTAAAAATTACTGTATAACCAACTGGCAGGCTAGTAGAAAATGGCAAGGAATTAAGCTAAATGATCCTTTGGTCATTCAGTCAATGAGAGGAAGGTTTTCACTGCTATATCACCCTGAACAAGGTCTCAGGGATCTTTTATTCAATACACTAGGACTTTCATTGTCAAATGTAGATTTATGTATTATGTTGAGATGTGACCTTTATAAAATAAATGGGAAGAAGATTTTTCTCCTGTTTAATCTAACAATAGTTGATGGTAAACAAAAAGAAAATCACCCTTCAAGTTACCTTCCAACCTACTATAAGGAAACCAGTATGATAAAACTGTTTTACCAATACAGAAGCTGTTAAAAATTAAATTATTAATTAAAATTAAATTATTAAATAAAATTAAAATATTATTTTAGCAAAATGCCTCTGGCAAGAGTATTTATGGATCTTCAGAATTTTTTTTAATTCAGTAACGTTTTTAATAATACTAAAAAAAAAAACCACCCTAATATATGAAATAATAAAAGTATAAGGTAGTAAAATAATCACATGAGATGCTATGGATATTCTAGAATCTGAGGCTTGAGAATGGAAGAAAATCAGGGACATAAACTTTCTATCAAGAAAAAAAGTTTTTTCTGGGAACGCAAGCTGGTGCAGCCACTCTGGAAAACAGTATGGAGGTTCCTCAAAAAACTAAAAATAGAACTACCCTACAACCCAGCAATTGCACTACTAGGCATTTATCCATGGGATACAGGTGTGTTGTTTCAAAGGGACACATGCACCCCCATGTTTATAGCAGCACTATCAACAATAGCCAAAGTATGGAAAGAGCCCAAATGTCCATCAATGGATGAATGGATAAAGAAGATGTGGTATATATATACAATGGAATATTACCCGGCAATCAAAAAGAATGAAATCTTGCCATTTGCAACTATGTGGATGGGACTGAAGGGTATTATGCTAAGTGAAATTAGTCAGTCAGAGAAAGACAAAAATCATATGACTTCACTCATATGAAAACTTTAAGAGACAAAACAGATGAACATAAGGGAGGGGAAACAAAAATAATATCAAAACAGGGAGGGGGACAAAACAGAAGAGACTCATAAATATGGAGAACAAACTGAGGGGTTGTGGGAGGGGGGATGGGCTAAATGGGTAAGGGACACTAAGGAATCTACTCCTGAAATCATTGTTGCATTATCTGCTAACTAATTTGGATGTAAAATTTAAAAACATTAAAAATAAAGCAAGTTAAAAGAAAAAAAAAGAAAAAGAAATAAAGAAAAAAGAAAAAAAGTCTTTTTGTCAGAAATTTCCATAAGACCCTTTCTTTTTTTTTTTTAATTTTTTTTAAACGTTTATTTATTTTTGAGACAGAGAGAGACAGAGCATGAACGGGGGAGGGTCAGAGAGAGAGAGGGAGACACAGAATCAGAAACAGCCTCCAGGCTCTGAGCTGTCAGCACAGAGCCCCACGCGGGGCTTGAACTCATGAACCGCGAGATCATGACCTAAGCCGAAGTTGGACGCTTAACCGACTAAGCCACCCAGGCGCCCTGTAAGACCCTTTCTAAGATGGATGGGATTTTAGTGCAAAATATCTGTTTGAAGAAGTCCTAGTTATACCCAAATTGTTGGGAGAGTAATCAAAAGAATCTGAAGTATAAATAATTAAAATAAAAGTTAATTAGTTTATCCACAGTTGTTTCTTGGAGAGGGTCAGGAAATCCCAGGAGGCCACTCACTGGATTGGTGGGGGCATAGAGGTGAAAGAAAAGGCAAAATGACATCAAAAGTTTTTAAAAATTATTAAAATACGTTTTTACCAACTTAATTTTTTCTCAGATCCCTAGATACAACTTAAATAATGGGTTTTTTTGTTTTTTTTAAGAGCTTCTGGTAGCATTTTTATTCATTGTTTCATAAGCCATACTAACAAATAATGTTTTTAAAAAAGAAAAAGAAAAAATAGCTTTGTTACAAGATTTATAATCAAAATAGAATAATAATCAAATTTTTTCTAAATATTAATTTTCAAACAATATTGAGAACAATAAAGAAATCATTTTTGAATGGAGAATTTTGTTTGTAAAACTGCTGGTCTATTCAAATGTTTACCAACTGAATTAGTGAAACCAATAACCACTGGCCAAGCAACATGAATTAAAACAAGTAATTCTCCTCCAACGGATAGATGAGTCCACCATAATAAAGTAAAAAGCAGTAAGGAAGTCTCTTGTCTACACTCATTCATTAGAGAAAGCAACATATTGGATGCTTTTATGCAAGATTTTGCTAGAGGCTATGCCAAATGTGCTGATGGAATTTAACAAATTGGGTTATGAAAAATAATACTGCTGGATTCCAAATGTTCCTAAAGTTAAAAAATCAGAAGCAAAACACAATTCACATATACCAAGGCTAACTGATGGATGTTTATTGAGAATAAGACTATGAACAAGGTGGTGTGATAGTTACAGGAAAGGGAATAGGGAGGTTACAGAGGTAATTATATTGAAACAGAAGAACCAACATATAAAAAATTATTTCCCGGCTACAAAGAGTGGCCATGAAAAGGGGGCAGAAGGGCCATGGTTGGCCATAGAAGGGGCTGGAAAGACCTGAAGAACATCTCTATAAGAGGTCACATTTGAATGTAGCTTTGAAAGATAGATGGGATTTTGACAAATGGATAAAAGAAGAAATTGGAACTGCTTTTGAGAATCAGAGTTTTTACATTACTTTTTGTCCCAAGTAAGAAATTTATCTAATTAAGTTTGGCTAACAAAATTGAAAATATATTAGGTTTTCTACTTGTTTTCTAAAAGGGATTAATTTCAGGGAAGCAATTGTATCCCTAGAATATTTTTGACAATGCTAAATAGATTCTATGTAGTTCCTTTATTTTTCTAGATGTGATGTAATTTTCTAGGTACCGAAATGTAACTTCTGTTCTTAATCAAAAGGAAAAGAAGAAACAACATGTAGAGTCTAAAGTTTCATTTATTAATAACAATTAAAATCATTAGATTTTAATTTTGGTGCAAACTAGTTTTTTTTTTTTAATTTTTTTGTTTTCCATATCTAGTTGAATCTGAGAACTTACATCGTATTTGGGGGGAAAATGCTCTATAGAAATAAAATTAGCATTTTATATAGTTTTCCTTTATTAACTCCTCTGAGAGTGTTTTACAGCTAACAATTAAATATGATCTTCTGGTTGAATAAGCCTCCATTCACAGAACAGGTCAAATTTTCAATTGGGGGCCTCATTGACCAAGCTCCTACAAAATATTTTCCCTCCCCAAGGCTTACTTTAGGTTACCGGCTCACTCTGTTCACAAGCAGGTAGTCATGGAACCCCTCTAATCCTGAGGTCCTTCTAGAAGAGAGTGAGAAATATCTCTAATGCCTGATAGTATTTTGAGACTCTGGCCCTCACATATGAGATTTCTTAAGCCTGAAATGCCTTTTTCCATTTGTTTGCTGAGCCAACTTTAAGTCCTCAGGACAAAACTCCAACATCACCTCTTTATTCATTTTCTATTTCTGTAGAAATTTAGCTACTTAAAAAAGTGTAAACATTGTATCTTACATTTCTAGAAATCAGAAGACTCACACAGGTCTTACTGGGCTAGAGTCAAGGTGTTAAAAAAGGTGCACTCTTTTCTGGGACTCTAGAGAAGACTCTTTCCTTGCCTTTTTTCCATCTTCTTGGGCAACTCACATTGCTTGGCTCATGGTCCTTTTTTCCATCTTCAAAGCCAGTAATTTGGCATCTCTCTCACTCTTCTTCCGTAGTTATATTCTCCTTTGACCACAGTCTGGAAAAACTTTCTGCTTTTAAGGATTTGTGTGATTAGGCCAAGCCCGCTTAGCTAATTCAGGATAATTTCCCATCTCAAGATCTCTAACCTAAATCAGCATGCACAAAGTTCCTATTGCAATGTAAGGTAACATATTTACCTCTTCCAAGGATTAAGGCATAGACATATGTGGGGGTCCATTATTCTCCTCCAAATCTGATTTCTAAGTTCCTACTCACTCTCTCAGTCTAGGAATTTATCTTTTGTTTCCCTTCTGAGTCTCTGTCTCAGGATTTTGAGTTCGTTTAGGGCAAGAACCATTTCTTATTTATCCCCCAGTACATAATACATTCATATTCAGTACACTCAGTGTATAATCATTTAATAAACACATGAATGCCAAAGATGTAGGCTAAACTGTGGACAAAGTGTTAGAAGGGGAGCAAGCTAATTCTAGATTTGGAACAAGGTCTGTGCTTTTTGAAGATAAAGTATGAAGAAAAGGGAAAAACTATGAGTTAGAGAAGTTTTTTTTTTAATTCAAGAAATATGTTTATTGGCCACAACCTGAAATTGGCATTAGATAAAGAAGAATTTGGCTCTGTGCAAATTCAGCTGTGTGCAATTCAAAATGGAGGGAGGTTTACCACAAGACCAATGCAGTGCTGAGGAGATGCCAGCATTCATGTACTCCTCACTAACATTGCAGGACTTAGAGAGCTGCAGACTTCGTTTGGATCCTGAGTTGGACCGGCACAGATATGAGAGGAAGATCAGCTTTGCTGGGGTCCTGGATGAAAATGAAGACTCAAAAGATTCCCTCCACAGTAGTAGCCACACCCTCAAATCAGACGCAGGTGCCGAGGAGAAGAAAGGTATGGAAAGCAAGAATTTTTTTCCTGTTTCAGTGTTTCTCATAGGATATTTGGCCTGGGGTCTAAACCACAGAATTGTGCACCCAAAGTCCAAAACTGTTGGCTTCATACAGTACTGTGTCCACTTAATGAGGTAGGAAACCACGCTAGTTAGCAGCTGGACTCGACAGTCGGAGAAGTTCAGATTGTAATTCCAGCTCAGCAACTCTCCATATCCCTACCGATGCCACCAGGTAGTCATCAGATGAACCATTATTTCATGTACCAATAAGGAAGAAACAATACTTCCAATTCAGCCCTTATGCAATACTTTCTTACCATTTAATTCTTGAAGAAAGAGGACTTTCAGACTTAATTAGATGTCAAATTTTATTATTAATATATATCATTCATATGCAGCCAAAGAAAACGGAAAGTATAAATAGAATAAATGGTTTAAAGTCTTTCTAAACAATCTTCAATTCCAGGTTCAAATTTCTTAATCACTTTGCAACTCAGAATTGTCAGTGTCCATGTTTTCTCTATATGATAATGTCCTCTGTGTCATTAGAATATTAATAATACACCATTAAATGGATCTGTAAAGGAAGTAAAGCTGTTGGTGCTAGGTACTTGAGCCAACATGCGTTTGTACGAAACTAGCCTACCCTCATACTCAATACCTCCTTCGAGAATGTTGCCAAGCACATCTGACTTACCACCACATGCACTCCGTCACCCAACTACCATTTGACTCCCTGGTGTTAAAAGACACTCTGGCACCCATTCTGTACATCTTGTTGCTGGTGCTTTAGATGCTCACATGGACATAAGGAATAGCAAACGTGTCACGACAGCTACCTGGCACTAGTGATCTTAAGATGGCCTCAACTGTAACACTAATATCAATTTCAGATATATGAAAATATGAAAATATGCACTTCAAATGGTAAAATATAACAACCAGCTGTATGACGTTGTCCAAGTTACTGACCCTCTAAGCCACAGTTTTCTGCTCTGTAAAATTAGGTTATTAACACCTACCACATTGTGATATTGAAAGCTTTAAATGAGACAATACGAGCAAAGCATAAACGTAGTACCTGGTACCTAGATTTGGTATAGGATAAATAATTGTTGTCACTGTGGTAGGTTTTATTAATATGATGAGTGTACAGACTAGAACCGCAGAAAATTCTAAATATAAGCTAAAGATTACCAAGTTTTAAGTTGCTTTCAAGGGATCCTTAAACTGTTAACTTTTCTGATTTTGCTACTTCTTTTTTTTTTTTGGCTATTTCTTAAACTCTACCACCCTTCGTTGTGTTTTTCTAATGAATTTGAATTAAAAGAATATCAGTACATTTGTTAAGAGTCGAACACGATTTTATGCATTTATGTATTTTCTGGTATCCTAAAGACAATGACTCCATAAATGTTGGATAACTGAAGGAATGAAGGAATCTAGGAAGGAATAGCCCTGGATAGAGAAAACAGAAAATCTTTAAAATTTTCTAAGAAATGGCTATACACTGGAAAAAAATTTTAATATTTTAAGATCAGATTGTTGTCATGACACTTTTCAAATGCAAATAATAACTATATTGTATTGAATTTATGGTCAACCAAGAATTTACTAGCCAAGCCTTAGCAATTTTTGAGCATGAAGGAGTATCAACTCAATATATTTTTCTACTGTTACTTTTTCAGATAATGTTAACTGCATATGATGAAAAACTTACATTTTTAAAGATATCCCAAGGGGATTTTATTTTGCCTATTCAAAGTTATTATGCTAATTATTACTTAAAGTAGCTGAAATAAATATTCCTAATATGGACATGGTTAAACTTGAACAGAGTAAATTCTACGCCATTTTAAAAAATAAAATATCAGATTAATTTTTAAGAACACTTTAATTTCGTGTTTATCATTTATGTAAATTTCCTTTGATGTTCAAAACCGCAAATGCTTCGTGTTTTTTCTCCTCATGGAATGACTACGTTAATATATGAATGTTGTTTAAGAAGTGAGCAGAAAACTGAAACTATAAATAAAATGAGAACATATTCATAAAACGTCCTTTACTGGTTGGCAAAATCTTGAAGATTCCTAAGTATTCCTTAATCCTTTGACAAGTTGATAGCAGATGCTAAAGTCATAAGTACTCTGCTAAATGATATTATTAAAAGTTTATTTAAAATTTTATGCCATCTGTTTTTATAAAAGCTAAAAATGTTGTTCTTGAAGTAAACAACTTGAGGACAATTCAGATTCTACCGGGGAAAACAAATGTGAAACAATCCTCAAACTAAAATGTCTGCCTAAAATCCCCAAGCAAGGTCTGTCCCATCATTTTACCCACATTCCAAATACAAATGAAGACTGGTATTCCAAAATACAGACACCACGATGTGTCTAATTACTCAACAATCATCTACTGAACACCTGGTATATGCCAGGCACTATTCCAGGGTCCCAGAATACGGCATCCAACAGGAAAAATGTCCCACATGTATTTCAGTTTATATTAGCAAACAGCTAAATAACAGGGAATAACATAAGATACTAGACTTTCAAGTAATGATAAATGGTATCAAGGAAAACAGATGAAGGTCAGAGAATTGGTAGTGACCTGGAGTGGGAAGGAGTGTAGTCAGAGAAGGACCCCGAAAGTGGCATTGAGCAGAGACCTGTATGATGTGAAGGAGCCAGTCATGCAAAGCGCTGAGGCAGGAGTCTTCTGAGCAGACAAAACAGTGAGAGCCAGGCTCTGATGCAGGAATGAACGTGGAACATTTGAAGAAGGACAAAAAGACCAACATGGTTGCAACAGAAAGAGTTGAAGTAGAAGAGTATAGAAAGAGTAGAAGAGTGGCAGGAAATGGGGTTAGGCAAAGGGCATATAAATTGGATATGTAGATATGGTTAGAAATTTAATTTTGTATAAGTGTGTCTGAGTGTTGTCAGCAGGTTTGGACTAGGAAAGTGATATAATATGTGTATTTACGATTTATGTATTTAAAAGATGAGTCAAGCTGTGGGAGGGGATGTAAGCCAGAACAGTGAGGCAGTTACAATAGTCCAGGGAATAGATAATGGGGCTTTCAAAATCCTAGGAAATTTTAAGTGTGAAGCTAGCAGGACTTCCTCGTGGATTTAATGTGAGATGAGAGACAAGGGGAAAAGATGTTTTATCCAATTTAGATGTATTTGTTTCACTTTCCCACTAGTTCATGTTCTCATGGAAGTAAAGGCTAAGACTCAATGCTGTACAAGCTCTACTAAAGGTTTTCAGGTACCAAAATCAAATCTGAATTCTAACTACTGTGTCCTTTGTAAATAATCCATGCCATAATTCTGAGTGCTAATTTTTTTCTGCTACAGGATATATCCAGTTATCTTTGGTAGTATAGAATGGGTTCTCAAAATTGAATTTTGTTCAGGTCACATTAATTTGGGGTTACTTTCCCAAATTTGTACAGTTAAAGGTATCATGAAATCATAGAACGCAAGACAGTGTCTCTATAAAAAAAAAAAAAAAAAAAAGAAGAAAGAAAAATCTCTCTAAGTCTGTTTTCTCCTTCCTAATCTACCTTGGTATGAAATTGTATTAGTAGTCATTAAAAGTGATAATAATATTCTATTTCAGATGTATTTCAGGTAGGTCATTAAAGCCTCAATTAAGCCTAAAAATAGTATTAAAAAATGCAGTGGATGAATTTTGTGCTATAATTAAAAAGGAGCCTTATAGTCCATAGTCTTTGTGGAATTTAATCAACTGCACAGCAAGAGTTTCTATCCAGTTGTAAGATTCTATCCAGATGTGTTCAGGGCACTCCACGAGGCCTTTGCCAGCTCAGTGGTGATGGTTTTAGTCTTTCTCAATCGCAAGATTAAGTCAGAGATTAAACACTGCACATTATTCAACAGAAATTCTTATAGGCTCCTTTTTTGGCACTGAAAGTATACATTTAATTACCATTTTGTAGAGCTGTACAAGCTCGATCATGGTCACATACTCTCCTGCGAGTTAGAACCCAAGACTAAAATGCAACCTTCCTGATTGGAACTTTTAAGAAATAATACCTATGCCTTAAATAATTCATAGGAAATCTTACAAAAATAACGGCCCCTTCCTGATAATGACTAAGCTTTGAAAACTTTTTTTATCCTGCCCTTTTAAAATCAATGTGTGACAACACCAGAACTCCAAAAGGAAAGGAAGTAGGACTGTATATGAGTATGGGAAATAAGGATGCTTTTGTTAAAAAAAAAAAAAAAGAAAGAAAAAAAGTAGGTTTCAAGTTTAAACGTGTTTCTTTTACCCTTTTATTTTCCTCACCGATGACTGTTTTTTCCAGAACACTAAAGATGAATAATGCATGTTCTTCTTGGTACATGTAGACTGTAAGGTTGGCTCAGGGTGTTGCATCATTTGGACTCACATCCCACCCAGCCTTTTGACTGAAGGAAGGATGCTATGACATCACTAGGTGCATTGAAAATGGAACTATTTCACACTCATGTTCACCCAAAGCACACCAGTGAAAACAGATCCTTTAGTGCCTTTGCTGAGGAGCTGAGCGGAACCCGCTGCTGACTGTTGGAGAGAGAAGCGCCTCTTGTTTTTATTTCTTAATGAGGTATTCCAAAATGAAGGGGTTTACATGAAGGGGTTTGCATAACTCACATAAGTCGGCAAGTCCCATTTCAAAAGAAAAACAAAAACCAATGGTTTGCGGTTCTATCGAATCAAGGAATGATGTTCTGTAAATGTGCTAACAGTCCTAGATAATGCTGCTACAAGGGCGCACTCATGCTTGTGAACCCTGGGCCAGAAAGACAGCAGGTTGTTCCCAGCACTGATGAGCTATGTGCCTAAGAAAGAAGCTGCACCAGCCCTTCCTGGTGGACCCAGCCTCCTGGCTGCCTGACAAAGCTGCCTGACCCGGCTGGGGCTTGGGAGGAGCTCCCAGTGCAGACATGCTGCTCATCCCGGCCGAAAGAGAGGACGCTGTTCAGGGACAAGTTGGGGAGAGCTTGGATCTAACACTGGCTGGGGAAAACTAAGGGGGAAAAAGCCCTATTTTATTCTTTTAATACAGTTCCCAGCAGGAAGATCAGGATAGGAGGTTCCCGCCTGCTCCAGATTAAAGGAACCCGCAGTTTCCAGGTGAAGAAGGGGGGTTCCTTGTCCAGCATTCGCCGAGTCGGCAGCTTAAAGAGCAGCAAGTTATCACGGCAGGACTCAGAGTCCGAGGCTCAGGAGCTGCAGCTGTCCCAGAGCAGGGACACTGTCACTGACCTAGGTAACATAGAGGAGTGGGGTGCACAGGGACGTGGGGGGTAGGAAGACAGGGCCCAAATCCTGAAATAGTTGTAGCCCGTTTTCTTACACATCAGGAGCTGAAGAGCAGAGCCACAGGCTAGACCACTCATTCAGTCTGAAAACCATGCCACCCTTTAGAGCAGGGCTGCTCGAACCTTAACGTGCACACGGGTCACCTGCAAGGCTTGTTAAAATGCAGATTCTAATTCAGCAGGTCTCGGGTAGGAACCGTTGACAAGTTTTCTGGTGAAGCTAATGCTGCTGGTTCAAGAACCACAGTTTGAGCAGTGAGGATATACAGTATATGTTAGGGGAAGAAAACACTTTAATGACAGGACAGATTTTTGAAATCCAGATGTTTGCACTTCCGTTCTGATCAGGACCTTGAAAGCAAAATGTAGAAAATCCTTTGGGGGCAGCTAGCTAAAGTTCTTCTGTATGTTAAAGCGTCTATTTCACAGAAAAAAAAAATATATATATATATCTCAGATTATATATCAGAGGGGAAAGACTGTCTAGACCTGACAGTGAGTGACCTTCAGCAAGTCAGCAAGTCAGTTAGCATCTCAGGGATTTGTTTTCTCCAACTGTGCAGTGGGAATAATTCTATGCCCCCCTCGCCTACTCTGAGGGGACATTTTAAAGATAAACTAAGGGATGATTGTAAAGTATGAGCATGAGCTCTGAATACAATCAAAGGACTAGAGATGAAGTTTGTCACTGTAGGATCCAAAGAGACTTTTGAACTCCAAAATGTGCGAGTCCAATGAACCTGATGATCATCTTACTAACAAGAAAAGAGTGAGCAAGTATGCAGATAAGAGTCACCAGCTGCCTGGAATTTAGCTATCAGGTAAAAGTTAAAGCACATTTTCTTTGCCATTCAGTCCTGTGAGAAGCAAAACAGAAAGTTCCCCTTTCTAGGCAAGTTGTTTCAGAAGTCAGTCAGGATATGTGGATGAATTGTCGATCAAGTCTACTGAAATAGAAGCTGAGTGTATCTAATTAAAGAGAGTCTAAATAGGAATTGTTTCTATACCTATCCACCCTCACCTTTGAAGATAGCTAATTTATGCATTAGTTAAGATTTGGCTTATTTTTTTAAGGAGACAATAGAAAAAAAAACAAACCTGTGACTTCTTTTGTTACGGGTCTGAGGTTGTAAGAATGTCACCAATTAGTTTTGGGGGAAAAATATTTCAATTAATTACTTGAATTCATTGACTTAGCCTGACCAGCTGGATCAAAATAGGCAGGCTAGAGGCATGGTTTCATCATAGAAATGACCCAGAAAAGCTTTTAGATTTGAGAGCGAAGCTTTCTTGTGTGGTCTACTATGTAGTGAATTCCTGAGAAATGTCTCCACATTTTTCCACAGAGAAGAGTTTGGACAAAAGGATTACCCATGATTGGCCACAATGGCTTACAAATTCCCTTAGTTTTTTTGAGGCACCGTCCATTTTTGAAGTAGCTGTAACAGCAAAGCCAGGTGGTACCAAGAGCAGTGGCA
The DNA here is from genome assembly GCF_027475565.1 of Acinonyx jubatus. Taxonomy (NCBI): domain Eukaryota; kingdom Metazoa; phylum Chordata; class Mammalia; order Carnivora; family Felidae; genus Acinonyx; species Acinonyx jubatus. The sequence goes on from NC_069381.1 coordinate 191,728,143, forward strand.
CTAGACGTAGTCACAGCAGCAGAGGAGACAGCAGCACACTATATGGCCACTGCAGGTTGCTTGGTGTCCCTCTGTAACTACACCTGCAAGGTCTGGGCAGTCTGGAATGGATTTGGGCACACTCAACCAATAGCTTGCTCATCTCAGCAATTCAAGGACTTGACTCTGTTTCTTCCCTGCTCCCATGTCTCAAAATGGAAGCCATCACAACAGAGATCATAAATGTCTTTGCAATTGCCTGTTCAGCTGGTGGTGAAGGGAACAGCTCCTATTAACATTCCTCCACTAAAGTCAAGGCTATGCCCTGTTAACCCACTGGGCCACAGTAGTCTGCCCTAGGATTCAAAAGCATGGACAACTCTACCATACCAATATGCTCTCCATAGAGACTGAATAATATAACCTTTCTTGGCATTTTTCTTTTGAAGAAGGGAGTCCTTGGAGTGCAAGTGAGCCCAGCATCGAGCCAGAGGGAATGAGTACTGCTGGCACAGAGGAAAATTACCACAGGAGCATGTCATGGCTTCACGTAAGTAGGAATCTCAGAGACAGACCTGAGATCAATTTCCTTTGGTATTGAGAAAGATCTATGGAGTGAGGACAAAAGATTACACTAAAACTATCAATCTAATTTAACTTCCAAGAAAAACCATAGGAACCTCTGAATTCTCACTAGGGTTGGTATTCTATTGGACTGTGTTCCATTTTAAGTTTAACAAAAACCAAAGGTTCTTTGTTATGGCTGGCTTGTAGGTCAACGTAAGTCAGGGAAAATCCTGAGGGACCAGACCAGGCTGGTGACCAAGACAGCCTGGGTACCACAGACAAGGCATCACCATCAGTTTGATACAGGTTACCACAAATGCTGCGAGCAAGGTTATGGTGTCAGTCTTGTGTCTGTATAGATCTAACTGTAAACCAGGACGTGGAGAATCTAAGATGATAAAGGTCACACCTCAAAGGTTTCTTCAGAGGTCATAAGCGGGGGGGGGGGGGTGGATTTCAAGAAAGCTTTGGGCATGGATTAGAGAGTTCAAGGTTTGAGCTGGCCATGAGAAAGAATGAGAAAGGTAAGGAAGCATAACATCAGATCCATACCTGGTGGGATACTTCCTGCACTGTCAGTGATCTTATATGGGCTGTACCTTCTGTGATTTTAATCTGACTTCCTGGTAGAGTCAGATAAGGGCTGGCCGGTACAGGACGCTCCTCAGTTTACAGTGCTGTGCCATCACAACTGGCTGAGCCCCAGAAATGTTTGCAAGTGATCCCCAGAACCTAATTTTCAAGACTCTCTGAGGCAGCTGTTTTTAAAGTAAACTCTTTAGTGAAGTCCAATGTACATGTTGAAAAGCATAGAAAACCTATGTGTGCAGCTCAATAAATTTTCACAAAGTGACTATCTGTGTAACCACCTGCAGGTCAAGAACATGGTCCCACTCTAGAAGCTCTAAACATGCCCTCTACCAGTCACCCCCCCTCCCCTAATAGTAACCACCAGCCTAATTTCTGTCACCATAGATTAGTTCTGTCTGTTTTTGAAATGCACGTAATTGGCTTTATATGTCACGTACCCTGTCATTTTATGGTTTGGTTGGTTCATATAAGGGTAAATCTTGCACCTTTGTTCTTCCTCAAGATGGCTTGTTCTATTCTTGGCTATAGTCATTTCCAGTTAAAATCACCTATTAATTTCTATTAAAAAGCTTTCAAAACAGCCTTATATTGAGTATAAAAATCATTTAAAATTGAGGAATTGAAATATTTACTCAGTGAATCTTCTATATAAAGTGGTCTATCTCTCAATTTATGTCCTACCTCTTAAATTTCCTTCAGTAATGCTTTTAGTTTTCTGTGAAGTATTTGTGTTAGACCAGTGTTATTTCTTCTTTAAGTAGAAACTTAGATCTAAACATTTTTTTTGTGGGAAGGTTTTTAATTACAAATTCAACTTATATAATATGATTTTTTATTTCTTCTGGGAGCAGTTTGGGCACTTTTTTCCCCTAGGAATTTGTTAATTTAATCCAAATATTTACATTTATTAGCAAGGTTTTTATAATATTTTCTTAAAGTCCTTTTAAATTCTATAGGATCTACAATGATGTAACTTTATTGTTTCTAATGTTGGTGGGTTATACCTTTTCTTTCTTTCTTTCTCTCTCTCTCTCTCTCTCTCTTCAGTCTTGCCAGAAGTATGTCAGTTTTATTAACCAGAAAATCAGCTTTTAGTTTTGTCATTTGGGGAATGTCTGAGTTGTGTTTCACTAATTCCTCCTATTTACTATTTCCTTCTACTTTCTTTCAGGTTAACGTGTTTTGATTCCTTAGCTTCTTGATATAGATACTTAGATAATTGATCTCCAACCACTTCACTAAATAGTCATTTAAAACAATAAATGTTCCTTAGGAACAGCTTTAGCTCTATCATGCAAGATTCAATATATCATATGTTCATTATCATTCAGTTAAAATATTTTTAATTTTTATTTGAATCATGCACACTTGAAGTCCATGACTGATAACTCCAATATGTGAATCTACTGTCTTCTCTTGGTCTGTTCCTTAATATGCCTAGTGATTTCATTGACTGCCAGTTTGCCAGTTATGGTGGGTGAAAAATTATAGAAGCACAGTGATAGACACATGCCATTATAGATCTGTCAAAACCCACAGAATGTACAACACCAAGAGTGAATCTTAATGTAAACTAGGCACTTTGGATGATAGTGATGTGTCAGTGTAGATTCATTGATTATAATAAACATTCAGCCTGGTGGGAGATGATGATCATGAAGTCCACTCTGCATGTGTCGAGGCAGCAGGTGTTTGGGAACTCTCTGTACATTCTGCTAAATTTATTGCTGTGAACCTAAAACTGCTTTAAAATAAAGTTTATTAATTTTAAAAAGCTATAGAATTATAGAGGTTCCAGATGATGCTGTCTCCCTCCAGAGAGGATTCACCCTATACTTTGACAGACAGCAAAGATCACCTGAGTGCAATCAAGGACTAAGTGGACTTGACTTGTAGTGGTGCTCTCCCCCTTGCCCCACTCTCCAACACATACCTCCTAGTATCAAGTATTCCAATGTGAGTCTGGTGTGTGTCCTATAACTAACTCCAGTCTTGACGGGTCAGAAATTCCAACTTTGCTTCCCTATTATAGTGACACTGCTAAAATCTCCATACTGCTTGTCAGCTGGTTCCTGCTTGGCTTCTTAGCTATTCAATCAACAAATGCCTAGAAGGAAAATAGTCACCCAGCACCAAGACTACCTTCTGTACGGATCTTGTCCACTCAATTCTTCTTCCTTTTGGCAATTCTGAACTCCAGTTTTTATCTCCCAGCTCTTGTGAAATTGCCTAAAGCTTTGCCTGGCTTCTTGGCCACTTATGCCTGAAGGAAAATGTGGCATGTGCCCATATTGTGCTCACCTCAGTAAATGCCCTTTCCACATCTTGCCTTTCAGGTCCTGACTGCCTCACTGTATTAAATGCAATCTCAGGCATTCAAATATATATATTCAAATATATGTATTAATATGTGTGTGTGTGTATGTGTGTGTGTGTGTGTGTGTGTGTGTGTGTGTGTGTGTGTGTGTTAAATAACACACAGTTATTAGCTTATAGTTTCTATGGGCCAGGAATCCTGGCACAGTTTAGCTGGGTCCTCTGCTTCATGCTCTCTCACAAGATTGCAATCAAAGTATTGGCCAGGAGTGGGGTCTTATCTGAAGGCTTCACTGGGAAAGAGTTTGTTTCCAAGCCCACACGATTGTTGGTAGAATTTCAGTTACTAAAGGACTGTTTGATTGAAGGCCTCAGTTCCCACCTGGCTGTTGGCCAAAGACCACCCTCATTCCTTGCCATATGAACCTTTCCAACATGGCAACTTGCTTTGTCAAAGCCAGTAAAAGAGAGTCTGGTAACAAGAGACAAGTCACTATTTTACACAATCTAATTACAGAAGTAACATCTGATCCTCTTTGCTACATTCTGTTGGTTAGAAGCAAGTCACTAGGCCAGCCCATACTCCACAGGAGGAGGTTTCACAAAGGCACTAATACCAGAAGGTGGGATCCTTGGGGACTACCTTAGAAATATATCTATCAAAAAGACATCCCTGAGCATAATTTTCAAACTACAGATTTCTAGGTCACCTCCTAGAAATTCTATACTGAATCAGAATCTCCTAAGCAAAAGTCCATTTGTGTGTTTGTTTATTTGGTTTTTGTTGTTGTTGCTTGAATTTCTTGGTATTTCTCTTTAACAGCCAGATTTGAGAATAACAAGGGAAACCTTACAATTCTTATATGTGCCCTGCTTTGTACCAGTATAAACAGGAATATCAGGAATGTTAAGTGAATCTCGAGAGAAATCTGGATATTCTGTTCAGGCAACACCTATTTTTTTTTTTAACTTTGAGGAATGTGAGATATTGTTATCTGAGTTTGAGTAAGCAGGGCCGCTCATTCCTGAGGAAATGTGTGGCAGCCCTACCTGGTAGGTTTGATTGGCCTTGTCCATATGGACTTACTTAATGTTCTCCAACCCATATGGCACATGGTCTCTCACAAGTTAGGTGTTGGGGCGGGAACTGGTTTTATGAAGGATAGAAGCATTCGGAAGATTACTCTATGCATATTTGACTAGCCTTGTGCACGTAGGAATGCTATTGCCTTTTTAGAAAGGCAACTTAAGAAGTTACGAACTCAGAGATCTTTGTTCCTTATCTTAATATAGCCATATCCTTTAAAACAACTGAGTTCTTTTCTGGAACCCTACTTGGGAAGTCCAGGTGATGTGAGGATTTAAGCCAGATCAAGGCACAAGAGCTAGAATAGCCCAAAAGCGAAAGAAAAATTAATTTATAGAGAGAAGAAATGAAGCTCTATAGTCAGGTTCAGGCTCAGTTGAAGGTTATAGGCCAAGGTAGAAGATGCAGAAGTGTTTTCAATTCCACATTGGCAGGCTGGGGTTAAAGACATCCCACAGCTGTCAAAGGCCAGCCAAATCCTTTGGCACAAAATTTCTCACAAGTTTATACTGTTTAATCTGGCTCCGTCCACAACATAAGAGCTGAAAAACTAGTGTGTTTCAAGTTTAGAATCTTCATTTGAAAATATTTGGAAATCATATACTCCACAATAATTGGTTTTTCAATGTCACTTAACCTTTTATTGTTTCGAAAAGATCTTTCTATCAAGTGTGAATGGAGAAATCAAAGAAGCCAAGTGCATAAAGGCTTGTAACTCTTTGCTTTCTCGTGGGAATTGGTAACTTACAGTGGTTTCAACCCCGATTTCCTGGTTGAGTCTGAGTGATTTGAGTCTGTGTTCCAGGTCATGATCTTGCTGTGCAATCAGCAAAGCTTCATCTGCACCCATGTTGACTACTGCCACCCTCACTGCTACCTGCACCACAGCCGCTCCTGTGCCCGGCTGGTCAGGGCCATCAAGCTGCTCTATGGAGACACTGTGGACTCCCTCCGGGAGAGTAACAACATCAGCAATGTGGCTCTCCGGGGCAAGAGACAGAAAGAGGTGAGTGAATGGTCACCTGAGAATATGCCTATTGTAGGGAAAATGATGTCCTGCAATCTTTTCTCTGGAAATACAAATGTCAGACCACGGCAGTTGTATAAAGCAGGTTACAGACCTGTGTGATTTTCAGCAAAGACAGAAGATGAGCGAGAAAAGACAAGTGCTTAGTGTTCATGTCTATGAGCCAACATGGAATCTTTTCCCAGGTTTTGTTTTACTTCTGTGAACAAATATGAACTTGTATGAGTGGTGGTGATGGGTACATTATGGTGATAGAATAATGACCCCCAAGGATGCCTGCATTCTAGTTTCTAGAACCTATGAATAAGTTACCTTATGTGGCAAAACAATTTTGCCAATGTGAATAAATTAGGAATCTTTTAATGGGGGAAATTGTCCTGAATACCCAGGTGGGTTCATTGTCATCATAAGGGTCTTTATAAGTGAAAAAAGGAGATAAGAGAGTCAGAGTCAGAAAAGGAGGTGTGATAACAGAAGCAGAGGTCAGAGTGATGCAGGGCCATGAGCCACAGAACGGGGCAGCCTCTAGAAGCCAGAAAAGACAAAGAAATGGATGATTCCCTAGAGCCTCCAGAAAGAACACAGCCCTGCCAATCCATTTTAGATCTGACCTCAAGAACCGTAAGATAATAAATATTTATTGTTTTATGTCATGAAGTTTGTAGTGATTTGTTGCAGCAGTTAACAGGAAACTGATACAGTTATGTATTAAGAAATAAGTAATAAATGGTCCAACTATTTACAGATAAATAATTGAGTAATCTAGGTCAAATCAGACTACAGGAAATTCCTTTAAGAAACTATTACGTTTTCTAAACATTGAGCTGCACTTTCCTGACAAGTACACTGAGCAGCTGAGCTGGCAAAAGATGAAGACAGTGACCAGGGCTGCCGTGCCCCTGCCAGGGAGGCCCCGAGTCACCCACCTGCCCCTGAACAGGCATGATGGCCAAGATGCCTGACTGAATGCCTCTGGCTGCCCCAGCAGCTGCTCTTCACAAGTGGTTTTACAAAGAGGTTTTGGTATAATACCTATTCATTTCAGTGAGCATTCATTGTGCACCTGCTGTTGGCACAATATGAGACCAGATATTCTGGAAGAAATAAAAAATAAATAAGTAGGAGCACAGGATCTTTCTACTAAGGAGTTTGCAAACCAGGTTTGGTGGAGTGGGGGGTGGTAATAAAATATAAATCAAACAACTAGAGAATATGAGCAATAACAAAAAATTCATAGTTGGGTCATGCATGTAGCACTTTGTAATGCAAAGGAATTTTTGCAGAGGAATTTTTTAAATTATTTTACACTTCACTGAAGAAATTTGGGGTAATACAAAAGATCCTAGAGAAAAAAATCTGTATTTCATACATCTTATAAGTGTGCTATTTGCCTTCTAGGATGTGATATTCCAGTATTTTTTTTCAAAACATATATGTGAGGCTATAATGCAGGTATATATCATGGATAGAGTGCTTTTTGATTCTTACAAACCTTGTGCAGGAGATGCTGTTCTCCCTATTTTACAGATGAAAAAGTTGAGGCTCAGAAGGATGGGATTGTCTCAGCTCACATCTATAACATATTCAGCTACACTTTAATTTAGAAATATGGAATATCAAATCCAGAGCTTTTTTTACTAGACTCTATTATATTTCATGGTATTCAAACTACACATACTCTGGGGGAAGATCATGGGGGGACTAGATCAATGTGGGTAACTACATAAACTGTTAATGATGTTATAAAAAGAAAAATATACACCTATACATATATTTGTATCTGTATGTATGTACATAGTTATGTATATGTATTTTTATTTAGGTTACGTTCTCCTTCATATAAAAACTCCCTTAGTTTTAGGAGAAAACCATATATGTTGGACGTTGCAAAAATATACTAACGTAAATCAATGTTCACTGTTCATCATACACACTTTGAGATTTCTTACTGCTCCAACTATACCTTCACCTGTAATACATATGTGGCCAAACTCAAACATCCTTCAAGATCCAATTCAAATTCCACCTCCTCCTTGAAATCATTTATGATCTTCCTAGAGTTAACCACAGGGCATATGATGGTGGATAATTAATGTAATTTTCATTCCCTCCTTTCTCTAAGTTACAATGGCATTTTACTTGTGCTTTTCTCATTTTTCATTCAATTATTCATTCATTAATTCATCCATCCATCCATCCATCCATCCATCCATCCATGTGTACCTTCAAATTTTTAAAGAACCTATGGACATGCTGGGTCCATTTTATGTGCTGCGTGTAATAATGGGCAAAAGCAATATGGCCCCTGTCTTCATATGATACACACAGTCTAGTTGGAAAGACAAACATTAGTCAAATAAACATCTCAAATTGCTATAAAACTGCAACAGCAGTAAGTGCAAGGAAAAAGAAACACACTGTGCTGAGACAGCTTATGAACAAGACTTTGAACTTGTTAAAGGAAATAAGAGTAACGAGTGAGCTTTGACTGAAGGATGCATGAATATTAACTGAATATGGAATTTTCCAACCTGAGAGAAGAGGAGTACAAAGGACCATGGCTGGAACACAGGGGACTTCTGTGCATGCAGCACAGGCAGATCAGACAACATGGGGCCACCCAGGCTCTGGGAAGGACTTTAGTCTTTATCCCATGCGTAGCATCAGACTCTGAGAATTTTAAGATCACTCTTCCTGGGGCACCTGGGTGGCTCAGTCAGTTAGGCGTCTGACTCTTGGTTTTGGCTCAGGTCATGATCTCATGGTTCATGGGTTCAAGCCTTGTGTTGGGCTCAGCACTGACAGTGTGGAGCCTGCTTGGGATCCTCTCCCTCCCTCTCTCTCTGCCCACCCCCCTCACTCTGTCTCTCTCAAAATAAATTTTAAAAAATTAAAAAAACAAGAAGATCACTCTGCCTACAAAATGGGGCTCTTTATATCCCCATTTCTCCTCTGCCACTTAATTAGAAAGTTCTGGAAAATTGGCAGTCTTATACACTTTGTATCCCATGTGGTACGTACTAGAGTTCTCCTACAGCACAGAGACAACAAATACTGAATGGCTGAGTGGGCTCTCTAGTTCATGAGTGCCCTTTACCTCAGGCCCGACAAGGATGCTGGCCTGAAGCAGAAGAGTCTTACCAACCTTAGATGATGCTCACATTTTGGGAAAGAGGAAGAGAATGTAAAGCAGGAGTTAGGTGTCCTCTAATCTTAACATATTTAAATTAGTAATGCAGGTGAAGAGCTGAAAAAAAATATATTGAGTCTGCTGTGATAAACATTTTATTTTCAAAATGCCAGCCTCCTGTGCAAGCTCTTTTTTGTTCCCTCCTGATGTTTCCATTTCCTGTGCTGAATCTGTCACGTTATCGAACAATGCCCACATTTCTAGGGTCAAAATGAAAACAGAGTAGGCAGTAAATCAAGAATAAAAGCAGTGATTCTGATTAAAATTGAACCTTATGAGCAATTGATATTTCATTCCTGTTTCCTTTTAAATTGGTTTTTATCGCAGAATATATTTGTGGCAGCTAGTACATTTTGTAACACATGTAACTCTGATCAATCTGCTAATCTACATTTCAATGCTCAGAGAGTAACTGTACGTCCTGCTAGTCTATTTTAGTGCACTTCCAAGTTTAGGAGGTTTTTATAAACTATATATATATATTACCTTCACCAAAGAATTCTTTGACTTTCCTACATATATGTATCTTGTCCAATGCTATGTTTTGGACAGAGTAAATGTTGAATTAGTGCTTGCCGATGAAAAAAAGGAGTAGATAAAACAAAAATTTTCTTTTCCTTTCAGCCAGAAAGGAAAGGGCTGTAAAGTGATACATGCCCAAAAAAGAAAGGGCGCAGCATCAGTAAATTCTGCAAAGCCACTGAAAGTAGCAAGAGGCCAACTGATTTCCTACAGGACTAATGTTTTTCCAAAGCTGTGGAAGAGACTATTGTTGAGACCAAGAGCAGACCCTGGGCCTTGACTTCATCTGCCAGAATGTCTTCCCATTCATACTCATGTGTCAAAGATGTGTGAGGCACAAAGGTCTTGGTTATCTTTAGGGAAATAATTGGTCTTCTCTCATCATGAAACATGTTTCTGGGAAGATCTCTTTCCTAGAGATCTTGGTAGACTGGCTCCAATTTTCTTTGGTTTTAGATACCCCATTATTTCCATAGCAAATCATCATTCGTGGCATTTGTGCTTACTATGATTTTTCATTTGTTTCCTTGCTTGCTATCTGTCCCTCCGAGTGAGATATACTCTCCGTGAAGGCAAGCACCAAGGGAGTTTTGCTCCTCAGCATATCCCCAAAAGTTAGCTCAGTTCCTGGCATATGGCTAATTCTTAATAAGCAGTCTTGAATTATTAAATGAATAAGTACATTTTTTACTTAAAGTAATTAAGTATTATGCCTCTCTGGTCAATAATCTTTTATTGGAAGAATCTCCCTGAAACTTGTTCAAATAATTAGAGTTTCTCCAAGGGGCACAGCAGAATCTCATGAAACCAGGGACAGACCAGGAATAGCTGAGCCTCAGAGGAATGAGAAAGCTGTGGTCCCTATCAGAATGGATATAGTGTCTCATCTCTGCTTTTTTCTGTATCTCCACCTGCTCACCCATCTCTGTCCCCTGAACTGCTCCTCATGTTTGTTCATCTTGTGTATACCTGAAAATCTCCAGGTTGCATTATCATTTCTCAGCCCCAGCAACCATCACCACATGAATCAGACTCTGTGCCCCTTAATTCCCTAGGACAGGAATTTGGTGGGCTCAACTCCTCCTCTTTGTGATCCAAACATCCCAAGGGATAAACCTCTGGCCAGTCAAATAATTGGTTTTGCATTGCAACTTTAACCAATAATGGTCAGAATGAGGAGAGAAGTCCCAGAGCCAAATATGGTGAATATATATCCCAAGACACACAGAGAGAAGAAAATGGCAGTGGTCCAAGATCTATGCCATGCCACAGAAAGCATGCCCCAGGATCCCTGACATCTCATGGGGCTGTCTAGCTGCCTCCCATTGACCATATCTCCCTTGGGTAGATTGAGTCAACAATGAGTGCCATCCTCTATTAGTGATACATTCTGTCCTTTGGTCTTGGATTACAGTCTCGGGTTTCTTTACAGGTCCCAGTTGGATGTGTAATTCCAACGAGGATATGCAACTCACAGTCCAGTGAAATTTCTTACTCTTCCATGAAACACCAACAACCAATAGATGCCTTCAGAACTAGTCTCCTGCTCCATCTAGCTCCTAGCTCTCTTCTAACCAAGTTTTACATCAAGTTACTAAATCTAAAAAGCCACTGATGATAGCCTTGTCGGTCTGAGTTAGGGGTCACACCAGTAGAGAGAGTTGGGTACATACCAAGTGCTTATCACACAAGTACCCATCTTCGATACCTACATTTCAAACCTCAACAAGTCATGTGGGAAGAGTGCCTAGCCCATCACCCTAGTCTGAAAGCCCTTCTAATTCCCTTCCCTTTCTCTAAAACAAGCATCCTAACTATGATGAGGCACCAGAATACACCATACTTCCTAGGGAAGCATGCCAGAATATTAAACGTTTGAGATCTGAGAAGCTTGACATATACCTTCTGTCCCTAGTTAATAGGATTAAACAGAATCCTACATTTACCAGAGTGTCAGAGGCAAACATGAATGTTCACCCTTTTTATTCTAAGCTGGTATCTGCCTGATTAAAAAACATATAATTTAATCAAGAAGTAAATTCAAAAGTAACCCTGAAAAAGACAAAATGTCCGGCCAGAGGAGAAAGGGGTGAACTATTAATAAACTTTGAAAATCATATTTTAAAATAATTGTAATGACCTAGGGAAATATTCATTATAAGATCCTGATAAAATGAAATGTTTAAACTTGTATGTCACATACATAACATGCTCACCACTGTGTTAAGAGGCACAGAGTAGAAAAAAGCTGAAAGGAACAAAATAATGGGCATCATTGGATTAGGGATCATAGACATATTCTTTTCTTCTTCCAAGTTTTTCTGTGTTTTCCAGATGTTCTACAATTTACATGTATAGTTTTGTAAATAGAAAGAATAAAAGAGAGACGTCACTTTTAAAATACCTTGAATTTTTAAAACAGGAAGTCAAATAAACCCCTATATTTATATGGTACGTTACTGCCATATGATTTTAGAACAGTTTCTAAATTATAAAACAAGCATGTATATTACTGTATGTTGTTTTTACATTTACAGGAAAAACGCAATGCCGGATTTATCTCCTCAAATGAGATGTGTTCCCAAGTATGTGCCCCCGTGTTTTTATATTTAGAAAACAGAGCAAGAGCTCTGGTTCATTTGTTTCTAAGTAGATTCATTCTAAAAGTTCATTCCTTACTAGTCACACACCAGATGCATTGTCTAAGGTGTTTTTGTCAGAGCTTTGAAAGACTTTCTTGGAATATGCAGGTACTTTTAGATATGTCCTTTCTTTCAAATATCTCCATCTCTAACACTGTGCAGTTCTGCTCAAAAATTCTTGAGGAGCTCAGTTCTTTCCCCCAGCATGGAGGGAGAAAGTGTTTCATTGACATGGCTGTGGAAAAACAAATGAGCGTTTGTTCCGTGTAGAAGGATGGATTCCCTCTTTGCACAGCCCAGGGTGCAAAATGAGGAGTGATCAAGACTCAGTATAAATAAGCAAGAGCCTGTCACCATTAGGAACGATCATTCTCCCAGCTGCTCTGTCCACTCCATCCCTCGGCATTCAGAGAGTCAGAGAACTGCCTCCTCCGTGTTTATGCAGATGAGTCCATTTTATTTGGTACCCTGGTTGAGGAGACAATTTGAAAGAAGAGTTGCTGCCTCCCATAGGCGAGTGTGGTTTTTGCTTTTGTTTTTCAAATGAGTTTGGATTTTTAAAGAAATCATTTTACCTTACAGTTCAGGCCTAGATAATAAATGCTGTGGACTTATACTTCCTTGATGAGTCTATTTCTTACTTCCCAACACTCCTTTATGAAATACGTTCTTTCTTCCGTGACCAAATGGCCACCTTGTAACATCCAACCCCGTAAAAGAGCTATTAAGTTTTAACTGATTTTTTTTTAAGATTTGTGGTTTTAAACAGCTTTCTGGGATGCAATGGGTCCTGAGATGGAAGTCAACAGATCCTTGTCTTGTTTTAATTCCGCTAATGGCCAGCTTTGTAACTTGGTCAAGTTATTCCGCTTCTCTGGGCCTCTGTGGCAAAAGAGGAGCTTGTAGCTAACTATCTCTGAGCTCTCTTTCATACCAAAATGAGCTGTTTTCATCAGTTTCAGAAAGTGTGGGCCTCCAAAAAGGCCTAAACTGCCCCCCCCCGCTAGAAGAAGATAGTTGTGGGGTGCCTGGGTGGCTCAGTTGGTTGAGCGTCTGACTTTGGCTCAGGTCATGATCTCACAGGTTGTGAGTTCAGGCCCCACATCAGACTCACTGCTATCAGCCTGTCAGTGCAGAGCCTGCTTCAGATCCTCTGTCCCTCTCTCTCTGCCCCTTCCCCGCTTATACTCTGCCCTCTCAAAAAATAAATAAAAGCATTTTAAAAATATAAATAAGAAAAAAAGAAGAAGATGGTTGTTTGGAGACTGGGGGAAAACAGCACTGTTGGCCTTGAGAGGATGTGACACTCTTTGTCACTGATCTCCTGTTCTTTGCAGTGCTCAGAGAAGTCATGCCTGAGGACACCTTCTCTGAAGAAGAGAGTTTCTGATGCCAACCTGGAAGGGAAAAAGGACTCTGGAATGCTGAAATACATCAGACTGCAGGTATTGACATCTGGATCACAAACATTCATGGAGCAGTCATGGGGGAGGAGGGCGCCAAATATCCTTTTTACTAATGCTTGAGACCGACGGGGCCAGTTGGCACAGTGTTAGCATAGAGAACCCTTTAATTGGTGGCTCTCTATTGCAGGAAATGGCAGGGAAAAAAATCCCTTCTCGTTAGCCAGCGAGCTTCCACAGAGCCCCAGCTTGGGGAGCGTGGCTGGAACATGTCTCCTCTCACTCACTCCACTCCATGGAGCTAATCCCCCACCAGCGTGTGGTAGCCATGCTCACCGCTCTGAGGATGTGATTTTCTGGGTTCAAATCCCGCATCTGCCGCTCTGGCTCTGGGACCTTGGGCAAGTTGTTCAATGTCTCTTGGTCTTATTTGCCTTATCCATAATAGGGGGATTATAACACTAGACCCGTCTCAAGGGATTATTGCCTGGATTAAAAGAGGTAGTACACTTAACTACTTATCCAGTGCTTGACACATTGTTATATTGTTATTACAGCCTAAACCCTAAACTCTAAATCATTATGTGTATTCCCGAGTCAGGCAGCAGGGTTGGGGGACGGGTGGCAGGGAGGGAAGAAAAACATCTTGTGTTTCTGGAAAGTATTTACAATGGTTAAAGACCTAGACTGTCCAGAACCTACATTTATCACCTAAAGTATCTGAAATAATGGATTCAATATGGTTTTTGTGGCCTAATCTGGGGCATTAACTACAGTACACAATGTTTTAAAGGGAAAATGTCATCCACATTTACTGGCTTAGAAAACTGACTTTCTGAATGGAACTCCTTTGTAAATTAGAGGCTGCTCACTGTCTTCAGTGGACCTCAAGTCCTAAGAGAAAGGAAAATAGGACGCTTTGAAAGCCCATCAGGACTTTTAACACAAAGATGTACTGGCTTTTCTCATAGAGCTCATCCTACAGCTTATTTCTTAGGTGGTTGCAGAATAGTTTTTGCGGTGAAAGCATTTTAAAAGTAGCGTGTCGTTTTGTAATTATAATCAACTAATGAGGTATAAAGCTTATTATACACCATGCCAATAAATACGCTCCCATTTTAGGAAGCATTTTACAGTCATTTAAGGAAAGCAGAGAAGGGACGCGGCACGTAGGTTCCAAGAGGAGTGCAGCAATCAGTGTCTTCGAAGATTTTAAGACGTGACTTCCATCTCTTCCCAGGTGATGAGCCTGTCTCCTGCCCCTTTATCTCTGCTAATCAAGGCAGCACCGATTCTGACAGAGGAGATGTACGGAGACATCCAGCCAGCTGCCTGGGAGCTTCTGCTCAGCATGGATGAGCACATGGCAGGGGCGGCAGGTAAAGACAGAGCACCCGGGACCCTGCTTGCCACTCATCCTGGGTGTTTAACTGAGACGCACATCCACTCCCTTTCATTCCAAGGTCAGACCCAGAGCAATTGCTAGAACTCGAGACAGAGCTGTGCACTACAGGGAGGGAGGCTGAGGTGCCACCCACCCTTTACGTTTACCCCGTAGACTGCACAAGAGCAGTGTGGCCTTACCAAATTACAAAGAGTGATTTTCCCCACAACCTGCATTTCCACCGTGCTTCACAAAAAGAGAAACTTCTTTTTGTGTGTTGTGATCTCCCAGATTTACCGTGAGCCGTCATCATTAACTTCACTAAATCGATACAAGTAATATTTTATGTCCAAATGACAATATCGAAACAGATTTGTTGAAATGTAGGTGACATAGCCAAAGACACACAGCTAGTAAAAAGGACATGCAAAATGGGGGTTTTTCATGTTTCTTCCACTTTTTGTACACATTCTTTTAGTTTTATATAGTTGTTTTAATTCCATAATGTACATGGTAAAATCTCAAATAATATGTAAGTGTATGAAGCTAAAAGTATCTCTTCCTCATGACTCTCAGTCTCTTCACCAGAAGTGACAATTTTTAAGTTTTTCAGGAGTCCTGCTAGGGTACACTATATAGATATATAGATAGATAGATAGATAGATAGATATAGATCTATATAGATATAGATGATATAGATATAGATATAGATATATACCTAAGTACCAATGTATATGTTGTGTTTTCCCTTTCACACAAATAAGACATATCATAAAGACTTTTGAACTTTCAATTTTTCTTTTATATCTAGAAGATTCTTTTTCAGAATTTATTTGAAGAAAAATCTATTCAAATCAGGCAGCACCAAACTGGGAGTGCTTTACCAACAGCAGCTCAGGGAGGGTCTTTTATAGAAAAAGGTGGGCCACCTGGCTGGCTCGATCTGTTGAGCATCCAACTTCAGCTCAGGTCATGATCTCGCAGTTCATAGGTTCAAGCCCCATATCGAGCTATGTGCTGACAGCTCAGAGCCTAGAGCCTGCTTCAGAATCTTTGTCTCCTAATCTGTCTGCCCCTCCCCTGCTCACACTCTGTCCTCTCTCTCTCTCTCTCTCTCTCTCTCTCTCAAAAATAAACATTAAAAAAATTTTTTAAAGAAAAAGGACGGAAGCAAAGTAAGGCAATTATTGACTGGCTATAGCTAAAAGCCTAGTTGGCTTTTATGGCTTTTAGCTTTATGATTTGTAACCTTAAGGCATTTACAGGCTTAGATTCTTGCTGGCTTACATAGGTCACTGCAGGATTAATGCCACATCATTCTAATGGCCTCCTTGTTTAATGAACAAATTTCCCCTTGTGGTCATCCTCTCATATATGAGAGATCCAAAAATTTGGTATTAGTGCTACCCTCAGTCAGATCAGAGTTAAGTTGCTCTTATTTCATTGTGAAACTCATAGGTTATGATGTCAGATCCATAAAACAATCGTTTTTACTATTTCCCTCTTTGTTCATCTTCTTTCTGCTCTTCTGAGCAAGTGAGACCATGTAATATATGGTTGATGCTGTGACCGTGCATTTAAGAACACTGAGAGAACATGGCACACCAGGGAGACTATAATGATAACTATTAGGAGTGTAATGCCAAGAGACTGAAGGGTGCTCCTCAGCCAGGGTCTCCATGACCCAAACTAGTTGGTATCAGTTAATGTACCTGTTTTTAGCCAAGTGGCTTATTTGTTAATTTCTTGTATTTGCTACAATGCCAGATGTTTTGAGCCAGGTGCAGCAAGGGCTATTTTATCATGGCCCAGACGTTTCTGTGTTTAGCCGATAAGTAATCTGAGGCAATTTTATTATCTGAAACCACCTTACCAGGAAAATACAGAGATTTTGTTGTACAGCTATGGCCTTAGCAGTAGATGTAGCCATAGTTGTCAGGGCTGACAAGCACTGTCTTTCCTGTTCATTAACAGAAAAAAGCAAGTAGCAAAAAGGCAAAAGGAGTAACAGTTTAATATTGGAGATGATGATCTTGATCTGCGATCTTGAGAAAGCTGTCCCCAAAATGCAATCTGTATCTGAGGAGGAAGCTCCCTAGTCAATGTTAAGGTTAGTTCCAAGAGTTTAGAGAAACTCTCTCATGAAGGATGTAGACCTACCATTCAAGTCCCTGAAGTTTGGCCGCCATCTGGGTAGTAAAGAGGAACTGGTATGGTCCCTTCCAAGGACATTCAAGGACAGTTTTTGTTCTTAGTGATTCCAAGTCAGAAAGTGGGGAACATTAGTTTGGGAGTGGTGGCCAGACATTTAAGGAAAATAGGACATTCAAGATCTAGTTGGGTGTACAGATAAATAACCTCAATGACAATGAACAGGACTGGAATCTGATATTCACAAGTGTTACAATTTTTTACTGCAACATAATTTTTCCTTTACAATCATGTTCATTTCTATCAAATATAATCACTGTAAGACTAATTAATTTGTTTGCAAAATAAATCTAGTTTCATTAAACGTGACCTTATTATTTACCTAAGTACAGCAGGAATAGTGATTGAACATATAGGCTTATTTCAAATCTGTTTTGCTGGAACTTTTTATAAGACTCATAGATTGGATTTTAAAAAACTCTCCAGGGGTGCCTGGGTGGCTCAGTAGGTTAAGTGTCCAACTTCAGCTCAGGTCATGATCTCATGGTTTGTGGGTCCAAGCCCCATGTCAGGCTCTTGCTGACAGCTCAGAGCCTGGAGCCTGCTTCAGATTCTGTGCCTGCCTCTCTCTCTTCCCCTCCCCAACTCATGCTCGGTCTCTTTCTGTCTCAAAAATAAAAAAACATTAAAAAAAATCAGGAAAAAACAAAAATAAAAACCTCTCCAGGCCGAGAAGCCAAGAGAAGAACTCAGTATGAGACTTCACCTGGAATACCTATAGATTTGGCTGAATTTCAATCTTCTTGAGGTCCCTAGGATATCTTGAGTTTCCTGGGCCTTCCCAGAAATGACCTTTCTTACTCACCTGGTAAGGTTGCAGGGAATCCTGTAAGCAAGGTACCAGGCCAGTTTTCCAATGAGCTGTTATTGGCTCCATAAAGTCAACCTTACTTCCTTAAAATTGTCTGGTCATATCTGATTTTATGCATATTCTCAAATACAATATTCCAGTCAAAGTCTCAGTGATAAAACAAATGTTTCCAGTTGTGCCCTCTTATATGAAAAGCAGGTTCTTAT
Source organism: Acinonyx jubatus (assembly GCF_027475565.1). Lineage (NCBI taxonomy): Eukaryota > Metazoa > Chordata > Mammalia > Carnivora > Felidae > Acinonyx > Acinonyx jubatus. Next base: position 191,746,079 of record NC_069381.1, read on the forward strand.
TGAACTTATGCAAATAATTACATTGTCATGAAAGTAAGAATACTCAATGAGTTTCTGAATTCTGGAGGAATCAGGTGATGAGAAAAGTGAATGTTTTATTTCAATATGGTTTATAAAATTACCATTAAGTCATAGATAGCTTAAGAGAAAAGAGAAAAAAGTATCTTTAAATCTGGAAAAATAAAACATTAAGGAACCAGCAATGTTTCAAAGAAAAAGTTATTTAAAATTTTAATCATCCTCATCAGTACATTCAATCTCATATCATTAATTCTTGTTCTACTTGAATTGTTTTTCCATTAGTTCTGGAAATGCTTAACCAGTTCAGTTTTATGATCTTACCATGAATCTTTCTGAAGATGCTTTTTGTCAAAGCATCAGAATAAAACAAGAACTGTCTACAAATGACAAAAAGACTTTTAGAAAGTGGCCATGATTAAAGATCTGATGGGAGTTCATTTGGTAAAGAAAATGAGTTATTTCTATGGTATGCAATAATTTAGGATAAAATTGGACCATAAGAGTATTAACAACTTCCTAGAAACTTTGAACAGTTTCTGGAATACCTGTATTGGTAACATATATCCATACATATATAACTTAAGAATGTTTATTAACACTTCTTACTTGACAATGCTTCCACATAATTTAACATGCCAAATAAAGCTAATTAGTTTAACATCTCTCTTCAGAGATGAGAGACATTCTTTGAGATTTTCTAGAGACCCTCTGGGAAAACCCAAAGTTACTTTGAAATCAAAAAGACTTCATTTAGAATTTGTTTTTGGGAAGTTGCCAAAATGTCAAAAAGTTTGAACATTTGACTAAGTAGGATCTCAGATCATTATGAAATAATACTTAATTATCTATTTAAGCCACAATGGATTTTAAAGGTAAATACAGAAAGTTACATAGTTGTGAACCAAAGTTAGCTCTTTTAATAATAAAAGGATTGAGTTTTTTTAAGTTATTAAAGACCTGATAAAGACAACATGAAGCACAGCAAATTATTTTGGCAAGGTATAAAATCTTCATTTTCCAGGTAGATTATCCAAAAGGTAAAAAACAAACAAACAAAAAAAACACTTTTCACAATCTTTTATGAAAAGCTGACTAATAGTCCACGAAAAGTTTGGTTTGTTTTGTTTTGTTTTGGTGAGACAAAACCAAATTCTAATTTTTTTACCAGTGTGTTTTTAATATTAAAACTCATTATTTAGGGACGCCTGGGTGACTCAGTCAGTTAAGCGTCCGACTTCAACTCAGGTCATGATCTCACAGTTTGTGAGTTTGTGAGTTCGAGTTCCGCGTCTGGCTCTGTGCTGGCAGCTCAGATCCTGGAGCCTGCTTAGATTCTGTGTCTCCCTCTCTGTCTGCCCCACCCCCGCTCATACTCTGTTTCTGTCTCTCTCAAAAATAAATAAACATTTTAAAAAATCTCATTATTTAAAAACTTAAATACGTCCATTCCCGCCACATGTAAAATTTCTTTTCAAAGATTCCTTTCTATAAGCCTTCAAACAATTATTTTCACACCATTCAGATTTTGTTCTGTTTTTTGTTTGTTTTTGAACTTGAAAAACATTTCATTTAGTTTCTATATTTCTGAGGGTATATTTGATTTACATAAGTGCTTATTTATCTTTAATCCAATAAATAGAGTTCTTTACAAATTAATTTTGGCAATATCATCTGGAGTAGGAATATATCACACATCTGCAACATACATGCATAGACATACATAAATATATAGACAGACACAGAGATCTTGTAGCATTTGCTTTAAAATTTTTGTCATGAGACAGGTGTGATAATGCAAAACTGACTAGTTTATGAAAAAACATTTGGATCTAAAGTGTGTTTCTGGCAGATAGAATAAGTTAAGATTACTTGCTCAATGGCTAATTCTTTTACCAATATTTGTGGAAAAGACTAAAGATTTTCATTCACCTAATTTCTCAAGTAGTTTCCTTTTTTTTTTTTCCTGATAAAAATCACCTCCCTGAAGTTTGCATTTCGACTTGGCTCTAGGTTTCTAGGGAAGACCAGATAGAACATTTACATCTCAAAGGCACACAGAAAGGATGTAAATTTCTTCAAGAAGGGCTTTTGTTCCCTAAATCCACATTTCTTATAATATCTGAAAGCCTTTTGAGATGAATAGGGTTTAGAGATTGGTAGAGAAGATAAGTATGCTTTGTTTCTAGGGCTGCATTTCTGTTTTTGTTTGATAAGTAGAAGATAATTTATTAATTCCTCAAAGAACTATCTTGTAATTTGAACATCAAGATGCTTACCCAGCCATCCAATTACATTATCCTCAAATTGCTTCTTTATAGCTGGGAAATCAACTAAGATGGAAATCAAGATTCCTATGTTCTAGATTTATGGCTGTGTTTCTTTGGAATGTTTTAGTAAATCCTTCCACAGTGGCTTCAGAATGTTTCTATCCCTCCGGGCTCTTAGTTTCATTTTGACTTAGGAGAGAAGCCCTAAAAGAAAAAGTTTCTATGGAGCTCTGAATATCAATTTCCAATTTGGCCAACTTCTGACCAAAGAGCTACTTGAATGAATGAATGAATGAATGAATAAATAAATAAATCCTTTTGAATAATTTCTCAGGTTTCATCTGAGACAAATAGTAAATATTTCTGGCAGTACTGAACAACCCCATGGACACAAGAGGGGACAAAGATGATGCAAAACATACTACCCTCCCCAAATCCAGAGCCATCCCAAATAACAATTATAGTGAGTGCCTGGCTGAGACCCTTTTTTCTTTAGGGCCTTTCATAAATGAATGAGCTTATCTGAGATGATTAAGTTATCCACTGTGGCTTCATGATTCAAGACTATCTTTGGTAAGGTTAACCTTACTTGTTCAGCCTTAAAACAAAATTTTATTCACCTGAGGCCTCATATTAGACCAGTCCAGTTTACTTCTGACCCCAGACCCAGTCCAGTTTCTAAATCTGAATCAGTCCTTGGAACCCAGTCTGACCCAGGCTAACTCAGGCCAGTTTCCAGACCCAATACAGAAAAAGAAATGCTCAAATAAAGTCTATAAGCCCATAATGCAGAAGCTGCAGAGCTAGGATCCAGGACCAGGAAGAGACTTACCCATAACCTCTGAAGGTAGGTAGCAAGAAAGCAGCAAGTTCAGGGGCTCCATAGGTACCTATACCTGGTTGCTCATTGCTCCTGGGGGCCATCAGGGTCCCCTTTGGTTGCCTCTTGTGACCCTAGAACTGTTAAAAGATAAACTGGGGTATACTAAAAATTTGAAGAGTTTATTTGAACAAAAACCAATTCAAATTGGGCAGCACCCAATGAGAAGTTGTTAGAAGCACTCCCTAGGAAACCATTTTTAACATCTGCTTATAAATTCACCTCATTCTTTTTAATGGCTACCAAATATTTCATTGAATGAGTGGGCATAATAATTTATTTAACCTGGACCTACTAATGGAAATTTAGGTTTATTCTGGATTTTTATACTACACTGCAACAAATGTCTTGTAAAATATTTTTGTTCACATTAAAGCTTAGATTTTTGCTTCTCTACCACATGTTTCTCAGGGAGAGCTGTAGGGAAGGGCACACTCCCCAGATATGAGACAGCCATGGAAACTTTCATGGAAGATATGAACAGGTAGACTGGGCTTTAATAAAAGCTAGAAGAAGATGGTGTATGCAAAGCCACATGGGCTGTGGAAATGCATGGGGCTTATTTGAAAAGCATGAAGAGGAACTGAGACTGGGGTGGCTTTTGTAGAGGAGTCCCCAGTCCATTATTAGATAAGTGAGTGGGACTCAGATTGTAATAGACCTTGAAAGACACACTTGGACGTATGGACTTTCCATTGAACTGTGGGAAACCACTCATGGGTTCTGAGCCAATGAGTAATGTCATATATAGAGGATGTGTTGTTACCAAGTCGAATGTGGCAGCAATGAGTGAAGTAGTAAGGCGACATATAGCCAGTGATGTGACATTAAAGCTAATAGGAAAAGGTCAAAGGTAGAGATAAACTGGGGGGGAATCTGATCTATGTGGTCTCTGAAGCAGTAAGAGTGGATGAGATTTCCAAGGGAAGAATCTATAGAGAGGAAAGAGCAGAAGGATGAGCACTAAGCCATTGACCTTCTCTACCTTCAGAGACAGGAAGAGGAGCAGCCAGCAGAATACCCTGGAAAATGACCAGAAAAGTAGGAGAAAAACTCAACCTCAAACCATGGAAGCCAAAGAGGAGAGCTCATCAGAGAGATTTTTATGAAGGTGTTAAAAACTGAAAGGAAACAAATGCTGTAAAACAAACAAACAAAACCACTGGGTCTACTGATTAGTGATCATTACCAGAAAATTGCTTCAGGACAGAGATTGAGGTAGAGCTCCAATTGCAATAATGTAAAGAGCAACCATGGTGTTTAAAAGTTGAGACAGAGTAGAGCACACTTGGAAGAAAAGTAATGGAAGGAGACAGAGTGGAGATTTAAGGAACTAGTAGGATAAAGAAAAGTATAATCAAAAGCTAATGGTCACAGTAGCTAACATTTTTTATAGAACTAACTATAGCACACCAGTTGTCTTACTGGATCCTTGAAACCACTATTTTATAGATGAGCAAACTGCAACTAAGAGGGTTCAAAGGGCTTATCCAAGTGCACACAGTTCAGAATCAGCAGGGCTGGGAAACCAAACCCAGGTCTTCTGACTGCACACACATAGATGTCCCTCCCATATGCCACATTGTCTCTAAAAAATGAAACCTGCTTTAGAAGTGTGTAGACTTCTCATGTCACAGAGCACTTTCTCATACATTATTTTATCTTATTTTGACAACAAATTTGGAGGCAGCTATCATCATCATCATCATCATCATCATCATTGACCTTCTGACCCTAAAGAAACAGAGGCTGAGAGAAGTTGAGAGGTTCTCATAAGGACACATAGCAGAGAGGTTTCAGACCCGGCACTCAATCCTAGCTACCCTAACACAATTGTCTGAGTATTTTTTTGATGATCCAGGAAAAAGTACAAGAGAGATTTTTAAATTATGTTTTTATGATTGACACTGGCTCATTCATCCATGCTACAGAGTGTCTTTTTCTGCACCATTATTCATTAACTTTGTAACTTATCAGGGCACTTGACCTTTCTCATATTGATATTTGGCTTTCCCCAAAATTAAAAACAACAATGGTATCATGATTCATGAAATCTCTTTGGGCTTCTCGATCTTTTCTATCTCTCAGAAGGGTAGATGTTTCTAATACAGTCTACAATGTGGATTTTATTTTTAATATAATGTAACTGGGACAGTTTTTAATGGACATTTTTACATACTGTCCCTGGATTACTATGAGATGACTCTTATCATTTTCTAAAAAGGATATTTCGGTATATAATTGCCTTTTTTTCATTTGCTTCCTCACACATTCACTTTGCACTGTGAGCCAAAGGAAGCTTTGCTTGGAATGAGGTATTCTACTGAAATACCACACAGTCACTGCCCTCACCAGATATAGGAAGATTGTGGATGGCACAAAGTATTATGTTTGGTTTCCAGCAGCTGAAATAAGATGTGCTTTTGCCAATGCTGGTGGCCTGGCTGCATTAGCTCAGGAGTCATTTTCAAGACACAAGAATAGCTCCCCACTTGTCCCCATCCCCAAGAACCAACCAAATTTAAAAGATGTGTAGCTGACAAATTGTTGGCCGTCTCTAGCTGCCATGTTCCTGCTGTGTGCGGTGAAAGTCCCTGAGGCTGTGTCTGACATGTTGATGTCAGAGTTCCACCACCCAGAGACTGTACAGAGGCTGAATGCTGTTCTCAAGTTCCACACACTCTGGAGGTTTCGCTACCAGGTCTGGCCCCGGATGGAGGAAGGAGCACAGCAGATTTTTAAGGTGAGGGATACTTCCCCCATAGGAATTAGATTAGCAAACTAACCCAAGACTTGTTTAAATCCTTGAACCTCAAATCCATGGTGTGTGGCCCAAAAGATGCTTCCTTTTTCTCTCTGATTATGTAAGTAAACCTAACTCATATATGCATGAATTCTTGTTTTAATAATTGAAATAGAGAAGAGTGGAAAGTAAGAAAATCAATGTTCTATAAACCTCAAGATCCCACTACCATCCCAAGAGGTAAATATAAAAAATTTGGGGTATAAACTTTCAGACACTTTGCTGTATCTATACATATAGATGTTTTTTTGGAGGATGGAGTAATTAACATAAATAAAGAACATAGAGTTAAAACCTTTCATTTTTTAATGAATAAGCTGAGACCCAGAGATGTTCATCCTGTGCTCTATAACATCATGTACTCTATAATATTATTTCATAATTATACTTCAGACCCATTCTAGCTTATTTTTCACCTGACTTCATTTTTCTGATGTCAACTAACAGATCCCACCTCCCAGTATAAACTTCACCCTGCCCTCGCCAGTGCTTGGAATGCCATCCGTCCCAATGTTTGACCCCCCATGGGTCCCTCAGTGCAGCGGGAGTGTCCAGGACCCCATTAATGAAGACCAGTCTGTGAGTAACAGGCATTTTCTCGTATCTTCAGGCTCCTTGGTGTACATGTAAGAGAGAAGGACAATGAGTATGTGAGACAGTTTGTTAATTCTTGTCATAAGAATAGAATAACAACACAGAAAATCAGCCATGAAAATCATAAAAGGTCATTGTTCTTATGAATAGAATCATAGTCTCAATAGCAGCCACCTTATACAGCTGTTAAAAACATTGGGCATTGATTTCTTGGCCAAGGGTAGCACTTTTGTCCCTAGTTATTATAACACAAACACATTCGTTTAACTGGTAATTCACAAGCTACCCAAAAGTTAATGAGAGTGACCCTGGATAAGAAAAGGAACAGAATTGGCAGTTCTTTTTTCTTTGTTTGGATGTTGGTCTGTTCTTCATTTTGTTGATCATTAGTATCATCATCACAAATATCGTTCTGAGACCTCAGGTCTTATGTACTTTAATGTGACACTCTATATGTAATATAATTCATAAACAGCTAAGTTTAGAACATGGCATATTCATAGAACCAAGAATATATGCCTTTTAAAAAAAATGAGTCTTCAAAGTATGCTTTTTTCACCTGTTGAATAGCATTTTTCTAAATTATAAGAGTAATGTAGAAAATATGGAAAATAAAGCAAAAAAGGAGAAAAAGAATATACGTCTTTGCACAAATCTATGATTATTTTCTTGCACAAATTCCCATGGACTTAGGGCAATTGGTATATAAATATTAAAGATTTTAAAGACACCTCACAAAATAACCCCAGGAAGATTTTATCACTTTACCCACGTAAAATAGAATAGGAAAGTGTTTTGTCTTTATTCAAATTAGCTAGTATTATTTTTTAATGCCACTTTGATTGACAAAAAACAAAGTCATTGGTTTTTTTTGTTCACAATTCTTTAAAAAGTTTGTTGGATATATGAAGTTAACTTGAACGTTTTTGCACATCACATATTTTCTTGACATTGTAGTTTTCTTTGGAGAACTGTTTGAGCTCTTAACCCATCAAAATATTTTAATTCTTCTGCATATAGTACTTTTGTATCTGATGGTGTTAATGCCAAAGAGAAAAGCACACTACATACAATGAATCCAGCATCTGAACCCCTGGCATAAGGATCTTTGATTTGTCTCCTGCATAGACAACGGATTCATTTGAGCCAAACACACTCTCTATCCCAGTTCACAATGAATTTGAGGCCAAGACCCCTGATTCGATAGAGTTCTCTTTCTCTCATTACATAATTCTTATCTTACCTTAATATAATAAATCAGTTTAACCCCTAGCTCTGCAAATAAATTGCCATGTGGCCTATCTAATGCCCTTAATTGCTATTGTGCCATTCTGCATAGGAAACCTTTAGTCTTATGTTAAGATCCTGCATTCAACCTTAGTTAACACTATCAATTCTCATTATTTCTATTCACTAACTTTGTTTCTACAAATATTGTTAAGTATTTACAGTGTCCCACTGTATTTACCTACAATAATTAAATATTTACTGTGTGGTGGTTAGTCAGGATACAAAAATAAAATAAATCATATAACCAATTGTTTTATGTAAGCGATAGCTCTCTTTCCTCCTCCTTTCCATGGTTCTTTCTCTTTTACTAACCTTTATGAAATAAATGTCCTTCATTTAAAATCATTTCAAAAAATTATGGAAAGGAATAAATATTAAACTTCTTTATTTCATTGTAATGTTTAAAGAGTGGATCATTGATATCACCCCAAATTCTAAAGGTGAAATCCCAAAACTTATAGATATTCTTGAAGAATTATTCTCATTGAATGAAAATGAATAGCTTAGTTACATACAACCTGGAAATCTGATAGAAAAACAAATAGCCATGAAACTAGACCATGGGTGCCCTACCATTTCCTGAGAACAAAGTACCACATTTTGTAATTCTATTGAAACACTCTTTGTCTATGACCTTGCAAAACAGTTTCTATAAGATCAACTGGTCTTCATGTCTCCACAGAAATCCTTTTCAGCCCGTGCTGTGTCCCGCTCCCATCAGAGAGCAGAACACATCTTAAAGAACTTGCAACAGGAGGAAGAGAAGAAACGTCTTGGTAGAGAAGCCAGCCTCATCACCGCCATCCCCATCACCCAGGAGGCTTGCTATGAACCCACCTGCACACCCAACTCAGAACCAGAAGAAGAAGGTGCCCTCTATACATGGGACTTCTTGGGGGGCTCAGTCTCAGGGAATGAAAAGGACTTGCTTTGAAATAAACATTTCTGTGATATAAGGTGATATGCACCCTCTTTCTCTCTTACCTCCTGACACTATCCAAAGAAAGAGGAGGGAAGTTGTTCTTTTCTTAATTGCTAGAGTTGGCTTGTTTACAGAGGAGGAAGTTAGTCACATTGAATGAACCAATATGATAATGAACCAAGAAGTGATTATGATTCAGAGAACAGCTAAATCCAGAGTGTATATTGAAGTGAATGCAATCAATCCTTCATCATTAAAAATGGGGTTAGTCCATTTTAACTATCAACCTTGACAAATGCAGCCAATTTGTTGGTTGGTATCAGAAAATAATTTATGAACTATTCTAATTAAGTGATTCTCTGCCCAGCTTTTGTAGAATCTATGGGACAAAGTTTCTGCCTTTCTTTCTAAAATATTTTTTTCCATTCATAAGTACACTCTAACTTACTTAAGCCTTATGCTCTGAGAGCAGTATACACCTGTGATGTAAGTACAGCTATAGTTGTGATGATGATGACTTTTTTGTTACAAAACCAAAGGTTACATTCCTCATTTTCTTTGCCAGTAGAAGAAGTCACCAATCTGGCATCCCGTCGACTGTCTGTGAGTCCATCCTGTACCTCCAGCACTTCCCATAGGAATTATTCCTTCCGCCGAGGGTCAGTCTGGTCTGTGCGTTCAGCTGTCAGTGCCGAAGGTGTGTCCTCTTAGAAATTTGTTATTTATTGCTTATGACTTGTGTGTGTTTTGAAACATTTTCCAGTTAACATTATTATTATACTTCACCACACTGTCTTCATTAAATAACTTGTTTTATGACTCAAGTTCAAAAAATAAATATTAGATTAAATGGTACTCTTTTTTTTTTTTTTACCCAGCAATTTACCCTTTATAAATTGGCTCTATTTTAACTACATTATAAGTAATCATATTGCTGATGGGTTTCATCCCTGGCTACACATTACAATCAACTGATGAGCTTTAAAAAAAATACCCAGGCCACACCCAAGATCAAATCAGAATTTCTAAGAATGGGACCCACACATCAGTATTTTTAAAATCTACTTGGGTGGAGATTCCAATGAGTGGCCAAGACCCACTAGAATGCTATAGGATGCTGTTCTGGAATAATTGAAAAATCAAAGGAAGACCACAGCTCATGTTACTTCTGTAATGAAATCTGATTCCAGGGGGGAAATGTGATATCCTTCAATTCCAAGAATTTAAAAAGTATGTTTTCTCTACTCATGAATAACTGTCTGGGACTCACTGCCTCATGGTAACATAAATTTCATTACTGATTTATAAAGTTATTAGAAAGTTGTACAGAAACCAGTGGTTCTCAACCCTCAGCTGCACAACCCTCAGGAACTTCAAAAATGACCGATGTGGATTAATCACAACTTATAGGGATTGGGCCAAAGGCTCATTTATATTTTTTATCACAGATATAATTTTCTTGAGATATGATTCATGTACCAAAAATATTCACCCTTTTGAAGTATACAATGCAATGGTTTTTAGTGTATTTATAGAGTGTGAATAGAATGATGATTATCACCTCTCATTTTAGAATATTATCACATCCAAAAAGAGACGCTATGCCCATTAGCAGTTGTTCCTCATCCACACTTTCTCTAACCAGTGGCAATAAATAATCTATCTCCCATTTTTATGGATTTGCTTTTCCGTACATTTCATATAAATGGAGTCATATAATATATGGCCTTTTGAGACTGGATTCTTTCACTCAGCACATTTTCAAGGTTCATCCATGTTGTCTCATGTATCAGTTCTTTGTCCCTGGACAATGTTCCATTATATAGATATACCACATTATTTATAAATTCACCAGTTAGTGGACATTTATTTCCACTTTCTGACTATTATAAATTATACTATCACGAACAGTGATGTACAAGTGTGGGGTACACTGCCAAGCTATTTTCAAGATCAGTTGTGTCATTTTACATTCCTTCCAAAAAGTATGAGAGTTCCGATTACTCCACATACTTGAATAATCAAAACCATCTTGGAAATGAAGAACAAAACTGGAAGATTCACATTTCCCAATTTCAATACTTACTGTAAAGCTGTAGTCATCAATACTGTGTGGTATTGACTAAAGATTGACAGTAAATCAATGGACTAGAATTGAATGACTAGAAGTAAACTATTACATTTATGCCGCTGTCATGTTTAAAAGGGCACCACGAAACCTCAATAAGGAAAGAAGAGTCTCTTCAACAAAGGGTGCTGAGGCACCTAGATATCTATAACCAAAAGGATGTTAAATAAGCAAGCTTTGAACTGAGAAATGTTGCACTGGGATTACAATGCTGAGAAAAGCCCTCCAATGATGTCTCTCTCTTCAGATGAGGAGCATACTACTGAACACACACCAAACCACCATGTGCCTCAGCCCCCCCAAGCAGTGTTCCCAGCATGCATCTGTGCAGCCGTGCTGCCCATTGTTCATCTAATGGAGGATGGTGAGGTGCGGGAAGATGGCGTAGCAGGTATAGCTTTGACTAGTAAACCCATCAATAACTCTCACAAAACACTGAAGCTGTTATCTGATGGAGGACAGTAGGATGCTTTCGAAGACATTAACTACTGGTCACATGTTGATTTGTTTTATGTACAAACTACAATTACAGATTTGTAGTATACTATACTAACATGATCACTGTCTTCATCTCCTTGTCCCACTAACTTTATGACCAAGAAGTTGCATTTGAAATACATACTTGGGTCTAGGAGTATTATTTACGACTAGAAAACTGAATAACACTTATTTGACCCCGTGGACATCAGATGGCAATTCCGGCCACCTTGGAAATCTTAGCTATTGGCTTGACACCACCGATGCCATCTGTCCCACTTGATTACCTTTCCAGAGGTACTAATCTAAAGACAATAATTGCAAAATGAAATGATAAACTATGGGTAAAGATGATAACATTTGTGACAGATAACGGGTTGATATTTCTAATGTTGTTATTAAAAAACCCATAGAACTCAATAATGATGTTTTTAAAGCCCAACAGAAAAACGGTCAAAGGATATAAATACATGGCCCAATGGCCAATAACATCTGTAAGCAACATTGTTGTTTAAGACAACAATAGAAACTTTATATTTCAGCCAAAAAGTTGCAAAGCTTTTTAAAATTTTATTATGTTTTTATTTGAGTATAGTTGACATACGATGTTATATTACTTCCAGGTACACAACATAGTGATTCAACTTTTCTGTATGTTATGCTATGCTCAAGTACAGCTACCGTGAAAAAATTATTCTAAATGAAAATACCCATAGTTGGTAAAGATTCAGGGAAAAAAGAAAACTCACACCTTGCTGATGGGAATATAGAATTCAATACAAGCATTCTGGGAACAAAGTTTCACAATAGGTGTCAAAAACCTTAAAAGTGTGAAAGCTCTTTGATACAGATTTTGACTTCTAGCAATTTCCTAGGGCAACGAGGGCTATATAAGGGTCTTTATAGGTTTCTGCTTATTGTACATTATTTAAAATAACAAATATTTGAGAAGAGTTTAAATTTCCAGCAAGCAATTAGTTAGACATGGTACCTCCATATGCACATTAGAAATAACATTCTAGTAGAATATTAACATTAAGTTTTTAATATATTGCTAAGTAAAAAACTGAGTGCCAAGGAATATTTTCTACATATTATTTAAAACTACATGTAAATAAAAATTTCACGTGTATGAGAGGACATATTGCAAAATGTTTATAAGTTGTTTCTATGATTTGTAGTCTTACTCTCAGCTGTCTTTTTCTGTATTTTTCGTGTTTTTAAGTGTTAAATTGCCCTACTTCAGCAATTAGAATAAAGATAATATGCTAAGATAGTTTTGCAACCAGTTTTGACCTAAGAAAAACCTACACCTATTTTAATTATTTATAAAGACACACAGAAACTAAAGCTTATATTTACATATCTCTTGTTCATATTATTTATTTATATAGTCCATACTTTTATTTGGAAGGTTAGTTTCTGATGCAAAAAGATGGTATCATTTATTCAAAATATAGACCGAACGACACATTCATGCTGAATTCCATATTTATAGTTTAGAACACTAAACTAATTAAACCATTTAGACTCAAGATCACCTAGTGCTTATCTACCACTCACTTCTACCCACCTGCTTTCCTAGCTTGGGCACTTCCAGGCAGTCTTGGCCTGATTGTTTTCCCCAAAGTAGTAGAAGCACTTTCTTCACATCAGGAATAATTATTTATTCCTAAGACATCCTCATAGAAGTGGGAACCTAATTACCACTGGCTTAACTACTTCATCTCACTAAAGGAGATACTATTTAAAGCACTCACATGAACAGTAAAAGGTCATCTCTAATTCATATGCATTATAAACCAAAACACATTTTCTAAGAACCGAATAATTACTTTAGAAATTTCTCCATGCAACCAATATTAAAATATGCCTTTAATTTGACAAATATTTATCACTCCTAAAATTAGGGTAATTTCCAAAACAAAGATTCACTAATGTAGTCTTTCTTTTTATTTTATTCATTTTTTAAAATGTTTATTTATTAATATATTTTTGAGAGAGGGAGGGGGAGAGAGAGAGAGCAAGGAAGGGCAGAGAGAGAGAGAGAGGGAGAAACAGAGAACCTCAAGCAGGCTCCGTGCTGTCAGTACAGAGCCTGACACCAGGCTTGATCTTGCAAACTGAGATCATGACCTGAGCCGAAATCAGGAGTCAGGTGCTTAAACAACTGAGCCACCCAGGCATCCCTCTTTCTTTTTAAATTGAGATATAATTGTCATATAGCATTGTATTAGTTTTAGGTGTACAATATAATACTTTGATATATGTGTATGTTATGAAATGTTACCACAATAAGTTTAGGTAATACCCATTACCACACGTAGTAACAATTTTTATCTTACAATGAGAACTTTTAAAATATACTCTCTTAGCAACCTCCAAATAAGCAATACAGTATTGTTGACTCTAGTCACCATGCTGTATATTACATCTTTAGGATTTATTTGTCTTATAATCAGAAGTTTTTACCTTTTGACCACCTTCAAACATTTACCCTACCCCCTTTTTTGGGAATCACTAATCTGGTCTCTGTATCTATGAGTTTGGTTTATTTTAGATTCCACATATAAGTGAGATCATACAGTATTTGTCTTTTTCTGTCTGAATTATTTCATTGAACATAATGCCCTCCTCAAAGTCCATCTTCATTATCACAAATGGCAAGATTTCTCTCTTTTAAGGCTGAATGATATATCACTGTAAATCACAAATGTATTCTTTACAAAAGCAATTCTAAAATCTAAAGACCACCCTATACTTTTTCGTTACCTTTTCTTTATAGGTGAAAATGTTCAGAAACAAGTAACAATGAGAACAAATACCTACCTTTCAACAGAAAAAGTGTTTGCAGAACATTGTTAAGGCAAAAAAAAAGATACTAATTAAAATCTTAGTAAATTGTTTGAATAGTTTATCTAATACTTTATTTAAGACAAATGCTCAATGTCTTCTCTCTTCTGAAGTGAGTGCTGTGGCCCAACAAGTCTTATGGAATTGTCTAATTGAAGATCCATCGACAGTTCTTCGACATTTTCTGGAAAAACTGACCATCAGCAATAGACAAGTAAATTCTTCTTTCTTTGTAGTATAGCTGTGTAGCACTGTGGGTGAACACTGTTAAAAGCAAACAATGGATTTCATAGTGCTATGCATAGAACATCAATTTCTGATACACAGCAAATAAGTTCTTTAGGAAATGGTAATGATGAGCAGTACTAAACCTTGCTGTTTTCTTTCAAATTTGTCCATCGACTGATGTCTCCATTTGTGTTTGGTGCACTGGTAGTGATGAACCTAAGTTACTGAAAGATTTTCAGTCTTTTAAGCAAAGATTAAATTCAGTATAGTGTTCTTAGTAATGAATATATTTATTAAATTCTGATCGCTTAGTAGTCTGTGATACAGGTGGGATTATTAGAATATGTTGAAACTATCCATTAATCAAGACAATCTAATTCAGCAGGCCACCTGTGTAAAAATATTATGACAAATAAAGTAGTTTTCTGAGCAATGGCAAAACACACTGATGATTAAAAGTATTTGTTCATTTCTGTGTTATGGTCTTGTTCTATAGAAGATCAAGTTTAGTTTCTGAAAGGTAAGGTGACTTACAGACATCTCTATTTATTCCCTCTTGACCTAACTTTATCTCTTTGACTCAAAACCCAGGAAGCAGACCTGTGAAGTCCATGAAACCATGTATATTTAATGGTATCTCAAGATAGGTCTGCCTGACATTGGCATCACACCTGGAAGTCATAGCAAATAGAATTGGCTAAATATATACCTTTCCTGTGATTTGCCTGTGACCTATAGACATGGTCTAACTTTTTATTGAAAAAAAAAAGAGAAAGAAAAGAAACTTGTCTAACTACTGCTCAGTTATTTCAGATTGGCTCCTAAGCAAAGGTGTTACTGTTGGCTTAAATACTGTTTAATAAGTATCACATATACTATATTAAAATGCTGAACATAATGGAAATCAACATGAGGGAAAAGCAGGAACCTCCCCCACTTTTTAAGAAGTTAAATTTATGTCCTACAGCATGGTAGCTGAACGAGATGTAGACATTCTGTTCTTCTTTCAGGATGAGTTAATGTACATGCTGCGCAAACTTCTCTTAAATATTGGAGACTTTCCTGCCCAGACATCTCACATCCTATTCAACTACTTGGTGAGTTTCAGCCTCCAGTAAGTTGTAAATGTTCATTTCCAATTAGGAAGCAACAACATGAGGAAAAATTCATAGGAAACTTTTTCAATAACCCCCCCCCCATTAATTATGTGACTGGAGGTAAACCATGGTCAGCTAAATTCACCCCTGTTTGTATAGGGAAGCCCCTCCTGACACTCTGCTTGGCATGTAGTAGGCACTCAATAAACATCCATTTCATCTCTGCCTTCCTTTGGCACTATACAACTTCCTTATGTTGCTTCTTAGTTTGGGTTTTCTGTTGTGAAAACTTATATGTCATTTTAGTCATTTTTCCCTTTTTCTATCTTGCTTTTTAAAACACACACACACACACACACACACACACACACACACACACACACAGAGAGAGAGAGAGAGAGGCAAATAGTTGCCCTAGATGGAAAGTATCTGTGAGTGTATTTTTCCATAGTGACTATCTTTGCTTTAAACCATCCTGACAGCTCCTTCCTGAACCCTCCAGAATTTACCAGTTTCTTTAGGATGTTACACCCTAAATGAATATGCAGTTTTGGGGTGGTTAGCCTGATGCCTGTTCTTTGAAACTGCACCTTAATCCAGACAGACAGATAGCCAAGTGAATGTCTGCATTGGGGGAACTTCATTCTCCCTCACTATTGTCAGTCTTCTAGCAGGTAGGGAAATAGAAGCGGAATCCAAATGCATCTGCAGCGAAATGATAAATTTAACATTACAGCTCCTCTGTGCAGAGAAAATTTGTAATCCCTTTCTCTTTTCTATGACTGATTTGGTTTTCCTCATGAGTGCCCACCAGCCGGGTGACAAGGGAAGGAATATAAATAAGTGTCCAAATCCACTTTTAAGTTAAGACTGATAAAAATGTATAAATAGTAACTTTGGATAGCATTCGGTCTTTCCTGGCTAAAAAAAACCCCTAGGAATCCTATTTTTTTTCCAACTTCTTTCGTCTGTAAACACTATGTGGAGTTGGAAAGAAAAAAGACCTTTGTTGTTGGAAGGTGGAGGAGGGACAGTATCCTCCAGACTGAGGCCCTTTGATATGGAAAAATGAAGCAAGCCACTCCATTTTGTTCACACAGAACTTATTCGGGGTAACTTACTGACGGCGGTGGGGGGGTGGGGGGGGTGGGGGGGAGATGGAACAGACGCCAATCCAAGTGCTATGCAGCTATTTTCCATGAAGTCCACACCATCATCTAGAGCTTTTATGTAGAGCAAGGGCAATGAGGTGAAGTGAACAGGTAGTTATCTAAAGTGGTACCATCTGTGCACCAGAAGGAAGCTCAGAACAAGCTTTCCTGCATTCTGGTCAGGGCATATATTAACCTCCAAGGGACCTGGAACATGTAGCCCCAAGGAAAATTACTGCATGAACACAAACAAGATGGAAGGGCAAAATCGGAGTGAGTATTCTCAGCACTCCTACATTTGTTCAGCATTCTATCTATTATTCAACATTTGCTCCGACTCCTCCCTTGTGAGACAGCGTTCTTTATCTGGCTGGTTGCTAGATGCCTGGCTAGTGGAAACCAATGCCCATGGTTGCTATGACTTGGGTCCTGTGGGCTCCACGTGGTGCCTGCTGAGAGACAACCTCACCTCGGCTCCTGCTGGTGCTATACACACCTCTAAGTTCTAGTTGCATGTCCCAGATGGCTCCAGCTTAGGAAAGCCGCTGACTGGTGCAGTATGCTCGGTGACATCAGTCTGTGGCAATTCTATCCAGAAAGCTTTCCAGCCAAACTTTATGCTACTTCTTGGTCCTGTCTACCCCACGCAAAAACCAAAGGTAGGTTATTAAAGTCAAATGTCAGGGCCTTCCTCAGTTTAAGTATGTGACCTATCATGTGGCATCCGGGTGCTATCGAAAGGCCCTGAATTGAACCTTTGCTAGAGACCCAAAGACTGGAAGCAAAAGCCCCTTCAGTGTCTGCCCATTCCCTTGGGTCACTGGGTAGGGGGGATACTTACCAGGACCATTGCTCTCCATTGTCTTTTAGCGCTGGGATAAGAAGATGGACATTCATTTCCGTTTTTGCCATACTCTCTTCTGTCAACAGAAAATAAACCTTATTGGCCCACAAAGGTGCTCCCAGCTAGGTAACTGACTAGGTCAGTTAATAAAGAATAGGCCTGGCAACACTTTGGCTTTGCTGTATAATCCTATTGTACTTGAGTATAAATTCTTGTTTTTGCATTTCTCTCTAAACCCTAATCTTTCCCCAAATCCCAAGCACATGGATGCCTTGAGTGGACTATAGAATAGGTCTTATACTTAGAACAGCAAAACAGTGAAGGGCAGAGTCATTTTTAAACCATTACCCTTATTATATATCTCTTTTCTCTAATGACTATTAAGGATGTGTATAGTGGGGATGTTGGGACCACTGACCCATCTCTTCCAGACTTTGTTAGAGACATTTCACTGCTTAACTTTGACCCAATGATCTTCACCCGGGGTTTGAGCACATTTGGGAGCAGGGGATGTGAAAACTTTCAAAGGGATTTGGTGCCCAGATAGTTTTAAGGGAATAAATCTCCAAATCTTCAATTTACAAATATGCACTAACACTTCTTCAGTATGTCTGCCCTCTCAACCACTGTTCCTCTGCAGGCTCACCCTGACCATCCCCAATACCACCAGACTGCATTGACAGATACATAAGAGAAAGAATCGAATGTGCTTCATGAGTTTTAGAGAAGCCTCATTTCTGATGGATCAAGGCACTTTAAACCCATAGGACTTCCTGTCTTTTTCCTGTCTTTGGTAGATTTCTACTAGAGATGAGGTTTGGCCCTCATTCGGGTGTTCAGCCTACAGAACCGTCAAAGCAATTTTAGGTTAGTGACACCATAGGCTGATTCTTTCAAAATAACTAGAAAGTTTTCTAAGATTAAGAAATTTTTCAGGAAACAATAGAAAAAGCCGCAGTGGGGAAAACATTTTACATAACTTCTTTATGATTTTTTGTGCACTGTTAAATAGGGTAGTTAAAACTTCTTTCATCAAATTTGTGGAAATACATATTCCAATATAGTCAATCCTCCCTTTATTTCAATGTATAGAGTGTTTAACATATTCTACTCCTATTAACAACAAAAAAATTACCTTATGATGAAACATTTTAAGTGTAAATTTAAACATGCACCAAAGGACACAGAGCTTTTCAAGATTTTAGGTGACAAGAACAAAAAACTCTTAAGTTCACCATTTAGCCAAGCAGAGTGTTCATTGGTTCAGACTGTTAGATATAATCCAAGCTGCAAATACTGTTTGGGCAAACATCATGTAGAGATTAATTTGGGGTGGCCTCAGTACTTGAGCTACCAAGGGACTTGAAGCCTGGAAAAACAAACTTCTGCTTTCCTCTTGAGAAATCACCATCTTAGTGATACACAAAAATATATGGCAACCTGTTCTGGTTGGTTTTCCAGTTATACCCTCTCTTGCTTATGACCATTGAAAGTATTAGAGGACCTGTTGAGCAGAGAATATGAAGGGACAAAAGAACATTTAATTAAGGAAAGAAAAGCCAAGGGAATGAGAATGTTTGCTCAGGATTACTGTGGCTTTGTGACCTCTTCCTGTTCTCTTAGGTGGGATTAATCATGTACTTTGTGCGGACCCCCTGTGAGTGGGGGATGGATGCCATTTCAGCCACTCTGACTTTCCTGTGGGAGGTGGTGGGCTACGTGGAGGGCCTCTTCTTCAAGGATCTGAAGCAGACCATGAAGAAGGAGCAGTGTGAGGTAAAGCTCCTGGTGACTGCTTCCATGCCAGGTAATCTGCTACTGCTTTGGGTGATATAACTTTTTTTTTTTTTTAAGAGTATAAATAACCCGTTTAAAGACCAACCGTCTCTCTCATTCATGAGAAAATTTTCAGAGTCCTGACCCCGGTGTTGAGTGCATCAAAGAATTTTTGTTTAATACAATCTGAAGAAATACAATAGACCCTTTAAAAGTCTGCAATTGCCAGATGAAAGGGGAGACATCAGAACTAAGATCCACGTGAATCAGCCCTTGAAGGGCTGCCAAGGTTGAAGATTTATTTAAGTCTATCGCAGAGGGCCAGTTGCACAGAGAGCCTTTTTGAATGAATGTTTGGCACTGCAAGGGAAATAATATTGTTTGCATGGCATGGACCCCAGATCTTTGTAAAGTGTATGAGAGGTGGCTTTATAAAAAATTGGAAAAGGGACAAGCAGGAAGAAGGAGAAGAACAAAAGAACATGAAGTGTGATGTAAACTCTAGCTGCGGTTCCTTTTCGCTTTGGATAGCTGTTTTTTGTTCAAGATACGAATTCTGCCAAGTCTTTATCCTGGTGCAGTGACTAAGGAAATATGAGATGATACGTGTATTAAAATTAAGAGAAAGACAAAATTATATCGAGATAAGAACACAGGGTATGGCAGGCCATGAAAGTCATGTTGCTGCCATTTATTATTTGTACAATTAATATTAGCTAGGAAAAAGTGCATCACCTTTTCAGGCTGTCTTTACTCGTGTGTAAAATAAGGATGTGATTCATCATTCACAATCACCAGTAATCAATGAGTCTAGGTAGGTAAAACACGTGCTGTCGTAACTGACTCACAGCAAGCATTCTATAATGCTTGTTATCCAACAAAGTGATCAGTTTTTATTATAGCAAAGAAACTCATATTGTCATTCATATACTTAAAAACAGCTCATTAAAAATCAAGGTATTGGGGCGCCTGGATGGCTCAGTAGGCAAAGCATGTTGCTCTTAATCTCAGTGGTCATGAGCTTGAGCCCCACGTCAGGTGTAGAGATTGCTTAAATAAATAAACTTATAAAATAAATAAATAAATGCCAACATTCATTAAGAAAATAAAAATAAGGGGCGCCTGGGTGGCGCAGTCGGTTAAGCGTCCAACTTCAGCCAGGTCGCGATCTCGCGGTCCGTGAGTTCGAGCCCCGCGTCAGGCTGTGGGATTGATGGCTCAGAGCCTGGAGCCTGTTTCCGATTCTGTGTCTCCCTCTCTCTCTGCCCCTCCCCCGTTCATGGTCTGTCTCTCTCTGTCCCAAAAATAAATAAATAAACGTTGAGAAAAAAAATTTTTTTAAAAGAAAATAAAAATAAAAGTCAAGGTATATCATAATGTTTGCAAAGACTTACAATGAATGAATGAAGTAGAATAAGTATTAACTCAGAGCCAAGTAGAATTGAGAAAATGTAAATTTAAACTACATTTTGGAAACTTGTCATGGTTTTGCTCATATCTCTTGTTTATATTTTTTCAACCATTATTGCAAGATCATCTCATTTAAAGTAAGGGATATATTGTTGCAATGCTTAAGGTTTGAATGCTAACTCTTCCACTAAATAAATGTGTCTTTGTTACTTATACGTTCTTACTTGTAAGAATCTATTTTCTTTGTTTTCTTATTTGTAGAATGAAAATAATAATACCCATACCATAGGGTTGCTGTGAGATTTAAATATAATTTTGCATATAAAATACATGTAAAGTTATCAGGAATTCCATAAATGGTAGCTATTGTTATTTAATAAGTAAATATTGTTTAAATTTTTTTCATGCTTATTTATTTTGAGAGAGACAGAGACAGAGCACAAGCAGGGTGGGGCAGAGAAAGAGGGAGAGAGAGAATCCCAATCAGGCTGTGTGCTTCAAGGGCAGAGCCCCATGTGGGGCTTGATCCCACAAAACGTGAGATTATGACCTGAGCTGAAATCAAGAATTGGACACGTAACTGACTGAGCCACCCAGGCGCCCCTGATAAATAAATATATTTATAACATATATTTAACTATAAATAAAGGAGTGATATTTGTTCAGTGGATAATTTACCTTAAGCACTCACTAATAGTAACAATCATAACAAGAAAAACATCAGCCTATTGATAATATTTTAATATTTTATGCCTTAAATATAAACTTTCTTATAGCAGAGTTCAGTTTATTATTGTGTTTGCCTTCTATAGGTACCAAAACCTTGGTAGTTCATGGACAGAATGAGTGTGATATCCCAACCCAGTTACCAGTCCACGAGGACACTCAGTTTGAAGCCCTGCTAAAGGTAGGGATGGCTTTGGACAGAAATGATTTTTTTCTAATGTTTATTTTTTTTTTTTAATTTTTGAGAAAGAGACAGAGTGTGAGCAGGGGTAGGGTGGGGGTCAGGGCAGGCGGGGAAAGGCAGAGAGAGAGGGAGACACAGAATCCCAAGCAGGCTCCAGGGTCTGAGCTGTCAACACAGAGTCCAACGTGGGGTTGGAACCCATGAACTGCGAGACCATGACCTGTCGAAGTTGGATGCTCAACCAACTGAGCCACCCAGGCACCCCGACAGAAGTGATTTTTTAATGCACAATGTCTACAACTATGGCTACTGACCACCCAGTTTAGAATTAAGTGGCATTTTTCTGTCTTCAAATGAATATATGCATTTATTTATCTCTGGTAGAATCTGTTCCACTATTGTGTACTTCCCCTATTTTCTTGCATAATTTCCCCCCACACTGACATTTTTGCTCTGCATTGAGGTGCAAATGCATGCAGGTTCTCTCTCAGCTAAAGCAGCAGCCCAAAGCTCTAGTGTGTCCTCCTAACTCCCCTGGGAATGCTGTCTCTTCCTTAGAAGCTTCCTGGCATCACTTGGGGTAGTGCTGGAGGTGCCCTGGGTTTGCCAGCTCTCAGGCTGATGATCCTGCCACAGAAAGGGTCTCTAGTTGCGTGGATCCAGTCTGACTTGCACTGACAGAAATTAGTGGAGAAGCAGAAAACACATATCTGAGAATAAATCAGGTGGGTCAAGAAAGTAGTTTTAATGATTATGGAGATTGTGCTCCTCCAAAAAAAGGCAATCCATGGTTACACATGCCTGTAAAGTTTTTAAGATAAGGTAATAAATAAACTACTACAGCCATTCCCAACTTACCTGGATTCCAAACTTTTGGTAATCTGATTTCCTGGAACACCACTCCAGACCCAGACATAAGCAGAAAAGGCCTCTGAAAAATTCAGTTGTACCAAACCTGTATATCTTATTTCAGTGCAAAGGGTCATTAAACCTCCTCAGGCCTCACCCAGACATCTCCAGAGAATTTCTAAGGCCTAATGGAGCAAACTTCAGCAACCACTCCGTTTTCCAACTCACACTGAATGACAGAGTAGCATGAGGGCAGAGTAAGTCCAAAGCCTGATTCCACTAGAACCAACAGGTCTTACATCAAACAGGTCCTCTCTGGGCTCGGATTCTTTTTCACCAGTACTGGCACACTAGTGAAGTCATACAAGTTGTCTACATGGAAAGCATTGAACTTAGAATACACTATATAATAATTGCTCAATGAATTGTAGTTTCTATTATGTTTAATGGTGTCACTAAACATGCTTTCTTCCTGACATTGAGACCAGTAGATGCCAGTATGCCTCCACAGTTCACTACTCCATCTGAATTTTTAATTGTATATCTTTTAGCGCATGGAGGGCAGATGGTTTATATTACATGACTAGGCTTTATTGTATCATTCTTCGGAACTGTATATCCAAATCCAATGTGTATCCATATATATACATATAAAAAGTATATTAGATATAATAATCCTTGTAAGCCGTTACCTTGTTTTTAGGATATTTGTATCTTTCAGCTTACTACCTGGCACATAATATGTTCCGGGTTAACATTTATTTGTATTTGTTGTTATTGTTCTAGGAGTGTCTGGAGTTTTTTAATATCCCAGAATCTCAGTCAACACATTATTTTCTCATGGATAAACGGTGGAATCTTATCCACTACAATAAGGTGAGACCATGCAGTAATGGCACTCATGTTGACTTATGTCAGGAACTTGTCATGCCTTTCCTGAATGTCCCTCTCACTCAGGGAGGTATCGTTGTTTAGAGGTTAGGAATATGGTCACTTAGGTGACACCACCTTACTGTCAGCATAGCTTTGGACTAGTCATGGTACCTTGTTACCTTTCATTTTCCTTGTCTGTAAAATGAAGATGATGATGATATTATCTACTATAGGTTGCAATAATTAAAGGATATAAGGCAAGTAGAGCACTATGTTACTCATTACTATCACCTCTTGATGAAAAATTAAGTTGCCCATATAATAACTATCGTCTATTTGGAATGCTAAAGGCATTGTTGTTCCTCTTTCTATTATGTTAAGCATGACTGTGATAACCTGACCTAATGACCAAAAGGGCTCCTCAAGAAGATCATTGACATCACTTTACAGTGACCATCCTCCAGAATGTCATTTATTAAATTGCCTTTGGCTCCTCTGCTCCTGATGCAGCACCCTTGTGTTTGGAAAGGGTGCTAAGCCTAAATGGTTTGACACGTTCCTGAGGAGGGGGGTTTATCTTCCCTGGGATTTTATAGAATTGGGAAGCATAAAGTGATTAAACCATTATCAAATACATAGCTTTCTTTGACCTTTGGGTAAAGAGGAAATGACAGTAAAGTTTTAATCATTTGAACTCTTGTTTTCTCTTTGTGTAATCCTGCCACAGACCTATGTTCGGGATATTTATCCTTTTCGGAGGTCAGTATCTCCACAGCTGAATCTTGTACATATGCATCCAGAGAAAGGACAGGAGCTCATTCAGAAACAGGTGCCTGACCATCTCTGTTTAATTATATGGTTTTGTCAAGTCATTGGGATAGATGATCAGTAAATGTGTTTGTTGCCAACCCTGAGATTCTATGATTCCGATGCAATCCTCTCTAGAGAGAGTTGATAGATAGGCCCTTGATCAATAATTCCCCAAAATACTGTGTTAGTTTTCATGAATGGGATTATAATGGAGAGGTATTAAGGAACACTCAGTTGGATTAATACTATAACAAATTGTTGGGTATAAACATTACAAATTTTCTTCTTTTCTTTTTTTTAAGGTTTATTTATTTTTGAGAGAGAGACAGACAGACAGAACATGAGCAGAGGAGGGGCAGAGAGAGAGAGGGAGACACAGAATCTGAAGCAGGCTCCAGGCTCATGAGCTGTCAGCATAGAGCCCGATGTGGAGCTCGAACTCATGAACCGCAAAATAATGACCTAAGCCACAGTCAGATGCTTAACCGGCTGAGCCACCCAGGTGCCCTACCACTAGAAATCTAATTTATTTACCTACTAGTTTCCAAGTTTTCTTTTCACAGTTTTGTAAAACAGGATTGGAAGCACACATAATGTAGCTATTAGAAGTTTGCCCGAGATGTTTACACTAGCTGGGAAAAAATAAAATAAAAGGGACAAATGTATTATGCTTGAGAAAAGCACTGAACTAAGGTATACAGATTTGGACACAGTCATAGCTCTGCCACTGACCAGTCATCTGACCTTAGGCATGTTACTAACTTCCCTTAAAACAGGAGGAAATGTAATCAAGCAGTTGTACTTATATTTAAGATTGAAGACAAGAATAAGGAAATTCACTAGTTTGCATGCAAAATATTGCTACAGTCCACAATTCTAATAATGATACAATTTTAATACAGTCTATATGTTACATTCACTTATTTGTAATAAAATGTCTAAACCAGAATTTCAGGATAATTTATCATTTCAGGTTTTTTGCACATATCAAGATCAATTTGGCATCAGACTGTTCAAAAATACCTTCATGAAATGAATGAGAATGGTACAGAGTTAGACCAATTAAATAATTAAAAATACAGTTAGCATTGGGGCATCTGGCTGGCTTACTGGAGCATGCAACTCTTGATCTCGGGGGTTGTGAGTTCAAGCCCCACATCACGTGTAGAGATTACTTAAAAATAAAAAATAAATAAAAAATAAAAAAAATACACATACACACACACACACATATATGAGTTAGTATTAACTACCTGAATTGTGAATGTGTTACAAAATGTGAGGTGTTGGGTAAAACTGCAAGATCTTTTTTTTTTTTATTTTAATATGAAATTTACTGTCAAATTGGTTTCCATACAACACCCAGTGTTCATCCCAAAAGGTGCCCTCCTCAATACCCATCACCCACCCTCCCCCCCCTCCCACCCCCCGTCAACCCTCAGTTTGTTCTCAGTTTTTAAGAGTCTCTTATGCTTTGGCTCTCTCCCACTCTAACCTCTTTTTTTTTTCCTTCCCCTCCCCTATGGGTTTCTGTTAAGTTTCTCAGGATCCACATAAGAGTGAAACCATATGGTATCTGTCTTTCTCTGTATGGCTTATTTCACTTAGCATCACACTCTCCAGTTCCATCCATGTTGCTACAAAGGGCCATATTTTATTCTTTCTCATTGCCACGTAGTACTCCATTGTGTATATAAACCACAATTTCTTTATCCATTCATCAGTTGATGGACATTTAGGCTCTTTCCATAATTTGGGTATTGTTGAGAGTGCTGCTGTAAACATTGGGGTAAAAGTGCCCCTATGCATCAGCACTCCTGTATCCCTTGGGTAAATTCCTAGCAGTGCTCTTGCTGGGTCATAGGGTAGGTCTATTTTTAATTTTTTGAGGAACCTCCACACTGTTTTCCAGAGCAGCTGAACCAGTTTGCATTCCCACCAACAGTACAGGAGGGTTCCCTTTTCTCCACATCCTCTCCAGCATCTATAGTCTCCTGATTTGTTCATTTTAGCCACTCTGACTGGCATGAGGTGGTATCTCAGGGTGGTTTTGATTTGTATTTCCCTGATGAGGAGCGACGTTGAGCATCTTTTCATGTGCCTGTTGGCCATCCGGGTGTCTTCTTTAGAGAAGTGTCTATTCATGTTTTCTGCCCATTTCTTCACTGGGTTATTTGTTTTTCGAGTGTGGAGTTTGGTGAGCTCTTTATAGATTTTGGATTTTGTCTGATATGTCATTTGCAAATATCTTTTCCCATTCCGTTGGTTGTCTTTTATTTTTGTTGATTGTTTCCTTTGCAGTGCAGAAGCTTTTTATCTTGATGAGGTCCCAAGTTCATTTTTGCTTTTAATTCCCTTGCCTTTGGGGATGTGTCAAGTAAGTGCTGCGGCTGATATCAGAGAGGTTTTTTCCTGCTTTCTCCTCTAGGGTTTTGATGGTTTCCTGTCTCACATTCAGGTCCTTTATGCATTTTGAGTTTATTTTTGTGAATGGTGTAAGAAAGTGGTCTAGTTTCATCCTTCTGCATGTTGCTGTCCAGTTCTCCCAGCACCATTTGTTAAAGAGACAGACTGTCTTTTTTCCATTGGATATTCTTTCCTGCTTTGTCAAAGATTAGTTGGCCATACTTTTGTGGATCTAGTTCTGGGGTTTCTATTCTATGCCATTGGTCTATGTGTCTGTTTTTGTGCCAATACCATGCTGTCTTGATGATTACAGCTTTGTAGTAGAGGCTAAAGTCTGGGATTGTGATGCTTCCTGCTTTGGTCTTCTTCTTCAAAATTACTTTGGCTATTTGGGGCCTTTTGTGGTTCCATACAAATTTTACGATTGCTTGTTCTAGCTTCGAGAAGAATGCTGGTGCAATTTTGATTGGGATTGCACTGAATGTGTAGATAGCTTTGGGTAGTGTTGACACTTTGACAATATTTATTCTTCCAATCCATGAGCACAGAATGTTTTTCCATTTCTTTATATCTTCTTCAATTTCCTTCATAATCTTTCTATAGTCGTCAGCATACAGATCTTTTACATCTTTGGTTAGGTTTATTCCTAGGTATTTTATGCTTCTTGGTGCAATTGTGAATGCAATCAGTTTCTTTGTCTTTCTGTTGCTTCATTATTAGAAGCATTCTTATTCTTATTCTTATTCTTATTCTTATTCTTATAAGAATGCAACTGATTTCTGTACATTGATTTTGTATGCTGCAACTTTGCTGAATTTGTGTATCAGTTCTAGCAGACTTTTGGTGGAGTCTATCAGATTTTCCATGTATAATATTATGTCATCTGCAAAAAGTGAAAGCTTAACTTCATCTTTGCCAATTTTGATGCCTTTGATTTCCTTTTGTTGTCTGACTGCTGATGCTAGAACTTCCAGCACTATATTAAACAACACCGGCGAGAGTGGACATCCCTGTCGTGTTCCTGATCTCAGGGAGAAACCTCTCAGTTTTTCCCCATTGAGGATGATATTAGCTGTGGGCCTTTCATAAATGGCTTTTATGATGTTTAAGTATGGTCCTTCTGTCCCGACTTTCTCGAGGGTTTTTATTAAGAAAGGATGCTGAATTTTGTCAAATGCTTTTTCTGCATCGATTGACAGGATCATATGGTTCTTAACTTTTCTTTTATTAATGTGATGTATCACATTGATTGATTTGTGAATGTTGAAGCAGCCCTGCAGCCCAGGAATGAATCCCACTTGATCATGGTGAATAATTCTTTTTATATGCTGTTGAATTCGATTTGCTAGTATCTTGTTGAGCATTTTTACATCCATATTCATCAGGGATATTGGCCTGTAGTTCTCTTTTTTTGCTGGGTCTCTGTCTGGTTTAGGAATCAAAGTAATGCTGGCTTCATAGAATGAGTCTGGAAGTTTTCCTTCCCTTTCTATTTTTTGGAACAGCTTGAGAAGGATAGGTATTATCTCTGCTTTAAATGTCTGGTAGAATTCCCCAGGGAAGCCATCTGGTCCTGGACTCTTATTTGTTGGGAGATTTTTGAGAACTGATTCAATCTCTTCACTGGTTATGGGTTTGTTCAAGTTTTCTATTCCTGTTTGAGTTTTGGAAGTGTGTGGGTGCTTAGGAATTTGTCCATTTCTTCCAGGTTGTCCAGTTTGTTGGCATATAATTTTTCATAGTATTCCCTGATAATTGCTTGTATTTCTGAGGGATTGGTTGTAATAATTCCATTTTCATTCATGAATTTATCTCTTTGGGTCATCTCCCTTTTCTTTTTGAGAAGCCTGGCTAGAGGTTTATCAATTTTGTTTATATTTTCAAAAAACCAACTCTTGGTTTTGTTGATCTGCTCTACAGTTTTTTTAGATTCTATATTGTTTATTTCTGCTCTATTCTTTATTATTTCTCTTCTTCTGCAGGGTTTGGGGTGTCTTTGCTGTTCTGCTTCTATTTTCTTTAGGTGTGCTGTTAGATTTGTAAAACAAGATTTTTCTTGTTTCTTGAGATAGGCCTGGATTGCAATGTATTTTCCTCTCAGGTCTGCCTTCGCTGCATCCCAAAGCCTTTGGATTGGTGTATTTTCATTTTCATTTGTTTCCATATATTTCTTAATTTCTTCTCTAATTGCCTGGTTGGCCCATTCATTCTTTAGTAGGGGGTTCTTTAACCTCCATGCTTTTGGAAGTTTTCCAGACTTTTTCCTGTGGTTGATTTCAAGCTGCATAGCATTGTGGTCCGAAAGTATGCATGGTATGATCTCAATTCTTGTATACTTATGAAGGGCTGTTTTGTGACCCAGTATGTGATCTATCTTGGAGAATGTTCCATGTGCACTCGAGAAGAAAATATATTCTATTGCTTTGGGATGCAGAGTTCTAACTATATCTGTCAAGTCCATCTGATCCAATGTATCATTCAGGGCCCTTGTTTCTTTATTGATCCTGTGTCTAGATGATTTATCCATTGTTGTAAGTGGAGTATTAAAGTCCCCTGAAATTGCCTTATTCTTATCAATAAGGTTGCTTATGTTTTGATTGTTTTATGACAATTATTTATAATTAATTATTGGGGGCTTCTGTATTCAGCACATAGACATTTATAATTGTTAGCTCTTCCTGATGGATAGACCCTGTAGTTATTATATAATGCCCTTCTTCATTTCTTGTTACAGCCTTTAATTTAAAGTCTAGTTTGTCTGACATATGTATGGCTACTCCAGCTTTCTTTTGACTTCCAGTAGCATGATAGATAGTTCTCCATTCCCTCACTCTTAATCTGAAGGTGTCCTCAGGTCTAAAATGAGTCTCTTGTAGACAGAAAATAGATGGGTCTTGTTTTTTTTATCCATTCTGATACCCTGTGTCTTTTGGTTGGAGCTTTTACTCCATTTACATTCAGTGTTATTATAGAAAGATATGTGTTTAGAGTCATTGTGATGTCTGTAGGTTTCCTGCTTGTAGTGACGTCTCTGGTACTTTGTGGTCCTTGCAACATTTCACTTACAGAATCCCCCTTAGGATCTCCTGTAGGGCAGGTTTAGTGGTGATGAAGTCCTTCAGTGTTTGTTTGTTTCGGAAGACCTTGATCTCTCCTTCTATTCTAAAATGACAGACTTGCTGGATAAAGGATTCTCGGCTGCATATTTTTTCTGTTCCTCACATTGAAGATTTCCTGCCATTCCTTTCTGGCCTGCCAAGTTTCAGTAGAGAGATCCGTCACTGGTCTTATCATTCTCCCTTTATATGTTAGAGCATGTTTATACCTAGCTGCTTTCAGAATTTTCTCTTTAACCTTGTATTTTGCCAGCTTCACTATGATATGTCGTGCAGAAGATCGATTCAAGTTACATCGGAAGGGAGTTCTCTGTGCCTCTTGGATTTCAATGCCTTTTTCCTTCCCCAGATCAGGGAAGTTCTCAGCTATGATTTCTTCAAGTACACCTTCAGCACCTTTCCTCTCTCTTCCTCCTCTGGAATACCAATTATGCGTATATTTTTGCGTTCACTTGTGTCACTTAGTTCTCTAATTCTCCCCTCATACTCCTGGATTTTTTTATCTCTCTTTTTCTCAGCTTCCTCTTTTTCCATAATTTTATCTTCTAATTCACCTATTCTCTCCTCTGCCTCTTCAATCTGAGCTGTGGTCGCCTCCATTTTATTTTGCACCTCATTTATAGCATTTTTTAGCTCCTTCATGACTGTTTCTTAGTCCCTTGATCTCTGTAGCAAGAGATTCTCTGCTGTCCTCTATACTTTTTTCAAGCCCAGAGATTAATTTTATGACTATTATTTTAAATTCATTTTCTGTTACATTGCTTAAATCGTTTTTGTTTAGTTCATTAGCTGTCACTACTTCCTGGAGTTTCTTTTGAGGAGAATTCTTCCGTTTCGTCATTTTGGATAGTCCCTGGAGTGGCGCGGAACTGCAGGGCTCTTCCCCTGTGCTGTCTATAGTAACTTGCGTTGGTGGGCAGGGCCACAGTCAGACCTAATGTCTGCCCCCAGCCCACTGCTGGGGCCACAGTCAGACTGGTGTGTACCTTATCTTCCCCTCTCCCAGAGGCAGGACTCCCTGTGGAGTGGTGTGGCCCCTGTCTGAGCTACTTGCACACCGCCAGGCTTGTGGTGCTGCTTCGATGGGATCTGGCTTAATAGCCAGGGTGGATCCACAAGGTGCACAGGGGTGGGAGGGGCAGATTCAGCTCACTTTGCCTTCGGTGGTCCACTTCGGGAGGGGCCCTGTGGCACCAGGAGGGAGGCAGACCCATTGGAGGAATTGATCCACAGAAACACAGCATTGGGTGTTTGCGTGGTGCAAGCAAGTTCCGTGATGGGAACTGGTCCCTTTGGGATTTTGCCTGGGGGATGGGAGAGGGAGATGGCACTGGCCAGCGCCTTTGTTCCCCGCCAAGCTGAGCTCTGTCTTCAGGGGCTCAACACCTCTCCCTCCCGTTGTCCTCTAGCCCTCCCGCTCTCGGAGCAGAGCTGTTGACTTATAACATTCCAGATGTTAAGTCCTGCTGGCTATCAGAACACACTCTGCCTGGCCCCTCCACTTTTGCAAGCCAGACTTGGGGGCTCTGCCTTGTAGGGTGGGCTGGCTGCCCCTCCACTGCCCCGGCTCCCTCCCACCAGTCCGTGTAGCCTGCAATGCCTCTCCACCCTTCCTACCCTCTTCCGTGGGCCTCTCGTCTACGCTTGTCTCTGGAGAGTCCATTCTGCTAGTCTTCTGGCATTTTTCTGGGTTATTTAGGAAGTTGTGAGTGGAATCTAAGTGGTCAGCAGGATGCACTGAGCCTAACGTCCTCCTACGCCACCATCTTCCTTCCGAAAAAACGCAAGGTTATTTTTTTCTCTGCTGGGACTGTTAGAGCTCTATCCTCAGTCATCCTGTTCTTGATTTTATGCCAGGGACAAATGCAAGATCATAGTGGGCTGTCTGACACTGGCCTGTTGAGCTCCCCTGAGCTTGCTGCTTTCTCGCAGGCTCTGGAGGCCGTAAGTCCCTCCTGGAGTCTAGCTTTGTAGCTGCTCTGTCAGGTGCTTTCAGACAGCAGGCACTTCCTTTCCTGGGCTGTGTCTGGGGTCAGACTGGGTGTACCTCCGAAACCGAGGGAGTGCGAGGTCAGATGGCAGCTCCAAAGCTGCAAGATCTTAAGTATATATCATTTCTAGAATGACTTTCCCCAAATTATCCCAGCCCTTGATTTTAGCCGCAAAAGAATTAAAATCATAATCAATAATAGCACTTTGCTAGTGTATCCCTCTTTATGTTTAAGAACATGTTTTTAAAAATAGCACAAAATGAGGTTCTTGTTCTACGTACACTCTAAGTTGGAATCTTAAGATTTCTTCCTGAGTTCTGCAGGGAGAGAGTGATATGCAGGCTTATGATTCTGGCATGGGAATTTCCTTAGCAGCCTCCGACTGCTTATGGACCACACCCTCTGCTCACTGATCATCAATAGATAAGGAACAAAGAGAAGGATCCAAGAGAATTATGTCCATGCCATCTAGTCCCATCAGCTTTGTCCGAAGATAGGTTTCTCCTGGATCCCATTTCAGTCTTTTTTTTAAGAGAAACACCCAGAACTGACAAGAAACGCTTAAGGCATCAGTGGAAATGGTAGAGGCACTTGGAACTGACTGGCTCCTGTTGTAAAAGATCTTCCATATTATGCCATCCAAACAAATGGGCTCTATTTAATATCGAACTATTCCTGACAATGCTTGCATTGTGCTCTCCCAGCCTGCAAACCCCGTAAGAAACACTTCCTTCTGTGGAGCAGACGGAGACAGGAAGTGAGAGTCAATCAAGCATTGTTTGCTCTTTCTATGTG
This sequence comes from Acinonyx jubatus, assembly GCF_027475565.1. Classification (NCBI taxonomy): domain Eukaryota; kingdom Metazoa; phylum Chordata; class Mammalia; order Carnivora; family Felidae; genus Acinonyx; species Acinonyx jubatus. Next base: position 191,778,570 of record NC_069381.1, read on the forward strand.
GTAAAGAAAAAAAAAACATTTCTCTCTCAATTCACCACTCCCCTTAATTTTTTATCAGCCCCGTTTGCTATTAAATATTTTATTTCAATTTCTTCACTCCTTTTAATTTCAGAGTTGCTAATTCTACTTTTCCTCTACTCCTGCCTTTGTTTGCTGCCAGGTGTTCACTCGGAAGCTGGAGGAAGTTGGGCGGGTTTTGTTTCTCATCTCCCTGACCCAGAAGATCCCCACAGCCCACAAGCAGTCTCACGTCTCCATGCTCCAGGAAGACCTCCTCCGACTACCCTCATTCCCCCGAAGTGCTATTGACGCTGAATTTTCACTCTTCAGTGATCCACAAGGTATCAGGAGGAAAGCATTTCCTCCCTTGGGCTTCCCAAGCCCTGGATTTGTCCTCAGCTGGAAAGCCTCTTAACCAGCAGACAGTTTTCTAAGCCGTTGTTTCTCAGCCTTGAGTGCATCAGGATCACCTGGAGGACTTCACAAAACACAGATTGCTGGGCTCCACCCTCCCACGCTTCTGATTCGGTAGTTCTGGAATGGAGCCCGGGAACTTGAATTTTAACAAGTTCCCAGGTGATGTTGATGCTGTTATGCCAGGGATCAAACTTTGAGACCCATCCTCTAAGCTAATCATAAGCAGTTGAAGGAAATAGTATGGTATTGTTAAGGAAGTACTTGACTAAGTGAAGAATGGGTGTTCATAGGCCGTTCAGAAAGGGGCAAAACTAATTACAGAAATCAGGACAGTGGCTGCTTCTGGGATGGGGATAGGGGATTTTCTGGAAAGGGGCCTGAGGGAACTTGCTGAGGTGATGAAAATGGTCTGTGTATTGACTGGTATGTTGGTCACATGGGTGTGTATTTTTGCCAAAACTCACTAAGCTCTACATTTGAGATCTGTGCATGTTTTACTCTATCTAAATTACACCTGAATTGAGAGGGAGCCCGAGACAGACAAAAAGAAACTTGTTTTGAAACCTTACTATGTTACTCCTTTGAGACACTTCAATTAGCATCCCAGTGTTCAGTGTCTTCACCCAGAAGCTCCAGAACAAATAGTAGAAAGAGCTCTAGTCTGTCCAGGAGTTAAAAGATCTAGACGCAGTCCCAACCCTGCCATTTTCTCTCTGAAACAACCTATTTTTTTTTCCTCAAAGCCACTGCTTATTCAGTAGCAACACGCTGCAAATGCCAGCCCTGTGTTGCCTACAGAGTTGAATCAAAGAGGTGATGATGGAAGTCCTTTGAGAACTAGGGAGTGTGATACCAGCGCCAGCCATGTGTGCTGGGAAGCGTTTCAGCAGTGCATCTTATCTTCACGTCCCGGAGCTGGAGCAAATGGGAAACGGCAGCGTCCTCCGGTTTGATTGCCCTCCCACGCTGACAGGATTGGTGTGGGGCTAATTCTGTCTCTGCTGTTTCATGTTCTCACAGCTGGGAAGGAGCTGTTTGGCCTCGACACTCTTCAGAAAAGCTTGTGGATCCAGCTCCTGGAGGAGATGTTCCTGGGCATGCCAAGCGAGTTTCCCTGGGGAGATGAAATCATGCTCTTCCTCAACGTTTTCAATGGGGCTCTGATCCTCCACCCAGAAGACAGTGCCCTGCTCAGGCAGTACGCTGCCACCGTCATCAACAGCGCTGTGCACTTCAATCACCTTTTCTCTCTCAGTGGCTACCAGTGGATTCTGCCCACCATGCTGCAGGTGCCATGGCTCTACTCTTCTAACACATAATTAACTGCCCAGATAGCAGGTCAACAAGATCTGTCTTAAACCTTTTTGATGATAGAATTATCTTCTTTTGTGGCAGCAGAAGGCACCAAATGAAATCTCCCCAGAAATTCCAAAAGGTCACAATATCCTAAGATATCCATTCTATCCTCAGATCTCCCAGACCTGGGATTTGCTTTCCCATTTCTTCTAGCCACTCTGTGAGTGCTTCTCAAAGTGTGGTCTCTAGACCAGCAGCAACAACATCACCTGGGAATGTGTTAGATGAATTCTTGGGTCCCACCCTCTATTTAATCAGAAACGGTGGAGTCAGGACCCATTAACCTGGGTTTTTACAAGACCTCCAGGTGGTTCTAATGCCCTAGAAATTTGGGAATCACCGCTCTTTTTATTCAAATATACAGCAAGTATTCAGCTGATGTTTCTCCTGAGAGATTCTCTGATCTCTACCTGAATAGAGATTTCTGTTGCTATTAAACTTACTATGCTGAGATTGGAGGAGGCGAATTCAGCAGAAATTGTTTCCATGTACTCCTGTCTAATGTGTATCTGGCTAGGTTTAGGAGTACTGGATGAAGTTCAAACAAACCCTAGAGGCTCACCCTAATTCTCTACTATGGAAATTTCAATAAAAATTATAAAAGTAATACATGCTTGTGCAAAGTAGAATTTGTTCAACCTATAGGGGCAAGAAGTTTTCTTTAGTATCAGGCCTCTCCTATTTTTAAATAGTTGGAATTTTCTCTATTTCTATAACTTTTCTTACTGATTACCAAAAGCAAATGCTCATTATAACATTCAGAAAATAAAGCTTAAAGAAGAAAATAAAGATCACTTATAATCCTCCTTCCTAGATAACCATTGTTTATACTTCTTGAAAATCTTGGCACTCTATCCTACTTTAAAAAAAAAAAAAAACATGGATCATACCGTATATTCAAGTTTGTTACCTACTTTTCTCACATAACACTAAAAATATCATGGGCATTTTTTCACATAGCTACATTTTGTGCTATAGCATCTTTCTAAATAACTGCATAATATTCTGTTACATGCATATACTATAATCTATTTAATCTATCCCAATTTATGAATAATTTAAGCAGTTTCCAATTTTCCACTATTATATGCAAATTTGCAACAGGAATTCTTGTATCTTTGTGCGTTTTCCCAGTTCCTTTCTTGAAATAAATTCCTGGTCACAAACTCCCTGGGAAAAAGTGTATTCATGTGTATTACCAAATTTCTCTGAAGAGAGATTATACTGTTTTACTCCCATCAACCAGTTTATTAAATTTAGCCATTTTCCTCCACGCATCCCGTGGCTATGAGTTTTAAAAGTAAACACAACTCTGATATGCTGTTAAGGCATTTTCTGAATATATGCCATTTTTCCCACAGGTATACTCTGACTATGAAAGCAATCCCCAGCTGCGTCAAGCCATCGAATTTGCCTGCCACCAGTTCTACATTCTACACCGGAAGCCATTTGTGCTCCAGCTGTTTGCTAGTGTGGCCCCTCTCCTGGAGTTTCCGGTAAGTGGCTCTCTGGAAATAAATGTAGACCAAATGAAAAAAAGCAAAGGCTCTTTGTTCAGAATTTGCTACAGCAATGGAGTTAGCCACTGTGACTTGTGTCTTGGCAAAGACTCAAAGGCAGACAGAGAAGTAAGAGATTTTATGGTGGAGAAAAGGGAAGACTTCAGATATGCCCTGACTGGAGGCCATGGGTGTGGGGGAGCTGTAAGCAGGCTAACTAGAAGGCAGGGGGTGGGGGGGCACATCCTATGCAATTGGTTAGGGGTACATATTTGGCTTTCTCTGACTGGTCTAGTTGGAAGAAGGGACAAGGATTAGGGAAGCTGTCAATTGTAATCAAGTCCTGGCCTTTTGGGGAGCCAATGGTTAAAGGGGTTATTGTTTGGTTTCCACTAGAGCTAGTAGGCTGACTTCCTAGTAACCTGACTTGTAGCAGGCTAGCTTCCCTGGCTAGTTACTGTGGACAGTGGGTTGGTTTCCTGAGTAGGTTACTACAGGTTCTTGATCAGTGTTCTATTTTTATATATGGGCTACTCGTTTATATTGTCCATTTGTATAATCAGTGTCTCAGCTCTCGTTCTTCAACCAATGTGATAGGAATATCACATATTATTTCTCTTCATTTTTCTTCAACACTCGTCTCAGCCTGTAAGATATAAATAGACCAACTCTCCAGTTTTATACTTAATTAATAAAAAGATAGAAAATAGAATGTGGCAAAAGGAAGAGTTCCTGATTCTCATTCCTATCACTGTCTAGTACTTACCCTGCTTTATTTTTCTTTTTCTTCAGAACACTCATACTGTATTGCATATCATACACATATTTGTTTCACTACTACATTTCTCTACCATACCCCAAAATAGAATTTAAGCTCCGCTAAAGCAAGACCTTCACCTGTTTTTCTGTTTGCTTTTGGTTTGTTTTAGTTGTTTTGCTTGTAGGTCTTTTTTGGTTTTGTTTTGTTATAACCTTGGTATACAGAATTGTGCATGGCACATAGTAATAATTTAATAGGGATTTGTTGTTTTAATGGATGAATCAAAACCATTTTAAATAGATTTGAGATGGCAGATATCTCCATTTTGGAATTATATTATCAAACAAGACCTGTAAAATGCCCAGAGTTGTGAAAATTAGCATCTGTTTCCCCAAACGTATTTGAGGTGTTCAACTAATATGTTATGGAAAGTTCCTTTGGGAATGCAGAGTCCTTCCAACACAGACCAGAGGAAACATTTACATGAGTGATTCTGGAAGTTTACATACTGCTCTATTTTTAGGAGTTTCCACAAATATCTCTTTTGTACCAGATTAACATTTAATAGAATCCTTGAAAGTCAGGGATTCTACTCCAAAATCATATGGTAGCATTTTTGGATGCAGGATTGTGTGAGCTAAATACCAGATCAATGTAATTGCTGTCAGTGATAATGTTATTGAAATTTGAATTCCTGATCACACCATGTTAGTGCTGAGGTGGGAATCAATAAATTAAAATTGCCTTTCTTTATTCAGGATGTGGCCAATAATGGGCCCAGCAAAGGTGTGTCAGCTCAGTGCCTGTTTGACCTGCTGCAGTCCCTGGAGGGCGAGACCACTGACATATTAGACATCTTAGAGCTGGTCAAAGCTGAGAAGCCTCTTAAGTCGTTAGGTAAAAACAGAATTTACCCTGATCTTCTTTGTCTCTTTGTAATTTTTTTTAATAATTCCACATTGAATATTTTAACCTAAATCAAAACAGCAAAAATAAATGGAAAAGTGGTATAAATTGAATGAGTACATTTCCTTTCTCCTTTTTTTCCTAAATTTCTTGAAAATCCTAAAGAGTAAGGAATTCTCTACCATGAAAATTGTATTAAACTGATACCTCATACTGCCCTTCTGTAGTTCTGCTATTTTCAGGAAATTGGGTTTTCCTGGGCAATTCTAGGTGAGCAACTCTCTAAAATAGTCTTTATTATCAAGGAATGTATAGAACTAGAGGTAAATCAAAGAGAAAGGCTCCTGTCTTACCTTACACATCTACATGCCCTTGATAGCTTCTAATAGGTAAGATTGTTTTTTTAAAAAACTGCCCCCCAAAAGGCACTTTTATTTATCATCTGATTATTCAAAAGTAGGAAACAGAGTTTTCAGTCCTTTTAGATGAAGAAATTAATAATGTTCACGGTTTAGGATTAAAGTCTGGCGAAGAAATGGTTACAAAATATAACTGGAATGTTGAGAGTGGGAATCTCTTCTTTATCCCTGGCAAAATGCACTTTGATTTTGTGCCTTAACCTTCTGTCCCCTCAGATTTCTGCTATGGAAATGAAGACCTGACCTTCTCTATAAGTGAGGCCATTAAGCTGTGTGTTACTGTGGTGGCATATGCTCCTGAGTCATTCCGAAGGTAATTGCAGCCCTTTGTTCTGTGCCTTGGGATAAGTAAACATGGCAAAGGAAATAAAATTGAATGAATACAAAAGTTATGCTTGCTCACATCATCCTCTAATATTCTGTAATGTATGTTTTCAAAAACTAAATTTAGGAAACTTGTCATTGCACAGGCTTTGGAAAATATAGTAAATCCTCATTAATTTAAAATTGCCTAAAATTTGGAATTTGTGCAGCAGCTAAAATGTTTAGTCTCATTTAGAAAATTTTGCCCCAATATGTGATATATGTTAATAGCAAACAAAATTCCAGAGCAGACATTTAAACTATTAAAGAAGATGCTTTTCAAGGAGCAGTAAGAACTCCTGTCATACAACGAACAAGAATATAAATCTTGCCTGTCATTTTGCCAAGTGTAAGGAATCCAAAGGATTCACATGGAAAATGTCATCCCAATTCCTGGATGTTGGCTCTGGTCTGGTTTATGTACTAATATGCAAAATGAAAGCCAGTCCCATCTTGCTATTAAAATAGGTGTTTTAAAGGCAGAGACAGTAATTCAAATGAATCATGGATAGCCCCGTTATGTAGTATAGATATTTAAAAATAATAGAGTTACATTCCTTTAAATATTCCTTGATGCTGGCTTAATCAAACCTCTGGCCCTCCTCCCCAGTGATATTGATATTAGGTAATCTGTCCCTCAACTTCTCAAGCTACTTTGATCTTTTCTTGTAATACCTAACTCAAACAAAGTCCCACGTTATTTGCTATCATATTTTGGGTATAAGGATTAAGCTTGGCACAGGACCACCCTAAAAACTCACAGTATGGAGGAAAGAAGTCCTACTATGTTGGCAACTCTTCGAGAAAGAAGGAAAGAACTGGGTTGATCTTGGCAGTGTATCTTTATCAATTTACCCCTTAGATTGGTCTTCCCCTGTGCCCTAGAACAGGATGAGTAAAGGGGCAAAAAGGAAACAGGATTCATACTAATTGAACTCTTTCTACATGAAGAATGAATAAGAAACATCCCCCTCCTAAGATTCCCAGCTTTTTTTGTGTTAATCAATGCGGATTAAACATTATGCCTGTGGTCAACTAGAAGTGTGGCTGTAGCCCTCAAAAGAGCAAATCTGCAGTCAATCATGATGGTCCTGCTCCCAGTTTCCTTGGGCTTCTCCTATAATATCACAGCTCCATGAAAGCCTTGAGAAAGGATTGAAATCCTACATTAATTCCAAGTCCACTGTATTCCTGGGTGTAAAAATACTCCCTATTTCTATTTTCCGTTCCAAGTGTGTCCAAGTACTTTGTTAACAGGGTGTATCAGAGGCTCTGCAGTGAGATGAAGTGATAACATCAAGACACTGCAATAATAAAATGCATAAATATTCTCTAATATTAAAAGGCCACGGGCACCTGGGTGGCTCAGTCAATTGAAAATCTTATGCTCACTATCCTATACCACAAATCATCTTTGCCTATTTCTGAACCCTATTCCAATGAAATATGATAAGTACTTTTTAATGCCCAACTTTTGTTATTCACTACTGTTTCATGAGATTTACCAATATAATTGTGTATAACCATAGTTTGTTCTTCATTCGTCGGTAATATTTCATTTAGTGTCTACGCCACAATTGATTTCTTATTGGCTGACATTTGTGTGATATCTGATTTGAAGCTATTACAAATAGTGCTGCAGTGAACATTTTTGCGTGTGTCTTTGTGAGTACACATATCTGTATTTCTGTAGGTAGAAATGCTATGCTAGGTCATAGAATATGTGTATGTTTTGCTTTAGGAGATACTACCAGTTTTCCAAAGTGGTTGTATCAATTTCCATTCCCACCAGTGGTGTATAAACGTTCTAGTACTCTCGTGCCTCATTAGCACTTGATACTCAGTCTTCATTTTAGCCATTTTGTTGGGTTGTAGTGAGATCTCATTGTGGTTTTAATTTCTATTTCCCTCTTGCAAACTGAAAGGTTTGGAAGTTTTCCAGATGTTTATTGGAATTTGGATATCTACTTTTGCAAAGTACCTCTTGAAGTCTTCTACCCATTTTTAAATGAGACTATCAGTATTTTTTAATTTGATATGTAGAATTTGTCTAAAGAGTCTGATGTGAGTACTTTTTAGCTTATATGGACTGATGTGCTGGTAAACATTTAACAACCAGTTCCCTGGGAGAAGAGAGTCCCTGACACATAGCATTGCTAGTTTTGCCAACATGTAGCAATTGCTGAGTACAAGATGGCAGCATGACATTGACCTTGGGGTTGGAAACAGAAGCATATGTAGGCTTCCTTGACCTGGTACATGCCTACTCCAGCATACCACTGGTTATGTGTATTTCAAATCACATCTCCTACTCTTTGACTTATAGTTTTACTTACCTAACATCATCTTACAATGAACAGAGTTCTTCATTTTAATGTTGTCCAACGTACCACTCTTTTCCTTATTGCTTAGGGCTTTCTGTATCCTCTGAAGAAATCTTGGCTAACTCAAGATTATGAATATGTCCCTTTATATTATCTGCCAGATGCCTTATTTGTTTTATCTTCATATTCAGATTGATAATCCATCTGAAATTAATGTAGGGTATGGTGTAAAGTAAGGGTCAAGATTTCTTTTTTCCATATAAATACTAATAGACAATAGATCAAGCTCCATTTATGGAAAAGACTAGCATTTCCATTGCATTGCAATGTCATCCTTGTTATAAATCAAGTATTTGTGGATTTGTTTCAGACGCATTATTCTGGTCCATACGTCTATTTGTCTTTCCTGTGTTGTGGGGCCATGGAGCACAATGGCCAACAAAAAAAAATTTTTTTTGTTTTATTCCATGAAAGAATTCTTGAGACATTGTATGGTGCAAATTAGTGGGTTTATTTAAGTAGCACAGGGGCAGGACCTGTGGGCAGAAAGCTGTGCTTTTTGCTGTATGCAGGTGGTTGTTACAGGCTTAGTGCTCAGCGGGGAAGGACATGCAGGGAGTATTAGATCATAAATCTCTTCTTCGAACTTCTCATAAAACTACTTTTGCAAGATTCCTCTGGTGCTTACCATTTAGTTCAACACTAACTGTTGATGAAGCACACAGGCAGTCATGAAACCCTTTAAGACTGTAGCGACCACCGTGTATTTGATCCTTAACGGAACTATGCAGGCTATAGGTCAGCCTTCCGGACTAAAGGTGAACATTTTTTGCTTCCATCCCTCATCACTCGTACCAATATTACACCATCTTAGCTATTACAGCTTTATAATAAGTTTGATTGGTGTTTGTTCTTACTTTTACCTTCAATGTTTCTATGTACTTATGTTTAACATGGGTTTCTTATTAGCGAAATACATTTGAGATTTTTTATTATTCACTCTAGTAAGCAGCTATTTTCAGACCTGCGTCACAGTGGCTATTTCCACAGACTCTTTCTCAAAAACTGCTTAAGCTTTAAGAAGCCAGCCTCCCAGGGAAGGGCTTTATCTTGGGTAAAATTTGTTTCAGGTAAAAAAATCACTCTCAGCAAATCCCTGGGTGGAAGCTTTATTGATCATTGTGATGCCTGTTTCTCTAAATAGGGTGCATAGTTCCACCAATTATTCTATTGTTCTTTCAACGAGTTGTTTATATGCTATTTTTCCCCTCCCCACTAGGTCATATTCTCCCTAAAGGCAAGCAGACTTTCATCACCTTTTACTAGATGCTTAATTAATTAATTAATTAATGTTGATCAAACTTCCAGCTGCTCTACTTACTCTTGACTTGGGTGGGGTGGGAAGGGCGCCTAAAATCAGTCATCACTCTTGAGGCTTTTCATTCCTTCACGTTCCTAAATATGACACAGCCAATGACAGTAGAATGTAACATGTGACTTGGTTGCCTTTCTGTTGATTAAAGTCTCCAGATGCTGATGGTCTTGGAAGCTCTGGTCCCCTGTTACCTACAAAAGCTAAAGAGGCAGACGTCACAAGTGGAGACAGTGCCTGCTGCCCGAGAAGAGATCGCGGCCACGGCTGCTCTCGCGACATCTCTGCAGGCCCTCTTGTACAGTGTAGAGGTCCTCACCAGGTAACCCGTCGCAGAGATGTCCATGACCTTACAATGTGTATATCTACCAAAAAGATGAAGAAAAAAATGCGGTGACTAAAAATCTCTAATAACCCTATCTTTATTGATCGACACTTGCCCAAATTCAGCCTTATGTGGCTTAAAACTGCAAACATTCCCTAAATTGTTTGGATAAATAGTGCTACTCTGAATAATTAATAATAATAATACTAGGGGCGCCTGGGTGGCTCAGTCAGTTAAGCGTCTGACTCCGACTCAGGTCATGATCTCACGGTTCGTGCGTGGGTTTGAGCCCCACATCAGGCTCTGTGCTCCAGAGCCTGGATCCTGCTTTAGATTCTGTGTCTCCCTCTCTCTCTGCCTCTCCCCTGCTCACACTCTGTCTCTGTCTCTCTCTCTCTCAAAAATAAATAAACATTAAAAAAATTAAAAAATAATAACAATAATAATAGTAATAGTAATAATACCATGAACATATTTGCATGGAGCTTGCTGAACTTCTGTGGCAGTTTTGACCCAGTAGTGAACAGATCTTTTTGTAAAAGGGCCAATATAGTGAAGATGAAAATGTGATACGTATTTTTATTAGCTTTTATATTATTTTATGAGACATGAAATGTCTGCAAGTCCAATGAAGCCTTCTTTTATTATTTTACTGTTTGTAAAGAGCTGTGGTTTTTGTACTGTCGTTTCAGACACCATAAAACAAACATAAACGACAGAATTTTATTCTCCTCCTAGAAATAACAGGTTCTCTGTGAGGCAAGGCTCAGTGGTGCTGGGATAACAGGCTGAGGGATTTGGGAATGGAAAGGTACATTGCCACCAGAGTTCAACCCTAAATAAAGGATGAAGAAGTGAGTCCTGTCGCATGAGTCTTGGGTGCAGAAGCAGATGGCATTGAGAAGCTGGGTAGGGATGGAAGGGATGGGGGCGGACGGAGTGAGAAGAACTGGAAGAGGTGGAGATAGGAAGTTCTGCAGATGAATGGCTTTCTTTGTCTGTTCCCACATACAATTAGCCAGAAAGAGATATTGTTCCCTAGAGTGGAGGTGGGGAAGCCTTCTTCCTACGTCGGTGTCTTTGCCCCTCCATCATTTGGCCACATCCTTAGCCTAAATTCTGTCTGTGATTTACTCCCACCAAGAGGCACCAACTTCCTCAGCCCCATCTTGCCCTGTTGATGAAAAGCCTAGCTGAAATCCTTCAGTCCAGGAAGGACTTTTCTAACATGCACGAGCAAGTGAGAGAGGGAGGGAGATTGTGATTCATTAAGTCAATATATGTTTAGCTTCTAATCACGAGCTGCATTGCCAACCTAGGCAAGCAGAGTGTAGCCCAAAAGCCTTTGGCAGACTGCCAGTGCTGAAGAGCCCATGTGCACCTGGCAGACAAGATGGGAAGCAGTGGAACGGGGCTCCGTGCCAAACTGCCTCTTCCAATGGGACGCAGTCCCAGTGCTTTGATGATCGTTTCATGAAAGTCCTAGGAGGAAGAACATCCTAAGGAGAACTATCAGACTTACATTCTTCCTTCTGCACCTATCTGGTTACATCACGAGCCCCTTCCTGCAATTAGAGGAGAGAAGAGCAATCGTTTTTTCAAATGCCGCTTTTATTTCTCCTCATATTGTGCAATATTGGTGCTTCCCTCCTTTCTGTAGGAGAGAAGTTAATAGGTCAATTAACTTATCCAAAATTGACTTACCCAAAATTCCACGAAGAGTTATGGATGGAGCATTGGCATTTAAAATTCTGTGGCTCCAGGGGCCCTGGGGTGGTTCCGTCAATTTGAGCAGCTGACTCTTGGTTTCAGCTCAGGTCACGATCTTATAGTAGTTGGATTGAGCTCCATGTCAGGCCCTGCACTGTCAGCAGAGCCTGCTTGGGATCCTCTCTCTCTCTCCCTCTCTCTTTCTCTCTCTCTCTCCCTCTGCTCCTCCCCCACTCATGCTATCTCTTTCTCTCTCTGTCTCTCTAAGATAAATAATTAAACTTTAAAAAATAAAAAAGTAATAAAATAAAATTCTGTGGTTTGAAATATTCCAGCGTATTTAATATTCTTTTGGTGGAGAGGAGAACTAGCCTCCTCGGTCAGCTGCGATTATTCACAATAAAATCAGCTTTGCTGTTTATACAAAAAGAAGATAAGAAGAACCCCATTTCACTTCCACGCTCCTAATTTCCTTACTCATGAAAAATAATTAATACTTATAAAGGGAGTAACACACAAGTAAGTATATTATAATGGTATTAATGTTAATTTTCTAGTGTTATCTAATATGTTACCACAAATTTAGGGGCATAAAACAAAACATTCATTATCTCATATTTCCATAGGCCAGAAGTCTGGGTAGGCTTAGCTGGTTTCTCTGCTCAGGGTCTCACAAAGCCAAAATCAAGACGGCAATCATGCTGGGCTCTTATCGGAAAGTTCTGGGGGAAAATCCTTATCTAAGCTTGTTTAGGTTTCGGGCAGAATCCAACACCATGCAATTTTAGGTCTGAGGTCCTCTTTCCTTTTTGTCAGCCAGGGGCCACTCAGAAGGTACCTGCCTTCCTTCTCACATGGCTCCTTCTATCTTCCAGTCAGCAATGGTGCCCTGAGCTCTTCTCATGCTTCAAGTCTATCTGTTCCTAGCAAGGGAGAACTCTGCTTTTTAAGGGCTGGTGCCATAAGATTAGGCCTACCCAGATAATTTCCCTTTTGCAGTATAACATATTGTAATCACTGAGGTAACACCAGGAGGAGTATGGGTCTCGGGGCCATCTTTAAATTCTGCCTACCACAACAATGGCACAGGAAGACAAAGTCTAGTGTGACTGTTAAAAGCTTACTTTCCAGCCACACCCAGCATACAGAAAATGAGCATTATGAAAGCAAGCCTTAAAGAGTTCGTGCAAGCTTTGAAAAGCTGCATCATCCTTTCCATGTCTCAGATGCTGATACAGAGGCAAAGATTACCTAGTATTTAAAGGAAACCCTGCAGGTATAAAATGAGATGATTCAAATCTACTTCTGAGTGTCTAAATTACCTACTTATAACAGATACTAATTTACTCACTTCTTTGGGTAGTCTTAGGTATAATTTTGACTAGAAGGATTCTTTCATTCTTTGATTGTTTTTCAGAAAAAAATAAGGTGGTTATATTGATTACAACATGGGTAGCCAAAATGGTGTATACGCCTTTACCATTTACGTATTGTCTAAAATCATTAACTTCCTGATACCTGTCAAATTGAAAAATGAGCTCTTAACTCTCACTGAATCCTACAGATTTAGAAGTCTGAGTTCATAAATGTCTGGTTTGAAGTGTCATAGTTTATTACTCAAAACCAAGAAGTAGAAGAACTTAAATCATGGTATGTTAATACACCCCTGGGAACCAATGTTCCCTTTAAAGTGACTCTCAGAACAGAGACAGCAAGAGTGTGACAGAAAAGCCCAACTAGACAGTCTCTTTTGAAGACTCTGCAAGTGATTTAAAACTTAAGTGAGTTTCCATAACTTGAGGACTTTGTAAATGTTTCTACTTCTCTTGCTGTTGTTTTGTTGTGGCCATTACTGTCCCTGTTGCAGGCCCATGACAGCCCCACAGATGAGCAGGTGTGACCAAGGTCATAAAGGAACCACCACAGCCAATCACACCATGTCGTCCGGGGTGAACACCAGGTAATTCACTCGCCTTATTCATCTATGGCCCCTCCGTTTCATACAACCTGAGTCTCAGCTGTTGGGAATGAAAGGAATCTTGAAAATAGTCAATAATGAGTGTGAAACTCTCCAAGGAAAAGAAAAGAAGGTGAGAGTTTAGAGTTACAAGGCTTCTTTTGAAAGCATCGAAGAGAAATCCAAGCCACCTTCATCAACTGGCATTTGTGGCGTTTTGTTTGCATGAACGTGAAAGATGTTCTGTGCCTCCTGGGTGGTCTTTGAACTATTCCAGTGTTGTTTCATTTGCCTCCAAGAAAAAGCCAAATGAAACAATAATAATCAGGGGGTGGTTTCTCATTCCCGGGGCAGTTATACAGGGTCAACTTTCTTTCATCTGGACAGATTTTCCATGTACATTTCATCCAAATTTTGCATCAGGTCCTTAAATGATGCTTTCATGGTCATTGACTTAATCTCCCTCCCTGTTTTGGTGTAACTCAGACACTGGCTAGACTAGTTAATACTTAAGCTGTTCATTCTGTCTGTGTTAACCTCTAAACACTCTAACACACATATACACACGCACAGGTTTAATTAGCTTCTTCCCCCAAGGAAAATTTAAGATAGGGAAAGCCCCAAATCAGTTAAAGAAAAAGTTCTCATCTCCCAGTATGGAGTAGCTAGTTAATAGGGAGATCTTAAGGAGAAGCTAAGTAATTTTCCCTCTGAAACACAGTTTTAAGTATGTATTATTCCTTATGTAAAGTTAATTCCCTGTTCATCAGGGAATAATTAAATAAATAAATAAACAAATAGATAAAATAAAATAAAATAAAAATAAAAATAAAGCAGGGGCGCCCGGGTGATATAGTCGGTTAAGCATCCAGCTTCGGCTTAGGTCATCATCTCATGGTTTGTGGGTTTGAGCCCTGAGTTGGACTCTGCTGACAGCTCAGAGCCTGGAGCCTGCTTCAGATTCTGTATCTCCCTTTCTCTCTCTCCCTTCCCGGCTCATGTTCTGTCTCTCTCTGTCTCTCAAAAATAAATGTTTAAAAATTTTTTTAAATAATAAAAAATTAATAAATACCAAACCCAACTGTAAATTACTCGAGTGATGGTTAACTCATGCCTCAATTTCCTATAGTAAGAAAAAATAAATAGGGGCACCTGGGTGGCTCAGTCGGCTGAGCATCCAACTTCAGCTCAGGTCATGATCTCATGGCTCATGAGTTCGAGCCCCGTGTCGGGCTCTGTGCTGACAGCTCAGAGCCTGGAGCCTGCTTCATATTTGTGTGTCTCTCTCTCTGCCCCTCCCCCACTTGTGCCATGTCTCTTCTCTCAAAAATAAATAAACATTAAAAAATTAAAAGAAAAAGAAAAGAAAAAATAAATATATTGTTAAGTGACATTCAGGAGCTAGGTTTAACTACCAGATGAAGGGTACATGGGAAAAGAGAGCTTCTAAAGTCCTATTATTAATCAATCATAAAGCAATAAGTCTCCAGAACTAAAAAGAAGTCAGCCATATTTCTTCTTCTGATCACTTGAAACAAAACACATCATGTTAAACTGTAACTTAGATTCACGTTACTTTCAAAAATTTTCAAAAGTCCCCTCATTTGGCTGTATTCCGTGACTTCGTATATGTTTATCTTTCTACAAATTATATACCAATGGGACAGCTTTCATAGCAGCTATAATTGCATGTGTGGTAGCCAAATGAAAGGTAAAGATTTTGTAGTTTAGGATTAGTATATGTGCATTTGTGAACTTATCAAAATGTGTAGCTTTGGGGTGCCTGAGTTGGTTAAGCATCCAACTCATTTTTTTTGGCTTTTATTTTCTTTTCTACAATTTTTTAAATATAATTTATTGTCAAATTGGCTAAAATACAGTGCGTAAAGTGTGCTCTTGGTTTTTGGGGTAGATTCTCGTGGTTCATCGCTTACAAACAACACCCAGTGTTCATCCCAACAAGTGCACTCCTCGATGCCCATCACCCATTTTCCCCTCTCCCCCACCCTCCCGTCCACCCTCAGTTTGTTCTCTGTATTTAGGATCCTCTTGTGGTTTGCCTCCTTCCCTCTCTGTTTGTAGCTATTTTTTTCCCTTCCCTTCCCTCATGGATCTTCTCAAGATCCACATATGAGTAAAATCATATGTTGTCTGTCTTTCTCTGACTAACTTATTTCTCTCAGCATAATACCTTCTAGTTCCATCCACGTTGCTGCAAATGGTAGGATTTCATTCTTTCTCATTGCCCAGTAGTATTCCATTGTATGTATAAACCACATTGATTCCAGCTGAAGTCATGATCTCATGTGTTTGTGAGATAGAACCCTGCATGGGGCTCTCTGCTGACAGCTCAGCACCTGCTTGGGATTCTCTCTCTCCCTCCCTCTGCCCCTCCCCCACTTGCTCTCTCTCTTTCTCAAAATAAATACATTTTTTAAGATGTGTAGCTTCAGGGGCTTTTCATGAGAAATAGTCCCTAAGAAGCCCCACCATAACCCTGTTTTTGCCCATAGTAAAGCAGACTGTTTTTCTGATCCCCAGGTACCAGGAACAAGGAGCCAAACTGCACTTTATCAGGTACAGAAAGACAAGCCCTGATTTCATACTAATTCTGACATCTTGTGATGATTGCCTTTTGAGCTGGGTTATGGTTCCATTAGATTTCATTTAATTAATGCATGACCTACTATCTCTGGGTAAATCCTCACAAAGTGGCTCAGGTAAAGCTACTGCATTCGGAGATGGCAATCTCTTCCAGGTTGATAAACATTCTTTACCCTTCAGATGAGGTTCTCCTAGGCCCTGGCCTACTGCTTCATTAATGTGTATGAACATAATATAAGGAATCTTAGATTTTGCTTCAGTGTGATACCCTTCTCTCAGTGTTGCCACACATATACCTTTTCAGACCCCCAGGTAACTTTTTATAATTCCCCAGGGAAAACCTTCACTTACTTGAGGAAGGGCAAGGCCTTCCCAGGGAGGAACTGGATGAACGAATTGCTCGGGAGGAGTTTAGAAGACCTCGGGAGTCCCTGCTGAATATTTGTACTGAATTTTACAAGCACTGTGGGCCAAGGCTGAAGATCTTGCAAAACCTGGCTGGGGAGCCACGGGTTACTGCCCTGGAGTTGCTGGATGTGAAGTCACACATGAGGTATTGTCCTTGCTTTCCCTGGCCCTGAGTGTGGACACCACTTGGGATGTGTGTTTGGGGGTCTGGGTGCCGGGGGAGGGAGTCCCTTGGGATAAGAACTTGGGGTCCTCAAAATGATTTGTTTCCTGTGGCTTGGACGCATATAGTACAGCGCCAGCCAGGAAAATGTATATTAAGTCTATCAAAAAGGATCTCAGGATAGACGGGGAGAATGCTCTTGAAGGCAGAAAAACGTTGTCCATATATTTGCTCCTCAATAAAAGAGAGTAAAAGGGAAATTTCATCACCTAAATTATTATAGAAAAGTATCTTTTGTCCAAGTGCCATTTACTGCCCAGATTCTAATTTTTCACCAGAATCCAGAGTCTATCATTTTGCATGGAAAAAAAAAAATGCACTCCACTGCTTCTGCCCAAGGACTTGCTCTGTTCCTATACTAGCTGGAGACTCAATAATTGTCCCTGCAGGGAAGTGAGGAGTTTTAACTCTGAACTACACTTTGCTTAGATCCCTTTTACACAAATTGTCCTTGATGGCCTTCCAATGTTTCAAAAAGTGTCCTGGTGGAAATTCCAGTCTGGACGAGGCCAGTCATCATTTAAAAATTTTTAGTGATGGGCCTTTCAAATACGGCTTTTATGATCTTGAGGTATAATCCTTCTATCCCTACTTTCTTAAGGGTTTTTATCAAGAAAGGATGCTGTATTTTGTCAAATGCCTTCTCTGTATCTATTGAGAGGATCATATGGTTCTTGTCCTTTCTTTTATTGATGTGTTGAATCACATTGATTGTTTTGTGGGTATTGAACTAGTCCTGCATCCCAGGTATAAATCCCACTTGATCGTGGTGAACAATTTTTTAAATGTATTGTTGGATCCAGTTGGCTGATACCTTGTTGAGGATTTTCACATCCATGTTCATGAGGGAAATTGGTCTATAGTTCTCGTTTTTAGTGGGATCTTTGTCTGGTTTTGGAATCAGGGTAATGCTGGCTTCATAGAAAGACTTTGGAAGTTTTCCTTCCATCTCTATTTTTTGGAACAGTTTCAAGAGAATAGGTGTTAACTCTTCCTTAAATGTTTGGTAGAATTCTCCTTGAAAGGGATCTAGCCCTGGACTCTTGTTTTTGGGGAGATTTTTTTTTAATGTTTTTGTTTATTTTTGAGACAGAGACAGAGCATGAGCAGGGGAGGGGCAGAGAGAGAGGGAGACATAGAATCCAAAGCAGGCTCCAGGTATGCTGTCAGCACAGAGCCTGACATGGGGCTCAAACTCACGGAGTGTGAGATCATGACCTGAGCTGAAGTCGGATGCTTAACCCAGGCACCCCTATTTTGGGGGAGATTTTTTACTATGAATTTGACTTCTTTACTGGTTTTGAGTCTGTTAAAAATTTCTATTCTTCCTGTTTCAGTTTTGATAGTTTATATGTGTCTAGGAATGTGACCATTTCTTCCAGATTGCCTATTTTAGTGGCATATAATTGCTCATAATATTCTCTCATTATTGTTTTTATTTCTACTTTGTTGGTTGTGATCTCTCCTCTTTCATTCTTGGTTTTATTTATTTGGGTCCTTTCCTTTTTCTTTTTGATCAAACTGGCTAGTGGTTTATCAATTTTGTTAATTCTTTCAAAGAACAAGCTTCTGGTTTCATTGATATGTTCTACTGTTTTTTTGGTTTTGATACCATTGATTTCTGCTCTAATCTTTATTATTTCCTGTATTCTGCTGGTTTGTGGTTTTATTTGCTTTCTTTTTCCAGCTCTTTAAGGTGTAAGGTTAGGTTGTGGATCTGAGACCTTTCTTCATCCTTAATGGGGAAAAACTGATAGCTTTCCCCCTAAGATCTGGAACAAGACAGGTATGTCCACTCTCACCACTGTTATTCAACATAGTATTGGAAGTCTTAGCCTCAACAAACAGACAACACAAAGAAATATAAAAGGCATCCAAATCATCCAGGAGGACATCAAACTTTCACTCTTTGCAGATGACATGATACTCTATATGGAAAACCCAAAAGATTGCTCCAAAAAACTGCTAGAACTGATCCATGAATTCAGCAAAGTGGCGGAATATAAAATCAATGCACAGAAGTTGGTTGCATTCCTATACACCAACAATGAAGCAACAAAAAGAGAAATCAAGGAATCGATCCCATTTACAATTGCACCAAAACCCATAAAATACCTAGGAATAAATCTAACCAAAGAGGTGAAAAATCTATACACTGAAAACTATAGAAAGCTTATGAAACAAACTGAAGAAGACACAAAAAAGTGGAAAAATATTCCATGCTTCTGGATAGAAAGAACAAATATTGTTAAAATGTCGATACTACCCAAAGCAATCTACATATTCAATGCAATCCCTATCAAAATAACACAGCATTCTTCACAGAGCTAGAACAAATCCTAAAATTTGTATGGAATATTACAAGATCCCAAATAGCCAAAGCAATCTTGAAAAAGAAAACGAAAGCATGAGGCATCACAATCCTGGACTTCAAGCTGTATTACAAAGCTGTAATCATCAAGACAATATGGTACTGGGACAAGAACAGACACTCAGATCAATGGAACAGAATAGAGAACCACAGAAATGGATCCACAAACGTATGGCCAACTAATCTTTGACAAAGTAGGAAAGAATATTCAATGGGATGAAGACAGTCTCTTCAGCAAGTGGTGCTGGGAAAACTGGACAGCCACATGCAGAAACATGAACCTGGACCACTTTCTTATACCATACACAAAAATAAACTCAAAATGGATGAAAGACCTCAATGTAAGATAGGAAGCCATCAAAATCCTAGAGGAGGAAGCAGGCAAAAACCTCTTTGACCTTGGCCGCAGCAACTTCTTACTCAACACGTCTCCGTAAGAATGGGAAACAGAAGCAAAAATGAACTATTAGGACCTTATCAAAATGAAAAGCTTCTGCACAGTGAAGGAAACAATCAGCAACACTAAAAGGCAACCGACAGAATGGGAGAAGATACTTGCAAATGACATATCAGATAAAGGGTTAGTATCTAAAATCTATAAAGAACTTATCAAACTCAACACTAAATAATCCAGTGAAGAAATGGGCAAAAGACATGAATAGACACTTCTCTATGGCCAACCAACACATGAAAAAATGCTCAACATCACTCATCATCTGGAAAATACAAATCAAAACCACAATGAGATATGACCTCACGCCTGTCAGAATGGCTAATATTAACAACTCAGGCAATGACAGATGTTGGTGAGGATGTGGAGAAAGAGGATCTCTTTTGCACTGCTGGTGGGAATGCAAACTGGTGCAGCTACTTTGGAAAACAGAATGGAGTTTCCTCAAAAAATTAAAAATAGAACTACCTTACGACCCAAAAATTGCACTACTAGGTATTTATCCAAGGGATACAGGTGTGCTGTTTCGAAGGGGCACATGCAACCCAATGTTTATAGCAGCAGTATCAACAATAGCTAAAGTATGGAAAGAGCCCAAATGTCCATCGACGGATGAATGGATAAAGCAGTTGTGGTATATATATATGTACACACACACACACACACACACACGCACGCACGCACAATAGAGTATTACTTGGCAATCAAAAAGAACGAAATCTTGCCATTTGCAACTACGTGGATGGAACTAGAGGGTATTATGCTAAGTGAAATTACTCAGAGAATGACAAATATCATATGACTTCACTCATATGAGGACTTTAAGATACAAAACAGATGAACGTAAGGGAAGGAAAGCAAAAATAATATAAAAAGAAGGAGGGGGACAAAAACATAAGAGACTCTTAATTATGGAGAACAAACAGAGGGCTACTGGAGGGGTTGTAGGAGGGAAGATGGGCTAAATGGGTAAGGGGAATTAAGGAATCTACTCCTGAAATCATTGTTGCACTATATGCTAACTAACTTGGATGTAAATTTAAAAAACAAATTAAATAAAAATTTTAAAAAATGTTACTGCTGTTGTGCCAGGCAGAGGACCTAGAATTGCATCTCTGTGCACTCATAGTTCATTCCTTCTATGGTGATGTCACCTCACTTGTGTAAATCCTGAAGTCTGTGCCTATATTTTCAGATTCTTAAAAGAAACATGATTCCAAAAGATCTTCTATTCAGATTTGTCACGGTTTATAAAAGGTCATAAAAATTCCTTGAATGGAAAATTCCATGGGTGACAAACTATGCACTTAAAAAGTTTAGTATATCTATAGAGTAGAGTTAGGTTCTAGCCATTCAGAAATAATACTGCTATTTGGCAAAACACGCCAACTTCCTGATTTTTGTCGACTTTTTTTTCTAAAATTATCCCTTGAAAAATTTAGAAAGTACTACGTGAGGGAAAGTGAGAGCCCATAAATGTAGAGAAAACACAGCCTCTTCTCCTCCAAGCTAATTGCACATTCTCTGAGTTGTTGGCACACACTCAGGCCTCGAGAGCTTCCTATGTGTTCATGCTCCCACTGTACAGCAATGGAGAAGAGCTTATTTCACACTAAGAACTTCTGTACCTGCACTGGGAAAGGGGAGGAAAGTTTGTAGTATTAAGAGCCTGTTGCAATAGCAACCCAGTGCTCCATTCAGTCCATCTCTCCTCCTTTCCCAATGATCACGGCTACCTGAACCAAGTAATTCTGTGAACAGAACAACATCACATTCCTAGAATCAGAGAATCACTACTATCAACTGCCATTTTGTGGGAGTGAAGGGACAAGATTCCTCAAAGATGGATGAGAGAGAGAGAGAACAATCCTGATCATGAGTTAGTAACTGTCCTATAACTCAATCATTTATATCTACACTTCTTAAGGCATTTGGAGGAAGGGGAGAGTGTTAGAGAGGTCTGGAGCTCTCTCTAAGGGCCAAACCCTATTAAAGGTTAAATAAGGTGCGCCTGGGTGGCTTAGTCTGTTAAGCATCCAGCTTCAGCTCAGGTCATGATCTCAGTTCACGAGTTTGAGCATGTGTCAGGTTCTGTACTTACAGCTCAGAGCCTGGAACCTGCCTCAGATTCTGTGTCTCCCTCTCTGTCTTCCCCTCCCCTGATCACACTCTGTCTCTCTCTTCCTCAAAAATAAATAAACATTAAAAATTTTGAAAAAAGAAAACTACTATAATGCATTGTTGCAAGTACTATATATCATATGTGTGTTTCTGTGTTTACTATTTTGCAAAATACTTGAGACAACTTAGAAAATTAAACAGGGGGATAGAATATACAAATTAGAGAGTCAGAACAAAGTAGAAAATTAGCAGGGAAATAATTATGTTTATGATAACATTAACATAGGAAATCTATATGATTTGATCAGATTAGATGCTATTCATGACCATAAACTTGATTTTGAGCTTCTGAGTTATCACAGCAATGAGGAGGAAATGACCAATTACAAAATCATAGTGTCGATAAGATAAAAACAATTAGTTGTTTGATAAAACATTGCTTTTTTTAAAATACAAAGAATAAGAAATATCTCCTGGTTGGTGTTTGCTAAAAGGAAAGAGTGATGAACAAAACCTCCATAATAGATAAAATGCCAGTTTGATGTGGCTAGAGGCTTGTTGGTACTGAAAGTTGGCTAACATCATAATGTACTTCAGCAAGAGCAACCTATCTGAAGCCAAGATAATGTCATTGAAAAGCACAAGATAATGTCATTGAAAAGCACAGTTATTTCATTGCCTATTGGAGGATAGGCAACATTTTTACTGCCAGGACCTCTGCTAAATGACCTCTATTCATGCAATTTCTCACAACAAGCTTTTGACAAAAACGGACCTGCCATTGTCTCTGGCCAAACAGAAATATTGTATGCTGTTAAGTAGGGATAGACCCGTGTACTTTGGCCCTGCACCAATCAAAAGATATGTTAGGTTTTCTATTACAAACTAAATATACATTTGGATATATGTAGAAGCCAGAACTGTGAGCGCCTAGGTGGTGTTTTATGTCATAAGAATGGATAGTATGACTCAAGGAGAGAGGTTTGGTAAAACAGGAATGCCATGATATAAAAGATAGGGAGATATTTACATGAAATATTTAATTCAAGGCAAAGAACCAAGAGACAGTACAAGAGGCAATCTTCACTCCTACATTATAGGGTTGACTGCAAGCATCTCCAGATTCTTGGTTAGATAGAGTTACTGCCCTAAGGGAATCCAGTGTTTCATTTGCCTAACCCAGCAGTATATATAGCAGGATAATAAGTTCTGCAAATTCTTTCCTTCTCTCCTCCCTCCCCATGTCTCTATGTCCCTCTCTCTCCCCCATCTCTGCCCTCAGCTCTCTGCCTACATCTCTTCAACTCTCCTTCTCAATGGGAAAATCTCTTGTGTTGTCACTGGGAAAGGACCATAGGAATTTTTTTTTTGACCAAGAGATTATCATCTGCTAATGCAGCAAAGACTATATTAAAGGAACTGTTTGTTTTATGCTCAGTGCAAATTCATTTTTTAACACCAGCAGGGATTAGAGAAATTCAGATAGTAATGCATAAATGACTCAAGTTCAGTTCTAAATATTGTTTTTATACTTAAAATAGACAGTTTGATCCTTTCCCAAGCATTTCTTAATGTTATCTATAAAATAATAAGGGGAAAGAAATATGTGCAGGTAGTTATGCTCTTATCTGTCATACAAACAACCTGAAAAGTAAAGAGTTTTCTGCGTGGCACATTTGTGAGAAAGAGATAAACGGAAGAAGGCACGGGCTGTTTAAAATGATTTCTTTAAGACATGCGCATTCACACACAATTTCCTCAAGTACGATGTTCAGTCTGGAGAGAAGACAATAACCGTTTCTTGATAATGAAGGGTTGACATGGAGAAGATGGATTGAATTCAGGCTTCCAGATTAAGCCAAAAGGAAGAAACTGAGGGAATTTGGGGACCTAATATGAGGAGAGCTTCTCGGAGTTTAGACCTCCAAAGGTGGAGGGAGCTGCATTATGTAGTAGTGAATTCCCCAACCATGGTGCTAATCAGACGAAGTCATTGTAGAGCAACCCAGGTGTTAGAGAGACAGTGGCTTGGCTGTGATTCCTAAACCAGAGTGCCTGTCAGAATCACTAGGAGCTCTTAAAATATAAGTCCTGTCAAGCATTTGCCTTGTCTCTTTTGGAGTAATCAAAGAGAAATTTCTCCTTATTAGAATGTTATTGTCAATGCATGAGAAAAAGAGTGACACAACATTGTTATTGCACTACTTCTAATGAATTAGTGGATCTATGCAGTGATGCCTAGTGATGCCTAGGATCTATGCAGCTGACATCATAGAGACTGACTAGCAGGAATCATGTGTCTCCTGATGAAAATGCACATCACCTGTGAAATATGCTTTCCAGAAAATCAAAAGCTAATCTAGTCTAACCCCTAGTCTAACCACAAATGGAATTAAATTTGGAAGCAGTGGGATAGATTAAATGATAGCATGGAGAGTCTATCAGCAAAATCTAGAGTGTGGAAAACATTACAGGACAAGCAGCTGATTTCCTGAAGAAATAAATTACAAGAGAATCAAATAAGAGCAGGAGAGGAAAAACCTGCAAATTAAAAGAAACTCAAGAGAAATACCAACCCATTGAATGTATGGGTCTTATTTTATTCTTATTTGTTTTTTTAAGAAGTTTATTTAAGAATCATGAAATAGGGGCACCTGGGTGGCTCAGTCGGTTAAGCGTCCAACTTCAGCTCAGGTCATGATCTCGCAGTTTGTGAGCTTAAACCCCACATCAGGCTCTGTGCTGACAGCTCAGAGCCTGGAGCCTGCTTCAGATCCTACGTCTTCCTCTCTCTTTGTCCCTCCCCCACTCACTCTCTGTCTCCTCCAAGATAAAAATAAATGTTAAAAAAAAAAAAAGAATCATGAAATAATGTGGGAATTTCGAAAACTGACTGGATAGCTTTCTTTTCATAGTAATTATTTTTAACTTGGTAGCTGTCATAATTGTATTGTGGTTTTTTTTTTTTTTTTTTTTTGAGTCCTTAACCTTAGAGACACACACTGAAATATCTGTACTGATAAAATGATTTGATGCTTGGGATTTACTTCAAAGTAGTTTGGAGTAGGGGGAAGGGGAGTGATTGGGGGTATAAATTAAACAGGAGTGATTGTGAATTGAACACTGTTAAATCTGGGTGATGGGTACATGAGGGGCTCATTATATACTTGCCTCTCTACCTTTGTATATGTTGAAAATTTTCAAAGTTAAAGTAAAAAATAGACAGATTTCTGGGCCCAATCCTTGGATATTCTTATTCATTAAATCTAGAGTGGGGCCTGAGAAATGAAATCTTTTATTTCTACTTTAGGCTGTATTTATTAAAGAGGATCCAGTCAGGGGTCCAACTTATGGACCTCACTGCCCAAGAGCTATTAAGATCTCTTTCAGAAAAAAAAAAAAAAAAAAAAGAAAAGAAAAGATCTCTTTTAACCATGAGATTGAGGATTATATCTTCAGGGCTTTTCCAAGGTAAATTTGCTTCAAAAAAAAATAGAAAAGAAAAAAAAAGGGAGAAGAAAAACTTGGGGTGCCTGGTTGGCTCAGTTGGTAGAATGTGCAACCCTTGATCTCAGGGTTGTGAGTTTTAGCCCCACATTGGGTGTAGAGATTGTTTACAAATAAAGTCTTAATTTGGCTCAGGTCATGATCTCATGGTTCGTGAGTTCAAGCCCCACATCAGGTTCTGTGCTGGCAGCTGGGAGCCTGGAGCCTGCTTCGGATTCTGTGTCTCCTTCTCTCTCTGCCCCTCCCCTACTTGCACTCTGTCTCTCTTTCTCTCTCAAAAATAATTAAACATTAAAAAAAAAAAAGAAAAAATATAAAAGCTGATTTCTGATGTCCCTTTACTTGGAATCTCCTCTTCTCCTTTAGTAATAGTTCTGAAAACCCTTAGCACATGCATGCGTCCTGATGGTACCATGTATACATGCACTCTTAGACAACATGAGGCCTCTCTATTCCCCTCTTCCATCAGAATCCCCCTGTCCTGAATTCTGCTTCCATAGCATACTTTGGATGTCTGGCTAGACATATGCTGATTGAAACAAAAGATTCAAATAATTGGTAAGAGTGGCTTAATTACCCTTTACTTAAAGAAACTTGTTTTCAAAGGAATTTCTAGTACCTTAAAGAATATGGACATTTCAGTCACTGTGATAGGAGTCCTGGATATATATTTTAAAATATAAGTTTTTTTTCCCCTGGAAAAAAAGTGAGGTTCAAATCATATAACGTAGATGCAAGATATTACCATGAATGAGTATGCTTTGCCTCTTAATATCATCTTCTACACATTCTGCATCTACTCAATGTATTTGATAGCAAAGCACTGTAAAAGTTTAAAGTGCTGTCTCATTCTTTTTAAGATTTCAAATAATTTCTATATCCAACGAGGGGCTCAAACCTTCAACCCTGAGATCAGGAGTCGCATGTTCCACAACTGAGCCAGCCAGGCACCCCTAAAATGCTTTCTTTATAAAATAACCCCATGCACTGTTGGTGGGAATGCAAACTGGTGAAGCCACTGTGGAAAACAGTGTGAAGTTTCCTCAAAACATTAAAAATAGAATTACCATATGATCCAGTAACTCCACCACTGGGTATTTACCCAAAGAAAATGAAAATACTAATTCAAAAAGGTAAATGCACCCTGTTTATTGCAGCATTATTTACAATAGCCAAGATATGGAAGCAACTCAAGAATCCAATCCATCCATAGATGAATGAATGGACAAAGAAAATGTGGAATATATATATATATATATATATATATATATATATATATATATATATATTGGAATGGAATGGATTATTACCCAGTCACAGAAAAGAATGAAATCTTGCCATTTGCAACAGCATGGATGGAGCTAAAGGGTATACTGCTAAGTGGAATAAGGGAAAGACTGATTCCATGACATCTCACTCATGTGTGGAATTTAAGAAACAGAACAAAGGAACAAAGAAAAAAGAGGCAAACAAGAAACAGACTCTTCACTATAGAGAACAAACTAGAGGTTGTCAGAGGGGAGGTAGGTGGGGGGAATGGGTGAAACAGGTGAAGGGGATTCAGAGTACACTAACAATGAGCACTGGGTAGTGTATAGAATCATTCAATCACTCTATTGTACACCTGAAACTAGCATAACACTGTTATCTATACTGTAATAAAAAAACTAAAGTTAAATAAAATGAAACATTTGACTAAAAATAAATAAAATGCTTTCTTCTTCATATAAAATTAAATTCAGGGGCACGTGGGTGGCTCAGTTGGTTAAGTATTTGACTCTCAATTTCAGCTCAGGTTATAGTTTCAGGGTTCATGTGATCTAGCCCCATGTTGGGCTCTGCACTGACAGTGCAGAGCCTGCTTGGGATTCTCTCTCTGGTCCTCCCCTCCCCTCTCTCTCTTTCTCTCTCTCTCTCTCTCAAAATAAATAAATAAACTTAAAAAAATAAATTCAATTGGCTTTTTAAATACCATGTATACCATTATATTTGTATTATTTACAAGTTGGAAACCCATGTTTAGTTTTGAAATTTATTTAGTTAACCAACTATTGCATTTACTAGAAACACACTTGCCCAATCAGTCCTGTTGGTCAGCTCACCTTCAGAAATTCTGTACTTAGGACATAGAGCATGGACCTGTGTCTGGTGACAGACCCTGGGCTACACTTGGAGGAAGTACATTCCCTTGGTGTGCTTGGGTGGCTCAGTTGGTCAAGTTTCTGACTCTTGATTTCACCGCAGGTCATGATCTCACAGTTTGTGAGATCGGGCCCCATTTTGGGCTCTGCTCTGGCAGCATGGAGCCTGCTGGGGATTCTCTCTCTCCCTCTCTCCTCTGTTCCTCCCGAGGTTGCTCGCTCTCTCTCTCTGTCAAAATAAATAAATAAAACACTATATATATATATATGCCTTTGACCTTAACTGTGGGCAGCAAAGGAGCTATGGAGCCATGAAGTTTATTTGAGCCCTTGATATTAGTGATTTTATTGTACATTTAAAGTTTAAGTTTTGTTTTATACCCATATTTGTGTATATACATACCTTTCACATATATGCATGTAGGTATGTATTTGTGTATGTGTGTATCCTCACATACATATACATGCATACATATTCTCTAGATATGTTTGGCCTGTCCTTAATCTCTCTGGGTTTTAATTTACTCATCAGATGCTATTCACATTTACCCTCTGGAATATTCTATGATTCTTTGCTAATATGTATGTGCAGGTATCAATGTATTGGTCATGCAAGAAGACCTAAGGGATAGAAGGTAGAGGGAAGAATGTTTTTAGTTCAGGGGGTTGGTATGCTGAAAGAAGGCTGATTAACATGGTGCTATACGGGGACATCCCCATTGTGGCATTCTACGCTTATTCTTTAAAAAAAAAAATGCAGGTTGGCAGAAATTGCACACTCCCTTCTGAAGCTGGCACCATACGACACCCAGACAATGGAGAGCCGTGGGCTTCGGCGCTACATCATGGAGATGCTACCCATTACCGATTGGACAGCCGAGGCAGTGAGGCCAGCCCTTATCCTCATTTTAAAGAGACTGGATAGAATGTTCAACAAAATTCATAAGATGCCTACTTTGAGGTGAGAAGGCCTCCTGGTCAACCGTTGATATTGCGGATTCAAAGTTGGGGGTTACCGTCTTTTAAGATGGCGGCACATAATCTGGAGTTATATGAATGACTTGAAAGTTTTCTGTTGGCATACGTGCATAGCTAACCAGGTATATGGATGCATGAGTAGCAGGGTCTACATTTTGAAGAAATAACATATTCTTTAAAATCATATGTGTTCATCTTGAAAGTTCTGTTCATTTCTTAGCTACCATGTTCCTCATCTGACAAACATAAGAAATTCAGTGAGTATCCTTCAATTTCTTTTGAGATAAAGCAGAGTATGCCTTATAAATAAAACCACTGAGGAGAAAAGAAAAATTAATTTGATGTTCAAAAAATACTGTCTTTAGCATAGTAGTTTAGTTACCAGTTTAGAGAAAGGCAAATCTTAATAATAAGCAGCCACATAGGAGCTGGAAAGAATCCCAGGATTAATAACAAATACCTAAGTTTCACCTTTTCATCTAATTCAGGGTGATACTAAATTAACACAATTACCCTTTGATCTCTGTTCAGTAACCTGTATTATTCCCTGATAACCTTTCTATGCAAGGAACCAGACTACCTGGAGATCTGAGTCCAGTTTGGAAACTTGTAGACAGACAGCTCAATTGATTAAATGTTGATAAACCTACTAACTCAGAAATTTCAAGTTTGATTTCATGAGAGCATTTTCGGTCCCTTTAATATTAACCACAAATCAATGCAACTCTTGTCCAAGAATTTGTAGCACTTAGCATTCAATTTGTCAGAACTTTTCCAGGTTTTAGCCTGTGCTCTTTTGTTCATTTATGTAGCCATCAGGAGCTGTTGGATTTATAAAAAAGAAATTGAAAGATTTCATTCCAGCAGTTGATATTTTGTTCCTATATTCCTTTATAACATGATGACGAATGCCTATATGTTATTTCAAGGTTATTTATTTCAGTGGCATGGAAATGTCTGTGTCCTTACAGCACACCTATGTTTTTAGTGGTCCCAGTGGAACATTTGTGCCCTTTGGTAAATGGCCACAGTCTTATAATTCTTACAAGGGTGTGTCAAAATAAGTTTTTTTTCTTAAAAAATTTTGTATGTTAAGATGTTAAACATCTCCATAGCTGACTCATTTGTCATATAATCAAGCCCATTATAGAGAACATCATGCTTCTTAAAAGTAGATTTCTGAATTAATGCATAGATTGGCCAATTATAGGCAATTTATTTGGGGTACAGCCTCAGAATTTGAGGTTGCCTTGGATTTAATTTTTTTAGGTGATCTCAGTTCAACAAGGGAAATGTTGATTGAACCTGACCTTGTAGGTTACTTGAGAATCAGGGATGTCAATATATCCTCACTTATGAACATTTTCATTTCATCATTATAGATATTCTACGTTGGTTTGAAATATAAACTTCGAAATTGTTTGCAGGATGATATTTGGAAATAGTGTTGAGATCAGTAAAACCCAACCTGTTTATTTGGGGGCCACAGAGATGGCTTTTTTGGCACGAAGACAATTACAGACTGGATTGACTTTATTACAGAAAATCCCATGTCCATTTAATTGTGTTTAGATTTATACCACTTATAGGACCGTAGAAAGTAGCCAAAAAATATCATTTCTTAGGAGGCCAAGAAAGAATCCTTTTTTAAATGGACGATTATCTTCTAATGTCATGTTTTTGGCAGGAGTTAACCCATATAAATCTAATTAGTTGTATCCTGGTGTAAAAGCTGATGAGATCAATTGTAGTCTGATAAATAGATTTCAGAAATGCAGCCTGTGGTCAGATTAGTTCTGTTGGATGTAATGGCCCCTATGCTGGGTTTCCTAAAATTGTAGTCTTATACCCTCTCTCAAAGCTAAAACCAGGGAACTTAAAATGCAACCCATTCATCATCTCTGTTTTTTCTTCAATAGATTTTGTCTCATTAGTCGAGTGGGGCAGGCGTGCCTCTGCTACGTTTTCAGTATCTTCTTCCCTTCCCAGTGTGCTCTGTGCTTTTGGAACAACATGGGTAAACTTCATCCCGTGTGAAGCACTTTGTTGTCTCAGACACCTGTCCTGTCTTAGATGGTGTCAGAATCACTGTCTCATTCACTTGTTTCAGACTGACTCCAGAAGGGAGCCACGCTGCTAATGGCTCCTATATTGTATTCCAGGCGACAGGTTGAGTGGGAGCCTGCCAGCAATTTGATTGAAGGGGTTTGTTTGACACTTCAGAGGCAGCCAATCATATCCTTCCTGCCTCACCTTAGGTCACTGATCAATGTCTGTGTCAATCTGGTGAGTAGCCAAGTGGCAATCTTATGAAACTTTGCAAAATTTAACTAACTCTGCTATTGACTTCTCTGAATTGAAGATTTACAGGTCAACCACTTTGTGCCCCTACCTACCCATGAAAACAGACGGCTCAGGTGACATTGAAAACAGTGAGGTACATCTCAAGGTGGTGCGTGGGGAGATTAGGGGCCCATCCCTACACAGGTGGGATTTTGGTGTGCTGCTTCCCACGCACTACTTTGACAATTTGCCTCTTTAAGTTGCGCTGAGAGTTGAGGGCTGCCAGTTGGAGAGTGGGGTGGTGGAGACCGCACAATTGGCTAGACGTTGAGGTAGTCTGGGGTGGGGGAGTTTAAAATGCAAAGAGATTTTTTTTTTCTTTTTTAGTGCAAAATGATGCTATGAGTTGGCCAGTCTAGGATTTATGGGAAGAAAAAAAAAATTTTTTTACCATGGATGTAATATCTAGAGTCTGGTCCTCACAAGGTTTTGTACAATGTGGAAACCATGTTAGAGCATTTCATTGAGTAGGATCTGCTGCTTAACTAGCTGAGCAATAAGTCTATAGCTGGAATGCCTAGTGCAAATAGAGCTATACCATCATCATTGTTGTCAATATCTGCTCCATCAAAGAATGCGGACTGCATTCCTTTGAATTCACCAGTAAGTATGTCCAATCTCCTGATTAGAATAGTTTTTGGTTCATCTCTCATTATTTACATAGTTAGCTACCAACAACATTCCACAAAACCTTGGCTGAATCCAGTGTCATGTTCGATCTGACTCTAGACATTACATGCCTTCGGAAGAAGGCAGCAAGAACAGATTGAAAGTAACATGCCCAACCTTCAAATTATTATTATCATCATTATTATTATTATTTCATTATTACTGAATGAGACTCCCTTACTACGGTTGCATGAAATTGCAATAGTCAAGGCTGGTCATGTGCTCTGTTTGTATTTCAGGTGATGGGAGTGGTAGGACCTTCCAGTGTTGCTGATGGATTACCCCTTCTTCATCTCAGCCCTTATCTCTCACCACCTCTGCCCTTCAGCACAGCTGTTGTCCGGCTTGTAGCATTGCAGATACAGGTGTGACTGCCTTACCTGTTTGTCACGCTCATTAAGTTGCTGGTTGAGGCACCAGACCATGGTGTTCTCTCTATTTTTTCTGCAAAGGCTGGGCAAAATCTGTGAAACAAAAGTGTAAACATCTCCAAACTTTTATGCGTTTGGAGCTTCAGTCCTGAGCTTGGCCCTAAGTTGTGCTTCTGTAATTCTTCTCGAGATCTCAAAAATAGCAGAGTCATTCAGTCCTGCCACAATCTCAAGAACCACTTAAGTCATTTCCAATGTGTGCAAAACCTTAGGAAAATAATAGTTCACAGATAATCAGCCCACAATTGTTAATTAAAAGACACAGTAATATTCAAAGTCTGGTTTTAAATTATTCACAGAAAGAATTGCAATATAAAATTCTTTCAAATGTTATTACTAGACTTTGAATATCTTAATTTACTTTAATGATTGTGGGTTGAATACTGTGGGTTTCTTTTTTTTTTTTTTTTTACTCTCCCAGTTATTTTATTTCTTAAAATAATATTCCCAAGACAAAAAGTGCAGAATGCCAATTCCCCTGCCTCTTTCTGTGTGTCACCTGATTTTAGAGAATGGTAGATCATCAGTAAGCTCTGTGACTGATGGGAAACACACACTTGATGTAAATGGATAATGACCCATCCATTGTCTGACAACTATACTTGATGGTCCATCATCCAGAGAATGGGTGATGGTAGAAAAGAAATTAAGCAACAGCTTTGGCTACCATGCAGAAGGGAAACAATGATCCCTAAAGTGATACATCTTTATAACCTGTGTACAGAGATCATATATTTCTTTCTATATTGCCTATTCCTTTCTGTTTGGGAGAAGGCCTTATGCAGAGGTCAGAGGACTTCTAAATAACTTCTAGGTGAACAGGTGGCAAGCTATCATTTATTCCTTCTCTTCTATCTCTAAAATATTTATTGGTGGACACATGGAGAAAATGAATGGGGATGTGCAGTTGTTTTTTGTGCCAGACCATAAGTATTACAATTTTGCATTTAATATTCAAGATGTTACTGTTTTTTAGGTATATAACTCTCAGTTATGTCAAGCAAATGGTAAAGTATCAGCTTTGAGTACATCTTGTACACTGTGCAATTGAACTCATAGTTTCCAGGAGCAGCCAACAGGGAATCGCCGTCTTCATCGTGCTGTATAAAAACAAACATACCAAATGGGTGTGGGGTCAATTAATCTTTTTTTCTATTATTGCTGCACAGGCTTTAAAAGAAGATTTTCCTTTAAGCCATGTGATCTCCCCATTCACCAATCAAGAGCGAAGGGAGGGGATGCTTTTAAATCTACTCATCCCATTTGTGCTCACAGTAGGATCTGGAAGCAAAGGTCTGATTAATTTAACTAAAGGAAATTTATCACTGTTGTACTTTCTTTAGTGGCAGACTATTATTTCTTACTCTTTTTCCCATGAAGGCCATCACTGAAGTCCATCTGAATGATTTAAACAGGGTTGCCTTAGGAAACAGAGTTTTCCTTTCTTTTCAGTTTAGCTACCCTGGGTCAAGAGTTTCTCTGCTCCACTTCATGGAAGATGTGTCCTGTTTAAAATCACTTGAGTACAGCAAAAATCGGGAGAACATTGTTTCCATTAAGAAGATGGTATTAATTGAAATGCAGTGTGGTGTGAACTGACAAGTGAATGGACTTTATAATCTACTGCCATTAGGCTTAGCGTAAACCCCGCCATTGCCATTAAATCCAATATACTTTCATTATTCTTCCTTCTTGGGGTGTTTTTCTTTTAGGGAAAGTTTATCTCAAATGTAAAGACAATACGTTATGAGTATTTGAGCAGAAAGAAAGAAAGCAGATCGCAATGGTAAGCGGGAGATTTGGCTAAGAACACAAGCCCTTGGGTGCTGACTATGGAGAAAACACCCAGTATCAGGGATGCTGTTTTTGTCCAGAGGAGAAGCTGTACTTGGTGGGGAAACACCCGAGTTTCTAGGGTATTCTAGTCTGGCATTGGAAAGAGAGCTGAATTTTACTGTGTCTAATGTGGGAAGTCTACCTTGTGATTTGCTTTTCTTTCCACTTCCCTGTTGCGAACTCTGTCCCTTAGATAGCCCGTGGCTGGAACAGCCAGAGGTACAGCTGCTCCTGCAGACAGTCATTAATGTGCTCCTGCCACCACGGATCATCAGCACGTCCAGGAGCAAGAACTTCATGTTGGAGAGCTCCCCTGCCCACTGCTCCACCCCTGGGGATGCCAGCAAAGACTTGCGCAGGGAAGGGCTGGCAGAGTCCACAAGCCAAGCAGCATACTTGGGTAGGTCCTATCCCTATGCCCGCCCCGCCCCCCCATATACACACACACTTGTGTATATACACGCACACACAAGAATATATATATATGTTTGTGTGTGTATATATATATGTATATATGTATGTTTGTGTATATACACGTGTAATGTAAATACTTACTGAGTTATGTTACACCTTGACTCAAAAAGTATTTTAAAAGACCTCAGTCCAGAGGTATTTAAAGAAGCCACTTCAGCAAGCAGGAAGCATCACCCTTGCAAAAGAGTCTGTAAACATACGCCAGAAAACAAAGTAGTTTCCTATCTGTGGTGCCTAAATTACTTGGTTGTTTTTCTAACAGCATCTGGACATGTAAGGAAAGCATCTGTAGTAAGAATTTCTCCTTGCTGGTTAAGTGTGAGATCACTAATGAGGTTACCTATGGTAGCTGCTATCAGATGTAGGCTACGTCTAATACACAGAGACACTGAGTCGCATGGCTCATGGGACTCACTGGTGTGTCGTCTATGTGAACGGAGCCCCTAGATTGGGGCAGTCCACATCCTGCGCAGTAAGACATGGTGGCCTTACAGGACATTATGCTCCCTACTAGCTAGTTTTCTTCCCTTACTATAATAGCATCTCTAAATCTCTATCTTAATTTTCATTCTGGTGAGGCCAGTCAACTGGTTCTCCCCCATAGGCTTGCCAGTTTCCTTCTGGCTTCCACTGCTACTTTTCTATCACCCCATCCCTGCCTTTAACTTGGTCCTGCCTCATGGAACACTGGAGCCCCCCTCCTTGGCCCTGAATGCACTAAGCTGGGGAAAAGCCCCACTCCTGCCATAGCACTGAGAATAAGGAGCACTGGCAGCAGAACATCTCAAAAGGAGCAAGTTGAGAAAATCATGCCTAACATTTTTCAATTTATCAAAGTAGAGCTTCATGTGGGGGGTATAAGATGAACCATACACACCGGTAAAAACAGGTCCTTGGAGTTTGGAATGTGTGAGGAGTTTGGACTATATCATAAGGGGAGATCTTGGGGTGCCTGGCTGGCTCAGTCAGTAGAGCCTGTGACTCTTGATCTCAGGTTGTGAGTTTGAGCCCCACATTGGGCATAGAGATTCCTTAAAAAAAATAAACAAATAAGTATTTGAAAATTATGTGATTGACAACGAGAATGAAAAGGAAAAAAGGAAACAAGCATGCATGTGCACAGGACCTACCCATATGGGGCTTGGTTGCCAAAGCCGTGAGAATGTGGGGTTCAGATAAAATCTAGACTCTGGGATAAAGCCGTGCATAAGGTTTGGGATTGCACAGAGGAGGAGGGAGACGGTGGGCTTTAACACATAAGGCAAGGATAGGAGAAAACACTTGATGAGTAATTATTTTCAATTCACTCTGCCTTCTGCCTTTTTAATGAAGGTGGATCCTTTGGTTACTTGGCCAGGCCACTGGGCCTCTGTTTCAAATCGATTTTTGCATTTATTTTGGGCACTTACTGTGCACTAAGCAGTATTTTCTATACTTTGAATCCTCACAACAACTCTAAGAAGTATAAATGTTCTTCTCATTTTAGGAGTGAAGAGGCAAAGGCCCAGAAAGGTTGAGTAACTTCCCTAAAGTCACACAGTTAATAAGCAGCAGAGCCAAATTTCAAATCCAAGCCACCTGGCACCAGAGTCCCTGCTCCTGAGCCCTTTGCTATCCTGCTTATGTACTGGGCTGAAAGAGGTGAAGGTGGGAAGCAGAATGGCAGAAACACAAAGGCTAATAGGCACATAACAGTAGAAATGTCACCAAGCTCAGGGTAGGGAAAGAGGAGTGTTGCTTTTTGTTCATTTGTTCGTTTGTTTAGTTAAGGGAAAGGAATGGGGGTGAATGATTGCTGTGAAGGTGAGATTTTGAGGAGGGTGGGTAAAGAAGACTCTTACAACATCCCTCTCTGTGTTACATGGCATGGTTTTCCCCTGGAAATGTCCTAACTACGTGATAAAGGTGTTTGTGCCTTTTAGTTGCTGGGATGGGCCTTACGACACGATCAGGAAGGCCAAGGCTCCCTTGACTGCCCCACGCCAGACCCTGTGCAGAGAGCTGAGATGTCAGAGGACGCTCCTGCCATAATGTTTGACGTCTCTACAATATTCTGTTTGGTCCTGACACACTGTTTGGGAAATCTTCTTCCTGGAAAATAAAATAAAAAAATAAAATAAAATAAAATAAAATAAAATAAAATAAAATAAAATAAAATAAAATAAAATAAAATAAAATAAAATAAAATAAAAGTAGATTGTGACGGGGCTGCCAGAATCTAGGAAGAAAGAGATATTGCAAAAGAAATCCAACAGGCTTAAATAATAAACATGATGTGCAATATGAGAGGGGGGAAGGAGGGAGGAGAATGGAGCTTTTTCACCTGAAAGGATATACTCAAATGCATTTCCTGGTTCTCTCTGGGGAGGAGATGGGGCTGGCAAGGGAGCTGGGAAGGGGAAGGACTTTTTCTCTTTGAATTCCGTGTATTTCTGTATGGTTTGATTTTACTTTAAACAACAAGAATATATGGGGCGCCTGGGTGGCGCAGTCGGTTAAGTGTCCGACTTCAACCAGGTCACGATCTCGCGGTCCGGGAGTTCGAGCCCCGCGTCGGGCTCTGGGCTGATGGCTCAGAGCCTGGGGCCTGTTTCCGATTCTGTGTCTCCCTCTCTCTCTGCCCCTCCCCCGTTCATGCTCTGTCTCTCTCTGTCCCAAAAATAAATAAACGTTGAAAAAAAAAATTTTAACAACAAGAATATATTATGTCTATGCTTAAAAGAAAAAAGTCTTTTAAAATACCCGTGTTTTAGCTTAGGGTATGAGTAATATGCTGGTATTACCATAAGGCCACTAGGACAAAACTTTCAGAAAGCAAAATATTAGCCACGCGTTCTGTTTACAACACATTTCCCTTCCAATCCTGTGAACCGCTGCGCTCTGTATTTTCCACAATGGTAGCGAAATGCGCTTAAGAAAGATGTCTGCGTTCTCCTGATCAGAATCAAAACGTGTTGACCATCCAGATTTTTATCTTGATGTCAGAATACTCTCGCCCAGGAGTACCTGTACGTTTCTGGAAACTTGAGAGGATTTAGAAATTCAGAACATTTTCTGACACATAAAGGGCTGTGGCTGTGAGCAGCGTTCCTCTAAAGCACAAGTATGCGGACTTACTCTTCTCTTTTCCTCGCGTAAAGCGCTGAAGGTGATTCTCGTCTGCTTTGAGAGGCAGCTGGGAAGCCAGTGGTACTGGCTGAGCCTCCAGGTGAAGGAGATGGCCCTGCGGAAGGTGGGAGGCCTGGCCCTGTGGGACTTCCTCGACTTCATCGTGCGGACCCGAATACCCATCTTCGTGCTCTTACGCCCTTTCATCCAGTGTAAGGTGTGGTGTGTGCTTTTCCTAGAAATGACAAGCCCCAGGAATGTGCTCTTCTCCCAGTTAAGGCAGGATTGCTGCACCCGTGCTCGTGGGACACGGGATAGCTAGTCAGTAGGACCCTGTTAATACCATGCTTGATGAGAAAACAGCTCAAAACAGGATCCCAGAGGACAAAACTTCGTGTTACAAGTACCTTCGCAGTGAGACCTTTGTTCTAGTCTGTAAAACTCGGCCCTCTGTCTCTACTCACCACTGCCCCCTAGGGGAAAAGGGAAAAAAAGATTGACCCAATGGTACGATCTGAAGAATGTTCTTTCTTCAGTGACATGACAGAGATCTGATTTTAAATAATCATGAAAAAGAACAGTTAAGGCCTGTTTCTCCCCTCCCTCAGTATTCATCTACTGTGTTATTCTTTTCCTGCCCTGATTTCCTGAGACAGTGATTCAAAATAATGTTTTGATTAAGAGCTTCCTGTATAAGGCACTGTTCTAAAAGCTTCACACATGGGGCACCTCGGTGGCTCAGTCGGTTAAGCGTCCGATTTTGGTTCAGGTCATGCTCTCACAGTTTCTGAGTATGAGTGGTGCATGGGGCACTCTGCTGTCAGCACAGACCCCGCTTTGTAGCTGCTGTCTCCCTCTCTGTCTGCCCCTCCCCCACTCAAGCATGCTCTCTCTCTCTCTCCCTCAAAAGTAAGTAAACATTTAAAGAAAAATAACAAATAAAAGCTCATATATATTATCTTACTTAATCCTCACAATCCACTATAAAATAGGTAAAATAATTAGCCCATTCTACAGATGGGAAGATTGAGGACCTAAGAATCTCTCCCCTCCTTTCAGCTTCTGGCCCAACCAGCAGAGAATCATGAAGAGCTTTCTGCCCGGCAACATATTGCTGACCAGCTGGAGCGGCGCTTCATCCCACGCCCTCTGTGTAAAAGCTCCCTTATTGCTGAATTCAACAGTGAACTAAAAATTCTAAAAGAGGCAGTTCACAGTGGCTCAGGTGAGTAAGTGTGGGGTATTTGGAATTTGTTTGACTCCTGGAACTCACAACCTACAAAGAATGCCGCTGTCCAGGTCACCACTCTTTTTGGAACCATGGATGAAGTTAGCCATGCAGTCCACTGGTAGATTTGACCATGTGATCATTACCAACAACAAGGCAGGGGAATCTTTTCTAAACTTTTTTTTTTTTCAGTCTTCATTTCAGCAGTTAAGCTCTGACTTGACTACTTAACAAGAAAAATAGTATTGGAATTCTTGCCTTCATTTCCTTTTTGGAAAGGAGAAGCAGGATTCGCATTCTTTGAACATCTATTACATAGTAGATAATTTCATGGATGTTATTTCATTTAATCCACACAAATGCCTGCAAGGTGCATAAGTGAGAGTCCACTTAAAGAATGAGGAAATGGAGACTCAATAGAGGGTAAATAATCTACCTACCTGACAGTGACCACAGTGAGGGGACTTCCAACTAGTATGATTGCTTACAAGCCTTTAACTTTCACAAATTGGGGGAGAAGTGTTGAATTAGAGTTGGCAGGCTAGGGGTCCTTGCTTTACATTATTCAAAAGGTTTTCTTTGGGGAGTGTACTGCTTACTTTTTACAATTATTAACAGCATTACCAGGAGGGAAAACAAATCATTATCTGCCATTAGAGGGCAGTCATTACCCATAAGTAGTCTCCCATATGTGTGGCTTCTTTTTCTTTCTAGAATTTATTATTACTTGCAATGTATTAAAGACAGATTTTGATGAGTACAGTCTTAGTAAAATCTGCAGAGTGCCATTCAAATATTCTGCTTTATGATAAAATAATTTGACATATTCAAGGGGATATTTTTTAAGTTATAATTTCCAGAAAAGGAGAATGGAAACACAGCTTTGATTTGTATTCTGATTTTGATTGAGAAGTTCCTATCAGACAATGTACTTATTACTCCCGCATGCTTGTGTGAGCTAAGGTATATTTCTCAGTAAAATCTGCCAAGTTGGAAGCTTCCATTCATGTCAAAATTATTTTGCATTCTTCCAGGCTTAGCATATGATATCTAAAGCTATGAGAAAAGAAGCCGTATCAAAGCATTTTACGTTATTAGAGATGTTATATTCCCGTGAAGAAACTATTCAATTATAAGTAAATCAAATGCCAATTCCCCTTCTCCTCCTCTTCCTTTTCCCTCTTCTTCTTCCTCCTCCTCTTCTCCTCCCACCTCCTCCTCTCCTCCCCCTCCTCCTCCCCTCCCTCCTCCTCCTCCTCCTGCTGCTGCTTCTTCTTCTTCTTCTTCTTCTTCTTCTTCTTCTTCTTCTATCTTCACTTCCACTCACTATTTTATCCTAAAGACTATTTATCTAGGACACACTATTTCACTGACCTTTCCTAAAAAAATACAAGTAGCCAATACAAGGGAGGAGTTTGAAGCAAGCATTTGTTTTCCTTCAAGATGCTCACCATGGATTTCCTTTGGTCTCTCAACCTCCCAGCTTACCAAGGGAAGACGTCCATCAGTACTGTGGGCACCTCCACCTCCGCTTACCGCCTGAGCCTGGCCACCATGTCCCGCTCCAACACGGGCACAGGCACTGTCTGGGAGCAGGACAGTGAACCCTCCCAGCAGGCTTCGCAGGACACCCTGAGTAGGACTGATGAGGAAGATGAGGAAAGTAGGTCACCCCACAGTATGAGGTTGATGGGGGGGGGGGGTGGCATGTGTGACCCAGCTTGGCATGCAAATGAGAGCTTGCAAAGGATTTCTGCCATTCTGACCCTTTCCAGTTCTGATCCCTTGGTCATTTTTTACAAAAAGGATTTAAAATGGAATTGTGACCATGATCCCTACTGCCTACTCTTCTATAAATTCTTTGATAGTCTTGGTCATTTGGAAGGAATTCAGACAAAA
The DNA here is from genome assembly GCF_027475565.1 of Acinonyx jubatus. Taxonomy (NCBI): domain Eukaryota; kingdom Metazoa; phylum Chordata; class Mammalia; order Carnivora; family Felidae; genus Acinonyx; species Acinonyx jubatus. The sequence continues at coordinate 191,818,770 of NC_069381.1, forward strand.
AGTAAATCTTTAGTGACCCCCACATTTTTTTTGAGCTTGTATATTCAAACTTTTCCACTTATTCTCATTTAAGTGGTACTTAGGTAACTAAGGGAAGTGTTTATTCCCCTTTCTCCTGGCTATCTTGCTTAGAAAGCTCATCAGCACTTACATGACCCTATTAGGCAAGGAAAAGTAAGCAATGCATGTACTCAGGACTCAGAAAAGACCAGTCAGCTACACTCTCTAGAACATAAACCAGTAGGCTCTCATGGGGGAATACAACCCAAGAGGGAGTACAACCTAAATTTGAATTAAGAGTATCCCTAATGACTGAGGCAGTCCAGGAGCTTCTAATTCATATGCCTAAGATTTGGTGTCATGAAATGTGGGAAAATCTAGTTGAGAATATACTTCATGTGTATGCTTAACAGGAGTAGGTTTTAAAAGTAAAAAGTAAAGGTCCAATGAAATACCATGGTAATTTAGTTATTTTTATTGTCTTGATTATTTTCCAGTTGTGTTTCAAAGACCCTCTGATATATAACATTTATAGCAAAGCATGCTGTCAATGTCTTAAAAATGATGAAGACAAAATGTAGATCTTCACTCAGAGCCTCTCCATGTCAAACAACAACAAAAAGCCTCAATCAAAACTAGAAAAAATAAGAGTTGAGGTTAGAATTTTAATTAACATGAATGAAAGTATTTTAGTACCCTATTATACTTGGATGTGTAGGAGAGAGAAAGAAAGAAATGCAGCAACATTTCCAGATTTTGTTTCAGGGTTAATTAGATAACAAAGTGATAATCATATTGTCCTTCACTTGACCTACAGATATACTTGTTTCAAAATCACCCTGGTCATTGTGCATGGAAATACTCTTCAAATTGTAATTTGGGCAATCTTGGAAAATCTTGACCAGGGAAACAAAATGAGAGAGATAAGGATCAACAGTTTTTATATTCATTAAGTCCTTATAATTGTTCCGAACTTCAAGTAGTATCTATTTTTCTTTAATGCTTGAAGTAGTCTCTCCCAGCAATCTTTTTAATTATGGGAAATTATACCACCAATCTTTAATAGAGCTAAATATTTTTTTGTAGGTAACCTTAGGAATAAGTAGATGTCCTAGCCAGCAGGAAGGAAATAGAGAAGAAAAGTAGAGAGGACATAAACAGAACGACCACTAGCTAGGAGCCAGCACTTACACACTGATGAATATGTAATTTTTTGTCAATATCTCTGCTCTTAGACATCACAATCATCCCAGCGGAAACTGAGTTGCTAACAAATGTGTGGTTGTTATGTGGGTGTGTATTAATTTATATAGGGTGGATATGAAAGCCAGATGGTTGACTCTTTTGAATTAAACTATTTTCCCATTCTATCATCAAACCTGTCTTAAGACCTAACAGGTACAAGATGAGAAACAAGAATGAGAAAAAATACGTTCTGTGAGATCTTAGATCTAGTCCTGCAGAGGAGATGACAAACATTTTTGGTAACATTTAACAAAAGGGTGAATGGAAGGCAACACATAATTAATCATCAAACAAATATTGACAAATTGTTAAGTGATATATGAATTTAAATAGGGGGAAAAATCAGTGAGATCTGATTTTTGTAGAAATAGCTCTATCTACCTTACCATGTTTTTCATATTTTTAAGGCACATTTATTTATTCTCTTCTCTGTGAACACACCTAAAAAAGAAATACCACTCTATAACAAGAATCAACTTCAAGTCAGTCACTAATATTTCTGACACTTCATATACACCTTTTGGGTTTGAAAGAAGTTTTGTTAGAAATAGGACTATTTGGGGTATTTTAAATGCACGATGTCAGATGATCTTATATGGTAGCATAAGTTCACCACAACACTATGTTAATCAAAATATGTTTACTGTTCAGCAACAAACAGCATTAACTCACTTGAATGAGATTACCTGTCACAAATACTGTGTTAAAGCTAACTTTCACTTGGGTTTGAATACATTACCACTTCCATGAAGAAAGTAAGACTACATGCATACAGTTTAAAACTTGAGGTCAAAATAAGCATTTATTTTTTTAACTTTATAAGTTTTAAAATATTTTTCCTAAAACTATCTGAAATAGTCTTTCCCTCAGCTGTCTAAAAATCTTTAGGGGTACTCAATGTAGTTTTTGAATGTCAAAGAAATGTACTTGGCTCATTTAATAATATTCCTTTCTGCACTATTCTCAGAATGTTTAGTCCAGCTTTTCTGAAATCTTTATGTTGCCAATGCCTCTTGACTTTCACAAGTTATTTACTTGTGAAATGGCTAAGAAGTTTTTATTTCATAAGGGCTGTTTGAGGGTGGGAGATGTGTAGATATGAAGAGTTATTTATCCCTTTGTACCCATGAAAAACGAAGACCTTTGGGAGTCTTACTTTATAGTCTATAAAAGGTACAAATGATAGCTTCAGAGATCGCCCTAAGGTTGTATTCAAGCCAAGGATGGAACCCGAGGACAAATTTGGTTTGGGTTTTCTGATCGACGTCATAGTTTTATAACACTCCATTCCTTTGCCCCCTGTCAGATGACTCTGTAAGCATGCCCAGTGTGGTAAGTGAACAGGAAGCTTACCTCTTGAGGGCTAGCGGAAGGAGGCGGTTCTCCAGCCACGTCTCCAGCATGTCTGCACCTCAGGCCGAGGTGGGCATGTTACCCAGCCAAAGGTAAAGAGCCATGGATATCTTACATTCTGCATTTGGGGGCAAAGCTAGCAATGCTGAAAATTTACTTTTATTACTCTTAAAAGGCCAAGAGAGAAGCAGACAATCATGTTTTTATGTAGATCATTCAACCAAGGACGTTTTAACCAAAGTCATGCAGGCAACAGTTTGCAGAGTTTTCTAAGCCAGACCAGTAGAATGCTGGGACGCACGCATTGTTTCAACTTAAAAATTCTCTAGAAATAGATACATGATCTTTTTTTCTGGTCATCAAATGACATTTTCGTATTTCACATGTATCATTAGCTAAGCTAATGAGTACCTGGCAAGCATATAAGACTAGCTTGATACATGTGGTACAGTTTAGACTTTGGTAGGTCATTAGTATTTAGTTGGAGGTAGTGATGCTTAACCAAACAGAACAGGACCTATGCCAACATGTGTAACCTTGGGCAGGTCATTTAACAAGGGTCAACAATGCTCTTGTCTGTGAAATAAAGAAGTTGGCTAAAGTGGTCTTCACGGTACCTTCTCTGTCTGTAGTTTTATGATTCCATGACTAACCACTTTAAGACATTTTCTTTATGTGTTCTCTGCCCTCTAAGAATATACATGAAACATTCCAAGATACATATATCAAGTACAGAAAATTATGTGATGTAAAAGTCAAAACATTATCTATTTCAGAACCAGTGGTATTTTCACTTCAGGAACTGAATTCTTTCAAAGCATTGGCCTTATGTGTTTTTGGCTAGTTTGTTGTTTATTCTTAATACTACAGGTTCATTGTTATAATTCATACATGGAAAATAATACAAACCGGAGCACATTCTAATGTTTAGATAAAATCAGTTTATATGCAGGAATAATTACCCTGTACCCAAATCCTTTACAAATAGTTCATGAACTTTACAGATGGAAAAAAAAATTGTGAAATGAAGCCTAACTTGGGAGAATATCAAAAAATAGGGGAAAATGATAAAAGATGATTAATAAGGAAATTGCATACTTGTCAAGAAAGCAATGTTTTATGTACTGGTTGGTTATTACAAAAATTAATAATATATAAGGGTTAGTATCATTATAAAAGATTATGTACCTTCCTTTTGGTAATTTGCCTTTAAAAAGGAAGTCTTACAAGTAAAATGTGCGAACAAAATTAGATCTAAACTATAAAATGTCCAAAAAAGGGGGTGCCTGGATAGCTCAGTCGGTTAAATGTTCAACTCTTCATCTCACTTCAGGTCTTGATCTCAGGGTTTTGAGTTCAAGCCCACATTGGGCTCTGTGCTGGGCGTGAAACCTACTTTATAAATAAATAAATAAATACATACATACATGCATACATACATACATACATACATACATAAAATGTCCAAAAATAAAAGATAATATTGGTAGCTATCAATTCACTTTTAATTGCTAGCAATGTGCAAGGTTCTATCAAGGACAAGAGAAAACTATCCAGTAATTTATTTAAAAGTTTTATTTACATTAGGGAATTATAGGAATTTAACATAGAGAGTTTCTTGGTTATTTATCTAAACTAACAAGACCATCCATTCCCTTTGTACATATTCATTAAGAGGGTAATTTGTTTCAAGGGAGAAAATTTGTTCTCTTGTGGATATATGGGAAATCCGGAAAAATCATACAGTTAAACCCTTTGGCTTGAGTCATATTTTGGAAGGCTAGTGAAGGTAGTAAAATCTATGTGTATTAAGAAAAAGGAGCCTCTTCCTGGAGACAGGCTATTTCTACAGTGTACAATCAGCTCATGGGTGCTTAGCTCAATGGTAGCTAGGTACTAAAGGAGAGAGAAAGAAAGAAAGCAAGCAAGCAAGCAAGCAAGCAAGCATGATACAGTTTCTGTTCACAAAACCCGCAATCAGCTGCACCCAAATAAATCAATAAACTAATCATTCTCTCACCAACCTGACAAGTTTTTTTCCTTTGGCATTTAGAATTCAGTCACTAGAGGAAGACTAAGGCGGTAAATGAGAGTTCCATGTGAATATTCCAGGGTTATCTTCCTTCCATTTGTTTACTTGCATTTTCATTGCAAAATTAGCAAGGGAAGTTGAGTTCTTTCTTTGCTTTTCTTAATGGCATCAGTTCCAAGAGTTTGGTTGTGGCAGTCATGGTAAGTGGTTTTTGTGTGATAATGTCACAACACACAAGAAAGAAGCAGGTTCCTGATCAATGAAGAATCATGTACATAGTAAGACAGGTTAAAAGTAATACCCATCCAACCAAATGGTTACCAAAGGAATTATAATCTCATCTTCTACAGATTCATTCTGCAATGCATTTCAGAGCTCATGTGTCCCTTTGGAGCTCATTTTAAGTCCCAACGCTTAACCAATAAACAGATCACTCCTCTGAGAGTCGCAACCACCCAAAGTCCCTCCTCCCCCATTGCCTCGAGTCCTGTCTTGACAAACCCAGCACAAGGTGAAATGGTTACCTGTCTCCTTTTCCTTCCTTGTTCTGTTAAATTTATTTATTTATTTTTGGCTCTTGGAAGCAGAAAATTGCATGCCTTTTTTTCTTTTTCTTTTATTTGTTTGCATTTTCTTTCCCTAAATGCTTCATCTCCCTACCCCTCCTGCAGTGAACCTAATGTCCTCGATGACTCCCAGGGCCTGGCCGCTGAGGGCAGCCTCTCTAGGTACAGTGTCAATGCTACCTGTCTATTGGTGTCTGTGCTGGGAAACTAAGCTGTTCCCTGTCTCCTCTGTCTCTCTGTCTCTCTGTCTCCTCTCGCCCCCGTCTTGATATCTATTTCCATTTCTTACCCTTTGTTGCTCATGAACACACGAGCCTGGAAGTCAAAGGTGTAGCCTCCTTCATTTTCAGCTTCAGAGCTTAATCACAAATGGCCTAAAAAGCTTACTTAAAGAAAAAAAAAATCTCTGGAGTTCTTTCAGGGGCTTGTCCCATGGACGTCTAAAGTTTGATATGCTAAATGTTAATTTTATCCCATCGAATCATTCCCTCCCACACTGATATCCCTTGAGAACTGTTTTTCACAAGCCTTTTAATACAACTCCCCATCATCAAGCAGCCCCTTATTAAATGTAGCCAGGTCTTTTAGCCAATAGCATGGATGGTAAGAAGACAAAAAAATGCTGCTATGATAAACGTAGCAATGTCAATACAATTTCTATAATTCCCTCTCTTCGATGCATGCTATGTGGCAAGCTATTATAGTAGCTTGTTCAAACAGCACGTAAAAAGAATGTCCCAGCACAAAGATGACTCCCAAACTTGCCATGAAATATCAGACACAAACATTTCTTGGTAAGTAAGAAAAGTCTTTTGATGCAAACAACAAAATGCCTTGGCTATTGGTTTAAAGCATCAGAAAGGGGGACTGCACCTTTAACACTCAGATAAACCACGTCACACATCCCTAATCTTGTGCTGTTGATTCACACCTCTCAACTAATCCTCATTAGGGGTAATGCTTCTTGTTCATTCTAAGAGTTCCTTAGTTCCATCTCAAGAGAAAACATTCCCTTCCAGGTCTGCATTATATAGTGAGTACAATACAACGTGTTTATTGCTTTATCACAAAGATGAGGAAATGTTGAGAGGCCGTTCCTGTGAAAGGGTGTTCTTTGTTTTCTTTGCATCTTGTTCAGATTTCACATTTTCTTTAGCAACTGAAAATGGGAAATTTAGTCCATCATCGGGTGTATCATTTTTTTTACTAGACCCATAATTCATGACATTCATTTGTGTTTGCGAGCCCTTGCCTTGACAGATCAGTCTCTTATTGGTGGTAAATGTGGAAGTGCTGCAGCGTGTGCAGACTTAATTCCATTATCAAGAGCTTTGGGGATGAGGAAGAACAAGACGGTCTCAAGACGGTTTCCTTTCATTGTTCACCGTGTTTGAAAAGATCTGAACCAAGTCTAGCACCATGACCACTACTTTCAAAGAAAGCATTTGTTTGATGCTTAAAATCAGACTTGAGACAACAGATCCTTGATTAGGAGATAAGTTCGGTGGCCCACTGAGAATGGAAAGGATTAAATCAGACTTCCATTCGGCCAGGGCTTTTCTAATTAGGCCAAAGTCTACTCTTGCCAAGTCAATACTAGCTCAGGTTTGGTGAGAGAAGGCAGGGATTTGAGTTGATTTTTACAAACTCTCCAAAGGATTTAGTCGTCTCTAGCAGGTTCAGGATTCAAATTGCTGACTTTGGGGTTATCAGAACCAATCTGGCTTGGGTCCAGTACCAATGGGAATAAAATCCAAAGTTTTTGCCACATGAGACTGAATCAGAGCCAAAGCTATAACTTTTTATCTACATCTGAATTAGTTAGTCATGTGAGGACTTTGGGGACGGTTTTAGACCAACTGTTGTTGATCTGTGGTTCCTGTAACTGGCATGTTTTTGTTCTGGGTGTTAGCCACCCAGCCTCAGTGGTGGTCATTAAGAACAGAGAAGATGAGGCATTCACTTTGGATTCTAAATAACTCTATTAATGCAGAGGTATTCCACCAGCCAGTAGCACATCCACCTTTGCCATATACACTGCAAATCGTATTTTTTAAACTCCATCACGTCACCAAGTTCTCTTTGGAGGAGAGGAACTTTTGGCATTTACTAAGAGGTGGGTTTATAAAATAGAATAGACACTTATTATATTTGGTTTCCAGGCTTTCTTATTTTTGACATGAAACTTCTTTAGGTTTCAGACTCTTAAGATCCTAAAGAAGCAGTAAGGCATTAACAACGGCAATTATATTCAGCACACACCTGAGCACTCAGGCCCTAAAATACACCCAAAGTAGTCCTAAGGAAAATCTGGCTCCAAAGCTTAAAGGATGCCAGGAAGCATGCCCAAGGGAAAGTAATACAAGCTGCTTCTCCCCCACCCCCCAACATTTTGGTACTTTCTGGAGATTTGCTTTTGAAAGAGCAGTTGTTTTAGGTCAGTGGCACACGTTGGCCTAATGGAAAAATGAGGAAGAGACCAAAAAAAAAAAAAAAAGAGGAAGAGACCAGATAACTAAGGTGATCTGATGAATAGGTAGAAAAGAATAAAAACTCTGCAGACCTTTTGAAAATTTCTTCCAGGACTTTTTTTCTAACCTGTGCTATCTGCTTTCTTTTAAATACTCATCACGGGAAATATCAGCCTGTTAGAAGTACTACACTATGGAGCAAAGATTCTTTCTCTTGGAAATTAATAAACGGGATAAAATAATATCCCATGAGTGATTCTCTTCTTTTGAGAGTGTTGCTCTTAGAGGCATAGAAACTCACTGTAGATGTTCTCTCTCTGTATATGCCCCTAAATACACACACTGTGAATCATGTTTTCTCTCCAGAAGAATTAAACATACAGAGGTTATTCAAGCACTTTAGCCTGGATGTGTATACTGGAAAATTAGATTTTGTTTGGACACATTAGAATACTTTTAAAGGCACAGATTAACAGTCAATTATAAATTTTAGAAAAATATTATAATGCTGTCTGATTCTGTAAGGGTAACTTCAATCACAATGAAAAACAAGAACGTGGCTCAAGTCTGAACAAGCCTGGGTGAGACAAAATGAAGATAACCTACTTAGTAGAACCCATGTCTTGATCATCCACATTTTCAAAGTATGAAAACTAGGCAAGTAGTCTCCAAGTACTTAGAAAAATATAGAAACCTTTTCATGCAGCTGAGGATGAACAGCTAAGAAAATGTGTGTTGTGACACACAGATACGCCCTTTGCCAATGCTATCTCAGTTCTTACTGGCTATCTAAAATCCAGACTATTCTCCCGTTTTACTCTTGATTATAGCCACTAATCTCTAAATTCTGTGGCATTTAAAATACATTTTCTGGATGTTGTTGAGGGGGTTCTGGACAGACCCCCTCCAGAATGTGCCAGTGGATTATTTTGAGCTGAGGGCACTTGAGACCCCATGGCATCAAGGGAAACTTTTGTCCTTCTTGAACCACACTGCAGAATCTAAATTGGGGGTCTTTCCCAGAGTAAGTGTTATTAATAGAGATAAATTTTATCTGAGCAACCCATCTGTATGGTAGAGCAAACATCTAATTACCAAATACCTGCTCTTCTTATTGCCCTGTGAAGTACATACTTTCCTCTGGAATCCCAGACCCCAAACCCCTTCTACTTAGTTCAGAATAACACCTATACCTCATTTTGCCTATCTTTGGAATTCCCATGTCTATGTGGATACCCCATATGTGCACTATTAAATTTGATTTTCTCCTGTTAATCTGTCTCATGTCAATTTGATTCTTAGTCCAGCCAGAAGGACTTTTAAGTGGACAGAAATTCTTGCTCCCGACACTGTGGAGGCTAAGTAAATTTTAAACAATGCTCTTTTATTGGGAAAGGGAGAAGTAGAATTTTGTCTCCTGTTTGTATCCCTGTTCTCTACAAATGCTTTATAGCTCCTTCGGTGCAGGCTTTATGCATTCCTATCACGAGGCAATCACTCCAGGTAAATGGCTATGCTTTGTGTCTCGTATTCCGCCTCTAGATTTCTCTAACATATTAAAATTGAAACTAAAAGCATAGGTGAAGGCAATGAAAATACTAATTCATTTTCCTTGTGCTAGTCTCACCTACAGCTTCCACTTATGAAATATATTAATGTCTCAATCTATACTTTTTTTGTAATTTAGGATAAATGATATGAATTGTTATCACATTTTTGCATATTGTATTTTCATGACATTACTGAATATCCCCTTATTCACCTCTCCTTTCTTTTAAGAAGTACCATTTTGGTATATGTCCCACTCAGGAGATGCATACATATTTCTATACTATAATTCAGGCCATCAGGCTGAAACAGGGGAAAAGAAGTCATTTGTGCCAGAATTGTTCTCCTAACATTGTCTAAACTCTGCTAGCTTATAAATTACTTCCTTGCATTTTGAGTAAGGTGTTTTTGTTTTTCATAGACAGTTGAGTCAAAATTCTGCTAAGCCCCAAGTGCATGTACTTCTCTACAATCCAGATCATTGTATGGTTTGCCATGGTGATGTTTTTCAGTGACTCAAAATACAAAGGATAATTTTAGCTTCAATTTAGAAAGTTTTATTTCCTTTTATCTCTATTGTCTTAACCTATTATTAGTTAACCCATTCTATAAGTTAACCTATTCTACTGTCAAACAGTAGAAAATCAGCCATTTCTCATTCCCAAGATTAAAATTTACAAGAAACCAGTTTTCTTTAGAGAGGTGCATAGGGCAGACACCTTGGTCTGCTCCAGGTTGGTTTTAGTATTGTACATTCTTATGGTCACAAATCATAAATGCTACATTCTACTAATACAGTACGTGACTCAGAGAGAAGCTAAATTGAAACTCCTTTTTCTATGCAACTCCAATTTGATATAGACCTGAGAGAAAGAAATGTGTTCTGCATAAATTACTTCCATTATTAACTTCTCTGGCTGTTTATTATTAATGTGGCCTAACTGTACACATTTAAGACAGACTTGGATGTCCCCAGTACCAACATGTTAGCACCACATGTTTAGGGAGAATATAATTTATTAGCTGGGATATACTATTTCCAAGAACATGTTCTGTAATTTCATCTTTGATGTGTACATTCCACTGATGAAATGCTAGATCATTTACATAGAACAGCTAATTGCTAAAGCTATAAACTTGATTCATTTCTTAGATATAAGCCTCTCTATCCATAGAGAAAATTTTTATGCTTCTGATCCTCTCTTGGAATAATCATCATGAAATTACCATTATGCTTTGACATTTAACACTCCCTGAGTAACGTGTATTTTTTTTCTCGTGCCATTTTCTTTTCTCACAATCTCAGATTACTGAATAAAAATGAGACAAGTGGACTGCCTCAATTTCATTTTCTCAGCCCAATTGTTTTCAAGACATTTTATAACCTACTTCCTTTTAGCGTTCTAGAAGCAATAAACTCATTACAAATATCAAGTGTAAAACAAAGAAGCATGTTCTATACATCCCTTTTCATGTTCAAACCATTTTACATCAACTAACTTCTTTTCTCTACCTTAATGGGAGGTAGGTGGTAAGTATTAACCTCCCTTTTTGGCCAAGGGAACTGAGGTAACATTTAGATGTCAATGAAGAAACCATGCCAAAGAGAGCTTTGCTTGGTATTTGAGAGAAACTTGTTTCTACTTTTGTGCATATGTAATTGAATTCTCTTTCCAATTTAAGACACATGTTAAAATGTATAATTAATAAGGAGATGTCACTTCAAACAGCAACAGAGTCTGGATTGCTTATCAGAATTTATTGCATTGTTCATTTGGATAATTTTCATAGAAAGGTCATATGTGATACAAGGTCATATATGTATAAAAGTAATGTATATTGATCTTTTGAACTTGACATTAAAGAGACAAGAATGTTTAAAAAGCATCTGTTTTGGGGACTCTGGAACTTTGTATTGTGTATCCCAAATGGCCAATTATACTTACATCCTTATTTCATAAAAACTTTGATAAACTCCATTTGGGAATCATTAATTTTCTTCTAGTGGAAATATGAGTAAGACATTTAAAAAATGACAGATATGACTATCAACCATACGATGGTTAACTAGTTGTTAACTTAACAGGGGAAACATCTGATTGTCCATCTTGCCATCAATTTCTCTCCCTGTAACTACAGCTAGATACTTTAGATAGTTCATTTAAAAAAAAATGGAAATGAATGAATATAGTCTTTCTTTTTCCTGGACAGTTGTTGACTAAGGATTCCTCTGAATGTTTTACTCTAAAGTCTATTTGTAGATGACTCTCCTTTTGCAAAGGCAAAGCAGTAATTAACCAAATAAGCACATTGGCATCATCTGTAGGATTACAATGTTCTCTGGGGCACAATACATTTCCTTTTTTCACCCCCCGTTTTCCAGTATAAATACCTATTATACATGCATGCAGAATGAAAATGGATCATGGGCCCATGACAATATTTTCCACCTCACCCAATACTGAAATAGCAACCACTGTCAATAGTCATTTTTGCATATAAAATGCACACATACACAGCAAATTTGGGGGGAGCAGGTGGTTGTTTTATAAACTGTACAATATGTTTGAGTGCAGCTACTCAATATTACTTAATTAAGCTTCTGAGTTCTATTGATAGCTTAATTATTTCGCCGGCCTTTTAAATCTAAAATCTTAAATCTTTTTTTAAAAAACATTTGAATTGTCTACCCATGTGACTATCCATTTACTCAGTAGTCACAGAGACTTCAGGCTGCAAACATGTGTTGAATGTGCCCCTTCACCCAAATGGATTCTGTGTCTGATGTGTTTGATATCTGTCCATCTTATTTTCATTTGAATTGAAATTTTAAAGAAGGTGTTCCCATCCATGTGATAGAGTTGTTTGTGTTTGTTTGTCACCACCTTTTCCCTTCCCTTGGAAAAAAAAATTGAGATTAGAATATGACATCTTTAACTTTATGGTGGCTTCCAAACCAGGGGTGTGATCGAACCAATGTTTTGCTCAATGATAGATATGGCATCAGTGACTGAAAACAAAAATCTCAATTTTGGCAGCGTGGGGCTGTAAGGCCTCGTTCTCCCTCCCAAACCCTTGAAATCTCCCATCCCAGGGATCCTTTCCCGACCTTCCTTCAAAGATAATGGTATCTTTGAAGTGACTGTTTCATATAAGTGATTTTGGCTACCACCCACCAGAGGATGGTCTTCTGCAGTCTCCGCAGGGTCCACACTAACACTGTTGATGCTCGACAGGGTGGCAAGTGTCCAGAGTGAGCCTGGCCAACAGAACCTCCTCATTCAGCAGCCACTGGGGAGGAAGAGGGGCCTGAGGCAGGTAAGCAGACCCTGAAAGGGCAGGAGAGTGATTCTACGAAATGAAAGCTCTATTTAATTTTTAATGCCCACCTGTATTCAGATCATATATTGCCTTCCCACCTGAAATAAGCTGTACAGAGCAACTTTAAAATGTGGTAAGTACTTGGGCAAGCTGAGAGTTTTAGTTCTATGTTGGCTTTGAATCTTATTAGCAAAGCTGATGACTTAGTAAAGTAAGTAGGCCTATACGTCTGTCTGTTCCCTATTCAGAAACCTTCTTTCCCAACCAACCTGACTGAGCAAGGAGGGCTGGTAATAAAGTTGATTTAAGGCCTGTTTCTGTATACAGGCATACACGTACTCATTTCCAGAGTAATGATTCAGGTTAAAATCGAAATTAAAGTAAAGATCATCTTTACAAATTTCCTTAGGTGGGGTTCCTTTACTTTTTAAATACAAACTTAAATGAGCCTTTGCACTGTTGCTTTGATTGGAGCTTCTCAACGTTGATTTGGATACCAGATGCTTTCTCAGCATCTGAAGTTTTTTCATGAACCTCCCCTTGAGCATTATGAGCATGTGTTTAACTATGACTTTTAGGTGAGTAGAGGCCAGTTGATAAGCAGTAATTCTGAAATTCCCACATGACTGCTTGAAATTATGTTAATCTACGTCCTTAGGATACATAAAGAACTAATAACTGGGAGATAGAATTGGTTAAAGGGGATGCCAGATTCAAATACGCAATAGTTACATATGCAGAAAGAAGTTTAATTTATCAGCTACAAATATAAGCATCCACAGAAACCCGTAAAGAATACACCATAGTCAGAATCCTCTGAGCACAGAGTTTCCTCCCAGGCAGTCAGACCCTTCTTGCCAGCTTTATTCTGCCTGTTCTCTTTAGCTAAGACGTCCTCTACTATCACGTCAGAAGACCCAGACTGAACCCAAAAACCGCCATGGGGCTCGGCTGTCAACCACCCGCAGGAGCATTCAACCTAAAACGAAGCCATCTGGTGAGGTCTCCTGTGTCCCTTCTGACTGTACCATTGACACATTGATGTCATGCAACCCAGTCGGGAAGGTCTGTAGACCCTGAGCGCATGCAGATGAGCATACCTACGGGAACATGCTAGGATAAGGGAAGAAGTCACCCAGAACACTTTAGTGCTTTTTCTTCTTTTCACTTTTCCTACCTATGCCTACCCTATGAACCTAGGGAAATGGAAGAGTTCAAGGTAAACCATGAATGCTATGAGATTTGACTCTAGAAAGTAGAGGAACTGAGTTTGTGTCTTACTAAAGACAATGAAATGATGAATAATAGGGACTTTGAAGTCTTGTTGGTAGTTGTTATGAGAGACAACCAAGTTCCCCTAACCCTCTATGGAAATCTTGTATTAAGCCTTTTATGTAAAAATGATTTTTTTCTACCCAAGTCCTACTCTTTATAGGAAAGAAGGTGAAATCAAAACATGTACCTGATAGTCAAATATGTTCTCATTTATTAATAAGCCAGCAGTGTCTTCATAAAGAAAAGCCAGGAAACAGTGGTCAAAGCTAATTTTTAAGCACTGACAACATTTTTTTTCCGTATTTACTGCTCTAATTCTGACCTACAGCGGATCAGAAACGTTCTGTGACCTTCATTGAGGCTCAGCCAGAGCCAGCAGCTTCCCCAACAGAAACACTTCCTGCTATAGGCCAGCCACAAGGCTGCAGCCCAGCTCCATCTAGGAAACCAGAAGGAATGGACAAACCAGTCCTCACGTCTTCCCCTGCCATTGTGGTTGCTGATCTTCACAGCCTGTCTCCCAAGCAGGTGAGGGCTCTACCGAAACTGGCAAGGCTTGCTCCCTGCCCACTTATGTCTATGAGCAACATGGATATGCAAATTTATTACATTTAATTTAAGTCTGAGTCTGTAACATTTTGTTACCCAGACAGACAATGGTCCTCTCATCATGAACAAGAAAATCCATATAAAGTATATGGTCAGGAATACAGCTGCTTAAGAAGGAATAAGAGAAACCTTGGTATTCTTTGTTATGAAAAACTTAAGAGAAAATATTTCCCAGCTAAAATAACCATTGAAAACCAATATATAATACCTGGTTGAAAGGTGGTTCAATTTAAAAGGAAAATAAAGTTACCAGTTTAGAAGCCGTAAAAAAGAGAGCCTTCTGTATCCTATGAGATGAGAGGAACTTCCTCTTCTGACCTTTTTCCTCATGTTTTGATATTTTTCTTGTGGTTTTAATTTTTTTTTCTTCTTCCAATGTTTCATAAGTGAATTCCCATAGGTCCCCATGTTCTTCCCAGTGGTATTTAAAGAAGGGGCAATGTCACTACATACATTGTATAGTCGTTAACAATTAAAAAGCATTGTAACACCATCCCCTCCTATTACCTCACAGTCTACAAACAAGGTAAGAGGGCAAAATAAAACAAAACGAAAAAACCCGCTCATGCTACAGATTAGAAAACAGAGGCTTACAAAGTTGAAAGGGCCCACAGAGGAGCTCACATATGGCAAATGCTACAACTGGGGACTGGCCGTGTGATTTCTTATCCGGTTTCAGGTAGACAACAATATTTTTGATGCTCTTCCCTGGAACCTATCCTACCTTTCCATGATGTTATGATCTTTTTGGTCACAGAGTGAGACCCTCCCTGCTGAAGAAGGAGAAAAGAAGGAGGACACAGAAGTGCAAGGTGCTACAGCACACAGCCCCCTCTCTACGCAACTCTCAGACCCTGATGAATTCACAGGCCTTGAGACATCCATCCTCCTACAGCACGGAGACACTGTCCTTCACATCAGTGAGGAAAATGGCATGGAGAACCCCCTGCTGTCCAGCCAGTTCACTTTTACACCCACTGAGCTGGGGGAGACTGATGTAGACCTAGATGAGTCTCATGTTTAATTCTGGATCTTGTAAGAGTGGCAGGTGTAGACGAGATGTAGGAGGGATCGCTTTGCTCAAAGGTGAATACTTTTGCTCGGAAAAGATGAAGACACAGCACTTTACATCCAACGGGTGACACAAATCTCAGTAGATTTTGCTGCTAATGCGCACATTGTTTCATAAACACCTTTAAAAAATCAATGGCTAAGAGAATTTGGTTGTGTGAAGACCATAAAAACCAGGGAAGAATAAGAGGAAAGAGCCATTTCACTGCACATTGTTTATGATTCAAAAAGCCTTGAGCAGTTAAAAATATATACTATTATGGAGCTGCTTACCTAGGAATATTAACAAATAATATGTTCTAAAAAGAGAATGCAATTTTTGAGATTACTCACATTATACATCTCATGCAAATGTTTATTTTTATAGTTTCAAAAATATTAAATCAGGTGGCTGTATGCATAGCAATCTACATAAAAATAATAAGTAAGGAAAATATTAGTTTGAGGAGACTAAATAATAAATAAGCCTGCAGCCACTTTTGCTTTGACCAACAATACAGCCATTTACAAAAAGAAAATACTATTTTTAAAGCTGTGGATTTTTCAATATTTATTTTTCAACCGTCATTTACCTTGCATGTTGTAAATCAAAATGCTAATGCCCTAAGATCGTTCCATTTCATAATCATGTTAGAGAGAAAATATTCTAAAAATAACCACACAATTTTGAATTAAGAACCTAAACAGCCTATACTATAATGAAAACTAAATGTAAATATTCTAGCTAGAAACGTATGGTATTCCTACTTCTAGCCATTACCACATCAATGCCAAGATGAGGAGATATTGGGAAATGTGATTCCGGTATCCTGTGCCTGCCCTCGAGGGTATATTTTTAGATATTGAGGTTATTGTTGTTAGAATTGGTTTGGTAAAATAACTTTTTCTCAGTGTTAACAATATTCTTATCCTTTAGACATCTATGTTTATGAGGAGAAATGATAAAGTGAGCAATCTCTTCATAGGCACAGTCGGTTTGTGTACTTTAACCTGAAGTTCAGTTACTTCAAGAAGAGCATAAAACTTAGAAAACTTGTGAGGCCATATCCAGTGTGTTACTGATCCTGTAGTAGGGCTTGGCATCATATAGTTCAAAACTGAATTTCAAAATTTTAACAGTTTACATTAGAAAACTGTTACATAACTACTAAGCATATAAAAACTCATATATGTACGTAAATTGGTGCGTGTATGCACACACGTGTGTGTGTGCATCTTCTAGTCCTCCAACTGAAGTTATAGATTTTGATTATATGGCAGTGAATCGAAAGTACATTCTGTATGCTTAAACTTTTAACTACGTTGGCTATGAAAAGTATGTTTATAGAGAGACCTGCTAAACTCACCCAAATCACAAAGGAAGATTATTTTTTTTGTTAAAATTGTTTATTAAATAGGCATTGCTTATGTTGTGATTTATACTTTCAAATATTATTTGGGGTTTTGTGTCCCATTTCCTAAGAGAATGAAAGACACCTGTGAGTTAAAGATAATGGATAAAATGAAAACTTTCACATCTAAAACTTGAGAAAACAGAGGTGGTAAACGGCCTCTTCAAAATTTTACAAAATTTTCAGAACATTTACTTGATGCTGAATTAATTCTCGAGTGCAGAAATATATGTATAAGGTGGCTTTATGATTCTTTCTAAGCTGATATATTTTGCCTGTTAAAAATTATGCTGCTCAATTAGTGTTAGAGGCCTTACGTTTGGTAATTACAAGTGTCTGGGCTGTATGAGTCTCTATATGTGTGCACTTTGTTCCAGCTTTTTGGTTCTCGATTCAAATTCTCTATGTATAATCGTATCAAATATTTAAAAAGTAAAGGAGTCAAAAAAAAAACTTGAATATATGACAAGAATTCTAAATACCTTTATATATATTTAAAAAGTATTGGGCTGTTTTGAACACGATTATACTGGCATGTCTGCGTTTCAGCCCGACTCCTTCATTCTAGTGTTACGGAAGTCTGTTGGAAACTTTTTAATAAGCTAAGTATTGTTGTACCTTGCAAAAAAGCCTCCACTCTGAGAAACCGGGCCTTACAGAGTGGGAATGTTTTCAGACTGGGACTGCTGAGGTTTTGCAGATGTGTGCATCTGTTCCATTTAAGGTGCCCTTAAATGTGTTGAATGTAATGTGTTGAATGTTTCTGTGTAATTGATAAAGTATTTATATGTATGTGCATAAGATTGTCACAAGATGTATTCTCAGGAGTACTGTTACCTGGAGTTTGAAAGAATAACTATTTAAAAAAAAAAAACAGTTGGGGAAGATCAGAAAAAAGTTCAAGATAATTAACACGTTTTTGTGATGTTCAAAACATTATTGAGTATATGACTAAAAATTATTATATATGGTAAATACAGATTGGTAATACTAGATTATTCCTTAAGCTATGATGCTTAATGATATTTATCTTGTTTAAAGGAAAATCAAAACAGGCACCTACTTCCCATGTGTAAAACACTGGACTAAACCAAGAGGTTGCTTCTTCTGAAATTAACTTTGGAAAGACCTTGGAATAAAAATGTATCATCCATGACAGTGGGTGTAGATTTATACCACTCAGATTCAATTAAAGCAGTTCAAATCCTGGATACAGCATTTTCTATAGCAAAACATTTTACTTTCATTTTTCAGTATTTGCTGCTTTTTATAATTCTATTAGATAAGTTATTTGATTTTTCCAAAAAGGAAACTGAGTTACTGAGTGCATTGGGACAAGTCGCTGAGAACCATAGTGGCAAAAGGCATAAATGGGCAGGACAATGGTGGAGAAAAAAATGATGTGGTGTTTGGGGAGAGGGGGTCTGGTTAGGGCTTGTTGGCTAGGCTGGGAGCAACTGGCTTGCTATTTCAAGCCTGCAAGAGAACATTAGGCAGGGTGACATCTCCCTTCTTTAGTACCTGTCCCTTTAGTCAATGAAGAACATTCTTCACTCTGCAGCCTAGCTGTAAGACGATATGAGAATAGGGTGTATATAGGGACCAAGAGGGAAAAAAAGGGTCATAAGTGGAGTTACAGTCCAAAATGCAAACTAAATACCCTTCCTCAAGTTATACAGGATACTTTATTAAGCCTCTGGAATTTGCTGCTATCACACTGAGTCATGATGTTGCCCTGTGACCTCACACTTCAATTCCATGGCCTTGTCTTGGCAGTGAGTAGAAAGTCCCACTTCCTTGCTTACTTTAGTGGGTCTCAACTGCAGCATTTCAGAAACAAAGTTTGGTTTGACACTCAGGACAATAAAAACAAGGGCAGAATGTATTTGGAAAAGCTTAAGACAAATTTACTTCTATTATTTCAGGATCATTTAGCATTACAGATCAATGTACCTCCATAATATTTTTCAACAGTCACTGTGACTATAGGATGAAAATCCTTTATTAGCCATTTTATAGGTAAAAACAAAAGATTGATTACGCAGCCAACTTCCCTTAGATGACTATGAAGTCTGTGATGAATACTGAATGACCAAAGAGCATGGAAAAAATGCATATGAATACTGAAACGTTTATGAAAGATATTTATGAAAGATATTAAGACCTCTGTGTTTGAATATGCACATATAATAAAATAAAGCTAAAAACATTTAAGATGCCTGATCAAGTTTCATTTTCTCATTCTCAACATAGGGAATACGTTAACTCATTCAGAAGTTTTCATTTTGGAACCCTTGGGAGTGCTTTGATGTCTCTTCTCAACCCCCAGTCTCCAGTTCTTCCCTCCAACCCCAGATGAGCTCCGTTTTACTTAAGCTTTCCACCCCTATCTTTCAAACTAAAGCAGAATGGATATATTGGGAAACAGGTACCCAGGTTTGATTTCTCTGTCCCGATTATGACCTGATGGAATGACCAGTAGATTTCCCAAGAGGAATGTGAAGGAACTGGTTGCCCTCTAAACATGGCCAGGACCACCACGGGGTCCAAGTTACCACTTTCAATCAATTACAAAGTGCCCATTCCCTACCATCTAAGGTATGCTCTTGCTAAATCCTTTTTTTTCCCCTCTCACGGGATTTCCCCCCACCCCCTTTTCCTGACCCAATGACCTTAGACACATTTGGCAGAGGAACAGACATACCTACTCTCTTCCAGATTGGGTCCGAACAGTAAATAAATGTATTACAATTTGTCAACGAACCTCCATAAAAAGGAAAAACAAAAGAAAAATGAATAAGGATGAGGGCCAGAAGCCAAGAAGGGGAGTAGTAATAACAATAATCACCACCATTTTGTACTGGGCACCCGAGGTCTCGCATTATCTGGATTCACCTATCTGATCCTCACGACAACCCTAAACGCTGGGTAGGGGTCCTAACAGATGAGAAAACGGAGACTGGGAGAAGTGACCGCCGGGTTACCCAGTTAGTACCTAGAAGAGCGACGATTCCGCCCTAAATGTGACTCCTTCAGCTCCTAAAAAGAATTCAAGGAGAAAGCTATGAGAAGAAAGGATTTATTTGTTCTGTTGTTTTACAGGCAAGCACAAGCGCTGGAGAGGAGAGGACAGCAGCACAGGTGGAAACAATGGAGAAGCAAAAAGTGAAGTGAGGGCAAGAGCCGAGAAGAAAAGAACCCGGGGGATGTAAAGCAAAAAAAGATTTAGAAACTCTTCGAGTTCGGCGAGGGCTGGGAGACCTAAAAACTACTTCAAGAAGGAAGACGGAAGGAAAGAGGCAAGGGCCTGCAGGCGAGAGGCCCCACCCCTAAGCCCTCGGGCAGACAGCCCCGCCCCCGAGGGGAGGAGGGACTTCCTCCCTGCGGGCAGCTGCTTCCGGTGGAGTCCGGAAGACGCTATCGGGAAGGGACTAAAACTGCGCAGCCAATCGGGGCGACACTTTCGTCTTACCGGAGGACTCGTGGGTAACTTGCTCTTGGGAACCAGTACCATGGCGTCTGGCTGCAAGATTGGCCCGTCCATCCTTAACAGCGATTTGGCCAATTTAGGGGCTGAGTGCCTCCGGATGCTGGACTCTGGGGCCGATTATTTGCACCTGGATGTAATGGACGGGTAACTCTGCGGGGCTCGGGTCAGGGTTGCCGCGCGGGGCGGGCTCGGCGCACCTTTATTAGAGTGCCTTTTGGGTGCACGGCGTCCCTGTACCGCGGAGCGCCGCACTCTGAACGCGGTGCTGAAAAGGGGACTTGGGGTGGGAGTCCTGGAGGCCCTGGCTGGAGCGAACCTGAGGCGGCAGCCTGGGCTGCGACCGCGTCCCAAACCCCACTTCTTCCCCTCCCGCCACGTAACGTGTGGCCCTAGCACTAGGACCTGGACGCAATTTTAAATCTCTTGGACGCGTCTCTCATTTTCAGTTAGAGAAACTGAGGCCCAAGGGGATAGGCATGACTTGCCCAAGCTCATATAGCTAGTTAGTGGCAAAGCTGGGGAGACAGACTTGTGTAACGATTAAGAGCTTGGTACCTGTAGCGAGATTGCCCGAGTTCTGCCATTTGATGGATCACCTGGGACAAGCCACTTAACCTCATTGAGCTTCAGTTTCATTATGTGAAAAATGGGAGTAACAATAGAACCTACCGCTTAGGCAGTTTTGGAAGATGAAATGAGCCAACATCTAAAGCATACAGTACCTGGCGTATAGTAAGTTCTCAATAATTATTAGGTGTTGTGTCATTGTTCGAATTTTGATTTTCCTGTTTATTTTCTCTTCAGGCACCCTGCTCTTCAGGGAGGTCAGTTTTTTTGTAAGTAATTTTTAAGCACTGTAGTTATAGCACATAATCGATATTGTTCAGAGTCAGTATCATGCTAGTTTAAGTTGGCTATAAAATGTAGAGTCTAACCTTGAGAAGACAGTAGGACTTTCAGGATTACACAACATTGTGACAGAGTTGCAAATTGTATTTTCTTGGGTTTGCCAAGTAGTTCCTTGAGCCCTGCTGATAACTGGCCTTAAAGCAGTAACAGCCATTACTTTGGGTTCCGGGTCAAAAAATAAATTTAAACAGGTAAAATTTCTGTGTGGCCTCGTGCAAATTTGCAAATTTGTTTTATTTACAAAAGATGATCAGTTACTTCCTGTTCTTTTTAATGTCACTCCTGTTACAAGAGTTTTGTCTTTCTCTGTTCTGTCTGGTTAAATCTGTTGTTTCTCTTTTATATCCGACTCAGTTATCAGTAAGTATCCCAACTGATCATGGCAAAGTCTTTACTTTAGAGTCTAAGCATTCTAGGCTAAGTGTGTAAGATTGGTAAGTATTACCTCGCACGAAAGCTTGATTTTTATTGTGTTATATACATAATTCATATTCATAGTTATGTACACGTACATAATTTTTGGAAAGCTCTGAGCTTTCACAGGTAACTGGAGGGTGTACCTCAAAGATGGGTAGGTACATTTTCATGTCTGGGATACAGATTTTGTGTCTGAGACCCCTACCTCAGGATAGAACAGGCTACATGTGTACATGTGTAGTCTGTTTAACACAGAAAGCAATTTGGTGTTTTAAGTAAGTCTTGGGCCATATTTGAGTAACTGAATGGAGAAGATAATTTTTTCAGTGCACAAATCAAGAATATTAATGATAACAGTAGTAGCTAATATTTTTGAGCATGTAAGTGTTTTCAATGTTCTTTGTGAATTAACTCACATAACCTTATGAGGTTGGTGCTGTTGTTGTCACCAGCATTTGACAGTGGGGAAATGGACACAAAGAGGTTAAGTCACCTGTCTGAGGTCTTCTAGTTAGGAAATGGTGGAGCCAGGATTAGAAGCCTGCAACAGCTTGTGTGGTCTCAGAAGTTAAATGTCTTCTGTGGGCTCTGGGCTTATCGGGAAGGATTAAGACATTCTCTGTCCACAAAGAACTAATAATTTATACAATTACTTTTGTTGTCTATTTTCCCATCTTTCCTGCTGTACTGTAAGCTCCCTGAAAGTAGGGTGTCTTTGGCTCACCTCTGAATTCTCTGCAGGTAAAGCACGGTGACAGGCTTAGTTATAATTGGTTGAATGAATGATTGGCTCTATCATAAGAGAGGGATGTCTGATGAAACACCTTGTCTCCTCCCAGCCCAGTGGCAGACCCTGAGCTGATTAAGATACACATATTTGTTTTTTACTGGCTCCTTTCCCCCTTTGCCAAGTAACATCTTGGTTTGACAAAGTTAAATTCTCCAAACACCATTTTAAAACCTTTCTCTTTTAATCTTCACAACGTTTTGAGCTCAGAGGTATTTTGATCCCCTTTTGTAAAGGAGGAAACATTTAGGGAGTTTCAACCTCTTCCTGATGTCCCACCAGAAGAGGCAAAGCTAGCTGAGCTGCATTGTTTCCTAGGCCAGGTGTGTGAAAGTGGGGGCGTGGACTCCCCTTTCTAAGGTGGCCAGCCTCAACTTACCTTCTCTTCAGGTACTGCCTCTATGCTGTTCTTTTTCCTGGTCCCTTTAAAAATCTCTAGTATTCTAGTTTGGATGCACCTGTTGTTTCCCCTTTTCCCCTAAGGTCCCCGATTTCTCTCCTGATTAAAACTGACTGAATGTCTTCATCTTGAAGGTCAGGAACAAGTTTTGGGAATACTGTGGGGGGTGGTGCACTAGTATGGTTGGATATTTGAAAAAAAAGGACAAATGAATTCTCTGGAAAAGAACATTGGAAAGCATATAAACCTGCCCTGACAGGACAGTGATCAGAAATGTGCTGTTAGTCCTAAGTGTAGGAACAGAGCAAATATGCAATTTTTTTTTTAAGTCTGTTTCTAACGTTTGTTTATTTTTGAGACAGAAACAGAGCATGAACGGGGGAGGGGCAGAGAGCGAGAGGGAGACACAGAATCTGAAACAGGCTCCAGGCTCTGAGCTGTCAGCACAGGGCCTGACGTGGGACTCAAACTCACGGACTGCGAGATCATGACCTGAGCCGAAGTCAGCCGCTTAACCGACTGAGCCACCCAGGCGCCCCGCAAATATGCAATTTCTAAATTAGTTACCAGGATTTAAAATTGGGGAGATTTCACATGAGTACTGGATTGCTGACTTTTGAAAAACACCCAAAGATTTGCTAGCACTCGGTCCACAGCCTCATGAGGCCACAATGGGCTGGAGCTGAATGGCAGCCACCATCATTAACCAGGCTAGATGTTCTTCAATTGTCTTCTGTCTCCATCTGCCCTATATTGCTCCTCTGTGTTTTTTGCCAGCCCTTGGAAACATGAGATTGTGTTTTCTGATTCACAGGGAATGTTTTCTCGTTACAGACTTGCTCCATTTATTTTTTTTTTTAAATTTTAATGCTTTTATTTATTTTTGAGAGCCAGAAAGAGAGCGCCATCAGGGGAGGGACACACAGAGAGGGAGACACAGAATCTAACACAGGCTGCAGGCTCTGAGCTGTCAGCACGTAGCCTGACGTGGGGCTTGAACCCATGAACCGCGAGATCATGACCTGAGCAGAAGTCGGATGCCCAACTGACTGAGCCACCCAGGCACCCCAACAGTCTTGCTCCATTTTAGATCAACTTTAATCCTCCGTTTACCATCTTTATCTTGAAAGATCTGGTAAAGGTTTTATCTCTCTGAAATTGATTGTATGACAATTGGAAACAGAGCTTCAGGTTGATGAGAGAAGATGATGAGAGATAAAATAATTATATACCTGTGCTGTAAACAATTATAGCTTAATCTCACTAAGTCTCTGGGGAAAAGGGATACTTTTTTATTGTATTTTATTTTTTGCAGACTGCAGAAAGTACCTTTAATAGGACAAAGAAAAAGAATAATACAGTGGTGAAGCCGACTGCTTTGATGATATTTCTCTTAGAGTAAAATAATGTATTTTCCAAGCTGGTCTGATAAGAACTCCCAAGGCATTGGCGTGCCTGGGTGGCTCAGTCAGTTAAGCATCTGAATGTTGGTTTCGGCTCAGGTCATGATCTCTTGGTTTGTGGTACTGAGCCCCGCGTCTGGCTGTGCCCTGACAGCGTGGAACCTCCTGCTTAGGATTCTTTCTCCTTCTCTCTGTCCTTCCCCTGTGCGCATGCACTCTTGCTCTCTCTCTGTCTCTGTGTCTCTCTCTCTTTCAAAATAAACATAAAAAAAGACCTCCCAGGGCATTTGTTGAGAATTCAGATTCCCAGGTCTTCTTTAGTGTCATAGGGTTGGCATAGAGCCTGTAAGTCCTTTTGTGACACATGGTCCCAAGGTTACTGTTGCCTGGCAAATTTAGGACCCCTTCACTTCATGCTTGGGTTTGTTGCCTTTTTCTGTTTCAGCTTAACCATAAACCTTTGGTTTCTTGTCAGGGTATCGGTACCTTTCTGTTCTTCTAGTGTTCGTGGTGAGCCTAGAGCACTGTAGTACAATTAGTCATGCAGCTGGGGGAATCAGTAGTGTTACATGATATGCTTCTGTTTCCCAGTGAAGTAAAAAGTATATTTATTCTGTTCTCCTGTTTTCTCAAGATGTATGTGTTTATTATGTCTGTTTAATTATAAAGGCAACCTAAGGTTGAGCAACAAAAGTACTCTAAGGCCATGCAGCAAATTAAAAGAACAGTGAACAAAATCCCGACTTTCATTCCAGAGCTGTATGATACCCAGTAAGCCTCCCTGTCTGCTTATCTGACCCTCACCTCTGAGTTCCAGGTAAACATAACGAGCATCTTATCCATGCCCCTGGCAGTCATTGCTCTGAAGTGAAACGGTGGAATGATTTCTAGATCCTAGAAACCCTACCTTCAAGGACCAGAGTGTTTGCAGGTGTCCGTACCTGTCCACCTTACCTGGTCCCTCTCACATGTGTCCTGAATCCTGACTTGTCTCACCTCCCCTGGACTTTGTTTTTTTGTCGTTATCAGTGGAGGGACAGATGAGCGTAATAGGTTAAGAGCCTGGACTTTGGAGCCAAGTTGCCGGTGTTTAATGCCTGCTTGTGGCACTTCACAGGCTGTGTGACCTTGAGCCTCTCTTCCTTGTCTGTAATATATGGATTATAGGAGTACCTGCACCATAGAGTTGTGAGGTTTTAATGAGTTAGTATATGGAACGTGTTTAGAATGGTGCCTGGCCTGTGTAAGTTTTAATTTTTTTATTAGCATTCATTGGTCTGCCATCTAAGCTTAAGGTCTTAACCATGGTTTATTCTCTTTTGAGCTCCTCACATCTAATGAGTTCACAAGTCCTGTCACGCGTTATCTGTCGTCCTTTCCATTCTCATTGTTCCTTGCCCAGGCCGTCTTCCCACTTTATTATTTCCACTTTATTTTTTATTTTCTCATTGCTTTGTGTTTTTTTTTTTTTTTTTTTTTTTTTTAAGTAATGTCTGCTATGGGCCTTGAACTCACAACTTCGAGATCAAGAGTGACACACTCTACCAAATGGGCCTGCTTGTTTCTTGCTTTAAAACCTCACTTCATATTTACAGCAGGATAGAATCCAAACACTGAGCCAAGCATTTGATACCCTTGATGTGACATATTCTGCCTCCTGTTCTTTTCACCCTCACCAAGCTGAAGAGCACCACCTCTCCCCCACTTTGAACACAAGTTGCTTATTTTTGCCTTTGCTTCATTTCTTTTCCCATCTTTACAAATTCTTTGTTCTCTAAGTCTCGTGATCTTCCCTTCTTTTCAAGTGCCATACTACTTGCCTCATATGGCCCACTTGTGGCTTTACCTTTTCTTGCTATCCTCATACAGGGTAATATCTACTACCTTTAACCAATAAAGCCCCGAGTTCAGTGACTTAATGTTATAAAGTTCAGTTATTCACGTAACAGTTCAGCTTGAATGTCCTTCCATGAAGAATTTCAGGGATGTAGTCTCCTTCCATCCTGTGACTCTGCCAGCCCTTAATGGCTTCGCTATTGGCAAAAGGGTGAAGTGAGGGCAAAAAAGGAATACCGCTTAAGCTCCTGGCCCTGCAGTGACACGCATCACTGAAATTCACAGGCCTTTGGGGAGAACCAGCTGCACGGGCCACCTGGAGGTCAAGGGAGTCGGCTCTCCCCAACAAATACAACAGCAGGGCCAGGGATTCCGTTAGGTGTTAGCCATTTCTCGCCAATGAGATTATAAACTTTTCTAGGGTAAGCAGGAACTCCCGTATCATGGTACTTGCATCGAGGGGGTTTTGTTACATATTGAAATGAGCTAGTGATTCAACAGAAGGACAAGCGAGTAGGTCAGTGGCATGAAGTACTTCGGGGTCAGATGTCAGGAAGACTTACTGTGAATCCTGCCTCCGCAAATTATTAACAGGGTGACTTAAGGAAGTTATTTTTCCTGTGTTCTTCAGATGGGGCTATAACAGCATCTACTTCATAAGGCTGATGAGAAGATGAAGTAAGGTACAACACCTGGCATGCTGGAAACCCTCAGTAATGGGTGGTTAAACTGATTTAGTGCCCACTGAATGAAGTGGATTAGAAGTGGCCACAGGCCGCCCATGTGTGGCCGCCCATGACAGACTAGGATTTGAGAGACCCATGTCAGAGTCCAGAACTTCCTAACTAGTGTGTGACTTGGGCAAGTCATAAAACTTTTGGAGTTTGGATTTGGTTGTCTTTCCATTTTTACCTGTTGGATTACAAACGATGGAGTTAAATCTTGTGACACTGTCTGATTTTGTTGAAATATCAGGGAAATACTGCTTTGTAAAACTGAAATTACTGAGATATTTTTAGTATTTTTTAATACTGATGATGTTAAATACCACATGGAAAAATACTGCAATCACAGATGGTCCCATTTACCCCTATCAGAGTGCTTTTGAGAACAATACAGAAATTGAATTGAAAACATTTTCAGAGTAAGATTTTGTTTGTCTTATAGGCATTTTGTTCCCAACATCACCTTTGGGCACCCTGTGGTAGAAAGCCTCCGAAAGCAGCTAGGCCAGGACCCTTTCTTTGGTAAGTGGGTGTTACGCTGTCTGACGCTGGATGTGTTGCTCAAGTAGATGATTGATCTCTCAACCTCCAATTTCATCTGGAACCCCCAACCCCCACCCTGTGCTGGGTCTTCACTGGCTGCTTGTAATAAGCCAAACTCTTTCTTGCTTCAGGGCCTTGGCACTTTAGCGGATCTCTTTTAGCCTAGAAAACTGTTCACTTGGCTGGCTCTGCTTTATCTTTTGGCCCTGAATTACTGGCATTTCCTCAGGGAGAAGCCTTTCTAAGCACCCCATCCTAAATTAACCTTTATCCAGTTATCAGACCACCTTCCGTATTTTCTTTTTCAAACTTCCTTCAGTCAGATTACTTTTGTCCTTTACAGCAGGGATTTAATCCACTTTGTTTTACTGTGGTTTTTGTAGAGCTAAGCATAAACACAAGATTGGGGTTTAGTGTAATTGTTAATTCTCGTGAACGTGAATTCAGTCCACATGTTGTTACTGCTCTTTTAAGCTAAGTTAGCAACGGCTTGAAGCTGACAAATGTCTCGTACGTAAGAAGTTGAACAAATTTTTATAAATAATGTTCTTAAGTACCTTGGAATTTAGTAAAACGTAGGTATTTTTTATTGGCATATTGTAGGCCGATTTTGAGAAGGATTCTAGTGGTGCTGTCCCATGTGGTTGTCCCTACCCACATGTAGCTATTTAAAGTTAGTTCAGGTTAATAAAATGAAAGATGAAGCTTCTCAGTGGCATTAACCAACCATATTGCAAGCTCTCAGTTGCCACATGAGTCTAGTGACTGTTGTACAGTGCCATTCTGGAACATTGCCCGCGTTGTAGGAAGTTCTCTCCGTCAGAGCTTCTTCATAGGATCCGTCTACTTTGCACATAAGAAAGGGTGCGTTACCACCTAATTTATGTGGCATGAGGGAAACCATGTTCCAGCAGCTTGTTCACCATTTTGAAATTTTCAAATAATGGAATGTAATCCTCTGATGATCTGGACTTTTTTATTACATTTTAGAAAATGAATTTTCTAAAATAAATTTGTTCTTATGAATATCAGGTGAATGAAATAAGTAGCCATGTTTGCCCCCACCGTGCTGTGGCCACAGAGTCCTCTGCATCTGGCTTTGTATGAATTTAAAAGAAGTTGTTTTTTTTCTTTTTTTTTTCTTTTACTTGGATTCCTTGCATCACTACTCAGTGCTATTTGCGTCACCTACATTTGTGCCTCTCGTATCAATCCTACTGCTACAGCCACACACAGTCTGCTCTTTCTTTCTGTTTTTAGTTTATTTGCTAATAAACTTGCTACTAATCAGTCTGTCTAGAAGTGGGTCTACAGTAAAGATGAATGGACTCCAAATGCTTTAATGTTTGGGTTTTGTGACTTTTGCTTCTTATATTAAGACGTGTTTTTTTTGTTTGATTCTTGGATCTTGGTTGTTGGATAATTCATGTGTACATTCTAAGAAGTATTTCACAAGTTGCATACATAACTGGTACAGTTCTGAACTGTTCAGTCTCATTGAGTGGAAATAACCAGTAAGCAATCAAGTGATAGGGAAAAAGCTGTTATTTTTGTGCTTTGGTTTTGGGTGTTTTGTGTTGTTTTGTTTTTGTTTTCTTTGCTCTCATCTAAATCTGCGGTCTTCACGTGTGGTCTGAAGACCCCAGGAATCTCTTGCGGGTGGAACATGAGGTGATGACTATTTTCATATTACAGCGTTATTTGTCATTATTTGTGTGGATGGTACAAAAGCAATGGTGAGTTTGTCTGTTGGTTCCTTAGCCTGAATCAAAGCAATGCTATTGAACTATCCAAGTTGTTGTTAAATTATTCTTCACCACCATGTATTCATGGTACATATCGTTGAAGGTCAGTACAAATTATTAACTACAGTAAATCTGATGGTTGGGTGCATTTCTTTTCATGTTTTGTGTGCCAAAGCAGGAAGTACATATGAAGTGCTTCTGCAGTATACTGCGTGATGATGGCTTTCTCAAGGAAAACCCACTTGCGCCACTGAGTTGTGAACTGAACTGGCTGCCTTTTTCACGAACACTTATCTTCACTGGAATGATAAACTGATAGATGAACTATGGTTATCAGACTTCAGTATTTTACTGACATTTTCTTGAAAGTTAACTAAGCCTGTCATTTTAAGGAAGATACCTCATTAATTATTGTTTCCACTGATTAAATTAGAGCTTGCAAATGAAAATTTGAATTTTGAAGAAGTTGTATCTGCTTCTGTGAGCTTATTAGCTTTCTCAAACTGTTTACAGCTGTTGTGATAAAATCTGTGGTGTTGCGTAATTTCTGATAGCAAATAATAAAACGTGTCACTCTTTGGAAGTCCTATGTAATGCAGCAAACCAGTACTGCAGAGATCCATTCAAAGTGTACTAGGACAGGCCAGTGGCTTTTAGTGTAACAAAGCTCAAAAAGTTCATTGGTAGAGTTTACAGATTCCACATTGCAGCTAACCTTTATTAAAGTCCTACTTGCTGAGTTCTGGGGTAGAAATAGAAGAATATCCACACTGGTCTGAAAAGGCTATCAATGTACCCCTCCCTTTTCTGTGTACATTTTTCCCCTTTTCTTCATATAAAACAACATGTTGCAGCAGACTGAATGCAGAGCACATGTGAGAATATGGAGGTCTTCTGTTAAGCCAGACATTAATGACTTGCAAAAGTATAAAATAAGGTCACTCTTAAGTTAACATGTGATGGATTTATTATTTTTTTAAATGAGTTCAGTAGACACTTAAAAATTGCTTAGTTTGAATTTCTAAAACATTTTAGACAGTGTTAAATACAGTTCACATCAACATCGTTTTGGAGGTCCTCAGTAATTTTTCACAGTGTAAGCGGAGGCTGATGTTAGAACGTTCGAGAACTGTGACCTCAGTATGTTACCTACAGGCAGATGACTCACTGAACTGGTCGCTCCCTGAACACTCTCCATTGTCCCAGCGGTGACCGCACGCCGGAGGTGGACTGGCATAGCAGTCTGTTAACGAAAGGAATGAGTAGATATTTTAAAGCAGATTGATTTTTCCTTACTTATAACACAAAGAAAATAAGAAACACCAAATAGAGTTTGTCTTTTAAAAACAATGATTTACCTATTAACATAGGTTCTATTTTTGTCACTTGTTAGTTTAGAAATACAAACTTTAATCTCGGCTTTGTCAAGCAGTATTCCCTTTTCCTGATATTTTTCAAAGCCTTATTGCATTTTATGGTCTTAGTTGAGTCTAGAATTCTAGACATTTTTTCTTTAATGTAGCTCAGCTGTATCAGAGATATGCTTCCTCTAGCAAAAAACAGACAAACTCAAAACTCTTCTTAGCATATCTGTCTGACCTAGGAGTAATTACTGTTTCCTTCTTGACAGCAATATTTCTTGACTTAACCACTTTTAAGCCGCCCTCTTCTTGTTAAATGGTCTCATGTTTCAAGTCAAGAACCTTAAGAAGGCCACCCCCACTCTCCCTAACGGATCCCTGTGATTTGAGCTTTACAGTTAGGATGTGTGTCAGACCTGCAGTTACCATGTCCTTCCCTCGAGACCCGTCCCCCGTGGTGCAGTTTTCAGGCTCCCCTCCCCCTGCACATTGGCCTGCAGCAGCTCCCACTGCCATAGCTGCAGAGCAGACCCAGAATCCTGCCGCTGCTTGCCAGTTTCAATCACTGCCAACGTCATTTCTTCCTGGGTGACTACTGTGGCTTTCCAGCTTAGATCTTGTCACCTCTCCGCTCAGAATCCCACAGTGCTCCCCCCACCAATCTCGTTCAGAATAAAACCCAGTGGTCTGCAGAGCTCCAGGCTGTGGCCCCTCATCCCGTGCCCCTGTGATCCTCCTGCCCAGCCACGCTGGCCAAGCTACCAACCCAGTGTGTATTGTATTAACGTAGTTTCGTTATGGTCTGTCCCCACCCCCCACTGAGAATGTAATCCCCATAACAGCAGAGATTTTTGTCTGTTTTTTATGCTCTGTCCCTGGGGCCTAGAATACTTAATGATGCAGTAAGTGCTCCATAAGATATTGTAGAATCACTTTATTTAGCTTTCTTATAAATGAGAAATGAAATCTGCATAGATAATAGGACTGTTGAGAGTTTTTTTTAGACTAGCATTTCCTGGACCTAGGTTTCCTGAATTCTAGTCCTTTTCATATATACCATCATATGCCTTTTGTGGAAAACTGGTTTTTTGAGAAATGAGTTTAACTAAAACTGTATCTTCAAGTTAAAAGGAGGCTAGCAATACAGCAGTGTCATTATTTAAGAATTCTTTTAATGCCAAGTAGTTTATATCCAAAACAGCCAAAACTGCAGGCTGGCCTCACCAATATGGGACAGGTATCTTCCTTTCAGTAGTATTCAGGAGATGTGTCTTTTCTTTCTAGATATGCACATGATGGTGTCCAGGCCGGAACAGTGGGTAAAACCAATGGCTGTAGCAGGAGCCAATCAATATACCTTTCATCTTGAGGCTACTGAGAACCCTGGGGCTTTGATAAAAGACATTCGGGAGAATGGGATGAAGGTGAGGGGCCAACAGTGACCATAACGTTTTAATGCTCTTCACTCTTGGTGTGGACGTTTCATTAGAAGACAGGAAGTGATAGGCAGAGAAGACCAGACTTGAGCAGTTGTTTTTTAGCTGAGAAATCAGAGTTGAGGTATAAGTTGTCTGTTAGGATTTCTATGTTCTCCTAATGTTTTCTGAAAAGTACTGCCTTTTAGGAAGATTTACATTTGGGTAGCCTTGTTGACTCTTTTAAAAAATAGTTTGAATAACTTATGCATTCCATTTCTGTGTATGTTCTACTCTTTAAGAATAGATATTTCTAGGGGCGCCTGGGTGGCTCAGTCGGTCACGCATCTGACTTTGCCTTGCGTCATGTGCTCACGGTTCGGGGGTTCAGGCCCCATGTCGGGCTCTGTGCTGACAGCTCAGAGCCTGGAGCCTGCTTTGGATTCTATGTCTGCCTCTCCCCTGCTAGCGCTCTGTCTCTCTCTAAAATAAATAAATATTAAAAATGAATTTTTAAACAATAGATATTTCTACTGGGTCTGACATGCCATATTAATATAATGTGGAAATAATTATTAATGTGATGTAGCAAATTTGTCTCTGTTATAGGTTGGCCTTGCCATCAAACCAGGAACTACAGTTGAGTATTTGGCACCATGGGCGAATCAGATAGATATGGCCTTGGTTATGACAGTGGAACCTGGGTTTGGAGGGCAGAAATTCATGGAAGATATGATGCCAAAGGTAAAGAAATATTTGGTTTTGGGGTGAGGCTTTTATAGTGTGTGCACATTCGGTAAGCCTGTATTGAGCCACTTGTGTATTTAGCCATGTCCTGTTCTGAAGATGGGGGGGGGGGGAGGGGGATGCCTGCAGATCCCTGGAGTACGGTGTGATAAATGCTGTATGAGATTTAGCGTGGAAATCAGGAAAAATATCACATCTTAATCTTGAAATTTTCTGTCAAAGGCATTATCCCTGTAGCCTTTCGATCTCTTGGGAGATCTCTTTTCATTGAACATTGAGGGTTTTTTCTTTGTCTTGTTTGCATGAAGTATATTCTCTGCAAAGCCATGACAAGTTCAGTGCCATTCCCCCAGAAGAATAAGCCTTGCTTTTATGAAGCTGGATTTGTTTCAGTATATTAAAAAGGAAGGTATCCCTGATCATAATTTGTATTAGTAGAAAGTTAACTGTGTGGTGGGCACCTGGCCGTCTCAGTTGGAAGAGCATGCAACTCGTGGTCTCTGAGTTGTGAGTTCGAGCCCCATGTTGGATATAAAGACTACTTAAAATAAAGAAAGAAAAATAAAGTTACTGTGTGAGACACTGGAATCCTGTTTTAGTGGCTAGTATTTGGCTATTTGATTTTTTATTTGGTTGTTTTTCCCCTTAGGAAATATCCACCTTAGGAATCACTTATTTCTTCGTGTATATCTAGGTTCATTGGTTGAGGACCCAGTTCCCGTCCTTGGACATAGAGGTCGATGGTGGAGTAGGTCCTGACACTATCCATAAATGTGCAGAGGTGAGATTGCTCTTCAGGTCACAGCTGAACTGGTCACAGACCAGTTTCCTATCAAATGTAATGTCTAGAACATTGTCTTGTGCGCCAAACAGATTTCCTGTGTTTCCTAAATTGCCTTTCTTTCTGGGAAAGGTATTTTTTTTGTTCAAATGTAGAACATTGAGAATAAAGAGCAATAAGTGAATATTCTCAAATCACATAATCATTAAAAAGTAAGTCCCAGTTATCTCATTAATGCTGAAGGAAGTTATTTTTTAAAAAAGAATATGCTGAATGCCAGCCTTTGGGAGATCATTAAGTTCTAGGCCTTGGAGTAAGACATTTTTCCAAAATAGGGAGAGAAAATCTCTACCTGCTTATAAAGTGAAAAGATTGTGATTTTGTATAGCTTAGGTGTATTCGTTACTGGTTTGTCCCTTGTAAAAACTGACTGGAGCCATTTCTGATGTAAATTTTGGTCTGATTTCTGGATAGCTGTGGTCCTCCTCTACGTGAGGGGGGATGAGTCTTCCCAAGTAGCCAGCTGAGCTGAGTTAAGGAAGCCCTGAGCTTCCCAAGAGGGTGCCAGCCCTTCCTGTAACACTGCAGGTCATTGACGTTTATGTGGCCTGTTTTTATTTAAGCAACATGGTCTAATCTGCACTTTAAGTTTTTTGTATAAATGCCACACTTTTCTGCTTGATACTCGTCAAAAGCCGTGGCCGTGAGATACTTCTGGAAGAGGAGCTGACCGGGTGATTAGTGAACGTATGTCCTTTGGGCGTTTTTCCTGCTTACATTAAAACCATGTTAGGCTGTAACCCTACAAAACTAATGTTTTTTTACATTTTTGGAAGGAATGTTTTTGGAGATGTACACTGTATCACAGAGTGACGGTGTCTCCTGGGAGGAATTTTCCTCCCTTCTGCTGCCTCTCCCAGTAGCCTCCTGCCACTTTGTTCCGGAAGTGGATCACGTGACAGACTGGGTTTCCCTCAAGTCAAATCCTGGGAGTGCAGAGCTAAATTTGGACTTCCCTTGCTTGCTTTTTCTCTTTGATTTCTTTGTTTCCACATTTAAAAGTATATTGAATATCTTTTTTAAGCCCTTCAAAGCCTTTCTGGAATGCAGTGAAGTAATACATGAAAAAGTGCTTCATTCTTTCTGACGTCAGAAGGAGAAACTATTTAATGTTGCTGTATTTTATAGTTTCACACTTTAGCAGTAATGGTCTATCAATTCCTTCACAGTTGACCCTTGAACAACGTGGGTTTAAACTACCTGGGTCCATTTTTATGTGGATCTTGTTGTTGTTGTTATAGTAATGTAATTGTATTTTCCTTATGCTTTTCTTGTCTTTTTTTTTTTTTTATGTTTATTTTTGAGAGAGAGACAGAGTGTGAGCGGGGTAGGGGCAGAGAGAGGGGGAGACACAGAATCTGAAGTGGGCTCCAGGCTCTGAGCTGTCAGCACAGAGTCCGACATGGGGCTCAAACTCACAAACTGTGAGAGCCTGATCGGAGCTGAAGTCGGATGCTTACCCGACTGAGCCACCCAGGAACCCCAATTCCTTCTGCTTAACACTCTTCTCTAACTTTATTGTAAGAATACAGTATGTAATACATGTACCAAATATGTGTGAATCAACTGTTTATGTTATTGGTAAGGCTTCCAGTCAATAGAAGGGTTTTAGTAGTTAAATTTTGAGCGAGTCAAAAAGTTACTCACAGATTTTTGACTGCACATGGGGTTGGTACCCGTAACCCCTGCATTGTTCAAGGGTCAACTACAGAGTCCAAAGATTAAAAGATAATTTGTTTTTTAGTAGCCTTAGGGGCACTGGCATATTTTGGAAAAACTTTAATAAAGTTGAGGATTAAAAGATTTTTACATCTTTTTTTAAATATTAGCAAAGATTCAATGTCGTTTATTTAAAGGTGGTTATTAAAAAGCCAGTGATTTCTTAAATACATTTAAAAATCATTTTATGTTTTCATTTGTTAAGCATTTTATTTGTTCATGGAACTAGACTGTTTGAAGTCTGTTCATCTCAAGGTAGCTTTCGTGCATTTAAAGCACTGACGAATGCAAGGGTAGAAACTCTAGTCCAGAAATTGTTTTAAGCTTCTCTGCATCTTCCTTTGAAGGATAACCTGAGTGTTTACTTCTTCCAGGCAGGAGCTAACATGATTGTGTCTGGCAGTGCCATTATGAGGAGTGATGACCCCAGATCTGTGATCAACCTGTTAAGAAATGTTTGCTCAGAAGCTGCTCAGAAACGTTCTCTTGATCGATGAAACCGTGAGGAGTCCAGTGTTTACGCTCATGAAATCTTTCTCCTGGAAAACAAGAATATCGACTACCAAAACATACCACAGTTGAAGCAGGGCTGTTTCTCTGAGCAGCTGTTCATTCCAGTGACTAAAATCTATCCTGCAGAATGTTCCAAGAGGTTAGAAATTGGTGTGTATGTCTCCATTTTTAGTGATGGAATTTAAAGATTAGTGTGGTTAAAATACCATTTTTACTGGGAGACTTGATTTTTATAAGAGTAAAAATATGGCTGTATTAATAGGGTTATAAACAGAAATGTGTCTTAATGCCTACTGAAGGCATACTAGCTACTATGAAAAAATATTTTTTTTCTGCATTTTAAATCTTCTCGTTTCTTGGTTGTTTTTCCAAAGCAAAGGAAGTCCTTATGTTTTTCCTGTTTCATGTCATTTTTGATTTGTGTGTGTGTATGAGAGACAATATGAGTAGAATGGAAGTTAATTTGCTTCTTAAACATCTGTTTTTTATTTTGTACCTTATATTTGATACATAAAAACTGCACAGTGTATGAAGCCCAGGGATTTCAGGTGGTCTAAAATGCAAGTATAGATTTTACAAAATTTATACAAATATAGATTTTATCAGGGCGTTTTTCCTTGTTAGCTTTGCTGGAGGGGCAGGTTACACAGTGATCCCCACCTTTTCTTAATCCTCCCCACCATTCTTAAGGAAATGAAATAATGTGCTAGCTCTGAGCAGAAAGGAAAGGAAAGCCTCTGCTTGGAAGTGATATTGAGTTGAATCTGGATTCTTCTCCTTTCCAGCGGTTTGACTTAGCAAATCAGATCAACCAGCCTCTTTGAGTATCTGTTAACTGTTTTATACACTGAACGTAATTACAGTTACCATGCGGTGTTGTGTTGAGCACTAAGAGATACTATGTATACGTAAAGCTTCCACTACTAGTCCCAGAATTGTAGGATAGAATTGAGGATGCTCAATACAAAGTAGCTATCATTACAGAAGTTTATGTTTTATAGCCTATAAAGTACTTTGATATAATTTCATTAAAACCACAAATCACTCTTCTGAGTGATGGGACAGGTATTTTTGTCCCCATTTAAAAAAGGAAGAGAGAAACGCTCAGGAACAGGCTGGTACCATGGAAAGAATCCAGTAGGGCAGAGGATTTTCTGGTTTTACTCTTTTCACAAATGGAGCCCTTGGGAGGTAGATTAGGCAAAGGTAGCCTCGTTTATTTAACCTTGTC
Source organism: Acinonyx jubatus (assembly GCF_027475565.1). Classification (NCBI taxonomy): domain Eukaryota; kingdom Metazoa; phylum Chordata; class Mammalia; order Carnivora; family Felidae; genus Acinonyx; species Acinonyx jubatus. The sequence goes on from NC_069381.1 coordinate 191,855,734, forward strand.
TAATTTTACTCGGTAGCAGAACCAGATGGCTGAGGATATTCTGGACGTTATGGATTTTGACCCCAAGGATATATATTATATTAATCCAACAAAGACCAGGTAGGCTAAAAGATGATAAGGTAGAGTTAATCCATAAATATTTAAAGTTGTGTCCCAAATTATACTTTGACAACAAATATGTATCTGCCACTTGCAAATAGTCTTGATATATGGCAAGAAATAACAGGACCTAAACTTCAGGCTACTATGAGTTTTGAGAAATAAAAAGTTTGAAAAATAAGAACATTAACACTTCTGCATAGAATAGAGCTTGCTTGTTTTTTTCCTATACTACAGTGTAAAAATTTGTTTTTGACTTAGGAAAGGTTTGTGCCATGAACAGGTGCCGTTTAATCAAATCAGACAACACGAGGCATATAGAAATAACTTTAATTAAAAAACTTACATAGAAGATTATAATGTCAGACATGACAAAAAGATTTGAGCTTATTTGCCTAGACAACTTGGGTTTGTCTGGCTTTTGTTTTCTTTTTTAAAAATAAATGTACAGTAAAACTACAAGCAAAAATTTGTCAGTTTTGAATTTGAATTTTTTTCCTTCCTTAAAGGGACTAGTAGAATTCCCCATCCCTAACAAAAACTTGGTGTCAGTCCCCCAGACTAGGCCAGGTGGCCAGGATTGTCAGTTATATGGGGACTATAACTTAAATAACCTTTTTTTTTTACATGAGAGAAAGCGATTCATAAATTGTCCTCAACTTTTATATAGAAAAAAATTATGTAATAGTTTCAAGAAGTTTCTTTAATGTATACTCCTGTATTCAGTACTGAAGCACTATCCTTTAAAAAAATTTCTCACTCTAGCATACACATGAGAATAGATGCTTGTTTGGATAGAGTAAGCTAATGGTAAGGAATGACCAAATTAACTAGAAATACAACATTTTTTACTTTCCTATTTGTTGCTCATTTTCACTTGGGGTCTTCTCTTTATGAGATACATAGGATAGATAAAACTCAAGTTTTAAAATTAGACCAATATTTAACTCTGCTTTGCTTGTCTTAATCTGTTAGGAGTGACTAGAAGATGATCTGAATTTAGTCCAACAGATAACAGTGATTTCAAATAAAGGCATATTGTGTTATCTGGTATAGAAATTTCCATATATAACTTCTTTTGGTTAAACATGTTTAAAATCTCCATAGTCACTGGGAACCTGTGCTTTACAGTGCAGCTTACATTCCATGGGATAATTCATCCATGCATTTCAAGTGGAGTGGTCACTGCCAGTGTTTTTTAAAACTACGTGTGTGTACATGTATGTGTATATACTCTATACACACATATTTGTATATTCCCATATACAAAGGCATATATTTGAGGCAATTTTAATGAATTACCATAGAAATTACATAGAAATGTATAGGAAAAAGAGCGATCATTGATGCACAGGTGTTTCTGTGTGTGTACATATGTTATGTGTGGGTATGAAGTCTTTTAAAAATTATTTACCCAGTAATACGATTTAACATCAGCTTGCAGCAGTTAATTTTCTGGTGCTTGTGATTTGCATCATAAACACAAACGACTAGCACTTGTCTGTAGGTGAAAAGCTAGTTATTCCTGTGGTTCAAGGAAAAAGAGACCTACCTTGCCTGTTTTAAAACAGCATAAAAGATTAATACATGCAGTACATGCTCTTACTCTGGAATTGTGGCTGAGGGGGTGGGGGATGGAGAACAGGGCTTATTTTTTCCTCCTGCTTTCCATTCAGTTACATACTTTTTTTAACCTTTCCCTGTCACCTGTTTTTTTTAACATGAGTAAGTCCTAGACCAAAAGGTTTGCATTCTTCCATTTCATCTGTCTGCCTTTTTGGATGGTGACCGTTTTCTGGTGCACTAGTACAGAAGACTTCTCCACGGAAAACGGGGCTTGAACTTTCACTAAGATCCTTTTTTTCATCTTGACATAGTAAGGCTTCTGTGTCTTCATCCTTCAGTGGAAAAGTCCGTCGTTCCCACCACAAAGACTGAAAGAAAGAGACAACCTTTTCAGTTAAGTTTCAACTAATTGGTTTAAAGTTCATGTATCCAATAATCCTTAAATGTCAACTGTGTAATTATCGTTTGGTTCTTTAGCACGTCAATGTACACATTTTCATTTGGGCCTAAAGATCTAGCAACTCCAATGGAACATACTGGCAATTGTTTAGAGACCTTTGGGAACTATCTTTCCACTTCACCCTTCCACAAAGGGAAACACCGCTATAAGGCACGGGTCTTCCTTACCAGCACAGGAGCGCTTTGGGAAAAGCCCCTTTAAAGGTGTTTGATCTACTTAAGTGTCTCCATTTCCATCCCATAACTATCACAGACACCTATTGACTTTTCCTCCCCCGAGCTTTCTACGACTTGCCTATTAATTTTTATAGTTTCTGCTCTGTGTTCTAGATACAGTTCTTCTTTTTCAACACCTACTTATGAAGAACAGTGCAAAAATTTATAGATGGTGTGTTAGAAATCATTCCCTGTGAGGTAAGAACTGGATCCACGGGGAGACAGGTAAAAATCTGTTATGAAGGGAAGAGAACTAGCTGACATTTGCTGTGTGCCAGGTGCTGTTCTCTCTAATCAGATTTGTGTCGTCATGAAACTTGGATAGAATCCCCATTTCCTAACAGATAAGTGAGTAGGTGGAGTTAGATACTGACCTGTTCTACGAAAAGATAAGGTTTGTATGATTAGTGACAGAACTAGAAAATTTGTACCCAGCAGTTAACGCTGGATTGTTATGCTGAATTCATTAATTGGCAACCAGCAGGTTTCTACAAACAGGTTTTCAAAAGGGTAAAAGGCATTGAAAAAGAGGTGTCACAGGTCATGTATATCATACTTACCTTGAATTCTTGACTTTGATTTAAGGAAGGTGAGCCCCGTGTGCCCAGATCCTGGCTCTGCGGAGAAGGCTCGGCAGGACTCTCGGCAGCACAGTGCTGACCACCACCAAGGTCGTTAGGGTATTCTTTCAAGAGCAAGTCCTGTCCTTCAACGTTTCTACTGTAAGCTCTAGCAAGAAAATCAAGAAAATATTTAATTACTATTTCTTGAGGTCTTAACGTTTTATGAACGACCCCTAAGTCCATTTAACTTGGTAGCTTTTCTTTAAACAGTTCTGCCCAAAAGATTTCTAAAAATTCATCTGTCAATCTTCCTGATGCTTTCTCAAAGACTTAAACAGTATGTTATGAATACTATTTTATGAAACTGCCAAATTATAATAGTGGGTTTCAGGTTTTCAAGGAGGGAGTTTTTGTTGTTTTATTTTTAAATAAGAAAGGACAGTTACTTGACCCTTACAGTCTTTCAGAGTTCCCAGAGTATTCTAAGACTATTATAATGTCATCCATGTAAGACTCGATTCACATTTTCCTCTGTACTTCTAGAAAATTATATCTCTGGAATGTGGAGAAAGAAGACAATTGAGTCTTATATGCGTGTTAAGATAACTCTTGGAATAAGGATCTACAAGAAATCGGGATATTTTCAGACCTAAAGAGAGAAATGTGTTTTCAAAATACAGTTGAGGGGCGCCTGGCCGGCTTAGTAGAGCATGTAACTCTTGATCTCGGGGTTGTGAGTTCGAGCCCCACATTGGGTGTAGCGATTACTTAAATAAAGGTACAGCTGACCCTTGATGAACACAGGAGTTGGGAGCACCAACCACTTTGTGCATTCAAAAATTCACATATAACTTTTGACTCCCTCAAAACTTAACTATTAATAGCTGACTGTTGACCAGGAAACCTTACCAGTAATATAAACCAGTCAATTCACACATTTTGTATATGTATTATATACTGTATTCTTACAGTAAAGCTAGAAAAATGAAATTTGTTAAAATCGTAAGGAAGAGAAAATACATTTATAGTACTGTACTATTAAAAATCTGTGTGTAAGTGGGCCCACATAGTTCAAACCACAAAGTTCAAACCTGTGTTTGAGGGTCAACTGTACTAAGTAAATGAGAGGTGCCCCCACACTAAATTTAGTGACTACCCAGACTTCATGATCTTCCTTTCTGAGTTTCGGCTATATTAAAACACAGTGAAATGTAAATATAAAATACCATGGACTTTCTCAAATATATAATTACTAATTACGTTCTCAGGATTTAATCCTCTCTCCCCAAAAGTCATATTCAAAGTATTTTAGACCAGGTGCTTTTTGTCTTTTAATTTTTTAAATGTTTACTTATTTTGAGAGAGAGAGGCAGAATACGAGCAGGGGAAGGGCAGAGAGAAAGGGAGACATGGAATCCAAAGCAGGCTCCAGGCTCTGAGCTGTCAGCACAGAGCCCGACGCAGGGCTGGAACCCATGAACCTTGAGATCATGACCTGAGCTGCAGTCAGTCACTTAACCGATTGAGCCACCCAGGTGCCCTAGACCATCTGCTTCTTAGACTGGTTTTTTGAGAACATTTTTTAAAAAAAAATAATGTATTTTTTAAGTGGGTATGTTAAAATCGATCACCAAGATTCTAATCCCTAGTGTAAGGTCTGCTATTACAGTACAATGAGATGATCTACTTTAGGGAGAATTTTCACATTATTTGCTGAGTTAAATCTGTTCCTCAGGCTGACAGTAAGCATGAGAAATAAGAGTGGAGGAAAATACAGAAACTCATTTCATTACTCTGTAATTAGCCAAAATGTATCTATATATTTATTTTGACAGACAGCACGAGTGGGGGAGGGAGACAGAATCCCAAGGAGGCTTTGCGCTATCAGTGTGGAGCCCAACGCGGAGCTCAATCTCACAAACCTGTGAGATCATAACTTGAGCCAAAATTAAAAGAGCTGGACGCTTAACTGACTGAGCCATCCAGGAGCCCCAGCCAAAATATATTTTGAATGTAAATGCAATGTTTCCCTCCTGTGCACAAATAACTGATGTTATACAGTATATACTTTTTCCTTTCTAGTGGTCTTCCTCAATATTCATGCAGAATTTTGTTAATTCTACATGGATTTCATGGTTTTGGCTTTTAAATTGATAACACCTGCCTGCTGTTTCTTCTGTGCCACTTGCTTTGTTCCCATAGTGACCATCTGGCTTGCTCTCTCTCTTCATATTTTTTGTGTCTTAGGGAGAAGACTTCATCAGAAAGATCTTCTACCTGGAATTAGAAAGAAAGTTTTTCTTTTATCAGAAACATTTTGAAATAGAACAATTTCTCATCAAGAGAATATAGGAAGAAAACTCTAAAACTGAACTTCAAATTCGAAAATAGAGGGAGTGAACTTTTTTTTTTTTTAAACTTTTTTACTTCTGGGTCATACTGGAAGACTTAACCTAGATTACAGATAGGTTCACAGTGCTTTGTATAAAAAATTCTTAATGCTTAATTCATTCAAAGGTTTGTATTTGATTGCCCTTTATGGAATACACTGTTCTCTTAACATGTTAATATCAAAGAAAAGTAAAACTGAAAAAAAAAGAAAATTAATTTAACTAATGAGTTATCAGAGGTTCTAAGACTCTGGTGGTAGTGGTTTAAGAATTTGGGTTTCCTGGCCAGAATCATTCTGCACTAGGGAAGAGTGCATTGAAAAGTTGATTTGGTAGCTGAAGAACAGTCAGTGGGCCTAGAAAGATTATGACAGAGACAAAATGTCTTACATAATACAGCTTCTACAGATCATCACTTTCAAATTGATTTGGTTACACATTTTTCCCTGAAATTATGCTTGTCTTAATAGAAGTTTTACCCATACAGGCTCACAGTCCCTTTCCTTCAGTTCTAAAAATCTGAAAAAACACGTGTTCATAATTCATTTGGTGACATAGCCTGTTCTGGAATGATGAGGTTATTCCAATTTCTATAAATATTTCCCTACAGAAACATTAATATTTGATTATGAGAACTATGCTAGACTCCACATATGTCTTCTTTCTTAAGTCCAAAGTTTTCCAAATTCAAAAGCAACCTGTTCCCAAGGTTTTGAATATGGCATTGTAGGGTTGAATATTAACACCACATCTCCTTAAACAGAAAAACAGGACTAATAGCTGGAAATGAATATAGATATTAACATAAATTCAGTGTTTCAACAGTTCATGTAAGCAACTGACATGTTTTTATATGTTACTGTCTTTGCAAATCTAAATTTGCACAAAAACATTTTCCTAATGAAGTTAATATCCTTAATGAACTTTCTTTTCTTAAGCGAAAAACAAATCAATGTATGCTAAAGGGCTTATATTTCCCTTGAGTTCCTCAAGTCCCAGATTAAGCAGGCTTCGTAATGTATACAGTGCAGTTATCTGTAACTGAAAGGCAACTTACCTCTTCACCTACGTTATATTCATCCAGAGGCTGAAGAACAGCCATTCTCCAGCTGTTGAAGATACAAACCAGTTTCAGCTTATGTTAATCTAAGTGTAGCAATTGTATTCTCTAAGCACAGCTAATGCAGTAGTGTTTTCTTTCCTTGGGACTTGCACAATTCAAATGGTTGTATTTTCATACTTTATTTTTTTAAAGAGAAAAATTTGTATTATGAAAAGAAGATGAGACTTTTGGCCTTACAGTGAATAACTGTCTCTTCTGTGTAGCTGCATTTTATACCTAAGAATATACTAATTTTGAATTAAGTCAATAGATGGTGATACAGTGGCAGGAAGAAAAAACAAAAACAAAAAATCCCTCACTTGAGCATTTGGCAATTTCTTTGTGTGAAGACACCCGGCATGGCCTCTTGAGTTTAACCACTGGATCACAGAATTCCTCTATTTAAACAACTAACCCAGCCAGCCAGCTGCAGCCTACCAATGTCAATTGAAAAAACATCGTTGCTGCAGAACATCATAACTACAAATGGTACTCTGCTTCTGCAGAATGTCTCAAGTTCTCTGTGGGATTTCTCATAATACCTCCTAGAATATTAAGAGTTCTTAATACCTCAAAGCAATTAGGAATAAGAGAATTCGAAATCAGCTAATATAGAGAGGGGTAGGAATTACTGTAGTTGTCACTGAGCTTATGTCTGTTTCCACCCTCTTCTGTCTACTTTCTGGTGCCAGATTCACATTCTGAAGAAACTGCTTTCATCATTGCTAAAAAACAAAACAAAGCAAGACTTTGACTAACTTCACTGCCACTAGGAAGCAGATCTGTGTATGGCATTCAGGGACCTCCATAATCCGGTTCTCATTTCTTTTGTAGCCATAACTTCATCACCCTATACAAAAACTTGGTCTCTAGCTTAGGCTTGCACACTTACCTGTGTGCCTTTGTTGTGGTTTCCCTGTGTGAATAAACTTTATTTTTCCCTCCTTCGTGATGCCCCACTAATATCATGTAGGTATTGCTGACTCGGCAATACATCAGAATCTTATTTTTGTGGTCATAGGTGTTATTGTCTTGCAGTGAATATCCCTTGCAAAGGTAGTTGCTTTCTTTGAACCCTTTTTGCAGTCATTTACAGAACTGCATGTTAAAGAGCAAGGGTTATTTATTTACATCCCTAAATAGCCTTTAGTGCCATATATACATAAAAGGTAACTAAACATTGAAAAAAAGACTTAAGAGCGTTAGAGTAAGTTAAGTCTTAGGAATTCCCAATTCTTAATAAAAACTGAGAGGCAGGGTGATAATATATGGCACTTTTTTTCAGCATGAGTAATGTAAAGGTTTCTTTCACCGTTCTCCCTCCATGGTTCTCTAAGTAGAAGACAGGAGAGAGGAACATCTTCCTTTCATTAATTAAAATTTTAACTTCACTTTGAAAATTTAAGTTTACTCAAGAAGGAAGAGAAAATAAAAAGATGTAAGTATACATACCTTGGAGTAAGTATTTCCTTATATTGGAGTTTCTCCAACTTAGCTGGGGCAACTAATGACATGGGAATCACGATATTATCTATGTCATAAGAGCTCTCGCTTCTCAATCTTCGTCGTGCAGTATTCTGCAAGGTAGGAGGACAGCAACTCAACAACAGTATCTCGTTACCTGTGATGATGCCCTCCTTTCGTGAGGGCTAGAAGAGGTGTACTGCATACATGTTTTATAAATACGTTGTGATAGAGTGGACTATAAAATGTTAAAAACAAGCACACCTCTCCTTTGTAAAACAACACAATCCCTTTGGCAGGTGTGAAGTGTACATTTGTGTACACATACAAGCCTATTTTTAAGACCATAAAAAATAGGAATACCTTAAAATGTCAAACTCTTACCAGAGGTTACCATAAAGCACCCAAATGTCAAGGAAATGATCATTTAACAAGCACACTTATTAGGAAAGAATATGAAATATTTGGTGTACCACTTAGTAAAGATCATTTTTTCTAATCTTCATTTGTGTGTTCCTGGTCCCTGAGCTTTACAGTTTCTTCTAAACCCTTTCACCTTTTAACCCCTACTCTGACCAGATGACAAAACAGTAAGAACAACACAAGTGCTGGATTCTTATTAGCAAGACTAAATTTAGCTTCCTGGTAAGGAGTAGGGATGGTTATGATAGTTTCTCACAGGAAAAACCAAAAAACTATAATCAAGGATTACTGAGCAATTAGCTCACTAGTAAAAAAGTTAAATACAGTTTATTGCTTCCTAAGAAGATCATTTTAGGGGCGCCAGGGTGGCTCAGTCACTTAGGCATCTGAATTCAGCTCAGGTCATGATGTCATGATTCATGAGTTACGAGCCCCGCATCAGGTTCCCTGCTGTCAGCACAGAGCCCACTTCGGATCCTCAGTCCTCCCCTTTTTTGCCCCTCCCCACCTTGCTCGCTCGCTCTCTCCCTTTCTTTCAAAAACAACAAAAACCGGGCCGGTATGTACAAGTAAAATAAGGCTATTAAAGATTAACAAAATATTCTATACGTTTTTTTACTGGCCAGTTTTAAAAATCTACAAGCAATTTTACGGTTCAGTATACCAAAAAACCTACTTGTGATGATGAATTCTGGGTTCTTGATATAACATTGACATTAGTAACAGCAGTAAAATTGCTATGGGATCCTGGTTCTGTGCGTTGAAAAGCAAATTCTTCAAATCTAGTTCTTTCTCCTGCCATGGAAAGAACCATTGAGAATGTCATACATTAAACATGGTGATAGGTCTTAAAATTACTTTCCTAATTAGGTAACATTCCTTATCTGTTTGATCTTTTTATTTTTAAAACTTATGTATCAAAAACAAAAAATTAAGGATAAGGAAATGAAAAAAATCTTACCCACAGTTCTGTCACAATTATTTCCATTTTCTTTTAATCCAGTACCTCTAATTTCTTTAATCTCCCTTCTCTTCACTCTGTTCATGTTTTCTGTAATGCCTATTATTTGGATGTTAACATCCAAAGACTTACCCCCTTAATTTTCTCTGTGTTTTTCATTTTGACTTTTTAATTTCTGGGAGATTTCCTTTCCTTAACTTGATCTTCTGACCATTCTACTGAGACTTTGTCTGCTAATACATTAAATTATTAATTTCTAATTACATAGGAAAATATTTTTCCATTTGTTTTGATTCCCTAATTGTGAATATATATTTATTCACTTACTTTCTGCCCTTATTTTACTTTAGTACTGATCTTAAAAAGTATTCTGTGTAATATAAAATTTAATACCCAGTCCATACTTATATTTTTCTAGTTGTTAAAAAATGTCCTTTATGGTTAGTAGTTTCTCCAAATCAGGATCCATATATTGAAATTAGTTACTGTCAAAATTTTAAGTTTCTTACAATCTAGAAGAGTTTGTTTTTCATGATACTTGTTAAAGAGACCAGCTACCTTGCTCTTTCGGGAGTTACCTATTTACTTTGTAGTCTGGCTCTTACCTGTTCTATTCCTGTATTCCCACCAAACTTGAAGTTATGAAGTTAGATCAATTCAGGTGAAACATTTTAGATCTTAGGTAATCTGAACTTCATAGTGGTTCTTATTAAGAGATGCAAGTTTTCCTGTGTGTTGGTATGTAGATAGTCCTCAACTTAGCAATGGTTCTACTTAGGATTTTTCAACTTTATGACAGCCCCAAAGTGGCATGCATTCAGTAGAAACCGTACCTTGGATTTTGACCTTTTTCTGGGATAGCAGTGTGGTAGGACACCCTTAGGCTGGGCAACAAACTGCAACTCCTAGTCAACCATGTGATCACGAAGATAAACAATGGATATACTTAAAACCATTCTGCACCCATACAGCCAGTCTGTTTCTCACTTTCATTATAGTATGCAATAAGTTACAAGAGATATTCAACACTTTGTGTTAGAGGATTTTGCTGAACTGTAGGCTAATGTGTTTTTAGCACATTGAAGGCTAAGCTATGGTGTTTGGTAAGTTAGGTGTATTAAATAATTACTGACTCAAGATATTTTCAACTTACCATGGGTTTATCAGGATACAACCCTGTTGTAAGTTGAAAGAGAAAGATCTCTATATGTAAGTTCCTCAGAAGCTAGGTGACTCTTGGTGGTCCTAAGATTGAGGCACTAAAAAGCACAATGGAATCTCTGGATGTGGCCCAGGAGTTTAATTTTGTACCACACTACCTTATCAGGTAGTGACTTGGGCTGTTAAGGTGGGATTTCTAGAGACAGTAGTGATAAATGTGTTAAATTCATCAAGTATAATTAGTCCAGCACATCTTGAATGCAATTTCTAAGTTTTCGGGTATATTGACATATTACATCTGGGGAATACTTGACTAATGAGTATAGTGTTCTGTCCACTGGAACAATGAACAAGAACCAAAAAAGTATATAGATAATTTGCATATATATTTCCTGGTAAGTTTTATTTTTTAATCATTATTTGCAACAATTCTGGAAACAATCTGATAGTCCCAAGTCCCCACAACAAAAATCCCACTTTGTATTATTAGAAGAGTTCTAGTTTCAAAGAGATCTGTTGACCATTTTGGAACTATAAGTTCCTAAGAGAAATTGAACTACTTGGTTGAGTTACCTTTGGTGAATCTCAGCCAGTTTCTCAAAATTCTAAGGAAGCTTCAGTGAATTGACACCCCCACAGTAAGTCCCCGAAATGGTAATACATTTCTGTGAGGAGACTTTGTACTGACATACTCGGAGTCCAGAACACAACCCTGGAGGCTTAAGTTCTGTTTCGGAGGATAGTCAGTAGAAGATTACTCTGGACAGGGAAAATAGGAAGGAAATCCTTAATTGCCATTAGTGGATGGATGCCCAGTCCACAGATCATTCTGAATTGTCTATATGAATATGCTGTAATGTTTATAGGACCATGGATATTTTGTGTAATTAGTGATTATTCTGGATTACCATGAAGCAGAGGTTCTTTGAAGATCAGAATTTACTTTCAGTTTTTAGTACTAGGGCTCACATCCTCATTTTAACCTACCTAATGCTGTTTCACTCAAGTGTCTTTTCTTTCTTCCCTGGAACAGCTGTACAGAAGATTCTGACCTTATCTGAGGCTTGCATGTAGGAGAATATCCATTTCTCCATTGATTCAGAGAAGTATTATGTACTAAAACAAATAGAAAGGAAATGTGAAGTTTCTTTCCCTTGACACAGATAATGAACGTGTTAATTTCTCATAACATTGCAGAACATTAATTTACCAGTTCAGAATAACATATGAAATACTTCTATACCAAAATGGAATGATCCTACACTGAAAATACCCATAATAAGATTCTTCCATAAGCATCCAATTTCCTATAGTTGCTCCATTATTTGAAGGGGATGAAAAGGTGACCTGTTCTCGAAATCTTCTAAATTGCAAAATTTTATAGAGGAGGTTGGTTCACATCTGTAAATGTTGCCTGAGGATGATATGAATCCTTAAGTTAGCCCCTGCTCACCCTTCAATGTGAAAATAATTCAGGATCAAGTAAGATCCTACAGAATTATAAGAGACTGGGACCTCTTGAGGGCAAGAACCAGATTTCATCAAACTGACGGTACCTAGCACTGTTCTTTCAATTTTAAAAGCAATGTATTTTCTAAAACTTTTAGGGTCACTTAATGTCTCTATGCCTCAGTTGCCTTATCTGTAAAATAGGGATAAGTGCACCTATCATGGGATTATGAGGATTAAATGAGTTAATCCCTGTAATGGTCATTAGGAGGATACCTACCCGAAGTATTTAATAAATGTTAGTTTCTTCATGATCATTATTGTCTATCTGAAACCCATATTTCCAGTACTGGATTAATAACCAAATTGGCTTTTTTTGAAGGGGTTGGAGATGTGGAAAGGAATGGAAAAAGAAATGTAGGCCTAAGTGCCAAATTCTCACCAACACTGAAAAACAGAGTGTGGTCTACCAACAGTAACCAGACTCTGATTACAAGATGACAAAGCACCCTAAAAGTAACAGACAAAAGTTTTATACATAGACACACAGATGGGCACATATACACATATATATACACACATTAGCAAGCAATAAAAGGGAACTTGTGAGTAAAGCAGAATTTGTGAGGAATCTCTGAAATACTAATACCACATGGAATTTGGAGAGCAATCAAGGTAAAAGCACATGAGAAAGTGCTGCCACAAAACTATGACCATCAAAGGTGCTCTAGACCTGGAGGAAATGAAAGTGGAGGATAATTACTTAGATGGACAGTTAACTGAAAGGATGACTACACAAGCCAACTTCTCAGCCACACTCCTTGAGATTATCTGTCTTAATAGATAACAAAATCCAAGCCGAGCAGAGAAATGGATGAGAAAGCAATACTAAGTGCCTCACTTTGAACTATGTCCTGCCTGACCTTAACTGCTCCTGAAAACAGTATATACTGCAACTTCTACCCATCCAGGGAAAGGATCCCATAAATAGCAGTGGCAGAACAGTCTTAATAGTGAATATGAACTGTAAAGGTGAGAACACAAGACTCCAAAAATCTGAATACCAACACCGTAAAAGTCAAAGAAGATGTAGAAATGAACCATCTCAAGTAATAGTGAATGGATGCACAGAATACAGTTAACAAGACTGAAACAACTAACATTGCCAGAAGAAACAGGCAAAAGGCCCAACTAGAGAGCCCTCAGAAATGGAAAATATGATTGTTCAAATTTAAAAACAACCATCACTAACTGGACTGAATGATACAGTGGACACGGGCTAAACATCAAAATCTAGGTTGACTGAGAACTGTACAACTCAAAGGAATAGAGTGATAGAAAATATTGGGGGTGGGGGGAGGGGACAAACCAAAACAGGGTAACAGAATGAATGGTAGCCAATGTTGAAGAAATGGGCCAAAGTTTTTCCACAGTGATATTAACCCTAAGATTTCAAGAACTCACTTGGCTGTCAAGACAAGTGGAGGGGGAAAAAATTCTAATCTTACAGCACATCACAATGAAGATAACCTAAAACTTACCAGAAAAGGGATAAGATTACTGCAAAGAAATGATCAAATTGACCAGGCAAAACTACCTGCCTGAAAACAGAAAGTGACCTTAAAAAGCTCAGGGAAAATGGCAGAATTCTAAGATGGCCCCAAGATTTCTTACCACCCAAAGACTTCAGAGAAAGATGTCACAAAGAAAACAAAACAAGATGGCAGGCATAATTCTAAACTCATTTCTAGAAAGGGTAACTAGAATTGTGAGGTTTTAAAATTGTATGTGCCTGGCATGGGCAGGTATTCCAATTAATGCCATCTCTTGTTTTAATGGAAATATTTTTGGAGTATTTTCAAACAAATTCCAGTCAATTCACTCTACTAAAAGCAATTCATCACCTTCCTTTTTTTCTAAAAGCAAGTCAAACTTTTTTAAGAAACTTTAACCTTCCCTAAGGTGATACTTTTTATTGAATTTTAATTATTTTTTTACACTTACTTTCCCTTATTGTCTTGTGAGGTTGCAATGGACTCTTGAAACAGTAGGTAATATGACAATTGAAAAACTATACATTCTCTTCATCTATTTATAACCCTCTCAGCCTTTCAGTGCTTGCTCTCCAAAATCCTCTCCTAGATTCTATCCTAAAACACACTTTGACCCCATCTCTCTCCTGTCTCCTGCCTTCCCTTTCATTTATTCATTAACTATAAAGACTTAATTACAATACCAAGTACCCTAGGGACACTGGTGAGCAGAGTCATGATCCCTGCCCCTAATGGGCTTTACAGGCATTATCTCAAATAATTGCAACCAATGTGTAGCAGAAAAGAGAAGTGCTATTTAGAGAAGTTAATGGGAGTATGTAAGAGAGCTCTAGGAAAAGTACCCCAGGTAAAGTGGTAGATTTCAGATATGAATAGAAATAACTGACGTCAAGGGGAAGAGAATGGTATGTATAGAGAGGCCCAACAGGAAGCCAGATAAATTTGGCAACAGAACAGCAGCTAGGTAGTACAGAGTAAGGAGGATAGTGAAAAAGAACCATGAACAGGTAGGAGCCATCCTGTGTGGGTAGAGCTTTAGGGGTCCCTCAATAATACTTCCTTTCAAATCATTTTAAGTTATAGTGGTGGGGAGCAGGTGTGATATAAGTAGCTTTGCATCTTGAAAAGATCACAAGCTACAGGGATTGGAGAGAAGGAAGAATTGATTAGGCTATTTCAGCAGTATAGATAAGGGATCATTACACTGGACTCTGAAAGTGGTAGAAATGAAGACAGAGGAGCGTATTTGAAATAATTAAGATCAAAAGGACAATGGGCTTAGATATGAGGACATGTAGGTGAAGAAACCTGAGCCCTAGGTTTTTGGCTTGTGTGGGTTTCAGCGCTACTGTTCCTCTCATCTGTCCACTAAAAAAATAAACTTCATTTTGACTTCAGACTTGGAATAGTAAAAAGAAGTCCCATATACCCTTTACTCAGATTCTGCAAATGTTACCATATTTGCTTTATCCTTCTGAACTCCAATGAAATTAAGTTGTTGACATGATGTACCTCTATGTCAATATGTATTTTTCAAAAACAAGGGCATTCTCTTACATGGCCACACAACCATCAAAATGAAATTAATACTATTAGCTAACTATGGACTTCATAGAATTTCACCAATTATTCCTATAATGTTATTTATAGAAAACTCTGTTCACTCTGCATTTGTCATATCTCTAAAGTTTTCTTACATCTGAAACTGTTCCACTGTTGTCTTCCATGACTGCATGTTTTGATGAATACAGGCCCTTAATTGGCTTTGCCTGGTATTTCCTCATGATTAGCTACTAATCATTCAGTCTTCAAACCACTACAATTTGTCTTTTCCCTACTTGTTACTTGAAGTCAGTTGTGCTTTCTTAATTGCCAATTCTGGACGGCAGAGGATAAATACAAGCTCTGTGGCAAAGCTCGCAAACATCCATCTACTTACCTTCACACGGTTTACCCTATAAGAATACCAGGCATTCTGTATATACTTAAACACATCACCCTGTCTTATGGTTCCGTGACAAATCACATGTTTGTTTTCATTTTAAAGCCAATATGGGTCCAAGCGTTTGAATCACCTGGGACCTTGTTAGGAATCCAGAATCAGACTTCATTCCAGGATTAACTGAACCAGAATCTGCATTCTAACAATATCGCCCAAGTAATTTGCACATAAAAGTTTGAGAAACAATGATTTGGAACACTTTGCTCTTCTTCCTTTAAATTCCAATTGAGTATTTAAAGCTACACCTGGCATCACCATCTTTCTGGAGTTCCTCTTGCCCTTTCCCCATCACTCTGCCTTCCTCCAGGCAGAGAGTTCTACACTCCCTCTCCTTTTTAGAATGTTTTTGTCATATCTGTGCTCACATCATTTTAATAGTTATTTGCGTGTCTGCTTCCCCCTATTACATTATAATTTCTTTGATTCCCTGTGATTCACCTTTGATTCTTTAGCACTTAGTCTGCCTGGCACAGAGTATATGATCAATAAATGTTGAACTCTAGTTTTACTTAATTCTACAGAAATCACTTAACAATAAAAGAAAAAATAACAAGCGACTATTCCAGACATGCTTATATATGATGAAACCTAATTAACCCTTAATTATTTGGGTTTGGAGTGGTAGGGGAAGAAAATAAGGGAGGAGAGATCGAGATACAGAAGACTACATACTCAGATGATTTGCCTAATAATACAGCAGCACTCATCTCAAATGTCTTCCATTCCTAGCTCTTAATTCCCCCTAACTAGCATGGCATTGCATTACTGGTATGTTACCATTAATTCTGTGACTAACACATTTACACTGCCCTATCTTTTTAAGTCAAATAGATAAACAGAACAACATTAGAAAAAATATAATCACCTAATCTCACTTATCTTAACAGCATATAATTTCAGTTTTGCATATTCCCTTTCAGTTATACATGTGCATACATTTCATATTCACATTTCAAATGTAGTTTAACTTATTTTTCAAATTTGATAATTCACAAATTATTTTTTCAGATGGTTGCCTAACACTCTTCTAATTAGAGATAATATCATTTAACTATTCCCTAGCTATTAGAGCTGGTTGTTGTTAATCATGATATTTCTATTATGGTCATTCTTAAAATGATCATCTTCATGCATACATATTTTCTTTTTTAAAGATCAGTCTAAGGAAAAATTTCAAGTAGTAGAATTATATCATGAAAAACTACCTGCACATAACCTATATTTTCCTGCATTTCTTTAGATTTTTCTCCCCTAAGCATAGGCAACTGCTGCTTGTCCTTTTTTTTAACTTTTTACCATGGAAAAATTTCAACAAACACAAATGAGGAAGAGAAGAATGAACTCCCCTGTGCCTATATTCATAACCAATGATTACAAACTGGTGACCAATCTTGTTTCATCTTTTTCCCCACCAACTTTTTTTTTGCTGGCCTATTTTAAAGCAAATCCTGGACTGCCTATCTTCTATCTTGTCATCGACGTATGTGTGAGCTTGAATTTCTAACAAACAGATAAAAAGTGTGTGTGTGTTTATGTAATTACTACATGCATTACTACACATGCATGCTACATCTAACAAAATTAATTCACTAATACTCAACAGCCTGCATGTTCAAATTTCAAATTTTTATTATCTCAAAAATTTTGTGTGCTCGTACAGGTGACTTGTTCAAATCAGGATCCCCAAAAGGCCCACATGTTACATTTGGTTGAAAGAAGAATGAACATTTTTATATGGTTATAATCAGACCATACACAGAAGTAAAACTTTTTTGTCCTTTTCTATCACTTAACATTCTTTAATGTTTCCATCCTTACGTGAACTTTTAAGATATTTTTAAAAGCTGTATGTCCCACTGTGTTGGTTAATCACATCTCAATTATGCTCTGTTTCCAATTTCCCATTAACACAAATAGTGTTTAAAATGAATATATTTGTAAATATAAATGAATATATTTGTATTTAGCATTAGACTAGGTTATTAGAAATGGATGTATTGGGTCAGAAAACAGAGTTAGCAGTTTAGTAAACATTAATTGTAAGCAAGTGAACAAGTAAACAGTGTTTTTCTTCAATGAGTTTATTTTAAAAAATAGGTAGTTTAAGGGCGTTGTCATTCATTTCCCAATACTTTCCAAAAGGTTTGTATTCTTAATGCTACCTAAAATATTTGAGGGTCCTGTTTTTACTACAGTCTTGCCAGAATTGATGATTATAATGTTTAAATGTCTTAATGTAATCAGAAGATAGTAAATGTTTAGCATGGTGTCTGCACATAAGCACTCAGTATATGGTACTTATGATTATCATTTTCATTATTATCATCATTAAATACATCTAGTTTTTCTTATAATTCTTTTAAGACATCATTTTTAACTCTAATCCATCTGGAATGTATTTAATGTTCACCCATCTTAAATTTATTTTAATGTGCTGTATGTGGTAGAGATCTCAATTGTTCCCCAAAATCATTGTTTAATCCACATTGTTACAAAGGAAACTTAGTTGTTTAAAACATGAATTATTTGAGCCTGATTGTTTGGATTTGAATCCTGACCCTATCACTTACCCAAATGTGACTTTGAGAAAACTAGTCAAGGAGAAAAACAATAGTGTTACTCACTTTACATGTTAAAATACTGTCTTCTGACAGGAACAGGGTATTTCTATTTAGGCACATCATCTTGCACTCCTCAATAAAACTTTGGAAGTTTTCTTTCGTGTAGACCCTTACAAATTTAATTTATCCTAGATAGTTTATATTTTCATTGTCAATATCTCAAAAATTCCTTTACATATTGTAAATGGTTATTATTGGTATTTATAAAAGCTGCTGATTTCTATAAATATATTTTAAATTCCTATACTTTTTCAGACTCCCAATTTTAACAGGCATTCAGTTGATTGAGTTTTTGAGGTAGATGATTACTTCATCTAGAAAGAATTTATCTCAGTTTGTATGAATTTTCTGATGTTAGAAAGATTTCAGCCTTGTAGATGGTCAAAATATGTTGATGTTTCTCTTCTTGTTTCCAAGCATAGGCAATGTCCCTGCCCCCATTCATAATACTGAAAACAATTTCATTTTAATTCTTCAAGTTTTATTTTGTAATTTTAGTGTTTTATTTCAAGTTCTTGAAACCAACTAGAATTTATTCTGATACATGGTATGAAATAAGTATGTAAACAAAATTTCCCCCCAAAGACTAACAATACTAAAAATATTGTTTACTGAATAGTTCTCCACATTGTCATGAATTTACAATTCTTCCCTTACATTATAAAGTATAAGCTATATAGTCTGCTTCATGGATTTACTTTCCTAATTGTATGCAAAATCTATGCTAATAATTATTACATATTTTTGTCATGTTTCCATATGTGGTTAAGATGGATTCTCTGAATACTTCTTCCAGCAGTTACTTTGTATTTCCCCATTTATTCTTCCCAGTGGGCTTTCCAATTATTTTGTTAAAATAACCAAATCTATTAGAACTTCAAGTTATAAACCAATAGGAAGAACTGATATCCTTATTAATCTTGTCTAGGAATGCTGTTTCTCTAACTGTATTTAGATTTCCTTTTATATTTACTAATAACATTTCATAATTTTCATTCAGTATCACATTTCTTCTTAAGATCACTCCTGTGTATTTTCTATTTGTGTGTGTGTGGTAATTTGTAAAAAGTGAATATTAAAAATTAAGGATTTAGATTTGTTCTTCTGTTAAATTTTATTTCCTTAGAAAGCAAAAACAGTGAGTATCGGAAAGATGTAAAACATATATAAAGTACAAGATTTGTAAATGACATACCAGGTGATGGAGATATGACACAGTCTCCTACTAATTTATTTTCAGCAAGATCTCCTTTTATTTCAGTCTTTTTTAGCAATGTTTCAAAGTGAAAATGAAGAGGCACATCTGGCAAAATAAAGTAAAAGTACTTTGAGTGAATACCATTCTTTACGGACTCTAATATTAAGATTGCTTTCTTTCTCTAAGTAGCACATAAGCTTAGAAAAATAAGCAAAAGCTTAAAATGTCACAACTATCAGAAGTGGCAAAATACTCTTTCCAAGCATACAGAGAGAAATTTGGAAATTACTGATTATATGCTGTAAATAAACAAAAACTCTGATGATGAACAAGTTCATAAACCAAAATAATAAGATGATAGAAATTATTAGTATTAGTAAGTAGTATTCATAGATGAAACAAATGCAGCCAAAGGTCTTGAATAAAACAGAGCAAAACCCGTCCACCTAAGTTCATTCCACCCACCCCCACAAACTTGACATTTGAAATAATGAGGTTTCTAAAAGATACATAATTTTAATTACTTGAGGGAAAACCACTGTAATTCAGATGCAACATTTTATAAAAATACCAAGGTTCACATTCCCTTAGTTTACTAGTATTGTGAATGACAAAATACACTTTTACATACAGACTAGTTCCTTTCCTTCAAATAGAGACTTAAGATGTTCAATTCACTATATATTCTATATTCTCACAACCAAAAGAGGAGCTAAATAATAAAGTAGATATGCTTCACATTTTTTTTTCAATCAAGAACGCTAAAATAAAGCATTTAATAGAGACACGTAAACTGCTTCCTAAGAAACAAATATTTCATAAAGCAGTTGATGTATTTAAAGTTTTGCTACTGAAAAAAGAAAACTAATTACAAACATATAAATCAGAACAGACCTAGAATGAGTCTGGACTTTAAACAAAGAAGTACCTCTTTCTTAAACGCTGTATATTAATAACAGATCCATACTCAAGTGTGGGGAAAAAAAAAAATATGTTCATGAGTTTCAACATGGAATCTGTCCCAAGGGACAGAACAGAGGTAGGAAAGATTTCAATCCTAGCACTATATACTATGATCATACAAAAACTACATAACAAAATGAAACTAAGAATACAAATTAAATATGCTACTTATACATTTTAGGAATCCAATGGTTTCCAATTACCAAAAAATAAGCTTATTTCTCTGAAGAAATATCACTTATTTTTATAAAGAAAATATCACCTATTCTACCACTGTTTGTCATGAGTTGTGAGAAAACTAGGGTTAGGCCCTTGTTCCATCCATATATCTTTCTTAGTGCCTACCCTGTGACTTTGGGCTTTTATAAAAATATATCGTAACACTGTAGTACATCAATCAGTTTACATTTCAGTTTTCTTAAACTAGAATGCAAGTACCTTGAGGGATTTATTTGTATTTATACTCCTAATACCTACTTAGTACCTAGTAAGCAGTAGGTACTTAATCTTTATTAAATGAATGCAAGAAGAAATGAATAACTAACTGGCAGGTGAGGAAGTTAATCTTAACTTATTGGAGGGGACCTAAGAGGATTAAAATGAAGGATAATTCTATCAGCTCTCAGGGGTATATCATCAGAGAAACAAATGTACTATGAGAAAACAGACAGTAAAGAGTAAAGGTTAGGAGTGTAGCTCTGAAGTATGACTACTCACATCAAACCCTGCCTCCATTATTTACTAGCTGTATAATCTTGGAATAGTAATTTAAAATCTCTTAGCTTCAATTTTCTTGTATGTAAGATAAAGAGGACAACTATGTATTCTCATAGGGTTGTTGAAAGAATTAAAACAATGCAATGTGCTTATGGGTATGCTAAGCCCAAATGTTGGCTGATTATTGTTGTATTTATTATTGTTTCTATCATTAAGTTTTCCTCAAAGATGGAATAACACAGCTCCTGCCAGAAACTTACTTCAAAGTATCATGTAGCTAAGAAACCACTCAAATACTGGTAAAAACAAAACACAAACAAACAAACAAAAACTAAGATTCAGGAATCAGGGCAGGAACAGGTACAAGAAATAGTGTTTTGTGAAGACGAGCCATCCCTGGATGATTAAAACCGAAAACTGAAAAGGAAACACAAAAGCCCATTTGAGACGTCTTCCCATACAGAGAAGAACCTGAAATAACCAGTGTGAAGAATGTTTCCTTTTTTACCCTAAATATTTACTTCAGTTCAATACAGAAACAACTGGAATGGTTCCAACAAAAATCAAGAACTAGAAACTTAAAAGGAGGTGGGACTGTATGTGCCTCATTTACTCAGTTACGGATTATAGATTTTCTTGAGGTTCAAAAATTAGCTATACCTAAAGACGGACAATTTTCTTCTCTTGGGAAACTCATGCTGATTATAAACAGAGGAATATTATATGGCAGAGAAAATTCCATGCAGAATAACACATGAGAAAAAGAACACTGACTTCCTGACAACCATTTCAACAGCATAGTCAAGTTATCAATAAAATTCTAAAAATTTAACCCTGAAAAGATCAAAAGCTAGTCTGTAATCAATGTAAATCAAAACAGTTTCCAAGGAATTAAAGAATCAACTTGCAAAGATAGAACATTAACTCAGGATTAATTCCTCTATGAAAACTTTAATTCTAATATCTAGTGACAAAATAATTGATACAATTTTGATTCCATATATCCATAGGATTACATTTCACCATAGAAATATGCAGTTACTTAGAAATTTTTTATAAGTGGACTTACCTGATGGCAATGATAGGACAGAATGGAAAGAAGAGTCCAATTCTGATACATGCTCTCTTAATATCTGAGATTTTGAATTGTGTTCACAGCTATTCCAAGTTGAAGCTGATTGCAAACAAGGCATTTGCGTCGTATTTAAAAATGTTGTTTCTTTTGAAGGCAAAGTCTGCAAGGGAAAAGAAAGACTTCATTTTTGCTTAAAAACTGAATCACTCAGAGAGGATATAATAGTTATCAAGTACAGTATCTAAATGACACCAGAAAGTTCTAGTTTACTAAGTCACCTTGGAGAAAGAACTTGAAAATGACAAAGGGATATACTCTTTGTCATTTATTCAAGGTCATCAACATGATGAGATTTCACTAATCCCTTTTCAGTTTTTCAAAAGGAAGAGCAAGGTCTTCTTTTACCTTACAAAAATCACAATAAGGAAAAATAAGTGTGAAGAACTTTGGGTTAAAAGACAATGGCCAGGGGTGCCTGGGTGGCTTAGTAGATTAAGCATCAGACTTCAGCTCAGGTCATGATCTCACAGTTTGTGGGTTCAAGCCCCGTGTCAGGCTCTGTGCTGACAGCTCAGAGCCTGGAGCCTGCTTCGGATTCTGTGTCTCCCTCTCTCTCTGCCCTTCCCCCACTCATATTCTGTCTCTCTCTCAAAAATAAATATTAAAAAAAAAATTAAAAGCATAAATACAAGACAATGGCTACATTCCACATTAGTGACAACTGTAACTGATGGTGAGCAGGTGCTATGTTAGGATTAAGAATTGTGCATACTGTTTTCCTCATTGCAATCTGTTACAATCAATGAATGAAACTGGATTCTCTGTCTTAAAGTCCAATGCAAGAAAATATCTACACTGGAATAACTGTGAAGTACTATGAGCATTGTACTTTTTACATTAGGTAAAATTTGACTTAAAACATTAAAAGAATATGTATAAAACACACAATATGTTACACGAGTTTGCATTTCTAAAAATAAAGATTTGAGTCCAGGAATCTTAGGAAAACCATGTTGCTAAACCAAAAAAAGTTATCTTACTACATTAAGAAGTACATATTCTGTTTAAAATCTGGATTTTAAATTCTTTTTTCTGGTTATAAAATTAGTAAAGCAAAGATCTATAAAATAGAGAAAATATTTTTACAGTAGAGCTCACCTGTACTCCTTCCTTCACTCTTAACCTCTATTATCCCCTATAATAACATTTGGACTCATTGTGTTTTTTAATGTAATTGATATTTAAAAATGCTAATAAGAGATCTTTAGATGCTATTTTTAAACACTTTTATTTTATAAACTTACATGAGGTTTGTCAACTTTCTTGAGTTTGAGTTTCTTAGCTAACCTTGGCATTTTCTACGTTTCCATAGCACCTTAGGCACATCTATCTCTACCACAGCATTCAACTAGACTTTTTTTGGACTATTATTAGCTCCTTGGAAGGTTGGGACTATAATTTGTTCAATGCTGTATTCCCAGAACCTGACACAGTCCCTGACATATGGTTGAAACCTGAATGCTAACCAACTGCATTTTATTTTATTTGCTTTAATAAAAATTAAGTGAATGCAAATTCTCAAATGCATGTATGCCTGAGACTATTTCACTGGGGAAAAAATAGTTCCTGTTAACATATGCTAAAATTTATCATGCAGTGACTTCTGTTTACATTCCATTAGCCAAGACCTAGGTCACAGAGTCATACCTAGCTGCAAGGAAGGTTAAGAAATGCAGTCATTCTGGGAGGTCAAGTAAATCGATGGGTTTTTATAAAAAGATATAATATGTTTATACATGATTATAATAATGTGAGTTGTTTCCAAGATTTATTCTAATGATATGTGTATATTTATGGGAACAACTGCTGTTCTTTATCTTTACAGGATACACTGATACTTTGGACTCACTCTAGAATTATC
This sequence comes from Acinonyx jubatus, assembly GCF_027475565.1. NCBI lineage: Eukaryota > Metazoa > Chordata > Mammalia > Carnivora > Felidae > Acinonyx > Acinonyx jubatus. The sequence goes on from NC_069381.1 coordinate 191,879,637, forward strand.
TGCCCTTTTATGATGTACTTCAGAAAGATATAAAAAAATCTTTGAAATTACAAAGAAAAAAGGGTGCTAACCTCCCTTTTCCTTATATGGATAGAGCCTTATGAACAAAAGGTGATAAAATCTGAATATTTACCATATAATTAGTTTTTTCTTGAATTTTTTCCAACTCCAGGAAACCCATTAGCCAATTTGAAACTATCCTAAATAATTTTGGAGAAAAGTGAGGGGCATCTAGGAAAAGGCCTTTTTGTTCCCTGCAGAGAAAGTGAAGCCCGGGAGGCTGAAAGAAATGGATGGAAAAATAAGAGAAAAACCAGGAGATTCTTGCCAATAAAAACTCAAATGTTTAGAGGGTATGATCGATAGTTCCATATGCTGCAGAAGATTCAAGCAAAACGAAGCCAAAAAGTATCCACTAAACTTCTTAGCTTTAATAATGAAAAATTTCATATACATAAAAATATATAATTTATAGGGAAGGCATAAAACAAAATATTAGAAGGACACCTATACTTACCATCCTATTTCAAGAAACAGAACAATACCAATTATGCCTTCTCCTCCTACTCCACCCTCATTAGCCTTACAGCAGATATTGCTACTTTCCTCCAATACCTCTGCTCTCTTTTTGTCTGTTGTAGAACTGCTGATTTTCAGCTAGGCACATTTCTCAAGCCTCTGTGGATCTAAAAAATTACTTAAATTCTAGCCAGAAGTCATGTGTGCAACTTCTGGGAAGTGACCTTTTAGGTCACTCATTTCCTCCATTCCTCCATGTTATACTTGAAACACAGCTGTGGTGCGGAGCTACCATAACCATGTAGATGAGGATAATACAAGATTAAGCAAAAGAGAAGCCTAGCTCCTAGATCACCATGTAGAATGTGGTTGTCATATCTAGGATATTTTCAATCTAAGACAAAGAAATAAACTTGTATCTTGTTTATGTCACTATGTAGGGTTTCTGACAAATGCAGCTGAACCTGTACCTTAACTAATACAATGTGCCTCTTTAACCACATTTTTCTCTTATTATTCCAGGAGTAATTGCTATTCTGAATTTTGATTTTATTATTTCCTTTATAGTTTTTTCACATAAACACATGTAATTCTATATAACTTTTAAAATCTGGATCCTTTGGGACACCGGGGTGGCTCAGTTAGGCATCTGACTTCAATTCAGGTCATGATCTCATGGCTGGTGGGTTCGAGCCTCGAGTCGGCTCTGTGCTGACAGCTCTGTCTCTCAGCTCTCTCTGCCCCTCCCCCTCACCCACTCATCCTCGCTCTGGCGCTCTCTCTCTCAAAAATAAACATTAAAAATAAAAAAAGATGTACATAATAACCATTAAAAATAAATAAAATCTGCATGCTTTAAAATGTATATAGACAGAAAGTTAAGTGTACTTTCCTGCTGTATTCCCCAACATTATGTGCATACAATTCATCATTCTCTTCTGTTTATAAATATCTAGAATGTTTCTCGTTTTTTACTACTACGAACAATGCTAGTATGAATATCTTATTTGTCTCCTGGCATATGGGTGTAAGAATTTCTCTAAGAGTATGTACACTGTTAGAAATGGATTTGCTGGGTTAAAGAAACACATGAATGCATACATTCAATTTCACTAAATGATATGTTGTATTACAAAGTAGTTGTAACCAAATTTACACTCCAACAAAGCAGATGCTGGTGCTCACTGCATCAGATTCATGCTAACATGCATACTGTCAGACTTTTTATTTTTGCTAATTTCAGAGCATACACATATTCTCTTATGGTTTAAACTTGCATTGCTCTGTTTACTATTTAAGTTGACCACCTTTTCATTCCTAAAATTGCTCATTCACTTTTCCTTCTTTTGAGAAATACATATTATGATGTTTTTTCTCTAAGAATGTCTTTTTCTTACTGATTTTTAAAGTTTTCTTTACACACTCTAGAAAGTTACAAATCCTTTGAAGGTTCTATCTATTGCTCCCTGTCTGAGCTTCTCTTTTCACTTTCTTTCTAGTGTCTTTTGATCAAAAGATGTTAATTTAAATATTTCCTTTATATAGAGTTTGTACTTTATATCTCTATGAGGAAATCTTTCCCTACCCTGAAGTCAAAGATATTCTTCCACTTTGCTCCCCCTAGTTGTAAGGTTTTTTGCCTTTGTACTTAGATCTTTACTTGAAAGTAATTCACATGATGTGAATCCAACCTTAATTTTTTCTTATATGGATCATCAATTTACCCGAACACCTTTTATTGAACATCCTTTCCCAATTGATCTACAATGCTACCTGTTATATACACCACATTCTATATGTGTGTGGTACTATTTCAGGATTTCTAATGTTGTACCATTTGTGTCTATGCTAAATAACCAATGTCTTAATTACTACATGTTTAAGTCTTGACATATGACAATGCAAGTTTCTCCAACTTGTTCCTCAGGGGTATCTTGGCTACTATTGGCTTTCACTCTTCTGCATAAATTTTAAAAAATGCTTAACTTCCAGCAAAAAACTGCAGAGCTCTTCTACAGTGAATCTGTAAATCAACTGGGAGATTTTTTTTTTTTGACATCATAATTAAAGGTCATCCAATCCATGACTATGACACACCTCTTCATTTACTTAGGTTCTCTTTAATTTCTTAAAAAAAATTTAATGTTTATTTATTTTTGAGTCAGAGAGAGAGCATGAACGGGGGAGGAACAGAGAGACAGGGAGACACAGAATCCGAAGCAGGTTCCAGGCTCTGAGCTGTCAGCACAGAGCCAGACGTGGGGTTTGAACCCATGGACCATGAGATCATGACCTGAGCTGAAGCTGGATGCTCAACCGACTGAGCCACCCAGGCGCCCCTCTTTAATTTCTTTTAATAAAACTTTATAATTTTCTTCTCTAAAAAGTCTTTACATATTTTGCTAGGTGTACTTCTAGGTACTTGAATATTTCTTTTTTCAATTGTAAAAGGAATTTAAAAATACAATTGACTTTTATACTTTGAACATATCCCACAATTTGGCTAAACTTTCTTATTCTGATAATATATTTGTAGTTTCTTTTACTTTTCTATTATCCAAACATATTATTTACAAATAGTGACAGTTTAGTTTTTTTCACTCAATTGCAATATCTTTATTATTATTTAGAGGGTTCCAAACATGCTAGATGGGTTCATCAGTTCAGTGATGATTAGAAATGATCAGAGGAGATATTGTTTTGTTCCATATTATAAAAGAAATGCTTTTAATTTCTCAGAATTAAGAATGATATGGATTAAGAGTAATTGTGGGATTTTTCTAGGGGGGTATATTCTTTATCAGAATATATTCCTAGGTTGCCAAAAGTATTTTTTAAATATGTAATGTTGAATTTAATCATTTACTTTTTCTGAATCCATTGAAATAATTACACATGGGTTTTCTTTTTTAATTTAATAATGTGGTGAATTAATGATGTTAATAAAGTTTTAAATGTAAAACCAACTTTGGATTATTCTTGAGTAAACTTGCTGGGGCTTATCAAATTTTGTTCAAAGAATCAGAAACTGAATTTACTTTCTACACTGTATGTAGAAATTTATTGTATATGTATGTTTGTTTTAGATTTCATTGACACCTATCTTGATTTCTTTGGGATTAATCAAATATTACATTTTCCCCCTCTATTAACTTAAATTTATATAATCTTTTACTTTTTAGTGGTTTCCCTAGAGATTATAATGTGCATTCTTAACTTTTTTGCTTTTAGAGAATAAGACAAATTATTTTCTTACCATTTCCCTGAAAACATTAGAACAGTTTAACTTCATTTACTTTCCTCTTTCTGTATTACTGTTATTTTAATTTTATATATATTCAAAACACTACAATATATTACTATTAAAATTTATATTACCCATATATTTACCCTTTCTGTTGTTCTTAGCTCTTTCCTACAATTCTGTACTTACAGAATTGTGTTTACAGGATCATGTGTCTTCTTCCTTTGCTATTATTATACTGTAAATTTGCTGACAAATTCTCTCAGCTTTTCTTCTCAGTTTTTATTACGTGAAACTTTTGTATATCACCAGTTTCAAAGGATTTTTTTGTGATTATAGAATTCTAGGCTGGTTTTCATTTTTTCTTTTAGTATTTTAAGGATGCCTTCAATTCACCTGGCTTCCATTATTTCTGATGAGTAGTTAAGTCTTATTGTTGCCCTGATTTAAAGATAATGTTTTTTTTACCCTGACTTCTTTTAATATTTTCTCTGTGTCTTCATTTTAGCAGGCTGGCCATAATATGCCTTTATGTAATTTCTATATATTTTTCTTTTTGAGGTTCACAGAACTTCTGGAATCTACAGGATAAGGTCTTTTTTTAGTTTGAGAAATACTACTTCTGCCCTATGCCCTAACATATATGGGTAGATTTTTTTTCACTGTCACACACTTCTGGTTGTTTAATTCTTTCTTATCTCTGTGCTTCCCACCTTAGTATTTTATATTTAGTTTATTAATCCTGACTTCTCTAATTTGTATTCTAATTTGTAATTAAATTCATCTGGTGAGGTATTAAATTTCACATGTTGTATTTTTCAGTTTGAAATGTTCACAGGAGTCTCTTTAAAAAAGTACATTCCGATTATCTGGTGAAATAGTCTGTTTATTTTTTCTACTTGTTCTCGTTGTTTTAAAACATATGAATCACAACCATTTTAAAGTTCTGGGCAGCTAAATCCAATATCAGAATCACCTGATAGTCTGATGCTATTGTCTGTTTTTCCTCTTGAAGACTAGTCATGGGGTCCCATCTTTTGTAATACCCAGTAATCTTTAACTGAATGCCAAATGGCTTTTTTTTTTTAATCAAACGTCTCCACATGATGTAATCTTTCTGTACAGAGCGTTCTCTCTCCCTACTGCTAAGTAGATACACTGCAGATTTCTTTCCTTTAATCTAATCTGAATGTGTCCTAAGTCTGGGTTTCAGTCCTAGTATGGTTCATAGATATGATTTGTTTTTAGCCCTTCAAGGTTTTCATCTAAGTGTTTGATGTATTTTATAAAATTTCTCCTGATTATCCAGACTTTAAGAAAATTAAATCCTAAGAGTATACTTTAAGCCTCCTGCTCTGTGCATCTGCAGTATTCAGCAAATGTTGAGGAGAACAATGTCAAAATGGTTCTGAAGTAAAATCTGGCCATGTGATTTAGGTCTCCCAAACACCACCAACAGCATCCTCCATAGCTATCATCTATGAGCATGTGCACCAAATTTGAAAATTCCTGCCAAAACTCAGATGAAAGTGGTTGCACAAACCAGCTCCCCTAGGTGTTTCCTCCTCTGAAGACATACATATGTTAGACTTTCTCCTCTAACCTCTATATTTAATTAATCTCTTCTCACATTTTCTGATTCTTTTTACTCTACATGTTTCATTTTGTATAATTTCATTTACATCTATTCCCCAACAACACAATTCTCTCTTCAGGTGTATCTATCCACTTAATCATATTCCTAATTACCTAAATTTACTTTTCTTAGATATATTAAACTTACTTGGTTTTACATTCCGTATATGGTAATTGCAACATCTGAAGTTTGCCAGTCTGGAAATGAGCTTACATATTTTAAAACCCAATTTTTGTCTTTTTAAATAAATCACATCCAAAGCAAATAATTTCAGACTTTAACGATATAAAAGGCCTAATTTCTTGTTACAAATTTTATGCATATACTCTATTTTACATTTTTAATCAGAGCCTAAGGCAGACAAAGGCAAGCTCTTTGCATCTCTGTGCAGCAGAGTTAAGTTCTAGTTCACTCATTAACAGAGTGAGTAGCCTTTGAAGGCCCTTAGCGTTATGTAGGATCTCTAATATACCTTCCCATATCTCTTAGGTTCTAGGCGTCAGCTCCAGTCTATCACAAGACTATTGAACAAAAATTTCTCTCTCTCTCTCTCTCCTTTCTTTCATTTTTAATTCCGTGGCTTTCCATTTTTCTAATCAGATTAACCATGCATTATATAAAATATCCTTTACATTTTACATTCTAATATTTTCTACCTGGAGGCTTTCTTAAGAACTATTCCACCACATTCCTAGAACAATAAGTTCTGCATTAGATCTGGCAATTCAAAGGTGACTCTGACCTTTAAAACAATATTTCAATAAAATGCTTTTGTTGGTCACCATACTACAGTAGGGTGAAGAATGAAATAAGAAACCAGAGACGTTGCAGTGTTTCTCTAGGAACCCAACATTTGAAAGAGATAAATACAAACACTATCAAATTTATTGTGGAGGAAAGAGATTAAACAGTAGCTAAATGAGATATGCTATTTAAAAATAAGTTTTGAAAGGAGAAGAGGTATTTCCATTTCTGTCCATGAATAAGTACAGCTATGGGACTTATACGAAACATTTATGTTTCATATAACACTTTTATGGACATCAAACAACTTGGACAATAGGCAGCAGATGACTGTTATACTTGAGAGACAAAAACAAATGAAGTGATCCTATAAATCTTGAAGCTTTTTGCATGAAGCTATGTTCCTCAGATTTCGGCAGTCCAAGTAGAGCATGACAGTCTACCTGATTTGAAAAGATAGATATTAAAGTTTGGGGAGAAAAAGGTAGCCACCATTTGTAGAAGAGATTGCCCTAAGAGAGGAAGCTATGCAGAGAAAGGGCTCCAGAAATCCACATGGAGTCCCTTTCAATTGTTTTTCAAATAATAATCTACACATGCATATAATGAAGCAACAAAGGCGAGTCTAAGACCAATTAATTTGGCAGGGTGGGTGGGGGAGAGGAAGCAGGAAAAAAGAACAAACAACACATGGGAGAAATAAAAAACAGCAAAATGGTAGATTTAAACCTAACTACATCATGATTACATTAAATATAAATGGTCTAAATACTCCAATTAAAAGGCACAAATTTTCATATTGGATGAAAACAACCTAAACATATACTATCTACAAAAAAACTGCTTTAAATTTAATGTCATAGATAAGTTACAATAAAAAATTATACTACCCAAGCACACTAATCATTAAATTAGTGTCAGTGAAAATAGATTTCAGGATGTGGGCAAACATATAAGAATAAAAGGGTCAAATCATAAAGACATAAAAATAAAATATCTATGTAGGTACTAAACAAACTTCAAAATATCTGAAGCAAAAGCTGAAATAACTAAAAAGAGAAAGAGACAACTCCACCCTTATGACTGGATATTTGAACACAAGTGGGAAGAAAATCAGTAAGTAGATAAAAAAAAAATTGACCATTATTATCAACCAAATAAACCTAATAAACACTTGTAGAAAACTCCATCAAAAAAAAAGAATATACACTCTTTTCAAGTGTGCATGTATTATTCCCCTAGACTATATGACAAGCTATTAAAAAAAAAACCTCAATTTAAATTAAATTTAAATTAAAACAGCATGCTTTCTACATAAGACCATTCCTTCCAGATCAATAGACAGAGCTGACATACCTAATACATGTAAACACATAGACTCAGGCAAAACATGAAGACAGAGAAATAGGTTTAAAATGGAAGAACAAGACAAAACTTCAGAAAAATAAGTAGATGAAATAGAGACAAACAATCATATCTGACAAAGATTTCAAAGTAATGGTCATAAAGATGCTCACCAACTCAAGAATGGATGAATACAGTGAGAATTTCCAGAAGAAGTTAAAAAAAAATCAGACCCGAAGAACATAATAACTGAAATGAAAACTATACTAGAGTGAATAAACAAACAGATTAGCAGATGCAAAACAGATCAGCAACCTGGAAGAAAGGAAAGTGGAAATCATCTAAGCTGAACAGCAAAAAGAAAAAAAATAATTAAAAAGAAAAGAAGATAATTTAAGGGACCTCTAAGACAACATTAAGCATACTAACAATTGAATTATATGAAGTCCAAAAGGAGGAGAGAGAAAAGGGCAGAAAATCATCTGAAGAAATGGTAGCTAAATATGTCCTTAACTGAGAGAAGGAAACAGACATATAGACTCAAGAACCAAAGAGAGCCCCAAACAATATGAACTCAAAGAGTTCCACACCAAGACATGTAATTAAAATGGTAAATACTAAAGAAAAGGAGATCATCTAAAAAGCAACAACAGAAAATAACAGTTACATACAAGGAAATATCATGAGACCATTAGTGATTTTTCAGCAGAAAGTTTGCAGGCCAAAAGGGAGTGCCGTGCTATACTTACAATGCTTAAAGAAAAAAACAAAAACAAAAACATACAACCAAGAATACTTTATACAGCAAGACTATCATCCAGAATTGAAGAAGAAATACAGAGAACAAGAGAAGAAATGAACAGGGAAGAACTACAAAAACAACCAGAAAACAATTAATGAAATAGCAGTTAAGTTCAAGCTATCAATAATTATTTTAAATTGAAATGGACTGAATCTTCCAAGCAAAGACATAGATAGGGTAACTGGACAAATTAACAACAACAAAAATCCATCCATTACTGCCTAACCCAGACTCACTTTATACCTAAAGACACATATAGACTGAAAGTGAAGGGATGGAAAAAAAAAATATTCCATTCAAGTGAAGAGGAAAAGAAAGCTGGAGTGGCAATACTTAGACAAAATAGATTTTATTACTTATGTCAGACAACACAGATTTTAAAACAAAGACACTTTAAAACAAAGATTTTAAAACAAAGGGATCAATCCAACAAAATGATATAAGACCTGTAAATATGGATGCATTCAACAAAGGAGCACCTAAATATATAAAGCAAATATAAATAGTAATTAAGGGGAAAACTGACAGTAATACAATAGCAGTGTAATACTATTCTTACATAGATGGACAGATCCTCTAAACAGAAAATCAATATGGAAACTGACCCAAATGGCACATTAGATCAGATGGACTATGTGTGTCCACACCCACACACACAAAATACTGTCTTCAAAAACAGCAGAACACACATTCTTTTCAAGTACATATGGAACATTCTCCAGGACAGATCACATGTTATACCACAAAACAAATGTCAATAAATTTAAGAAGAATAAAATCCTATCAAGCATCTTTTCCAATGACAATGGTATGAAAATAGAAATCAATTACAAAAAACAAAAAAGGAAAAAACACAAACACATGGAGGCTAAACAACATTCTACTAAATAGCCAATGGGTCAACAAAGAAATCAAACAGAAAATGAAAAAACACCTTGAGACAAATGAAATGAAAACACAATGCTCTCAAATCACCAGGACGTAGCAAAAGCAGTTCCAAAAAGGAAGTTTACAGAGACACGGGGCTACTTCAAGAGAAAAGAAAAATTTCAAATAAATAATCTAACCTTACACCTAAAGGAATTAGAAAATAAAGACCAGAGTTAGTAGAACGAAATAAAGATCAGAGCAGCAATAAATGAATTAAATACAAAACAAAACAAAAAAAAAAAAAGCAAACAACAGAAAAGATGTATGAAACCAGGAGATGATTCTTTGACAAGATAGAATTGATCAACTTTAGCTAGACTCATCAAGAAGAGAGAGGACTCGAAATCAGAAATGGAAGAGAAATTACAACTAACACTAGAGAAACACAAAGGACTATAAGAGACTACTACAAACAATTAGGCCAACAAACTGGACAACCTAGAAGAAATGAAAAAATTCCTAGAAACATACAATCTTCCCAGACTAATCAGAAAGAAATAGAAAATCTAAACAGATCAGTTATTACTAATGAAATTGAATCAGTAATCAAGAAACTTCCAACAAACAAAAGTCCTGGACCAGACAACTTCACAGGTTAATTCTACCAAACATTTAAAGAGTTAATATCTATCCTTCTCAAACTATTTCAAAAAATTGAAGAGAAAGTGATGCCTTCAAATTCACTCTATGAGGCCAGCATTACCCTGATACCAAAACCAGACAAAGACACTACAAAAACATTGCAGGCCAATATCCCTGATGAACACAGATACAAAAGTCTCAACAAAATAGTAGCAAACCAAATTCAACAATACATCAAAAGGATCATTAATCATGATCAAGTAGGATTTATATCAGGGATAAAAGGGTGGTTCAACATTCACAAATCAATGTAATATACCACATTAACAAAATTAAAGATAAAAATCCTTGTGGATCAGTTGGTTAAGTGTACAACTCTTGATTTCAGCTCAGGTCATGATTTCATGATTTGTGAGTTTGAACCCCATGCCAGGCTCAACACTGACAGCATGGAGCCTGCTTGGGATTCTCTCTCAAAATAAATAAACTTAAAAAAAAAATCATATGGGGTGCCTTGGTGGCTCAGTCAGTTAAGTGTCCGACTCTTGGTTTTGGCTAAGGTCATAATCTCACAGTTTTGTGAGTTCAAGCCCTGTGTTGGGCTCTGTGTTGGCAGCATGGAGCCTGCTTAGGATTCTCTCTCTCTGCTTGTTCTCTACTTGCACTATCTCTGTCTCTCTCAAAATAAATAAAGTTAAAAAAAATTTAAATCATATGATCACCTCAATAGATGAAGAAAAAGCCTCTGACACAATTCAGCATCTATTTATTATAAAAATACTCAACAAAGTAGGTATAGAAGGAACATATCTCAGCATAATAAAGAGCACATACGACAAACAACAGCAAACATCATACTCCGCCATGAAAAGCTAAAGCTTTTCCTCTAAGATCAGGAACAAGACAAGAATGACCACTGTTACTATTTTTATTCAAGATAGTATTGGAATCCTAGCCACAGCCATCAGACAAGAACAAGAAATAAAAGACATCCAAATTGGTAACAAGTCAAACTACTCCTATTCTGCCATTATGTTCGTGACATACTGTATATAGAAAACTGTAAAGATTCCATAAAAAAAAAAAATTAGAATAAACTCAGTAAATTGTAGAATACAAAATTAATACACAGAAATCTGTTGTGTTTCTAAACATTAATAATGAACTAATCAGAAAGATAAATTAAGAACAATCCCATTTACAACCCCCTCAGAAGAATCAACTACCTGGGACGCCTGGGTGGCTGTGCTGACAGCTCAGAGCCTGGAGCCTGCTTCAGATTCTGTGTCTCCCTCTCTCTCTGCCCTTCCCTGGTCTCTCTGTCTCTCTCAAAAATAAATCATACAGTAAAAAAAAATGAGTAAATTACATAAGAATAAATTTAACTAAAGACGTGAAAGACCTGTACTCTGAAAACTGTAAATCATCAATGAATGACACTGAAGACAATGCAAATAAATACAAAGATATACCATGCTCATAGATGGAAGAATTACTATTTTAAAATGTCCATACGACTCAAAGTAATCTACAGACTCAATGCAATCCCTATCAAAATACCAATATCAGCTTTTTTTTTTTTTTTTTTTTACAGAACTGGAATAATCCTAAAATTTGTATGGAGACACAAACAGCCAAAGTAATCATGAGAAAGAAGAACAAAGCTGTAGTAATCAGAACAGCATAGTACTGGCACACACACAAAAAATACATATAGATAAACGGAACAGAATAGAGGGCCCAAACCACATTTATATGACCAACTAACCTATGACAAAGGAAACAAGAATATACAGTGTAGGAAAGATAGTCTCTTCAATAAATGATGTTGGGAAAATTGAATAAGTCATGCAAAAGAATGAAACAGCCATTTTCTTTTACCATATGTAAAAGTAAACTCAAAATAGGTTAAAGACTTATGTGTAAAATCTGAAACCATAAAGCACCTAAAGGAAAACGTAGACAATAAACTCTTGGACATTGGTTTAGCAATTTTTTTTTTTTTTGATCTGTCTCTTCAGGCAAGGGCAACAAAGCACAAATAAACACGTAGGACTACATCAAACTAAAAAGCTTTGGCATAGCAAAGAAAGCCAACAAAATAGAAAGGCAATCTGTTGAATGGGAGAAAATATTTGCAAGCAATATATTTGATAAGGGGTTAATATTTAAAATATATAAAGAACTCACACAACTTAACACCAAAAAAATTATTCTGATAAATGGGTAGAGGACCCAAACAGATGTTTTTCCAAAGACAACACACAGATGGCCAACAGATACATGAAAAAGGTGTTCAACATCAATCATCATCAGGGAAATGCAAATCAAAACCAAAATGAGATATCAACTCATATCAATTAGAATGGCTTGTACAAAAAAGACAGTACACAACAAGTGTTGGCCAGGATGTGGAGAAAAGGAAACCCTCATGTGCTGTGAATGTCAATTGGTGCAGGTATTATGGAAAACAGAGCAGAGGTTCCTAAAAAATTAAAAACGGAAATACTATACAACCCAGCAATTCCACGTTTGGGTATTTATCCGAAGGAAACAAAAACACTAATTTTAGGAAAAGATATCCACCGGCATGGCTCATTACAGCTTTGTTTACAACATATGGACATTGTTTACAATATGTGGACAACATGTAAACATTGTTTTCAGCATATGTTTACAACATATGGATGTAATCTAAGCATACATCAATAGATAAATGGATAAGATGTTGTACACACACACACACACACACACACGCACACACAGAAATATTACTTAGCCATAAAAAAGAAAAAAATCTTGCCATTTGTAAGAGCATGGATGGACCTAGAGGGTATTATGCTAAGTGAAATTAAGTCAGACAGAGGAAAACATATACAATATGATTTCACTTATATATGGAATCCAAAAAACAAAACAAATGAACATTAATACAGAGAACAAACTGGTGGTGCCAGAGGAGAGAGGGGCTAGAGAAAGAGTTAAATAGCTGAAGAGTATTAAAAGGAACAAACTTTAAGTTATAAAATAAATGTCATGAGGACATGAAGTACAGCATGGGAAATATAAATAATATTGTAATAACTTTGTATGGTGACAGATGACAACTAGATTTTCTGTGGTGATCATTTTATAATGTATATAAAATGACTAATTAATACTGCATGTTAACTATATCTCAGTAAAAAGTAATTAATTAATAGGAAAAAAATCCAATTGCCTTTTCGGCAGAACTGAAAAAGTCAACCTTCAAATTCATATGGAAATGCAAGGGGTCCTGAATAACCAAAACAATATTGAAAAAAAAAAGAATGAAGTTGCAGGACTCACATTTCTTGATTTCAAAACTTAGTATAAGTCAACATTAATCAAAACATTGTGGTACTGGTATACAGACAGACATATAGACAAATGGAATAGAGCTGAGAGTATTAACTAAATCCATACTCCAATGGCCAAATGATTTTCAACAGGGGTGTCAGGACTACCCAATGGGGAAAAAAGAGTCTTATCAACAAATGATACTAAGACATCTGGATATCCACAATTAGGAAGCAAAAGACTGAAGCGGGACACCTATCTAATACCATATACAAAATTTAACTCAAAATGGATCAATGACCTAAATATAGGAGCTTAAAACCATAAATATCTTAGAAGAACATACAGAGGTAAATCTTCATTACCTTGGGTTAGGCAATGGAGTCTTAGATTAAAAAAAAAAAGGCACAAAGAACAAAATAGACAATAAATAAATTGGACTTGATTGAAATTAAAAAGTTTGTGCACCAAAAGACAATGTCAAGAAAACAAAAAGAGAAACCACAAAATTGGAGAAAATATGGGAAAATATATCAAATCATATATTTGATAAGGGTCTAGTATCCGGAACATATAAAGGACTCTTATGCCTCAACAATAAATAAAAAGACAACACAATTAAAACAGGGGCAAAAAACAGAGTTTTCACCAAAGAAGATCTACAAATGGCCAACAAGCACATGAAAATATGCTCAGCATCATTAATCATTAGGGAAATGCAAATCAAAACCACATCACACTCATTAGGATGTGTGTACTAAAAAAAAAAAAAATGTTGTGGAGAAATAACAAGTGTAGAAGATTTAGGAACCTCATACATTGTTGGTGGGAATGTTCAGTTGCTGCAGAAAACAGTTTGGTGGTTCCTCAAAAAGTTAACACAGTTACCATATGACCTTAAAATTCTATTACTAGGTATATCCCTCAAAAACTGAAAACACACAAACAAGCACATATACATACATATTCATAACAGCACTATTCACAATAGCCAGAAGGTACAAACAACCCAAAGTCCATTATCGGATGAAATGATTAACAAATTGTGGTGTATACCTACAATGAAATATTATTCAGTCATTAAAGAATCAAGTACCAATTCTACAATCTAGATGAGCCTCAAAAACATTATGCTAATAGAAAAAAGGCACAGAAGGTCACGTGGTGTATGATTACATTTATAGGAAATATTCAGAATAGACAAATCCATAAAGAAACTGGTGGTTGCCAGGGGCTGGGGATTTGGGGTAATGGGGAAAAACTGGTTAATGAATAAGGGGTTTTAGTTTGGAGTGATGAAAATATTTTGAAACTAGACACAGTTAGTGATTGCACAACACTGAACATGTACTAAAGGCCATTGAATCATTCACTTCAAAATGGTTAATTGAACGTAATGTGAATTTCACCTCAATAAATTATTTTTTTAAAGTTTATTTATTTATTTTGAGAGAGACAGAGACTATGTGAGTTGGGGAAGGGCACAGAGAGAGGGAGAGAAAGAGAGAAATCCAAGCAGGCTCCATGTTGCCAGTGCAGAGCCCCATGGGGTTTGAACTCTTGAAGTGGTGACATCATGATCTGAGCCAAAACCAAGAGTCAGACACTTAACTGACTGAGCCACCAGGTACCCCAATAAATTACTTTTTAATGCAAATTGATAGGTGATATGAAATAATGGATTGCTCCATTGCTTGCAAAAGGCAACAGTGTAAATAATCCAAATATTCAGCAACAACAGACTGGCTAGATACATTACAATATCTCTCTACACTGGAATACCATAAAAAAGAATCAGGAAAGCTCTAAAAAAGCTGATATGAAAAAGTCTCTAAAATGTACTGTTTACTAGGGGGGAAAGGGAAGGTACTGAATAGTTAATATAACACATTACTATTCCTGTCAAAATGTGGGGGCTAATTATACCTATATATATTCACCTATATATGCATACAAATAGAATGAAAGACACAGTAGATGCTAGTAACACTGGTTACCTTGTTGGGAAGTAGGTAGGTATAAGCAGAATAGAAAGGCAGGAAGACTTCAATTCATACCTTTCCAAATTTTTCATCTTGAATCATACATACTACTTAAACAGTTACTTTTTTGAAAGTCTCTAGCAAGTTTTAAGCTTTTAAAATGATTAAATACAAAACAATTATCTAAAACTTAAGTATAAATGTAATAAGTAATTATAAAGTAATCCCATGTAATCCTGAAACAGATCAAGCAATAGAACACCGCCTGCACTCCAAAGGTCCTTATGTAGCTCTTAATCGTTAGCCCCTTCGTTTCACCACAGGTAGTCACTATCCTAATTTATAACCTACTCACTTTCGTCTTTACACTTTTACTTTTTTTTTTATGCAACCTTAAACAATATTGATTTAATTTTTACCTAAATGGAATTCATCCATGATGTTGCATTTTTCTGAATACATTGTGATAAAGAATTTCATTATATGAATATATCAAAATTATTCATCAATTCTATTATTGATAGATCACTGGATTGTTTACTGTTTGTAGATATCACAAATAGTGTTACTCTGAACACTATTATGTATGTCCTGTTGATGCCCAAAATCACTTTTCTAGGATATCTTTCTAGAAATGTATTCTTAAATTATAACTATGTTTATCTTCAACTTTACTACAAAATACCAAATGTTTCATCAAAGTTCTTGTACCAATTATTTTCCCATCAGCACTAAGAACTTCCATTGTTCTACATCCACACCAATACTTGATATTATTTTATTTAAAAAATGTTCCCAATCTAGTGGGTATAAAGGGTATCTCATTGTTTTAATCTTCATTAATTATCAGTGAAGTGGCTGTTTTTTTTTTTTAATATTTGTTAATGGGGAGAATTTCTTACGAAGTAGCATGTTCAAGTCTTGCACATTTTTAACTGTTGCCAATTTTTTTCTTTTAATAATTCTTCATAGTCTTTCTATGAGTTCTATGTTGGTTGTATGTGTGGCAAATATCTTTCTCACATGGTTGCTTGCATTTCACTCTGACTTTCCAATAGAAATCCTTCATTTTAGGGGTGCTTAGGTGGCTCAGCCAGTTAAGCGGCTGACTCTTGGTTTCAGCTCAGATCGTGCTTTCATGGTTTTGTGGGTTCGAGCCCTGCATCAGGCTCTGTGCTGGCAGTATGGCGCCTGCTTGGGATTCTCTGCCTCCCTGTCTCTCTATTCTTCCCCTACTTGCTCCGTCTCTCTCAAAATAAATAAATAAACTTAAAAAAAATTTTTTTAAATTTCATTTTAATGTAATTTTGCCACTTTATGGTGTATTAGGTAATTTTCCTACTTTGAAATTCATACATCCCGTAGTTTCTAAAATGCCTTTTAATGTTTTCTTTTATAGTTAATTCTATAACCCACCTGTATATTATTGTACATAGTAAGGGATAGAAATCCAATTGCATTTCCCCCCATTTGAATAACCAATTTTCCCAGCAATGTTAACTTAAAATATAACTCCTTCCTCACTGCTCTCCAGTATCTCCTGTCTTAAACCAAGTGCCCATATACATTGAGTCTTTCTCTGAGCTATTTCTTTGTGTAGCCTTATACCTCTGTACCAAAATAGCACAATGTCTTAATTCCCAGAGCTTTAGAATACTATTTAGTATCTGGCAGAACAAGTCCTCTCGCTGTGTTTTTGTTTGTTTGTTTTTAATGTTTATTTTTGAGAGAGAGAGAGAGTGCACACACAAGCAAGGGAGGGGCAGAGAAAGAGGGAGACAGGGGATCCAAGCGGGCTCTGTGCTGTCAGGGCAGAGCCCAACGTGGGGCTTGAACCCACAAACTGTGAGATCATTGACCTGAGCCAAAGTCAGACGCTTAACCCAGGTGCTCCACCATATAAATTGAATCTGTCAAGTTTCAAAACACACAAAAACAAAAAAGTAAAAAGCAAATACTTAAACCACCTTTTGAGATTTTGATAGGCACTGTATTAAAGCTATGAGTCAATGTGGAAAGAATGAACTTCTTTGCAATAAGACAGTATTCCTATTTATGAAAGTGTTTTTCCATTTAGATGTTCTTTAATATCTCTCAACAAAATTTTGTAAATTTTTCCATAATGGATTTGTACATCTTTAGCTAGATACATTACACAGCACTTAATTTTTGAAAACTGCTGTGAATGGTATCTTTAAAAATTAATTTTATTTTGCTGGAAAGTAAGTTTATAAACTGATTATTAATTCAAATTGCTTATCTTTTGGATTTTCTATAAACTGTCTACAAATGACTTTTAATTCTTTCATTCTAAGTTTTTTTTAAATTTCTCATTGTTTGTCCAACTGTGTTGGATGATCCTTGTGGTAAAAGGCAGAATAAAACTGGCAATAGCAAGCATCCTGTGTCTTTCCCAATCTCAAAGGCAAAGTCTTCAGTGTTCACCATTAAATATAATGTTTAATATGTACTTTTTTAGATAAGTTTTTATTTTTTTATTATTAAAAAAATTTTTTTAATGTTTTTATTTATTTTTGAGACAGAAAAAGACAGAGCATGAGCAGGGGAGGGGCAGAGAGGGAGACACAGAATCTGAAGCAGGCTCCAGGCTCTGAGCTGTCAGCACAGAGCCTGACGTGGGGCTCGAACACACGGACTGTGAGATCATGACCTGAGCTGAAGTTGGACGCTCAACCGATTGAACCACCCAGGTGCCCCTAGATAAGTTTTTAAAAATCAGAGTAAAAATGTAACTTTCGGGGCATCTGGCTGGCTTAGTCAGTAGAGAATGCAACTCTTTATATTGGGGTGAAAGTTTGAGCTCCACAGTGGGTGTAGAGATTAAATTTTTTTAATTTTAAAAAAGGAATATAAAATTTAAAAATAAACTCTTAAGGAAAAAAAGGAATGTAACTTTGTATTCCAGAGTTTTTATCATGAAGATACAAGTAATATATTCAAACTTGTTTTCTGTACTAATCAAATGGTTTTTTACCTAAATCCACTCTTACCTAAGCAGTAAACTAATTTATTCCTAATGTTAAACTAATCATGCATTTCTGGTATGAAGCCAGCTTTGTCAAGAGGTCATATTCACTTTATATATTGCTGGGTTTTATATATTGCTAAATGTTAGGATTTTGTCTAGAATCTCTCCATCTCCATTTATAACAGAGATCGGCCTAAAATTTTCCTTTTCTTACTGCCCGTGTTATTTATGTAAACGTTATTTATGTTATTTATGTATTTATGTATATTAGACTCAATTTCTTTTCTCTGAGTTTGCATAAGTTTGGAATATTTTCCTTGATTATTCACTAGCATCTGATATTTAATGAAGTCATCTTAATTCAAGTTTTTTTGTAAGAAGAATTAAATTATTTTCTTTTTAATTTTGGAGAGAGAGAGAGAGCAAGCAGGGGAGAGGGGCAGAGAGAGAGAGGGAAAGAGAGAATCTTAAGCAGCTCACGCTCAGCCTGGAGCCCGATGTGGGGCTTGATCCCACGACCTGGGGATTATGACCTGAGCCAAAATCAAGAGTTGGATGCTCAACCAATTGAGCCATCCAGGCACCCCTCTCTTGAGAAGAATTTTAATTATGGATTAAACTTCTTTAATGGTTATAAAGTATTCAGGCTGATTTTTTATTCACCTTTGATATGCTACATAATTTTAAGGACTTTGTCCATTTTCCATGATTTTTCGAATTTAAGGACAGAGAGTTACTCTTTTTCTCTATTTTTATAAGATGTATTTTTTAGCAGGACACACTGCCACTCTGTGTATAATTTAGGGCTCTATTTTTTTTCATTTTTTAAAATGTTTATTTTTGAGAGAGAAAAAGAGTATGCGGGGGAAGAAGCAGAGAGATAAGGAGATACAGAATGCGAAGCAGGAACCAGAGTCTGAGCTGTCAGCACAGACCCCGGCACAGGGCTTGAACTCACAAACTGTGAGATCAAGACCTGAGCTGGAGTCGAACACTTAGCCAACTGAGACACCCAGGCGCCCTGGGAAGAAAGCTAAAGAAAGAAAGGTAAAGTTGATATTGCATAGGCAAGAAGCTAGGATGTATATACAGAACCCAATAAGAACCATCTTGACTGAGTAATAAAGCTGGAAAATGACCAGCTCTAAGGTATAGCAGCAATAGAAGTCAAATTAAAGTTGCTCTTAAAAACAGTAGAAAACTTTAGAAGATTTGTATATCTTTTTCTTCTGTAGATACTGTTAAAAAAGTCGTAATTCTGATTTACATTACTGAAACTCTAGGTATCTATTATTTCTTAGATAATTTAAATATTTTAACCTTTGTAAGGACTCCATTGTGGTCATAAAAAGGACAGTGTGTTTTTAATTTCCAAGAAATCTGCAGGAGGACTGGTTACATATCTGTATTACTCATTTTCGTAGCCCTTCAAGAGGAAAGGCAAAAAGAGAGTAATAAGAATAAGCAATAGGAATAAGAAGGTGTGTTGAGGGCCAAAAAATCACCTTTTAGTGAAGTATGTTTCATTCTTTAGAAATGTTTTAAATGGTTAAAAAAAAATCAGCAAACTTAAGCTTTCAGGTTCTTTTCCTAAAAAATTTATGAAAGTGAACAAAGCTACTACAAGATTTAACATTTTAACAGATTTTTTAAAATAAATATTACTAAGCAGTGTGCAAACTAGCACTGGCTCATTTTCCCTAATATTTTTAAGAACGTAAAGATACATTATCTCTATTTGTTAAGCAACTCCTGAATTCCATATGCAAGTGATCTATAAACAAAACAGCACTGCACATATTTATTACTTTCTAGGTAATATAGAAAGTATATTACTCATTTGAACATGTTAATGTTGATATAATGGCACCCTAGTACAGAAATGGCAAATAATATAGCATGTCTATTACCATTCTTTCCCTCATTTGTGGCAAACATTGAAAATTAAACATAGCCTTCCCTCCCCAAGCCAAGACGTCAAACTCTCTCAAACAGCACTTCAGACAGCCAATGGCCGATACCAGTCAATTGAGTAGGCAGGAGAAGAGGTGGGGAATATTTGCCTTTCTTCAGTGGCTTGAAAGAATAAAGGAGAATGAGCTATAAAGAAAAAAGATATAATCGAGGACTATACACATTTAAAGCAAATGACTTAAGGTTTGCTTACTTGTGTTGTGGAAGGTTTCACTCATCCACTTCAAAATGGAGTTGATAGAATTGTGACTCAGATGACATTAAGTTGAAAGCCAGATTTGGCACATGTTCTACTGCTGTTTAATCCCTGATAGAAGTGTTACTATATGACTTGGCATTTTACAAAATGGATTCAGCAATACCATAAGTGCCTCCTCTTCCACTCCTCTCTAAAATTTTTCTTTTATCATATCAAATCACTTAAGAATAGTCATTTCTTCTTTGAACTGTTTTATATATAGATATCGATATCTATATCTATATATTTATATATAGACATATTTATATATAGACATATATATAGACATAGATATATATATATTTATATATCTATATATTTATATAGATATAGATATCGATATCTATATATTTATATATAGATATAGATATCGATATCTATATATATATCTGGTTCATTCCACTCTTTGTAACCTTACATCTGGACTACTAAAGGAGCCTAGGAGCCTAGGAGCCTCTTTAATTGATCCGTTTCTCCAATCCCTTCCCAGGGCAAATTGTCTGTTCAAAGGTACCAAGTCAAGCTTTCAAAAACAATACTTTGATCATTTTACTTCCCCACACAACCATCACTGATTACCGAGTGTTGGCATAATCACCGAATCACAGTTGTTGTCATCATCATTCACAACTGATGAGGATTTAACCTGCCAGCCATTGAGCTAAGTACCTTTAAAATATGTTATCTTATTTACATTTTTTAAATGTTTATTCCTTTTTGAGAGACACAGAGAGGCAGGGCATGAGCAGGAGAGGGGCAAAGAGAGAGGGAGACACAGAATCCGAAGCAGGCTCCAGGCTCTGAGCTGTCAGCACAGAGCCTGACGCGGAGCTCAAACCTACGAATCGTGAGATCATGACCTGAGCCAAAATCACACGCTTACCCGACTAAGTCACCGACTGAGCCACCGAGGCACCTCTCAAATATTTTATCTTACTTAGTATCAACCCAACTATATATGGTAACCCTATTTTTTTCCCTTTTTTTCACTGCTTAATTCAGCTGATGTCTTAATTTGAGGTTACTCATTGCCCCAAGGTAGACCCCAAATGGATGAATGCTTAACGGCCACAAATTCCTCCTATTGCTATATATATGCATACCCCTTCGCTGCAGTTATCTCCGAAAGGTAAAGTCTATTTCTCCACCTCCTTAAATCTGGGCCGCCATGTGACTGGCTTTGCTCCACCATCAAATGCAGTGGAGATGAGGTTGTTGAGACCCAGGGCCTAGGCCTCAAAACTTGCAACTTCTCTGCTATCTTGGAATACTGTCCTGAAGTGCCATGTTAGGGAAGCCATCCTTAGCTACTACACAATGAAAGGCCACAAGAAGGAGAGTTGAGTCTTCTCAGGCAACATCCAGCACTACTTATCCGCCAGATAAGTAGGTGAGGCTAGAATCTTCTAGCTGAACAGACCCTCCAACTGCATATAGCCACATGAAAGTAACCCTACGTTTATGGGTAAGGAAAATGAGGCAATGAGTGATTTAGACAATACTACACACTATTAAGAAGAAGAACTAAGATTTCAATCCAAACAATATGTCTTCCAGAACCCATGCATGAGACTACTAAAAAGTGTTACTTCCCCTAGGAAATAATTTTTTGGCTCTCTAGAATTTGATACCTTCCAGATTTATCTACAATTACATAAAGCATCTTTTCTCAAAGAAATAAGGTCATACATTCTATACATTTCTGAGTCAACTCATAAAACCCAGGAGCACAGAACTGTTGCAGCATGGTGAGAAAATCTTCAACCAACATACTTCCACTATCTAGAGCAGATTCTCCAGCAGGTAGAGCTGAAGTCAGGATGGCACAGAAGAGGAAAAGCCAGTCTCCCAGCTAAGTAAGAATACATTCAGGGCCTCAAGACCTCTCCTCTTCTTCATTTAAGCAGACACTTCCTATACCATGAAATTAACTTATTTTGTTACCTCAATTCAGATTTTTCTTCTTCCTGCCCTTAATGCAGAAGAGTAGACTATATCTCAATGTGCTGAAATTTATCCCTTGCATTATATTTTAATTTGCACATTTGTGCCTTATTGCCCCAACAGGAACTTCAATTTCTGTAAAACCAGGTCTTTATTTTCCTTTAAAATTCTTAAATTATTTGCTCACAAAAATAGCCTGAATGCACATAAAGCGTATAAAGCTAATCATTCCACAATTTAAAAACTAAATGAAAACTTTAAAATGGAAATTTTATTATATACACATTAACGTATATACCTTACTTGTATTATTAAGCCACCCACCTTGGATCTGAAATCTATAAAAATAACAAAAATGAGAACTGACTATCAATACCAAGAAACACTACTTAGACAAATTTGCCTTGAGAAATATATAAAAGAACACAGAATAACAGAGCTTGTAATAGGAATAGTTCTAAGGGGCAAATATCCAAAATATATTAAAAAACCCATGTAACTCAAGACCAAAAAAATATGATTTTTAAAATGAACACAGGCACAATATGGATAGATCTAGAGAGTATAATGCTAAGCAAAATAAGCCAGAAAAAGACAAATACCATATGATTTCACCCATATGTGGAATTTAAGAAACAAAACAAAACAAATAAAAGAAAAAAAGAGACAAACCAAAACAGACTCTTAAACTATAGAGAACAAACAGATGGTTACCAGAGGGGAGCGGGTGGGGGAAGGGTGCAATAGGTGAAAGGGATTAAAAATACACTTATCTTGATGAGCACTAAGTAATATATGGAGCTGCTGAATCACTACATTGTACACCTGAAACTAATATAACAATGTATATTAACTACATTGGAATTAAATTTTTAAAAAATGAACATAGGACCCTGAATAGGCATTTTTCCAAAGAAGACATACGGATGGCCAACAGACACATGAAAAGGCATTTGACATCATTAATTATCAGGGAAATGAAAATCAAAATCGAAATGAGTTATCACCTCATACCAATTAGAATGGTTAATATAAAAAAGACAACACATAACAAGCGTTGGCCAGGATGTGGAGAAAATGGAAACCTCGTGCACCACTGCTGGGAAAGTAAACTGCTGCAGCTACTATGAAAAACAGTATGGAGGTTTCTCAAAAAATTAAAAATAGAAATACCATACAACCCAGTAATTCCACTTCTTGGTATTTAGCCAAAGAAAACAGAAACACTAATTCAAAAAGATATATGCACTCCTATGTTTGCTGCAGCATTATTTACAATACCCAAGATATGGAAGCAACCTAAGTGTCCACTGATAGGTCAATGGATAAAGATGTGGTATGTATATTTATATACACACTCAGCCAGAAAAATATAATGAATTCTTGCCATTTGCAACAACATAGATGGGCCTAAGTGAAATAAGTCAGAGTCACATACCATATGATTCCACATATATGTAGAATCTAAAAAACAAAACAAATGAACAAATGAAACCAAAAATGATGTAAACATACAGAGAACAAACTTGATGGTTGCCATTGGGAAAGGGAGTGGGAAGAATAAGTAAAATGGGTGAAGGGAGAAAAATAAATACATGGTAGATAAATAAAATACAGAAGTAGTTCTTCCTTATTTCATAAGGGTTATATTTATTCTTTTTTAAAAAAAAATTTATATTCATTTTTGAGAGAGCACGAGCAAGCGAGAGAACAAGTGGGGCAGGGCATAGAGAGGGAGACACAGAATCTGAAGCAGGCTCCAGGCTCTGAGCTGTCAGCACAGAGCCCAGTGTGGGGCTCAAATTCATGAACCACGAGATCATGACCTGAGCAGAAGTCAGACGTTTAACTGACTGAGCCACCCAGGTGCCCCTAATATTTATTCTTAATTATAAATTTTACCTCAATTTGCAAATATGTTAGGCCTACAACAGCTGTTACCATAAATATATATGAAATGGTTCTTAGTTTGCATGTTAAAATTTATGAAAAATGAAAAAAATTCTCCTGTTCATAACAGTTTCCCATCCAGCACATGCCATAGTCCTATGTGACTATTTTATATTTAATTTACTACTTGTGTAGGACTTCTCATAATGAAAATAGCATTCTTTAGATTGACAAGATCATTGCTAAATAGTTTACCAGAGATTAGCAGGGTCACCTAGAGACAACACAGGTTAGTTATATTTGCAAAAAGGCAAGGAGAAAAAAAGAAAAAAAAATACTAAGTTAGAAAACTTATATGGGTAAGCAGGACCCTTACATGAGAGCACTAGACACCAAGGGGATGGGAGACACCATAGAGGAAAAGGGATAACAGAAGACAGGTGGGGTCCCACAAATAAAGTTTCATGTATTTAAAAATTTTGCCTAGGTAACATATTGATATTTACAGTACAGTGATCTATAATTTGTACCCAAGGAGCTGTAAGTATTAATGGGGAAGAAATAATCACCACCACTGCCAGTCCCAAATATGGAAAGTGGTTGGGAGCATAACCAAATAAACTTTGGGCTTTTCAACCACCTCCTTTTCCTATTCCCAGGCAAACCATCTATACTTTTATCAGTTTCATATAAAATAACCTCTAATCTAACCAACTGAATAAATTTATCAGTTTACTCTTGCTCACTTATTTTTACTAAAATCTTAAAATAAAATAAAATCACTACTCTAACTTAAAATAGAATTCTTGTTATGATTAGCACCCTATATATACTATTTATGCCCAATTACCCACAACCTGTTTCTATAGAAAACTGTACCCAGAATTGTAACCTTGGATGACAGAAACCTCTGTCCTTTTATCCTAGTGGGACAGAGAACTCCCCTGACAGGACTTCATCAGGGTGGTTCCTGTTAACCAAAGGCTGAGACACTAACAAGGTAGGGCCTAAGGTTGCATGGTGATTGATATTCTTATAAAGAAGAGGCTGAAGAAGCATATTATGGCCAAATCGTGTTTTTCTTTAATTCTTAATTAAAAGTGAAATTGTACTTTAAAGCAAGCTTGTGGCTACATTTACATTTTAAGACTTATATTAGAGTATTATTCTGGAAAACACATTCATATCTATGTCTGTCAATGCGTTTTCCCGAATCTGAAGATATTTCTATACTTTAGATAGATCAAGCAATATTATACCAAGCATAAAAAGGCATAGATTCTCTAAGGATAGTTTCTTAGTAATGAATAAAGATTAGACAGAAAAATATGTGATTCAGCTAGAAGAAGAAGGCCAAAAAAAAAAATAAAATAGCTTTAGAAACTACATGGATTTTAACAATTGTTGCTATGGGCTGAGATTTCACAGGAAGGAGTTTTACTGAAGTTCATAAAAGAAATAGTGTTAAGATTCAGTCTTAACATTTAAAAGAAAATTACAAAATTGTATTCCCATTTATTTTAATTAAAAAGTTGTTTTAATGTTTATTTATTTTTGAGAGTGAGAGAGAGAGAGAAAGAGAGTGAGCATGAGTGGGGGAGAGGCAGAGAGAGAGAGGTCAAACCGAGAGAGAGAGTGAGGGAAGGAGGGAGGCAGACACAATTTGAAGAAGGTTCCAGGCTCTGACGTGTCAGCATAGAGCCAGATGTGGTGCTTGAACCCATGAACCTTGAGATTATGACCTGAGCCGAAGTTGGACACTTAACCAACTGAGCCACTGAGGTGCCCCTCCTCTTATTTTTTTAAATGTTTATTTTTTTATTCTGAGAGAGAAAGCAAGAGAGCATAAGCAGGGAAGGGGCAAAGAGAGAGGGAGAGAGAGAATCCCAAGCAGGCTCCGTGCTGCCAACACAGAGCCCGATGAGATCATGACCTGAGCCAAAACCAAGAATCAGATGCTTAACCAACTGAGCCACCCAGGTGCTCCTTACTTCCATTTATTTAAATAGTGCTAAATATGTGTATTTTTGCATTCTAGGTGCACTTCAGTTTCCCAATATAAAATGGGGTACATTAAATAAGAAATAAATGTAAAGCATTTATAAGTTAAAACAATGCCTTGCACACAATTCCTTAATAAATATTAGCTATGATTATTTGACATTCTCATTAGAGACGGGTATTGAAAAAACGGCAAAATCACAAAAAAAATATACTAATTTATGCTTTTTATTAATTTTGCCCAGCAAAGGAATCATAACCTCTGAAAACAAGGATTCTAAATAATCATTTCAATTCTTACACCTTTATTTCTTTCATCTTTATTGTTCTGGCAGAAAAAGTAGTGTAACCGTTGCCTGTAGAAATGTGGAGGATAAAGAGGGTACATAATGAACTCATAGATCTGGCTAAGGAGGTTTCTAGGCAGAATTTTCGAAGTACCAATTGGTTTCATTTAGTTGCCTATGATAAATTATGGATGTAATAGGGCGAGCTCAAAAAGGAGCTGTTAAGTTTTCAAACAGTTTAGAGGAAATACAGAACCAAGACTTGCTGGTTCAAACAGTAAGATTGTTGCTGGTTTCTGGTCACTCCAGAGAGCAAAAGGTTCACACGCAACAAAGAAATGATACCAATTCAAAGACCAAACCCAGGAAACTTTGCCAGTAAAACTGGCCTCAGTATCAAGATCTCACAGGTGAGACTGCAAGACTCTTTGTTAAGACCTTACAAAGGTTTGAGGCATGCCGATAAATCCTGGCATCTAGATAAGAAGGTTTCTAAGATTTTTTTTTTCTTGCAAGATTTTTAAGTAATCTCTATACCCGACACGGGGCTTGAATTTATAGCTCCAAGATCAAGAGTCTCATGCTCTATGGACTGAGCCAGTCAGGTGCCCCAAAGGTTTCTAAGAATCTTAAAGGTGTTTCTCAATGATCTTCTCAGCTAGCCGAAAGTGCTTCTAAGGATCCTAAGGGTATTGTCCCCCTGCACCACACAAAGTCCAAAATGAGAAGGACCTTTCTTGAAAAGATTTATAGATATGACTTTTGTTCAGCAGAGTTTATTTTCATGCGATACATAAAGAGTCTACAAAGTTTCAAGGACCTGAACTCAGATTAAGAAATAGTTCAAAATTAAAAGGACTTTGGGCCTTCAGCTTTTTTCAGTCAGTGACATGCTGAGAAAACACACATGCAAAAAAGGGTTTAAAAACTGTAATATTTGTTTATTTTTCAGAGACAGAGGCAGTGTGCAAGTGGGGGAGGGGCAGAGAGAGGGAGACACAGAATCTGAAGCAGGCTCCAGGCTCTGAGCTGTCAGCACAGACCTGACACAGGGCTCAAACTCATGAACCATAAGATCATGACCTGAGCCAAAGTTGGATGCTTAACCAACTGAGCCACCCAGGAGCCCCCAAAAGGGGATCTTTTGTATGGAAAAGAAAAAATGACAGAGAATGTAGTCAAGAGCTCAGAGGGCAGACACAGCAGCCACAAAGAACCACTTCCAGAGAAACAGACCCACATCAACAAACCTGTAACATGTGCCTAATTCTGTATTTCAGAACTGCTCTATTCCTCCCATTCCCCATCTGAGCAGACTGTCTATTCTGATTATCACCTGTCTCACTATTGTATGTTGGTAATGTGTAAAGCAAGTAATAATATTAGTTCACAAGTTAATAGTCTTTTAATCCAGAGGAGCCATACTTGAGCTATACCCAAAGAACCACACATGATGGACCTACACCTAAAAAGTCTCATTTCAGGGATGCCTGGTGGGCTCAGTCGATAGAGCATGTGATTCTTGATCTCCAGGTCATGAGTTTGAGCCCCACATTAGGAGTTTACCTAGGAAAATAAAATAGAAAAACTAAAAAAAAAGTCTCCATTCAGGTACCTGACCATCATTTAATATGATAAAATTCAGGACTTTTAAGCCCAAGCTTAATGAGGTAACAAGATGAGACACAGGGATCTTCAGGAAAAAGATTATGTGATTTTTACATATGAGAGGTCAATAAATAGGAACCAGAAATGAACTATAGTAGTTAGCCTCCACTGATGGCTTCCAATGAACCATGTCTCCCTCCTGGTATTCTAGCCCTTGAATAGTCCCTCCCATATTAAATCTCACACTGATTTGCTTTACCTAAGAAATTGAACAAAAAAGCTTTATCCTAGTTCTAGGCCTAAGTCTTAAGAAGAACTGGCAGCTTTCATATTTGCATTTTGGAGAGGCTGAGCCACCATGTAAAACTACTCTGCTCAAGAAACCATGTGAAAGTCCACATGGAAAGGCCTGAGACTACATAAAAAAGAAAAAGAAGCCCAGATCACCAGTCCATTCAAGCCTCCAAATGATTCCGATTCATCACCATCTTATTACAACTGTATGAGACCTTAGACAAGACTGAAAGAACCATTCAGGCAATTCACAGAATTATGAAAAATAATTGTTTTAAATCACTAAATTTTAGAATAGTTTATTATGTAACAGTAGATCATAAAAATAAAAAAGGATGGGGTAACTCTGAAGGTGTAGCAGGGGACCCATGCCCACTTCTATGATGAAGAACATACCTAACATAACATTTTACATATGTATATACCTGGTAACCACATCACCACTTCGATCAACATATGAAGCAGTTCCAACCACCCAGAAACCTTGGTTACATCCTTTGCTGATCAACTCCCATCCTCCATATAAAAGTCACCACAATTCTAATTTATATTACCACCAGTTAAGTTTTGTCTGTATTTATCAGAGACTGTGTACTCTTCCCTTTCACTCAACATAATGTCTGGGAGATACATATTTTTGTATCAGTAGTCCATCTTTTTTATTGCTATATGTATATACACCACAATTCTGCTGATGGGACATTGAGACTGCTTTCTGTTTGGGGCTTTAATGAGTAAAGCTGTTATGATCATTCTTAACACAAGTATTTTTGTGTACATAAGTATTCATTTCTCTGAGGAAAGTTCCTAAAAGTGGATTTGCTATTAGAAGGGTAGGCATATGTAGTGGTATCTTGTTGTAATTTTAATTGCATTCCCTTGATGAGTAATGATTTTAAAAACATTTTCATATGTGTATTGGCCATTTGGATATCCTCTTTTATGAAAGATCTGTTCATAACTTATGCCTTTCTTTTTTACTTAAAAGAAGTTCTTGTGGTAAAATACACATAAAATTTATGATTTTGACCATTTTAAAGTGTACAACTCTGGGACACCTGGGTGGCTCAAATGGTTGAGCACTGGACTCTTGGTTTCAGCTCAGGTCATGATCTCGCAGTTTGTGGGTTTGAGCCCCACAAGTGCAGAGCCTGCTTGGGAGTCTCTCTCTTTCTGCCCCTCTACTGCTCATATGCTCTTGCTCTTTCTCAAAATAAACAAACATTTTCAAAAAGTGTACAAATGTTTATGCCTATTTTTAATTGGACTGTTGGTCTTTTTCTTGTTTTATTAGTTTAAAATGCATACATATATATGTGTGTGTATATATATATATATATATATATATATTCAAGATAAAAATCTTTTTCTTCAGTGTATACTTTGACTTTCTTAATGCTACCTTTTATATAAATAAGTTAATAATTTTAACAGAGTCTAAATTAATTTTTTCTTTTATTGTTGTTTGTGTCCTAAGAAAGACAGGAAGGTATTTTCCTATGTTTTTTTCTAGCTTTAATGTTTTCCTCTCACCTTCAGGTCTATGAGTCACCATTTTTTTTTCTTTTTCTTTTTTTTTAGGGTAGTACATATTTGTAGCTGAGTAGGTAGCTCTCTTGCCTATTTCCTGCCTATAAAATTTTCGGGATCCAATAACTTTCTTTCATCCAGTCTGTGCCCTTTTTAGTCTAAGCTGATACTGTTTTTGTTAATATAAAATTCTCAAAAACCTTGTTTTGTCAAGATGATCCATGTCATTAGACAAGAGGGTGCCCTCCAGGTCTTTTATGGATAGCCTTATCTTTATTCTTTGACTTCTGCTAAGATGGTTGATTGGACCTGTGAGTAGGTCCTATGCCTAATCTCTTCAGGAAAAGTCTGTCCAGCCACACCCCCTGAATTCTCTCCAAGACAGAGTACATGGTTTTTGTTTGGTTTTGGCAACAGAATGAAAACTTTCCAAATTATCAATTTCTGCTTCCTTTTCGGTTAACAATTGCTTCCTCAACTTATCCATTTCTTCTAATATTTTACTATAAATAGCAAGAAGAAACTACACTGTAAATTCCATACTTTGATGATTCCATACTTTGACTCAGCCACCCTGGTGTCCCCGAATTTTCCTTTTTATAAAGACATCAGTCATATGGGATTAGGGCTCATCCCAATAACCTCATCTTAACTAATTATATCTACAACAACCCTTTTTCCAAATAGGCTCAAATTCTGAAATACTAGGGGTTAGCACTTCAACATATAAATTCTGATGGACACAAATCAATCCATAACATTCATAGATACCAAGAGTTAGGGCATGGACAGGTTTTTTTGTGGGGAGACACAATTATGCCCACTAGTTGTTTTTTTTTTTTCTTTCAACACTTTGAATATTTCATTCTACTCTCTGCTTACATGGTTTCTGATGAGAAGTCAGCTGCAATTCTTATACTTGTTCTTCTATAGGTAAGAGTCTTTGTTTTTATTTTTGTTTTTCCTCTGCCTTTCTTCAAGATTTTCTGTCTTTGGTCTTCTGCAGTTTGAATATGTTATACCTAAGTGTTTTATTTTTTGTTACTTCTGTTGTTTTTTAGGTATTTATCCTGCTTGATGTTCTCCTGCTTGAGTTTTCTGGATATATGGTTTGGTGCTCGTCATTAACTTTATAAAATTCTCATTTGTTATTACTCCAAATATTTTTTTGCTCCATTCTTTTTCTCTTCCTTGTTCCAACTACATATCTGATAGACCTTCTGAAATTACCCCAAAGTTCTTGAATGGGCTATTCTGTTTTTGCATTCATTTTTCTCTTTGCATTTCAGTTTGCAAAGCTTCAGTTTGACTTACCCAAGCTTGCTGATTCTTTCCTCAGCCATGTCCAGTCTATAGATGAGGCCATGAAATGAATGCTTCATTTAGGTTACAGTGTTTTTGATTTCTAGCATTTACTTTTGATTCTTAAAAGTTTACATCTCTCTGCTTACATTACCCATATATTCTTACCTGTTTTCTACTTAAATCTATTAAAGACTTTAACGTATTAATCACACTTATTTAAGAGAATTTCAATATCTTTGTCATATTTGAGCCTGGTTCTTTTTTTTTTTAATATTAAAAAAATTTTTTTGATGTTTATTTTTGAGAGAGAGAGAGAGAGAGAGAGAGAGAGAGAGAGAAGCATGAGTGGGGAAGAGAGAGAGGAACACACAGAATGTGAAGCAGGCTCCAGGCTCCAAGCTGTCAGCACACAGCCTGATGCAGGGCTTGAACTCACAAACTGTGAGATCATGACCTGAGCCCAAGTCGGATGCTTAACTGACTGAGCCATCCTGGCACCCCTGTGAGCCTGGTTCTGATGGTTTCCTTGTCTTGTCAGAGTGTGTTTTTCCTAGCATGCCTTGTAATTTTTGTTGAAAGCTGGATATGATGTATCAGGTAATAGGACTGGAGGTAAACAGAATGTGTGGTTTTTTGGTTTCTTTTTTTTTTCAGTAATCTATACCCAACATAGGGCTTGAACTCACAACCTGGAGATCAACAGCTGCATGCTCCTCCATCTGAGCCAGCCAGGTGCTCTGATGTAAAGAGAATTTTACTGTGAAGCATTACGTTAATCTGGCTAAGAGTGGGTGGTGTTTAATGGCTAATATAGTTGTAGGTGCCAGAGGCCTCAAAATTCCTCTAGTGTCTTTGTCTCCCTGTTTATTTTTGACTTCTTAAGCACTCCTCCTCAGAGAAAGTCTATGCTTTGCAGCTGTACCCTACTGTTATAGTACCAGAAACTTGTTGGTATGGTGGTAAAGTGTGAGGAAAAAAAGCATACAAGGGGTGCCTGGCTGGCTCAGTCAGTAGAGCCTGTGACTCTTGATCAGGGTCATGAGTTCATGCCCCATGTTGGGCATGGAGCCTACTTTAAAAAAAAAGGGGGGTGGTGCTTGGGTCACTCAGTCGGTTAAGCACCCAACTTTGGCTCAGGTCATGATCTCATGGTTTGTGGGTTCCAACCCCGCGTTGGACTCTGTGATGACAGCTCGGAGCCTGGTGCCTGCTTTGGATTCTGTGTCTCCCTCTCTCTGCCCCTCCCCTGCTCATGCTCTGTCCCTCTCAGTCTCAAATATAAATAAAACATTAAAAAAAATTTTTTTAAAGAAAAAAGAACAAAAGGAAGCCCACCTACTACAGTAGCATAATGTACTATATTCTTACAATTAAATCGTCTTTTAGTGGGTCTACTTAAACAAGTGTTTCTTATTTTCTACACTCATTGCCTCTATAGGGGGGCAGCAGTGGGAAAATGCTTTTCTCCCAGGCAAAGTAAGACTTTACTGAAGTCTTTCCACTGGAAGAAAAAGCTGTGTTACAATGCTCTGAACTCATTTCATAAAAGTTATCTCTTCCCTTTCCATACTTAAACCACTAAGGATTCTTCTTAGCTCTTCATTATGAGAACCTTGTGGGGTCGTAGAAGTAAAGCCCATGGTAATCCACACTCAGCCTCAAATAATTCATCAAAGTTACCATGTAAGTGTTCCTAACAGTTTAGTTAATGGTTACTGTGGCTTCTGCTCTAGGAGAGCACATCTTGGCTGTAGCTCTCTGAAGCTGCTTTTCTCTCCATATTTCAGGGTGGCAATTTGTCCCATAGCCTTAATTCTTTGATGGGACCATGGAAAAGCAGTGATTTTCAGTTTGTTCACCTTTCTCTTACTGTAAGGGTAGCAGTATGACTTCCAGGGTCCTTATGTGCTGGAGCTGAAACCAGAAGTCTTCCTAATGTCTTTACTAGTATGATTTTTTTTCTCTGCAATTTATACATGTAGTTGTTGCAATGAAAGTGAGGATCAGCCAATTACTATATGCTACGTAGTAGCAGAGGACTCCTACTTCTCCATTGTCTTTATATAAGCT
Organism: Acinonyx jubatus; assembly: GCF_027475565.1. NCBI lineage: Eukaryota > Metazoa > Chordata > Mammalia > Carnivora > Felidae > Acinonyx > Acinonyx jubatus. The sequence continues at coordinate 191,912,871 of NC_069381.1, forward strand.
TTTTACAGCCAGTACTCTGCTAGAGAGTTAAGTGCTATAAAAAATAATTTAAATAATTATTTTCTCAACTCTGCCAAGGATGCTACATGGCTAGTACCATTCTACATGCGCAGGAGTTAATTTATTACATAAAATGGATGCCTTAGCCACTTTATCCCTTAATATTTCAATGTGCATTTCTTAAAATAAGGATATTTTCTTACGTAATGGCAAAACAGTTACCACATTTAATATTGATACAGTGATACAATATTTTTATATAATCTACCATAGTACAACAGTACAGTTTTCTTAATACCCAAGAATCCCCCTTCTCTCCCCCCTCCCAAGATAATTCTAAACTGGATCAAATATTTAACTGTCATATATCTCTTTAAACTCTCTTTTAATCTAAAATATTCCCTTAGTCTTTCTTGCCTTTCACAACATTGACTTTTTAAAAAGAATACAGGCTGGCTGGGGCACCTGGGTGGCTCAATCAGCTAAGCGTCTGGCTCTTGACCTCGGCTCAGGTTGCGATCTCATGGTTCATGAGTTCAAGCTCTGCATCGGGAGCCACACTGACAGTGTGGAGCCTGCTTGGGATTCTCTCTCTCCCTCTCTCTCTTCCCCTCCCTGCTTGTGCTCTCTTTCTCTCTCAAAATAAAAAAATAAACTTAAAAAAAATTGTTAAAAAAAAAAGAATACAGGCCAGTTTTCACAATTTCTTAACAACATGTTGCTGATTTTGGCTTTGTCTAATATTTCCTTATAATTATATTCAGGCGATGCATCCCTGGCCAAAATACTCCATAGCGATACTGTATCCTTTTCGTAGGCTATGTTAGTTTTGACCACCTATTGATGACTCTTGCCCAGTCTTTACTATGATTAGTGCAATAATTCTCTACCTGGGCTCACTCCACATTTATTAATCAGCAACCTACTATACAGAAAAGTCCTTCCTTTCTCCTTTTTATCAATCGATCTAACAGTAGTATGGACTCATGGTTTCCTATTTCTTCAATGGTTCACTACTGTCCTTAGTTATTTTGATGCTCAAATAGCCCTAAATTTGGCCAGCAGCACAGCCTCTTCAAACTAGCTTCTGGGTTCTTTTGACATGCCCATCATTTTTTTTTTTTTTTTTGTAATATTTCCTTGCCTTCTGGTAACTTTGAGATGTTCCAGGCTCATCTTACACCTTCTGTTCCCCGTGTCTGGAGATTGACCATTTCTCCAAAGATCCCTGTTTCCTCTCAGTAGGGAATAGTATTAGAGAACAAGAATGAGGGCCATCTGTACTCACTGCTGTCAGGGTAAGTACAAGTCTAGACCAGTCATATCCAATTTGGTAGCCAGTATCCATATGTGGCTATTTAAATCAAAATAGATAAAATTAAAAGTTCAGTCCCTCAGTTGCACTAGCCACATTTCATGTGCTAAATGTATTCAGTTTCTACCATATTGGACAGAACAAGTATTCACAGAACATTTCCATCATTACTAGAAAATTCTATTGGACATTACATACTAAGACCCCTTCACAAAGCAAATTGAGGACACAAACACATACACACACTCATTCTCATTCTTCACTACCTTTTAAATAACCTCTTACATCCATTACATTAATTCTTTCACACATTAAACAATTATTTAGGGGCACCTGGGTGGCTCTGCAGGTTAAACGTCTGACTCTTAATTTTGGCTCAGGTCATGATCTCATGGTCGTGAGATCAAGCCCTGTGTTGGGTTCTGTGCTACAGCACAGAGACTGTCTGGGATTCTCTCGCTCCTACTCCCTCTGCCCCTCCCCTGCTCTTGCTCGTGTGCCCTTTTTCTCTCGTGCACGCACTTGCTCTCTCTCAAAAAAATTAAGCAATTATATATTGAGCATATGTTATAGGGACAGTTACTATTCAAAGCTCTGTAGGGTCAGAAATATATACTCTCTATTCTCTAAGAACTTGTAATGAGAAGACAGAAAAATAAATGATTATTAAAAATGGACTATTTTCATAACATAACGTATTTGTTGTATTAATATCCCACTACAGGGATGTCAAGGAAGCCTTCCGGAGAGAAAGGATATTTATTAAGTTTAGAAAGGCAAATAACTATTTTCCTGGCAATTTGGAGGATAAATTAGGGGTGGGGGCATTTTCTATTTTCCATCATTTTCTCATCTCTGTTTCTATTAAAATTCTTTCTCTACCTCTCCTATGACTTTTCAAAATTCTGTTTATCTTTCAAAACCCATATTTTATGATGCATTTCTGAATACTTCTAACCAGATAAGCCCCTTCCCTCAATCCCCAAATATAGTGTCTTTACTGATTTCAAAAGCACAAAAGATTTGGTCTATTTTTGGCATTATTGATACACTGGGTAAGAACATGGGTTTTGGAATCAGACTTATTGCTTACTAGGTGTGTGACCTTGGGTAAATTACTTAATCTCTCTGCACTTCAACTTTTTTATCTAAAGAGGGGATTAACAATACTGCATGGTTATATTTTGAGATAATAATAAATAATAATGTATTGAAAATACTTGGCATTGTGAATGGAATATGATAAAGTATATGGTCTACCAGTAACAATAATGTGACACTTGTTTCTTCATTTGTTTGCTGTACAAAGGCCCATGTTTACAATGTCAGGTATATGAAGTATTCCAGCAACATCTAGCAAATCTCCAAAATTACTCAAGCAAATTCCTTCCAGTCAGAATATTTTGGCATAGTCATATGCTCAATATTTTAGACAATTCTACTTATAATTCTGAAATTACAAAATCAATTTCAAAAATACTACTTATTGTTTACAGCATCTTTAAAATTAAAAATAAAATATGATTTTGTATATAAAAACTTTAAATAAAAATATTTTCCTATTTTGTTGATTACATAGAATTTCTTAAAATTCTGAAACAAACCTATGTTTTAAAAAAATATTTTCAAGTTGGGAAATAGTAATAAAATCTAAACTACTTAAATGGTAAAAATCAACATATTAATAAAAACTAATTTGTCAGAATGCACATTTCTATTTAAAATTGGAGCCTATAAAACCAAATTTAAAATTGGTTTCTAATGAAACAAGCATCTTGATTTTTATACAAATATATTTAAAATAGTTAAATATATTTAATAGTTAATATAGTAATAATCAGAAACAATATTAAATGATAGTATCATTTCTTTCCTTTGACATAGTATTTAAAAATGTAATAGAAAAAAAGCAGGTCATATAACAAAAACTAGAGGTAACTCATCTTCCCTTTACCACAGTTTGTTCAGATATGCACTGAAAGATGCATACTTAACATTTTGTGAACAAGTGAAAAATATGATTTTTAAAATGAATGGCTTTAATGAAGTACATTTTAATTATAAAAAGAATAAGCACAGATACATAAATTTGCATTGCTTATATTCCAGAAAAAGAAAAAGGCATGCTCACAAGAATTAACAAATACCAAACCTAAAAAGGAGAGCAATGCCATTTCCTACAAAATAACTGACAGCTATACAGATTTTCTTTACTTTTTTCTTTACTAAGCAAAGGACAAATACGTAGTACACTTGTGTTTTCTTTATTACCCTTACCAGTAAAATTTTTAAATAACCATGATATGTAATATTCCTTCAAATTGGTTTAAACCTAACAGTGCATTTAAAAAAATGGAGATGTGAGAAGTTTCAGAATACACTGCTATGTTAAAAAATTACTAATTTTTTTAGTAATTCCACTTAGATATTATCCACTTAGATATTCCACTTAGATATTATCAATACCTATGTGATTTATAAGCTATATATTTAAAGCTTTCTAGATGTAATTATTCTAAATAACCAGGTACAATCCATACCCTCTTGTATGTGAAATATACTGATGATAAAATCTTTGTTCATGTTTCCCCATAGGCAGCCTTACCTGTGGAGTCCAATAAAAAGTAGGGCTCAATCGGTAGAGTTTTCGTTTGTGGAAACTCTGAAGTGGCCTTGTTCGAGCTGCTGTACTCATGATAGTCAAGGATGGAGATTTCAATCTTGTCCTGTCTTTTCTCCTTTTCTTACTGTGCTTCTGGTTAAGTAACCAGCTACTGGAGGAAGAGAGCTCATCTAAATTCTCTGAAGCACTGAAATGCCATGAAGTAATTGGGGAGTGGAGGGAGTAAAACAAAACAAACAAACAAACAAACAAAAAAGACAAAGAAAACTAAATGTAAATTGCCTTGATCTATTAGGACAAAAGAGTATTAATTTTAGCCAATTTTGTGGTAACAATTGGCAAAAGAATTGATATTAATGGGGAATTACATATTCAAGTTGTGAAAATAATTTCTACTTCTATTTCCTCCTGCAAAACAAAAATCCCATAGGTTAGAAATGCTGACATGAGTTCGCTGGTGCAACGTAAATGTTCACTGTAAATTAATAATTCGCGCATGTTGCATAGTGTTGTAACTATTTACATCATATGTTTTTTGCATGTGGGTGAAATTACATAAGATTATTAGTCTGAAAAGGGCTAAAATCCCATACTGAAAATCATTAGTTGCTCTGAAATAAACACTACATACCATCTCCATGAATTCTGAAACAAACATGCATCCTACTATGTTTTAGGAACTTTTTAAAACTTCTGATGATATAGAAGCTACAACTATAAACTGAAATAGATCACACAAGCTACACATAAAAATAAGCAATATTAATGTCATCATTATGCTTCGTATTAATTTTTAAACATATTTAAATATTTTAAAAATCAGAATAGCAAGAGGAAGTTAATGCTCAATGCCACACAAATTTAATTTCATTTATACAGTATATTATATATAAAATAATTTTTTCAGGCACTACAATATACCAATTTCAACCTTGTTTATATAGACAGAAGCTAGTCAATTTAGTTTTTTATTTTTTTTAAGATTTTATTTTATTTTATTTTATTTTTTTACATTTATTTTTGAGAAACAGAGTGAGACAAAGCGTGAACAAGGGAGGGGCAGAGAGAGTAGGAGACATAGAATCTGAAGCAGGCTTCAGGTTCTGAGCAAGCGGTCAGCACAGAGCCTGATGCGGGGCTCGAACCCACGAACTGTGAGATCGTGACCTGAGCCGAAGTCGGACGCTCAACCGACTGAGCCACCCAGGTGCCCCAAGATTTTATTTTTAAGTAATCTCTATACCCATCGTGGGGCTCGAACTCATGATCCTAAGATCAAGAGTCGCATGTGCTACAGAGTGAGCTAGCCAGGCACTCCAGTATTCTAATATCAACAAGTGAATGTGTTGTGTGTTGGACTGCTAATCATCATGTAAGTTCTAAATATGCTATTTGGTTTAAGTAGAATTGGTGTTTAACAGTAAATATAAAATATTGTTTTTCTATAGTAGCACCATTAGTTTTCAATCATCTTTATGGCTGCTATAAAATATTAATAGCTTGTACATAAAAAGCAAGTAATTCAAAACTGCTTTACACGGTATTAACTCAGATATAAAGGAACCTGAATGGCTTTTGTTGGTGACACCAAAAAGAATTAAATATGAAATTTGGGGACTATCATACATTCAACAAATACTTGAATATGTACTACTGGCCAAACCAGTTTAGGGAAAAGAGCTGATAATAATTATCTATTTCACTTTTAAAATCTTAACTTTAGTCTTCAGAGAGCCCTAGTCAAAAATGTCTTAAGTCCCAGTTTGTAAGCATTCTAAAGATCTTCTGAGAAAGATTTAAGATATAACACTACTCTCAAATTAACAGGTCCAATCTCATATCCTGAAGTTATTTTCTGTAACAAGTGTATCAGCGGTCAGTCATAGTCTTCTCTTGAGAAACAGCCATGGAGTCAGGCTATCATGTCAAGGGTGAGCAGAAGGTATAGATGATAGGAATATCAAATTGGGCACAGGGCTGGCACAGTAGTGTCAGGTCAGGAAGAAGACAGGTTTCAGAAGCTGGTTGACTTAAGAAGTCATCAAGTCAGGATGCTAGGATCCAGGAAGGCAGAACACAAAAAGAGGTTCTTCTGGCAAGTTAGAAATACCTTTAGGCAGATAGGTATATTGGTTCCTTAAAAGAGACAGGTTCTGTAATATCTACAGAATATTAAGAGCTTTTATTCCAGGACCCTGACGCACTGTTAACCTGGCCCTCTATTTACAATTCTTTAGTTGTTAATGAGTCCTTAGTTCCCCTACCCACAGGAGACTTAGCCCTAAAGAAGGGAACCACAATCTCTTTATAGACTGACAGCAAACAGCTTTTGAACTGGCTAGAGGTTTACAGGTTGGGTTAAAGATAAACAGAAAACATGCCACTTGTTCACTAAATGTTGTTGTATTTTCAAATTTCTCAAGTGACTGACACAATACCATCAAGGGGAAAAAAGTTTTGTTTTTTTAAATTAAGTATGTTCCTAGCTGTAGACAATTCTTCCTTAATGACTTTCAACACTCTCTGTTAAGCATCCTTGCAAAGTGTCATCAAAATGTATTCTTCTCGGGGTGCCTGGGTGGCTCAGTCTGTTGAGCATCCAACTCCTGATTTCGGCTCAAGTCATGATCCTAGGGTCCTGGTATTGAGTCCTGCTTAGGATTTTCTCCCTCACTCTCTCTCTCTCCCTCCCTCCTTCCCTCCCTCTCCTTCTCCCTCTCCCCCTCTCCCCACTTGCATGCTCTCTAAAATTAAAAAAAAATTATCCTTCCCAAATAAATGGGGAAATGTACTGAAATTCAGAGATGTGAAATCTGTTTATTTCATAACTAATGTGTAAAACACATTATTCTCACCAAAGCTCATTTGGTACATAAACCAATTTTATAAATAATTAATGAGGTTATTGTAAAGGGTTATTATAAATTACTGATAAATTCAGTTATTTTCCACAGTGTTTTACTTTAAAGAGAGAGTCAATCAATTAAACTCAATGAAAACCAGAACAAGAGAAAAATGAGGGAATTTGGAAGACAACAACCCTGCTCAAGTAACTCTATAACATAAAGCTTTTTTATCAGGAGATAATATCTAGTAATTAAGCATTACATAAGAATTTAAAACAAAGATATCATTAATAAACCAATATAAGACATCATCATCACGTGACATTCTTAGGAAAAAAAAAAAAGAGAGAGAGCTATTATAATATCGGGAGGAGGAGGAGGACATGGAGGCAAAATCCCAGGACAGGGGAAAAAAACATTTCAGTAAGAGAAGGCTTAATGTTCACACTGAGTTGTAGGTACACCCTGGGAACTCCAGAAACAAAGGATGCAATGGGTCACCATAAAGTACTGTCATGTTATAATTATCAAGACAATATCAATAAGTATTACTATACAATTATCACTGAACTTTTGAAATCACAAACTTATAAGTGGGATAGTAGCAGGTGAGGCAATAAATTATACTTCTGTAGATTTCCAACTGGAAGCTATGACTCAGAGAATAATAAAAATCTCTTTGGGGCACCTGGATGGCTCAGTCAGTTAAGTCTCTGACTTAAGCTCAGGCCATGATCTCACAGTTCCTGAGTTTGGGCCCGACATCAGGCTCTCTTTTGTCAGCACAGACTCCTCTTCAGATCCCCTCTCTCTCTCTCTATCTCTCTCTCTCTCTCTCCCTCTCTCTCTCTCTCTCCCTCTCTCTCTCTCCTTCCCCCACTCACATGCACACTTGCTCTCTCCCTCTCTCAAAAATAAGAAAAAATCCCTCAAAGGATAGATCCTTTCTGTTTTCTAGGCAGATAGCATAATTTGGCTTTAAAATGAATTAAATAATTGAGAAGGGAGAACAGTGAGGGTGGGTTTACACCTTTCTCCATTTCCACCGTCACTCACTTCCCTAATCCAAGCTTGTGTCCAGAAATACTCCAATAGCTTCTAACTGGTCTCCCTCATCCACACTTTTCCCCCTTCAGTCCCTTGTATACCAATCTTGTGGGAAAACAAATCTTATCCTGCTATGCTCTTTCCAAAGACTAGGTCATCCCCTTTTGAGCTCTGATAGCACTGTTCACCTGTCCACCACAGCATTTTTCATGGTGATCATTTTGCATTCATTTGTATGATTATCCGATTAATGACTGTCTTGCTTTCTAGACTGTAAGTAGTACAGGGAGTGTGTCTGCTTTGTTACCCTTGTATCAGAAGTTCCTGATATTGTACCTTGCATACTGCAGATGCTCAATAAACACTCACTGAATGGAGAAATACACATTTATCATTCCAGCTCTGTGCTTATATATGGTGCATGGACAACACACACTACACCTAAATAATCAGCTTAGTGAATGAGTAGACATTGAACACTTTAACCTAAGAGCCAAAGTAAGTTCTAAACAGAAGGTTATGAGAGAGCTTTTATTAGAAAGATATATATTCAGATGGCCTTGAGTTCTATTCTAAATCTCTCTTTGGTTTACAAAAGGTAGTTGTTGGTAGTAAAATATGACACATCTTATTTTATCTTATAGTCAAGTATGTCCAACATAAATTTATAAGAAAAAGCTGATGAGAACTATAAGATGTTCTGATTTGTAAAGAGAAAAAGGCATCAATCAAGTCTAAAAAATTTCTTCTCATCTAGAAAGTGCAAATGACTGAGAGCTTTATCTAATAATTAGAAAGTTGTGAATTCACATTAACACTAATTTCTCTAATAGTTATTTAATGACTTTCTGAAATCACTGGTTTTCTATTAAAATCCTAGAAAATCTTGGCAGTTAATATATTTATGGATAATATACTGCATTCAATTTGCTTGTACAGAGTATAAATGGAAAACTTAAAGTCAATTTTAACAGTATATCCCTATACTTCCATTACTACAGGAACCAAAGGCCCAAAAGTCACTACCAAAATCATTTCCTGCTAATATTATGTACTTATCTCACAATAAATAAAACAATCTAAAGATATAGGGACACCTATTAGATTTTGGGTGTTATCTTGGTGGTAGTATTAACCGTAGCAACATCCTGCTGATAGTTGAATTTACTGTCTTGTTTTCCCTTGATAGTATTTGGAGAAATGAATGCATCATATACTCAACTCAATGACATTCAGGATGGCTTTAACCAATTTAAAATAAATTACATAAAATAGGGCTTACATAAACTTACTAAAATGGTTCACTAGGGGCATTACTTGTCTTCCAAGCAGCAAAAGTAAAACACCTCTCTCAAGTGACCAATGAATCAAGATCAAGATAACAGGCATTAATCTGGTACAGAGAAAACTGTCCTTTTGCCAGGTCATTTCCCCTACTCTAGGTATTAATTAGAAGAACTGTACCCCTTACTCAAAAATACAAGTCTCTTCTGGGGCGCCTGGGTGGCGCAGTCGGTTAAGCGTCCGACTTCAGCCAGGTCACAATCTCGCGGTCCGTGAGTTCGAGCCCCGCATCAGGCTCTGGGCTGATGGCTCAGAGCCTGGAGCCTGTTTCCGATTCTGTGTCTCCCTCTCTCTGCCCCTCCCCCGTTCATGCTCTGTCTCTCTCTGTCCCCAAAATAAATAAACATTGAAAAAAATTCAAAAAAAAAAAATACAAGTCTCTTCAACTCTAGCAATAAGAAAATGTTTTGAAGTACAATGTAAAATAGCATTCTAATTAGATATATACCTATTCTCAAGAAATAAAGTATATCTTAATGCAGACATTAAAATGGAAAGGAAATATTTTAAGTAGAAAAAGCTTCAGATATAATGTTAAAATAACATCTAAAAGTGCTTCTAATAGAGCTCAACTATGAAAATAATGTATAAAATGACAGAAAAGAAATACACTCTGAGCAATATGATTTCCACTTTTTCAATATTTTGTGAATTTTCCAATTTTCCTAAAATGAGCTTGTACTGTTTTTCTAAACAAAAATATCATCTGGAAATCATTTTTTTTGTATTACGGACTTTTTTTAAAGATTAAAAAAAATCTTTTTTTAATGTGGATTTATTTTTGAGACAGAGAGAGAGAGAGACAGCGCGAGCAGGGGAGAGGCAGATAGAGGAGACAGAATCTGAAGCAGGCTCAAGGCTCTTAGCTGTCAGCACAGAGCCCAACACAAGACTCAAACCCACGAGCTGTGACATCATGACCTGAGCCAAACTCGGACGCTTAAGTGACTGAGCCACCCAGGCACCCACACTTTAAGATTTTGTTTTTAAGTAATCTCTATACCCAATGTGGAGCTTGAACTTATAACCACGAGATCAAGAGCTGCATGCTCTCCCAACTGAGCCAGACAGGTGCCCTTGTATTAGAGAATTCTAATAGACTTTTAAATGGCTACTTGAGAGTAAGAGACTTAGGAGATAATTACCAAATGTAATATGGATTTTGTTTCAATCCTGATTCATAAACCATATTTTATTAACCATAAAAAGATAATTTTGAAGGAAATCTGAATATGAATAGAAATTTCACGATAGCAGCACATTATGGCTAATAATATAAAAATAATAAGCAGATGATAATACCATGGTGGGTATGTTAAAAAGAAGAGTTGGTTAAAGAAATAAATACACATTAGTATTTATAAGTTAAAATAACAATCAATACAATTTGATTTTTAAAAATTCACAGAAAACAATGTGTCAGGAAGGGAAATAGCTGAAATGAATCAGGAAAATCTTGGGAATTTTTTTAAGTAAACTCTATCCCTGATGTGGGGCTTGAACTCACATCTCCAAGATCAAGAATCATATGCTCTACTGACTGAGCCAGCCAGGTCCCCCAAAATCTTGGGAATTCTTAAACCTGGGGAATATGTGATTTCATTTTACTATGCTTTCTATATGTCAAACTTGTCCATAATAAAAGGTAGAGAGTAAAAGAGACAATTATAGTGCTATCTGCTATTTTTATCTCTGACTCAACTTCAAGTCGTACTTTTTTTTTTTTTTTTTTAGTAATCTCTACGTCTAAATATGGAGCCCAAACTCACAACCTGAGATCACGAATCCCATATCCTACTGACTGAGCCAGCCAGGTGCCCCTCAAATAGTACTTTGGTTTTAAGGGGTTTTCTGACTTATTTATTGAGAGAGAGAGAGTAGGCGAGGGGCAGAGAAAGAGAGAGCATGAGGGTGTGAGCAGGGGAGGGGCAGAGAGAGAGCAGGAGAGAGAGAATCCCAAGCAGGCTCTGCAGTGGCAGCGAGCTGAAAGAGTCGGATGCTTAACCAACTAAAGCACCCAGGCACCTCTCAAGTGGTGCTTTTTAAAGCATTAAGCAAAGAGACTATGAAACCAATGTGGTGGTTATATTTTTGTGAGAATTGAGACCTAAAGTTTGTCAAACATCTCTAGCTAATATATAGTTTGGGAGATACGGTTCAGATTCTTCAATATAATCTCTTAGCAGTTTTTCTGACATGTAATTTGTTTTAAAGTTTGAAATGGAGACTTTCTGTTTTACTAATTACTATTTTTCATTTTAAAGGAAAATTTGGAAATAGAAAAAAGTTGAAAAAGAATTTCAAAATCCCATCATCTAAACACAAATACAGCTTTCATTAAAATTATAACCTTCAAGTCTTTTTTTCTATGAAATGTTCCTATACAATGGTTTTGGTATCCTGATTCTTCCACGTAACATTCCAAACTAAACATGTCACCATATGATTTTTTAAATACATGATATTCCATCCACTAGTTATAACACTATTTAAACATTACTATAACATTAAGTTTTAGACTTGGAGGTAAAAAGAAGAATTTTTACAAAAGAAAATAACTCCTACTGTCATTACTTAAAAAACACAGCTGGGAAATTTTATTTCCTTATTGATGTCACACATTCAGCTAATATGATAATGTGTTGCTCATATGAATCCAAAATTATGTTGAAAATATCAGCCTAGAATATGCAGCTAAGAGGGTTTTCTGGTGAGAAGTAACTATTGAAGATACTATAAGTATAAAAGAATTACTTTCTATGTAATTAGTTTGCCAGTTTTACTGCAGTTTTTCAATTATGATACCCAATTAGAAGGAATGGTTGCATTTCATGAGATAATTACCATTAGTGGAAATAAATAGCATGGCAATGATTCATTGGAATTTAATTTCATATCATGTTCTGGGTCTCATTAAGGCAAAAAGAAGCAACAATAACAATAATAAAAATCTAGACATTACTTCAAATAGAAATTCACTTTCTCAGAGATAATAATACCCCATGGGGTAAACAAGGATCCATTTACATTTTATCTTCATTTTCGATTAGGAGATCTAAAAACTAATAACTATCTCTGATGATGATAAAATGTAATGCTTCATTTGTTTGAAGACTCAATCTTTTCAGTTTTCTCAGTTCCTGGTGACTCATCTTAGACCCTGTTGCCAAGATGAGTAAAGCTAAAAAAAACAATTCTAACTTCTGGGAGATACTGCCATTAAATAAGAGGTGTGGATTGGCAATCAATGAATAACAAGTGGGCAAACAGGTAGCCTGGAAAATAATTAACCAAGTGAATTTACTTTAGATATTGTGAGAGAAAGTTCAGTAGGATATTGTAAAAATGACCTGAAATGTCTTTTAAAAATTATATCAAACATTGAGCTAGCTCTATGTGATCCACTAAAAATTAATAAACAGAATAGTGGCCAACATTTAAAAATTCAAAACTTGAATTTCTTCTAACCTAATTATAAACAAAAATTATGATATAATGTGATATAAAGCTGGAATAAGTATGCCTTATTAGAAGAAATAAGTGAAGTAATAATAATAATCTTCACTTATGAGATTACTTACTTGGCAACCCCAAGTAGCTAGAATATGGATGAAATCACAAAAGCTTTTTAAACAACAAAAAAACCTCACAGAAGTTCACTCCTGTTACTGTTAGGAGAGGCATTCTTTCCTACTAAGAAATGTCTCTTATAGTATAAATAGTTCTACCACTTTGGTTATCTACTTTTCTGGTCCAGAGTTAAGTTAGATGAGAGGAAACAGAACTGCAGGAGATAACCATGAGAGCAATAACTAAAGCATCAATCTGACAATGGGGGAGAAAAGACAAATAAGTACAATTTTTTTTTTTTTTTTTGAGAGACAGAGAGAGAGAGAGAGAGAGAGAGAGAGAGAGCGAGCGAGCGAGCAGGGAGGGGCAGAGAGAGGGAGACACAGAATCCAAAGCAGGCTCCAGGCTCTGAGCTGTCAGTACAGAACCCAATGCGGGGCTCGAACTCATAGACCAAGAGATCACGACCTGAGCCAAAGTCAGATGCTTAACAAACAGAGCCACCCAGGTGCCCTAGTACAAAATATTTTTTTATGGAATGCTGATTACCTGCAAGAAATCTTGAAAGACATTTCATTCACTCAATGAACATCTATTCTGCCCATTATGTGACTCTCACTGATCTAGATGCTAGGAAAATAGCAATTAATAACTCAGACTAAAAAAACTCCTGCTTTTATGGAGCTTATATTTTCTCATCCAAAAAGATAGACAATAAACAAGTAAAAAAAAAAAAAAAAAGTAAAGCAAAACAATGTCACACTTGTTATTTCATTTGATCCTCACAACAATCCAGGAAGCAGACTTTTTTCTTTTGAACTGTGACTTAGAAAGTTGCCCAAGATCACAATGCTACCAAATGGCAGAGTTGGGATTGAGTCAGATTTGTCTGATTCCAAAGGTATATGCTTAACAATGAATTTTCTCATAGTACCCGATCAGAGTTTAAAATTATGCAATTATTTGAGTATTTGGTTGATGGCATTTTTCTTCAACTAGAGCCTATATTGTGAGGACAGAAGCCACATGTATTTTTATTCAACATGTATCCCCAGTGCCCAATCCAATGCCTAGCCCACTGAGGTCACACAGTAGATATTTTGTGAACTACTAAGTGAATTCTTTTACAGATATACAAGTATTAATCTCCATAGTCCCTGAGAATGTGGTCATAGTCATGAGCCTGAGTTATCAAAGAAAAACTGAATTCACCACAGTGTCATCCAAGAAAGGCAATATGCAATAAATTTTACTTCAACAATTCTTGGCTTATTTGAAAGTTTCTAGCGTTTGAGTAGAATCCTCATTTCTCCCACTGTCCCGAGTACCTCTTTCATATTAACTTCTAGATTATGCTTTTAAGTTATGTTGAATAATTTGTCTCTATTCACTATGTCTCTTGATATAAGCTAACATAAAATGACTACATCCAAAGCAAATCACAAAGTCACGTGACAAAAAGACACATTTTAGGCTGTGTTGAAATCTTTACATTTTTATTGTTCATTTGTTTCAAAAAAAAGAGTTCCTCAAAAATAAACATTTAATTGAAAAATATTAGTACTAGACACTACTTTATAAATAGTTGTGCCCCAGTAAATTTAAAGAAATGAGCTATAAAGAGATTAACTGACTTGCTCAAGGTCACAAAATGTCTAAAACAAAAAGAATATATAAAAATGTATACTCTATACTCTCACAACCACAGGTTATCCCAAAAGAACTAAATTATAAAAAGCACTATTAACTGGTTAAAAATGAATACAAGTTAAAACTTTTTTAGGGGGGCAGGGAGAGATTAAATGTCCCAATATGATCTTTTGAGAAGGTATGTTTTATATAATTTGAGAATAAAACCCAACACTATGTTTACCCTGAATTATTACACACTTGGTTCAATTACAGGGTACCATACCCACCAGGCAGACCAAAGGTAGGACAGCAACTTATATCTCCCCAAGAGACATGATGGAGAAACAGATGATATCTCTGATTTCCAGTATCTATATGATGAGTGTCCAGTAACAGGTGGCCCTACATATGCCTTAAAATCCTTATCATAACCAAGACCACTTTGAAGTACTCTCTTAAAAAAGTAAGGATAGTTTTAAATAACTAGTATAATGCCAGGATATAAAAGACATAACAGACTACCTATAATTTTAATATACAGTTTTAACATATATAATATGTTCTTACATAAGAATATCAATGGTTAACATTATTTGGCTATTTCTTACATGCCAGGCATTGTTATAAGATCTGTATGTACTATCTTACTTAATTCTCATACAATCATGTACTATCTCTCAATATTTAACGTTTACTGCAAGACTTACCTTTAATTCTCAATGATCTGTTTTGTGGTATACTACATTTTAATAGACTAACATGTACCTTTTAAGATAATATGATTGTAAAAATTGGGTAGGAGTGGGAACTGAATAAGGGCCAAATGTTGTTAATATTTTATAAAATTTTTGGAGCAGAATGTAAATATTTAGGCACCATTATAACTTTTAAGAACTATAAAGTAAACATATATTTTTTATCACAGTAAATCACTAAATTTCCTATCATTTTTAAGTGTACCTTTTGCCTATATCTACATTCTGCAACTTCCTATTATTATACTGCTATTATTAGGTCTGATATTTGAATTAACTTACACATTTCAATTGAGTATGCACCTCAAAATTCACAAGTGCCTATAAAAGAACTTTTCGATCAGAGGGACAATTAAAAATACACTACAGCTACATGTCCTTTTTATGTTTTTTAGGCATTCTTCATCTGCTTTCCATAAGTATGTATGAATGCTTTCATTTAAAAAGAATGGATATCCTAGATTAAGACAGATTTGACAGATAAAGGGCAAAGGTTATAAAATCAATTAACTGGATCATTCTCAGGGTAAATGTCCGACTTCAGCTCAGGTCATGATCTCATGGTTCATAGGTTTGAGCCCTGCATCGGGCTGTGTGTTGACAGCTCAGAGCCTGGAGCCTGCTTGGGATTGTGTCCCCATCTCTCTCTGCTCCTTCCCCACTCGTATACTCTCTCTCTGTCTCAAAAATAACAAACATTAAAAAAATTTTTAATTGTTTTTTTAAACCTATTATGGCCACTGTGTTTTCTATTTATCATTTTTAAAGTGTATAATTTGTATCCTATTTTTCTGAACTTTTTGATTGTGAAATATGTTACCTATAGATAAAAACATAAAATGTTTATCTTATGTTTAACTTATTAATATGAAGCAATGCCTCACCTACTCCTCTCTACTCCTCCTACTCCTGTCCCATAATCGTCACTCAGGCCAAGAAATGGAACATTACTGGCACCTATGAAGACTCCTCCCCACCACGTGGACTTCCTCTTCATATTTAGCATAGAAAGATAAAAAGTTAAATCAAAATCAGTACTTTTACCAGTGCCCTGAATAATTCAAGGACTTGAGAACAACTTCAAACCATTTTCTTCCTCCTGACCTACATGCTATTGTTGCCACAGATTTTTTTTTCTTTTTGGCCCCACTAGACATGTTTTACTACTGTTTGTTTAAATATACCCATATAATTATTTACCATTTCATTTGTTCCTCATTGTCTCTTGCATCTCCAATTACTCCTCTAGCATCATCACTTTCCACTGCCTGATGCAACCATGGTTATCATTATAATTAGAATTTACTAGTGACATACTCTTCAGTTTTGATTTGTCTGAGAACATTTGTGTTTCACACTCAGGCTTTCAAGATGTTTTCTCTGGGTATAGAATTTCTAGGCTGGCAGTTTTCTTTCAACTCACTGAAGATCCCCTTCCACTGCACTGTGGCTCTTATTCTTGAGAAGTCAGCTGTTAGTCCAACTGTGGCTTCAGTTAAGGTGATATCTTCCTCCTTCCCCCCTCCATTATTGCTTTCAAATGTTCCATTTGTCTTTGTTTTTTCCCCATTTCCTCTGTTTCTATGGACAGATTTTTTTTTTTTTTTTTTATTTGTCCTGCTCAAGAATCTGTGTTTGGCTTCCTGAATTTGGTGTCATTCAGGTAATTTTTCAACCAAAACCTCTTCAAATATTGCTTCTGCTCCATTCTCTATCTCATCTTCAGGTCTCCATTTAAGACTTACTCAATATGTTTCACTTGTTTAAATGACTCTTTGTTATTTCCCACAGTTTTGTCTCTTTTCCTACAATCTGGAATTTTTCTTCTAATCTATCTTCTGTTATATGTTCTCTCTTCAATTGTGTCAATGTTGCCAAACTTACTTATTTTTTTAAATTTTTTAAATATTTATCTTTGAGAGAGAGAGACACAGAGAGACAGAGAGAGACAGAGAGGGAACAGGGGAGGGGCAGAGAGAGAGGAGACATAGAATCCTCTGGGATTCCAGGTTCTGGGTTCCAGGTTCTGAGCTGTCAACACAGAGCCCAATGTGGGGCTCAAACCCACGAGCCGTGAGATCAAGAGCTGAGCTGAAGTTGGATTTTTACCCGACTGAGCCACCCAGGTTCCCCAAACTTACTTAGTTCTTTAATTTCAGTATTTTTCAGAAATTTTATTTGGACCTCTTTCAAATGTGCTACATAACTTTTATAGTTCCTTCCCTGCAGATATTTTCAAGCCTATCTTTTATTTCTAAAATCAGAAGCAGCACTATTTTCTAAAAATTATCAGGGTTTAATAATTCTGGTATCTGAGAACTTTGTAATCTGTTTTTGCTGTTATTTTCCTTATTCTTACTCCTACTGATGTCCTTACATATTTGATTATATTTAACTGTGTGCTGATCACTGCCTTGAAAAATTATTCCTAAGGATTTTCTAGGGCTAAGAAAGAAGGTGTCTTCTTCCAGTGAAGAAGTGAACCTACAATTGCCTCTGCCATCTACCTTGTAGTATGACCCATTCCAAAACCATTTTAAACTAGGGATTCCTTGGATCACTCATTAATACAAATTTGAACTAAAAATCAATGTGCAAGTCCCCACCATGGTCAGGCTATCTCAAAGACAGAGAAGTTTCGTTTTGTTTCTGTTCTGCTCGGGACCAGGGCAACTCTCCCCCATGGTGCCCTATGTGGGGAAGGGGAAACAGTTTTCTTCCTGAGTTACATTTACTCTGAGGCTGTAAACCATGGAGGAAGATTTCATTTCATCTCCCTATCAGAGGCAAGGTTTTATCTTCCTCTCACCCCACAAGCTATTAAAACTTCACTTGATTTTTGATTTGGCTTTGATATCTCTTTATCCGTCCACAAAGCTATCAAAACTCAATTTTGTCAGAATTTGTCCTCAGACAATAGTAGATGCTGAGCTTTGCTTACTTTTCTGGTTTCTTGCTTTTTCTTAGCTTTTGGCTTAGAAATATCATTAACATTCACTAATTTCTCATTTTCAAAATACCTAATAAAATATTCTTATTCAATCCAACAATTCCACCTCTGGATATATGTCCAAAAAATTAAAAAGCAAGGACTCAAATGAAAACGAAAAAAAAAAAAGGCAAGGACTCAAACACATATTTCTATACTCATGTTCATAGCAGCATTATTCCCAATAGCCAAAAGGTGCAAGCAACCCATATGTTCACCCAGATATCAACGGACTAAAAAAAAGTATTCTATACATAAAATAGAATATTATTCAATCTTAAAAAGGGAATGTTGACACATGTCACAATATGGATGAATCTTGATGACCTTATGCTAAATGAAATCACCCAGTCACAAAAGGACAAATACTGTAGGACTACGTGAGATATCCAAAGTAGTCAAATTCACAGAGACACAAAGCAGAGTGGTGGTTGCCAAGGAATGGAAAGAAGGAAGAATGGGATGTTACTCTTTAATGGGTATGGAGTTTCAGTTCAGAAAGATGAAAAAAAAGTTCTGGAGATGGATGATGGTGATTGTTGCACAACAATGAATGTACTTAACTGCCATTAAACATAAAAATGGTTGCAATGGTAAATTCTATGTTGTATACATTTTATTAGGATTTTATTTTTTAATTATTTTTAATGTTTATTTTTGAGACAGAGAGAGAGAGAGAGAGACAGAGACCGAGACACAGTGCGAGCTGGGGAGGGGCAGAGAGAGAGGGAGACACAGAATCCCAAGCAGGATCCAGGCTCTGTCTGAGCTGTCAGCATAGAGCCCGACACAGGGCTCGAACTCACAGACCTCGAGATCACAACCTGAGCTGAAGTTGGATGCTTAACTGACTGAGCCACCCAGGTGCCCCTGTTTTATCAGGATTTTAAAAGTTCTTATTCAAATGATTAATTTTCTTACCTTCGCATTTACTGAAATACATAAAATGAATAGTATTTATATGCTTAAAAGGGACATCTTCAGAAAGTACTTTCTAGTTAAGTGTCAAGTTTGAATAACATTAAGTAAGTCCTTATTCGTGAAAACCTTTGAGTTTTAAAGATTTTTTTTTCACATTTTACATGTGAAGAAAAAAATAACAACAATGCTGAAAAATGACAAAGATGTAAGAACTAAATTTAGGCCTCATTCGGCATTTATTTACTTCCAGGATCAAAAGGCTCATAAATAGATAAATTTCACCTTCCTTCAATACAGATATCTTTAAACCAAAGTTTTTTCATATATTACTGTAATATAAAATTGTGTGTCCAATTAATTTTCTAAATCTATGGTAATATTCTCAAATGTGAGTACTAAAATAATCTGTTAAATTTATAGAATTTCACGATTATGCATTTGCTTATTTTATAAAAAGTTCAATTACAGACTGCTTTTAAATTCTTACTAGTTCTACAAATATCAGTTAAGTATTTTTTGCAATATAGCTAAAGGGTTAACAAAAAAAAAGAAAACAACTTAGAAACCACAAAACATCATTCTCCAGGGGTAGGCTGTTCATGCTACAAAAAAAGGAGGCGGGGCAGAAAGGGAAATGAAGAGAAGAGAAATGTCTGGTCAATGTCTATCCAAACCTTTACCTAACTCCTATAGCTCCCTTTGCCACTCTTGGCTAGTCACTTTATATAAACAACTGTGACTTCATCCGTTTTAATCTCTGTCATGCCACTCTCTAGGAACACATGTATTTCCACCTGTTTAAAGGCCCCTCCATAACTTTATGATATGTATTCCTATAGTTACCATCTCTAGCTCTTTTCCTTCATTTTAATAAAGATACTTACATTTCTTCCATTTGAAAAACAAATTACCTTTCTTGACCTTGTACATCCATTTTATTTTGGCCTTTACAGCAAGCAATTTTGAAAATGTAACCTTGACTCCATTGTACTTCATCTCCAATTCTCTTACTAGCTCACGCTTGTCTCTCTCCATCATGCCACTACACTGCTTGTGCTAAGGTCTCAATTTGTAACTGACAAAGCCAAGAGACATTTTTTAGTACCTCCCTTTGGCATGTGAGACAACAATCACAAACCCTCAAAACTTTCTACTTTTCCTTCAGAGTTATTACTCTGTTATCTGCAATATGTTCCAGTTTCTGTGTTCCTGGTTAAATAGACTTGTATATTATGGTATATATTTATCACAAACAGAATTTTTACAAAAAATTTAATGAAACCAGAAGTATCCCCCAAATCTTTTGTTTCACACAGCAGTTTGCTGGTTATGTGGTAACAAAGCACTTAAAAACAGTTAATAAACTTAAACATAAATTATACATTTTAAACAAAATCTCTAATATTCTAAATTTGCTTACTTTCTCTTTAAATGAAAGGTGGCTATATTACATTTTCTAGCAAATGTTATAAAATCTTTTCTTCACAAGAAATGTATTTTGACAACAAATGTGAGAATGCTTTTTGAAAGGAACTCATGTTATATAGAAAGCATTTTGAAAAAATGCTGATTATTGCCAAAAATAAATGAATTAGTAAAATTAATAAAACTAATGAAAACACTTACATATCAGCATACTTCAAAAAGTTGGAGAGCAAACTTTAATCTGGTCTTAAATCTATCAAACAAAGAACTTAAGTAGATTTTGAACCTATTATAAACTTTTTTTTTTCCTTTTTTTTAGTTTTCCCCCCAGGCCCCTTCCTAAACTTTCAAAAACAAACTTTCCAATTAATTTGTAGGAATAAATACCTGAGATCAGGAAAGATAGCAATTACTAGCAGATGTCAACAAGAACCTCTGAACTATTAGTAGACAGAATTGAAAAAGTATCATGATTTAGTAAATAAAGCCCATGTTATACCTCTTTCATTTGGAACCATGTTATCTTTATGAGCTATCTTGTCAACTATGACAGCTATTAAAATCAAATATTCAAACAACTTCACACAATTCCTTTATTATTACATATTTTAAATTACTATGTTTCACCTATGAGACTGCAAGTTAGCTAAAAGTGGAGACTATCTTCTTCATCTTTGTAACCTAGAACTTTGACTATATGACATACAGCAAATAATTATGCAATATGCTGTGTGAATGAATAATGAAAAATATAGGCAAGTACATTAAAATGAAAATATGTACACACATGCATATTTATGTAACAGTGTAATACCTGGTTAGGTAAACAAGTGTTACCTAAAATGGGCATGGCCACAAATCACAATGTTTGCACACCAATTTAATGGTATTTAATGGCTCAACTTGTAATTATGACTTTTTGTTTGTGTAATTATGACTTCCTTAATTAGCATATGTTTTCATAAATGAAGATATCAGAGTTGTCCTACACAATATGTGAGAATGTGCTTTCAAAGTGAATCATCAGTGATATAAAGAATGAATATATAAAATCAACAAAAATAAAGTGAAACCAACAGAAGAACTTTTTCCGTAACACAACAATGAATAAAAGACTCAGCACAAATGAAATAGTGAAAGTATCAAAACTTAGATTTTCAAAATAACAAATTAGAAATAAAACCCAAATAACACTATATTTAAGACTCAGTTTATATCCACTAATCTCATTAAGAATGTGATAGCTACTCTGAATCATTTTTACCATGGTACAAATGTTTCTTTCATGCCATATTAAACAAAATTTAACAATAAATCATATAATTATTAATATAAATATTTCCCAATACTAAATTATACTCCGTCCTCTATGGTAGTTAAAGGAGCCCACATTACAATTTTATTTGAAAAAAATTAGATGTTCACACAAAATAATATTCTATTAGCATCTTTAATTCTAATTGAATCTTTAAAAGAGAAAAATAAGGAAAATAAAAGAGAACAAAAGCTGTTCCCAAAAAAGAATTATTATCCCATATATATGTAATTGTGTATCTGCTGATAAACGTAATAAATTGCTAATGATTACAGGAATTTTTATATTAACTACATTCAGAAAAAATTTTTTTCCTTATAAAAGCTGAGATACAGATTAAGTGAAACTTAAACTGAATTTTGCGGATGAAATCTATCCATCTTCTGTGTCCAAAATATATCTAGCGTCTTTTTTCTTAAAATGCATTGAAAAGGCCATATAGAGCTACAGAATAGAAAATGTACAAAATGGAACGTGTGTTAAATAAAGCAGTACTTCTTTAACAAAGGGTATCGCAGTTTTTCTTTTTCAGAAACATTAAACATCCTGGAAAACTTTCTCCCTCGTTCTAAGGTTTACAGTAATCTTAATTATGTAAGTTTGATGCTATCTAAAAACGTATCCATGTTCTATTGATTGTACTCTAATAGTGCTTAAGAAGAAAAAAGCAGCTATACTACTTAAAAGATCAAAAATAAAATAAAATAAAATCACCAAAGTCAAATTTAGAAACCAAACTATCTCACTGATACCTACCTCCTGGAAATGCCATTCGCTAGACATTTATGGCTACAGGATTTGGAGGATAGGGGTGATGAAGTTGGGGACAAGTTGAGAGGGGCAATCAGACTGTTGATGATTTCCGTCAACTGTGCACTCTGCAAGAAAACAAGTAACCTTTTACTACTGCTAAGCAAGACATGTGAGTTAAGTCTCACACCTTTAGCACCTACTAAATGCTTGACTTTTCATGAAACAAGTAAATGCTTGTATTTTAGTAAATATTTTAATCTCCAAAGATGATTTATGTCACTATTAATTTTTCCATTTATTATAAGTATGTTCACATTTTAAAGTAGTCCTTTACCATATCCATTTTTGTTACAGGTCATTTATCTACTCATCCTATCCTCTTAAAACATTTGAATTTAGCTAATAGCATCTACAAAATATTTCCTTTGAGGCAGCCAAGTTAATAATAACAAAGTCATAGCTATAATTTATGAAGTACCTACTATGTGCCAGGCACTATACAAAGCACTAAACAGATTATTTCTAATCTTTACAATTAACCTGCAAAGTAATTAGTATTAGAACTACTGATATTGGGGCGCCTGCGTGGCGCAGTTGGTTAAGCGTCCTACTTCAGCCAGGTCACGATCTCGCGGTCCGTGAGTTCGAGCCCCGCGTCAGGCTCTGGGCTGATGGCTCAGAGCCTGGAGCCTGTTTCCAATTCTGTGTCTCCCTCTCTTTCTGCCCCTCCCCCGTTCATGCTCTGTCTCTCTCTGTCCCAAAAATAAATAAACGTTGAAAAAAAAAATTAAAAAAAAAAAAAAAGAACTACTGATATTACTATTAAAATCAACTACAGCTGAGGAAATTGAAGATTGAGCAAGGATTATAAAGTTGGTAAGAAATTCAGGCTTGAATCCAATGCCACACTGTTTCTCAATATTTTTCCTAATTCAAAAATATCAGGGTTTTTTAAGGTACTCCTAATTTTCATTGACCCTTACTCCAAATTTAAATATACATAATATATTTGTAATATGTAATAAATATTAAATTATCCTAAAACAATAACCTACAACAATTACAATAAACATAGGCCACGTCAGTGGAAACAGTACGTTTCTACAGAAGAATGACAACTATTTGCATTACATATGTAATCTGTGTTTATTGTAGAAAAAGGGAAAGTATAGAGGGGCTTAAAAAGGGAAAAGAAATTCTCTTGCATTCATATTTCACAGAGTAAAAACATTGCTAATATCTTCGTATATATCCATCCCTCTAGACTAAGTTTTCTGAGTATATGTGAGTAAATACAACACGCATACACACACACACACACACAGTTCTAATTTAATCGTGTCACATCAATTTTCTAAAACCTGGTTTTCTCACTTACTAATGTATGATTTTATTGTTTTAAATATGTAGACCTGTGTCACCATTTTTATTAACTGAAAGATATTCCATTATAAAATAGAGGGGCACATAAAATAATTATTTTAAATTTTTCATTTGTATGAAACTAATAACATACTATTAGAAATAATGAAACTAAAGAATATAATAGAACTAAATCTAATATTTGAATTCTTCAAAAAATCTTTGAAAAGGACCCTGAAAATTTTTTACCATTTATTTTCTTAAAAAGTAATACATACCAAATGACTTCATTTTAAAAATTATCACTCATTTTTCAATTAAAGCTCATTTTCAAAATCAGTACAAATTCAGTCTTTATCCACTTGGTAAGCATTCATTAGTTTAGTCATACAAAGAAATTTATAAAGTATCCCATATTTTTCAGTCCAAAACACTGATACAGTCTTTACAATGTTCCACTGCCAAAAATATCATTAAAAATCTTCTAAGCCCCTGGAGGTAACCGGTTAGGTACGTGTGAATAATTGGCTCAAAAGAACATTATAACAACCAACTCAATCCAGCCCGATAAAAATCACAAATATCTGAGTCCATGTTTGGGATAAGAAATTCATAATAAAAATGAGAAAAAAGTAAAATTAAGAGAGGCATAATTTAAACTCTTAAGATAAAAACTAATCAACTCAAAGTTAAAACACTTACTAGCTATTGGATAACAAGGTTTTTAATGTAAATACACCAGTTTGAAATTTAAATTACCTAAAGTTCTAATATAAAGTTACCTTTTAATTTATGAATAAAATACATTATCTAATAATGCAAGTATACATTAATATTATAGACCAGTAAGTTGCTTTTTAAAACTCATATCAGTGTACAACTTAATAGTGCCTTTAGTATTTTAATTGCCAACTCTTTCATTGTTTTGAGATACATAAATAAATTTTGTTTGGGAAGCGAACATTTCTCTAATAAAATTAATTCAGGTAAGTCATCAATACCGGATCTATATTCAAGGTCCACTATAGTCAACAAACAGTTATATACCAACAGGTTATCTTAAGAAAAATGTGTGCAGTATCAGGGTTGCCAGGCCTGCCACTTAATTCTCATCCCTCTTCAGCAGCATTTGTAAACAATTTTTTAATTGACTACGAAAACATTATTAGCATATGTTTCAAGAGCAAATGACCTGTTCATAGGCAATTTACTAATGACCTCTACAAGAGATTGCTGGTGTCCCTTTCTGTATCCTTTTGCTCTACTCTTCCTATACCGAAAGCCATTACCATTGTTCTCACAACTCCCGGTTCCCTTCTCTTCCAAAGCCTCTGGCACTCCTGTCAGCAATGGGACCAAAAATAAACATGTGATACCCAGGGTCAACTTCATGGGTGAGCAACCTGAGCAGTCACACAAGGCTGCACTCAGAAGGGTGCCATGCTTGCTTAATGCCCTGCTGCTACTGACTTAAAACTCTTCAAAATTGTTTTTAACAAAGAGCTATGTGATTTCATTTCTCACTAGACCCTGTAAATTAGCCCATTCTGATATTAATAACTCAGGTCTAACAAAACAAATCGGTGCTAACAAGGAGAAAAAATAAATATTAAAAGAATCTCTTTTCAAAGGATAAATAATGAACTACAGGTAAAAAAAATAAAAACGAAAACAAAAAAAACAGAAGACCTGACTGACCAAGCAAGTACATTATTCTGGAGTGAGAAATAATTAGGGCCATAGGATCACTTTCAGGGTAGTGATCCTATGGGATGAGAGAGAAAAGAGAGTAAAGTGGGAACATAAGCAACACTACTGAAAACACCACCTATCTGGTAAAGTGCATTCCAATTTAATATCAGATGATTATAAAATAACTTTCTGAATTACAAAATAGTCATAAAAGTAGTTTGATGATGCAATTCTGCAATTAAGGAAAACTCCAGGCAACTGTAAATGCAACAAATATGGGGGAAGAGGCGTTGCACCATACCCTGATTTACCGGAAATAAAATAGTAGTAACCTAATACTAAATTATTTCACAATATATGTCAGAAAAACTTAGAAAAATTAGATGTGGGCAGGCATGAATCCACATTATCCACTGGAACAAGGTAATCATGCAGCTGTGATCCCAACTGGGTAGATTCCAGCAGATTCAGATCAGCTGCAAGTTAACAAACTCCTAGAAAGTCAGGTTTGTTCAAAAGCCACCAATGTCTAAATAAAAATAAATGGTATGATTTTAAAGGATAGATACAGGAAAAAATAATTAGACTTCTAGAGTCAACCATAATAGAATTTAAATATCAGGAAAGGCTTTAGAATCAAAGTAATTTGTTAGGGGCTAATTTGCCATTTATTTACATGACCTTTTTTAAATAAAGGAACTCATATTCTGATATCTTTCATTAAAAATCTCTATCAATAAATTGATCAAACAACTATTCAGATTCAGGTCTATTAAGTGGTATCACTCCTCTTTCCCCAGGAAAGAAAAGTCCAATGATGAGCAATTTTGTTAGAAAAAAAGATTTTCCAATCCTTGCATAATGAGTTATCCTATGGCTATGTACTAATACTTTGTATACAATATGTAAATAATCTTAATTCTATCAATATTATAAGAGAGACCAGTCACATACTAAATATTTTAACTATATTTAATGTCAAATGGCAAACTTTAATAACCAAGATCCCAAGCAGACACACAGGTTTATTTGAAGAGTTCATAAAATTGATTAAAAGTCATTTCGTGCCACTCCCATCTTACTCTTACTTCACATTACCTGTTTTTCTATGTTGCGAAGAAGAAGTGTAGGACTACTTGGTGACATTTCAAAATCTTGTTCTGGTAAAGGATCTTGACTCTCTTGGGGAATCTGGGGATTCCCTGTCGTATTTAATGAAGCCGCTTGGTCAGCAAATTGTATTTGTTTTTTCAGAATGTCTTTTGGAAGCTGACATTCTTCTAGGATCACTATCCCCTAGGCAAACAGCAATTAAAGAGTTGAAATGAAAACAAACTGACTGCTAAATCAATTTTAATGTTACAATGCACATGAAACCATGCTTCTCATTATTGCTTGGAAATCAGAAAGCACACTTGAAAGTACAGTCTAACTGTAAAAACTTGGCTGATTTAAAACATGTGTAGCTAAGATAAAATGTATGTCTTAAGGGTTAGGTTTGTGAAATATTGTCATAAATTGTATACATGCAATTATTTTTCCTTTTATTGGTTTTAGTTATTAGCAGTAAAAAGCATGACACATTTAAAATAAAGGCTTATACATAGAATGTGAATATTTCACGCTGAAATTTGGAACACTTCCTGATACAGTCTTCGAGTATTTTGGTAGCTAGCATTTCCATTTGAGTTTTATATTTGAGTACTCCCAGCTTCATAAATTAAAGTACCAAACTTACAAGCATCCAAACAACATTCTGACTTTGTACTAACTTCTTTCCGAGCACTCTAAGGAGTTCCAACTCTGCTGCTGCCAGCAAGCAACAAAGGGCAGGACTGCACTATTGAGAAAAAGTACTCTCGAGGCCACACTAGTGCTTACTAGGTAGATGAGTTAATAATACAGGCACAAGTTTTCAACTGTGCTGCGGTATTTTCTGAAATGTAAGAAACTAGAAGAAAGAGTAAGGATCTAGCTGCCTCTGTCCTCCCTGCCTACCATTCACACACACACGTATACTTACTCACAACTGGCTTGCTAAATATTCTCCCATATTCCCCAGATTCTTCACTCCAACTGTTCTCACCCTTAGGCCCCTCAATGGCAATGAAGACAGAAGAGAAAGGGGAAAAAGAATGCACAGAGATGATCTCAACAGTTTCATAATCAGTTCTCACCGTAAAACTTTTTCCCTCCCTACCGCTTCTACCACTTCCCCCCCTGCAAAGAATAATATATATTTTCACATAATGTATAAATGTGTGTGTATATGGTTGTATATATGTATACTTGTATATTAATGGTTGTATACACACACACACAAAGAAACACACACACACACACACACGTGGTTGTTTTGCAAAATGCCAATAAGCTCCTAATAGGCTAGATAAGTATTAAATGGCTATGTGGCTGAAATATTCTTGTAATGAAAAGCCAACTAAAACACTAATATAAGTACAGTAGTTCATGATGGAAATTTAAAAAAAAACTGTATAGGCCAGCTTATATCATGTATAAGTGCTATTTATAGGATGGAAACAGCCTATAAATTACAATGTTATATATGGATAGTTTCAATTTACACCTTAATTTGGAGCATATATCACTGTAGCATGAACACATTCAGGTATGGTATCAAACATACATTTTATTATTTTGTAGCAATATATTACCACTGATGTGTGGTAAAAGTAACAAGTAAGCTATTATCATTATTTTTAAACTACACTTCCAACAGTGCTAGTAACTTTTACAAAGAGAAGGAGATCCAGTTGTTGATCCCATCTCAATAACTCTTGTCCTAGAATGCACAGATATGGCTATCAAGAAATCTGAAGAAATATATTTTTGAAAAATTTTTGTTTCATTTGATATTTTTAAAGTTAAAGTAGACTTGATAGAGGATCATCAATCTCAAAAGCTCTTGACTGAAAGTATCTGAAATGTCATTCAAAATTTGTAAAAGCGTCTCACCAGATTTTTCAACAGTATCTGCTTGTAAAACAAATACAAATTTTCATCATATCAATGTAGCTATAATTCCCATTGGTTTGATTATTTTATGAGCCAGGCTGCTGTGAATTAGCCTGTTTTCATAACCCTTACTAATAATCTTGTACATATGGAAAAACTGATCCTGAATTTCAAAAGATCAATTTTTGAACCTTTAGAATACTACCTATTTGGTAGGAAACTTGCTACAATTAGTTCAATGAAAAGTAATATTTTAAAAATTCAACCAGGAAGACATCTGTAATAAGGTCATAATCTATTGTTTTCCCCCTTAAACTGTTGCCCTGGACAAAACTCTCACAATGGCCGAGAATAGAGTAAAAAGGGAAGAAGATTATATCCTTTGAAGACACTACAGAGATAGTTTCAGTTCTTAAAAATCAGGAAAAGAATACAGGTGTGTTGGGTCACCATGATGTACACTTAAATATCTTAAAATTTTATTTGTCAATCATACCTGAATAAAGCTGAATTTTTAAAAAACTCAGAAAAAGAATAGTCTAATCATAGAGAAAACAAGGTAAATAACAAAGATATGAAATGTTTTAGTGGGATGAGTTGCAATGACTGAGACCCATGAAAACTCTAGCATAAGATGAAAGCAAGTCAACCTCACCAGAAGACAACTATTCCTGATATGAACACTTGAAGAGATCCTTACCCAGCAACTAGGTTTAGTGAAAAAATAATTAATTGCTTCAACATCATCATCAGTATTTATATAAAGTCATGAAAGCTAAGATTTTAAAAAAAAATTAAATGAAAAATTTTAAATATACAAAATTACAATGTAAAATATAGATAACAAATGAAATCTAAAAGAGAAAACATTTAATATAGGCTAACCAACTTCTCAACCAAGAAAAACTATTTTAATTTTTTTCTGAAAGTGATGAGAAGCTACTGTCTTAGTGAAAGCTGAAGCAAAGAAAAGGAGAAACATGGAAGTTGTAATGTGTTGACAAAGTGTTGGAAGAACAAGGAAGGAATGTTGCTAACATGTGCTTTCTTCTTTCTAAAAATTTAGCAAAAGTTAGACTACCCCCAGTGTGTCAAAGAAGAGGCAAATGGCAGCTTAAAGACCTAAAATGTGGGGCGCCTGGGTGGCTCAGTCGGTTGGGCGTCCAACTTCGGCTCAGGTGGTGATCTTGCAGTCCGTGAGTTCAAGGCCTGCGTCGGGCTCTGTGCTGACAGCTCAGAGCCTGGAGCTGTTTCAGATTCTGTGTCTCCCTTTCTCTGACCCTCCCCCGTTCATGCTCTGTCTCTCTCTGTCTCAAAAATAAATAAAAGTTAAAAAAAAAAAAAAAAAGACCTAAAATGTTTAGATCTACTAGTAGATCTCAGTGTTTCCTGCCCTGTTTAAACAGGATATTTACAAAAGAACATCTCTAGATCTCTTTCCCCTCCCCTTATCTCTAATTTAACTAAGAAAGGATTTTTTTTCACTTTCAAGGTAAGTTAAATAGAAAGTTCCTTCAAGATAACTTAGCCACATGCTTCTCAATTTTTTAATTACAGTAATTCAAGAAGCCAGAAGAGCAAAGAAAGTGCAGTTTTCTCTATTCAGTATAATAATTTAACTACACTACACATAAATAAGCAACTACACACCTTGATTTCCAAGAAATGTAAGAAGAAACTATTAAAAGAAATATTGTGGTGACTTTTCCATAAAGTAAACATAACGTGATCCTTAAGAAAACAAAGGGCCAGATACACATCTAGCCTGAACTAAGAAAAATATAAATTATTAGTGGGAAGTTTAGATTTCTTTCCTAAAAATAATTTATCCCAATAGATTACATAATCAAAATTTAAAAATGTTTAAACAAGTATATAGCACTGTTTAGAACACACAAAACATTAAAACACCAATGAACCAGACTATGTAGATTCAAGTATGAAACTTAGTAATCAATTTTACTAGGAATCTACTTTCTTGGAAATTTCCTAATCGGTATAAACTTGACTTGTTCTAAGAACTCTATTTACTATAAAAATGCCTGTGATATTATTTCCTTTAAAGAAAATGATCAGAAAGGATAAATTATCTGGTAATCTGAAAGAATTGGGAAATTACTGAAGGTTTTGGTGAAGACAGTTAAGAAACAGTAACGACTTCCATCAGGAAACTATTCTTGAAGAAAATTCTCCCAAATCCAACAGAGAGAACAGGTAAGCCTAAGGGTTTAAAGTCTATCCTCCTATTCACCTTCCTACAGACAATCGACAAATTATGCAAGGAATTCAATAACATTCATTCATTCATTCCTAGTTTCCTCTCCCATCCTTGTGCAACTCATACTTTCTGCTCCTTTGAATTTTCATTCTACTTTGTAAATTCCAAAACATATCATGTTGTTTCATACCATCAGACCTTCAAGGAATGCCCTTTTCCAGTTCCATTGGTTCAAGCAAACTATTTATCCTCCAAAACCATACTGAGGCATCACCTCTTTGCTGATGTTTTCTCTGACCTGCTAACCCCTAAATAAGAGTTATGCATTCTCTCTATGGCACTTCTATATCTTATAAAAACATGTATCAGTGCACATATTACCTTATATTGCAATTAATTATTTGCATGGTCTCTCTCCCCTACCAGAATGTAAACTCACGATAGTACCTAAAACTTACTAATCTTTATTTACATACAGACTCTTGGTACCGTTGGGCTAACCATATGAGTAAACATGTCGTTAAGAGCTCTGATTCCTTTCCTTCTCAGCTTTTTCTTTTCAGACCAAAAACCATCAACCTTACAATATTATCTCCATAATGTCCACAGTTTCACTATGTAGAATACAGTTTCCCATAAAAACAAAGCTACAAAGAGATATTTAGGAATATTTAAATTAAATAGTACTTGATGGGATTGTATAAGAACTCCTCATATTATTATTTCAATGGAAAAATATACTTTGAGTTCCAAGCAAAAGCCTGTAATTTTGGGGGGAAAATTTTGGTTGGAATTAAAATAACATTTATATGTGTAATCATTTGTGTAATTTCACCCCCATTTGACCTCAACCCTAAAAATTTAAGAACTCTGTGCGTTTTGTTCTTCACTGTGTACCTTAAGCACACATTACACTAATAAGTATACGTGAAAGCAAAGGTGGGAAAGAATGAAGGAAAGGCAGAGGGAAGGCAGAAGATAAGACAGGATGGAGAGATGAATGAATTTTATTTAAAAACTGATACAGGGGCGCCTGGGTGACTCAGTCAGTTAAGCATCCAACTTCAGCTCAGCTCATGCTCTCACGGTGCGTGAGTTCAAGCCCCACATCAGGCTTTCTGCTGTCAATGTAGAGCCTGCTTCGGATCCTCCCCCCCCACCCCCCCACCACCCCTACACCTCTTGTTCTTGCGCTCTCTCTCTCTCATAAATAAACATTAAAAAATAAGTTAAAAATAAATTTTTTAAAAAATAACAAAAAGTAAAAATTGATACAATAACATAGCTTTAACTGCCATTTCTACTGAAGTAACTCCAAATCTGTATCTTCCTATAAACTTGCCTTTTCCAATAACTCATATTTCCAAGTCTTTCAGGACATCTCAACATGAGTTATCTGATAGAACTTTAAAGTCAATGTGTGAGAAAGCTTACTTTTATCAATTTTCCTATAAAACAAGCACTTTTCTCCAATAACTAATGGGGGAAGAGATAATGGTGATGGTTATGCAACTACCTATTTGTCAAAATTCAGTGAATTGCTAAAAATGTGTCTTCTGAGAACAGATAAAATAGAAATAAATCCATAATTAGACACCTATTGGTAAAAACATGTAGACCATCAAATATACAAAAACAGCTTTTAAGTTACCAGATAGACTGCTCAGCAGAAAACAGTGAAATAGGATCTTTAAAGGACGAAGGGAAAAGAACCATCATATTAGAATTTTATATCAACCTGAAGTATCATTGACGAGTGAGGGTAAAATGAAGGTACTTTGAGATAGAAGCCACTAAAGAATGTACTTCAGCAAAATGTAAACCGAGAGAAAAGGGAATGTAGCAGAGACTACAACAATCTATATTCATTTTCCCCTTTTTTTTAGAACCAAACGCCACACCTACTGGATTTTTAGCTATGCCTACAACTTCTCATTGTAAGACTGCACTGTTCACCTTTCCCTGCTACATATCTAGCTGCAGCCATGTGCCTAAATCTAGGCCAATGAATGTGGGACAAAGTAGTGCAATTTCCAAGTCACCTCCAACTTGAAAACAAACAATGCTGCACTTCTCTTCTCACTTCCCGAGGGCCAGAATGAGGAGGTGACCACAACCCTGTTTAATAGTGCCATCACCACTACTCTAGAGGATAGCAGAGCAGCAAGACAGAAAAGACCACAGCCTGTATTCACTCCCTCGGTTATGAAGTGTTATGTATTGCATAAAGCTGCGATATTTCTCAGTTTCTTTGCTACAGCAGCTTAATCTGTAAACTAGCTTTATAGGGAGAACACAAAAGAAAAGTAAGCACATTTTTAATAAAATTAGTTAGAAACAGAATTAGTTACCGACCGTAAAAAAGCAACTACATTGAGTAGACATATGCAATGAGTAGTTAAATAACATTAGAATCCATGTTTTAAGTAAAAATATGAAATACTGAGTACTTTTAGTCATTGTTAGGATTATTTATAGTTAAGTATGTTAAAAATTGGGAGTAATAACAAAGAATAAACCTGTACTGAATAGCTTTTAAACCAGCATAGGGAAAAGAAAGGAATGAAGCAAATTCTACCAATCCAAAAAGGTGAAAAAACAAGATATAGGGTGTCTTGAACCTGGGTGGCTGAGTGAGTTGAGAGCCCAACTCTTGATTTTAGCTTAGGTCAGGATCTCACGGTTCATGGGTTCAAGCTCCTAGTCAGGCTCTGTGCTGACAGCTGACAGTGTGGAGCCTGCTTAGGATTGTCTCTTTCCCTCTCTCTCTGCCCT
Source organism: Acinonyx jubatus (assembly GCF_027475565.1). NCBI lineage: Eukaryota > Metazoa > Chordata > Mammalia > Carnivora > Felidae > Acinonyx > Acinonyx jubatus. Next base: position 191,946,429 of record NC_069381.1, read on the forward strand.
TCCCCTGCTGGCACATGTGCTCTCATGAACTCTCTCTCTCTCTCAATATAAATAAATACACTTAAAAAAAAAAAAGAAAGAAAACAAGATATAAATACAAAGAGAGGAGAATAAGGGCAAATAAAAAATAAAAACCAGAGTCGGTTTTTTAAAAAAAATTTTTAACGTTTTATTTATTTTTGAGAGAGACAGATAGAGTATGAGCTGGAGAGGGGCAGAGAGAGAGGGAGACACAGAATCCGAGCTATCAGCACAGAGCCCAACGTGGGGCTCAAACTAACAAACCATGAGAACATGACCTGAAGCAAAGTTGGCCACTTAACCCACTGAGCCACCCAGGCACCCCAGAGTCAATTTTTTAAATCTAGCTATTTATAGTTTATAAAAAGAAACACCTAGAATTATCAAAAATTTGTATCTACCAAGCAGCATTACTTCAAAATGTAAGAGGCAAAAACTAACAATTACCAGAAGAAACTGAAGAATTCACAATGAGAAATTTTAACAAATCTATATCATTAATGGAAAGATATAGAGGTATAAAGATATGGCAGATATATAAAGTCAACAAATTAACAAAGAATTCTATAATGAACACACAAAGAACATGTATTCTTTTCTATTATATATATATTAAAATTGGAAAAAAACCACAACATGAGAGATGTGTAATATTCATAATTGACCACATTAGTCTCCAAAATTTAAAAATAATTCACGAACACATACCTCTACCAACTACCCTCCCCCCAAAAAAAGAGTGAATGCAAAAAATAAGTTAATTCTTAGACAAAAAACATTTGATGGTCAATTACACTGAGGTCCAAATCTCTATAGTAAAGAACAGTTAGATTAAAACAGTAATAAAATAATATTTCATACTCATTACACTGGAAAAATTAAGAGGTTAAAAATTATGAAATGTTGGCAAGGATGTGAAGAAATATGAGGTCTCATGCACTGCCATTGGGAAAATTCATTACCCAATCACATCAGTAAGTACAGGAAAGCTGAAGATAGCCAGGCCTAAGATCCAGCATTTCCACTTTTAGGCATATACCAAGAACTCTTTTTTGTTCACAAAAAAACACATAGAAGACAGTCATTACAGTATTGTTTTTACTGGCATAAAACTAAACAATGTATATGTCTATCAATAGAAAACAGGAGAAGAGATAAAACATTCCATTGTATTCATACAATTCCATCACATTCATACAATTAAATAACATGCAGGATCTATAAAATGTAAAATTTATGCTGAGCAAAAACAAGCAGGTCACAAAAGAGTTTGTAGTATATATATCATTTATATAGATTTTAAAAACAGAAAACTTGGGGTGCCTGGGTGGCTCAGGTGGTTAAGCATCTGACTTCGGCTCAGGTCATGATACCATGGTTCATGAGTTAGAGCCCCGCATCGGGCTGTGTGCTGACAGCTTGGAGCCTGGAGCCTGCTTCGGATTCTGTGTCTCCCTTTCTCTCTCTCTGCCCCCCACCCCAGCTTGTGTTTTTTTTCTCTCTCTCTCTCATAAACAAAAATTTTTTTAAATAAATAATTTAAAAAACATGAAAAATAGTAGTTGTAGACACAGACATCTATGTGCCAATAATATAAAAACATACATAAAAATAATAAATATCAAAACATGTTGGAGTCAAAATATTGGCTACAGTGGCATGGGGAAAGAGAATGGGATCAGGAAGGACTATCAGGACCTCAACTGAAAAGTATCTCAAGTAGCTGAACTGCTCATCGCAATAAATAAAAAGGCATGATAGTGATAGCTTCAACTTATAGCAACTGACATATCAAAAATGTTAATATTAACTACATTTTTATAAAGTCTTATAATAATTACTTTGTGTGGAGAGATGAGAAACTAAAACAGTAATAATATTTTTAAAAATACAAGAATACAGACAATACCTTGGAGGCACGAATCTGCCTGTGAACATCCGTTAGCTGTTGAATTTTGTATTCTAGCTCTGAAATCTGGGCTTGAAGCCATGTCCATCGGCTGCCAACTCTTGCTCTGTCTACAAGCCACTTCCATTCAGTACTACAGTTACTGTGAATAAGACAAACACTGTTAGTCAAGGCACAAAGACAATCAAATTTTCACAGACTAAATAAATTCCTGGACTCCTGTCATATAATCCCCAATTCCTTTATAAAACATCTAATTACATGCAAGAATCACATATCAACTTATCAAAGAAAAAGCTTTAACTTCCTTATCTTTCTATCCCAACGAATGCTTGCTTTTATTATTACATACCCAGTAATAAGATCATCTCTTCTGTTACTTAATACTTTATTAATGCACAAGAGCTGAAACAGGAGTGGGCCAGCAAAGGAAAGGAAACAGGAATGATACTAATAACACATAAAAACTTAACATGAAGTTTTTATATGTAAACAGAAGTACTAGAAGTACAGTCATTTGAACTGTACTAGATCTAAATCTATGTAACAAATGTAACAAACCACAGCAATTTTATTATATGCAATTTTCATTCACTAAAACAGTGGTCATTGTTAGCTAAATACCTAAACTCAATTTAAATATATTGTCAAAAAATACCAAAAATATGCCCTAAATTTCAAATAAGCCTACCAAATACATAAGTCCTGGGATGTTTATTAAGGTTAACAGTGTGTTAAAACCTGATTCTCAGGATTCAGAGACCAAAGATAATAAGGAATTTATATAAAAGGGGCGTCTGGGTGGCTCAGTCGGTTAAGCGTCTAACTCTTGGGTTTCAGCTCACGTCATGATCTCACTATGTGAGTTTGAGTCCCACGTCAGGCTCTAAGCTGGCAGTGTAGAGTCTGCTTGAAATTCTCTCTTCTCTCTCTGCCCCTCCCCTACTCCCTGTCTCTCAAAAATAAATATATGAACATTTTTTAAAAAAAAATTACATAAAGACTTTCTTTCAGGCATATTTGAAAATAAGGGTTGAACCCTAGCTCCTCTACCTTTGAGCAAGGGCACTGCCCTAACCGATAGTTTGTGAGATTACAGTTAATTGTCTTTATGAAAATATTCCAACTAGAAAACAATTATTTGGGATTAGACTAATTAGGAGCTTCAGATTGCAAAGGAAAACATGACAGAAATTGAAGATATACATGAAAAGCAATAAATAATGGCAGAATACAAACTTTATGAAAATTGCTTAAAAATTCCATTTACAGTCAAAACTCATAGAATGTACAACACCAAGAGTGAATCCTAACATAAAGAACTAACTGATAACAATTTGTTCACGTACGTTCATAGACTGTTACAAATGAACTACGCTGGTTTGCCGTGTATTGATAGTGGGGGAGGTTCTATCAGTGTAGGGATGGGGGTATATGGGAACTCTCTGCATTTTCTGCTCAAATTTTCTGTGAACCTAAAACTGCTCTAAAAAAATAAAGTTTATTAATTTTTACATATTTAACCATAATTGAATTGAATGTCTTCCATACACACTTTGTAACCAGAGTAAATATTTCTTTTAAAGATCATTTGTTAGGGTGCCTGGCTGGCTTGGTTGGTAAAGTGTGCTATTTTTGATCTCAGGGTTGTGAGTTTGAGCCCCATGTTGGGTGTGGAGATTAAAGTCTTTAAAAATAATAAAAATAAAATTAAGCAAATAAAAGATCATTTGTTGTGATGAGTGTGTCATATGTAAGTGCTAAATCACTAAACTGTATATCTGAAACTAATATTACACTGTATGGTAACTAACTGGAATTTAAATAAAAACTTAAAAAGAGGGGCAGCTGGATGGCTCAGTCAGTTAAGCATCTGACTGTTGGTTTTGACTCAGGTTACAATCTTACAGTTGATGAGTTTGAACCCTGTGTACTGGGCTCTGTGCTAATAATGCAGAGCCTGCTTGGGATTCTGTCTCTCTGTCTCTCTCTGTCCCTTCTCCGCTCATTCTCAGTCTCTCTCAAAATAAATAAATAAGCTAAAAACAATAAATAACTTAAAAATAAATTATCATTTGTTGTCAGAGAAACAATACAATCATTACAACTTTACTATATAGAATATATTTATTATAACAGGATTTTACATTAAATTAATGTTCCTAAAGAGCTATTTTTGTTAAGATTCCAACTGCATACAATATGATTGAGGAGACCTTCATATAAGTTAGGAATTCTCTTGGTATCATTATTTATGCAGTTTGTAGTCATTATTCTGCTTCTGTAAATGACACCCTTTTAAATCATATTTTCATAATTATGAAAACAATAGAAGAGAATGTCTATTCAAAATAATATTTATATAGAGGCACCTGGCTGGTTCAGTTGGAGGAGCATGCGACACTTGATCTTGGGTCGTGAGTTCGAGCCCCACGTTGAGTGTAGAGATTACTTAAATAAATAAATTTAAAAATATATAATATTAGCTCTTCCCTTTTGCAGCCATTGCTGAAGCACCAGCAGCCAAAATGAAGTTCAATCCCTTTGTGACTTCCGACAGAAGCAAAAACTGCAAAAGGCATTTCAATGCATCTTCCCACATTCACAGGAAGATTATGTCTTCCCTTCTCTCCAAAGAGCTGAGACAGAAGTACAAGTTTCGATCCATGCCCATCCAAAAGGATGATGAAGTACAGGATGTGTGAGGACACTACAAAGGTCAGGAAATTGAAAAAGTAGTTCAGGTTTATGGGAAGAAATACATCATCTACACTGAATGAGTACAGTGAGAGAAGGCAAACGGCACACCTGTCCAGGTGGGCATCATCCTAGCAAGGTGGTTATCAGTAGACTAAAAGTGGACAAAGATCACAAAAAGATCCTTGAACATAAAGCCAAGTCTCGCCAAGTAGGAAAGGAAAATGGCAAATTAGAAGGAAGAAGCAACTGAGAAGATACAGGAATAAAGTAATCTTATATACAACTTTAAATAAAAACTGTTAAAATGAAAAAAAAATTAAAATAGATACAAATATCTATTATTCATAGATAATAATACTAACTGCCAATCATAAAATTAGTGAGAAAAGCAAGGACCATGGCATGTAGCACTTGTACAGGTAATCGTAAAGTGTTGGATTTTATGAAAAAAGTAAGTTATTAGCAAGGCAGTAACAAAAAAATTTTTTCCCTGAGCACTCTGGCTACTAGGTAGAGAAAGCATGATAGTGGGATATGAAAGGTAATAAGGAAATCAATTAGATACAACTATAGTAAACTGTGTGTGGTACAGATAATTGTGATCTCTATGTATTTCACTTAGGTTGGATCCATGTAACTAGCTTTGACCAATGGGCTGTGGGCAAAAGTGATATCGTCATTTCCAGTCCACCAGACAACCTTCAAAGCCACTACTGCAAACAGTATAGCTACAAGATGTGTTGGTTGGGGATCACAACCCAAACCACATTAGATTTTATGCACGCCACAGTAAACCTTGGCTGTGTTTAAACTACTGAGATTAGAAGGTTAATTCGTTACTTGAGAGCCTATTCTGACTAAAACACTGAACAAAAAATGAAAATGGCATGAACCAATAAGGGAATGGAAGATAAAGAAGAGATGAAGATAAGAGGATGGGTTCAAGGTTCCTTTTAAAGCTGAAAGGACCTGCAGAGTATGGTTTGGGAATAAGCATGGGGAAATCAAAGACGATCTTAAATATTCCTTCATTAAATTTAGTTCCAGTTGAAAATTTCCCTATAACACACAATTTTGTTTGGTTGTCAAACTCACGATTAGCTAAAAAAGAAAAAAAATATGGGTGGAGTTCATGTTATTGTACTTCTAGTAAAAATATTCTGATAGGGAAGTTGTTTATAAAAATTATGTTTGGGGCACCTGGGCGGCTCAGTCAGTTAAGTGTCTGACTTCAATTCAGATCATGGTCATCAGTTCATCATGATGGTCAGGTCAGTTCATCAGTTCGAGCCCCACACTGAGCTGTCTGCTGTCAGCACAGAGTATGCTTCGGATACTCTGCCCCTCTCTTTCTCTCTGCCCTTCCCCCCCAACTTGTGTATGCTCTCTCTCTCTCTCAAAAATAAACAAACATTGGGGGTAGTGGGTCAAAAATAAATAAATAAGTAAATAAATAAACATTAAAAATTATGTTTATGTTCACACACTATATTAAATTATATTAACACAAAAAAATAGTAATATCAGATCAAATTTATGTAAACTAAATAATCCTGGGACTTGTAATACATGAAATGAATTTTCTATAAAAGATACCTTATCCTTTTTTTTTTTTGGAAAGTCAATCCAATTTTATAGGATAAAAAAAACAATAATTTATCCAAAAGTTTATGCCAGTAGTCAAAATGGGATATGATTTATGGCAAATTTCAACTGAACTAGAATTAAGTATGAGATTATCAGCTTACATGATGGCTGATCACATATAACCACATTGAAATAATACAGAGATCCATGGGTTTAGATGCACATTTTGGAAAGAGACAGATACCTTATCCTATATTTTAATAGGACCTAATAAAATCTGTTTGGTATGGTTAAAAATGACAAAAAAGCTTTACCACCAAAAATGTTCCCTTGTTTAAAAACATATCTTTCTAAAAAATAATTATGGTTGTAAACATGTTACAGATAAGCACATGGCTATTTCACTCAAAGTATATTAACACCTGTTATATCTCAAAATCAAGACATGTCGTATGTAAACAACTTACATGACCAATGATTTAACAGCTAATAAAACTTAGAACGTAAGTACTGACAACACAGCTGATACAACAACAAACCAGGAAGAATATGTGTATACCGAGTATCCTCTCTTCCCAATCAGCATATAAACCTGGCCTGCCAGACCACTAAGAACCCTGACTCCCTGCATTGAGTTGAACAAATCACAGACCACCACATGCTGATGATAAGGTGGGGTTCCTACTTCCAGTGAAAATCAGGGCAAAGACATCTGTGAGTGGAAACCACCGGAGGAGTGAGACTAGTCATTCCCCAGGAAGGTAGCATATTCCTTCATTACCCAACCTTGCTTATTTGCAGTCACCACTTAACTTGCAGGAAAAAAAAAAAAATGCAAGCTATTTAGATCAACTGGTTTTGAGTACAATTTCTCTTGATACTAACTTCTTGTCGACATCATGAACCTACATCCCTGTTTTGATCTTGAAGTGTAGTTCCCAGAATAAGACAGAGCTTTCTAATATTACATCTTAAAATACCAAGATTAAAGAGAGACTTATATTACTTCTGTTTTTACATAAAGATTTTGTTACCTTACTGATAACAATGATAAAAAACTAGGATAAAAAATTAGAAAAGAAGATCCAATTGTGAAAAATTACAGTCCTAAGAAAAATAAGGTTTGTCCTGGGAAAAATACATTAAATTAGGCCAAACTTCTCTACTGGTGTTTGCTCACCCAGGAAGAGTTTATCTTTCCCTGGAATTTGATTCCTTTCAGACCAGGGTTTTGCAAACATTTTCTGTAAGGAGGGAGACAACTCTGCCACTATAGCATATGAGCAGCCATAAATTAATGGGTGTGATGGTGTTCCAATAAAACTATTCACAAAAATAGGAAATGGGTAATCCTGAAAACAAAGAACAAGGCTGGAGGATCACAATCCCAGATTTCAAGCTATACTACAAAGCTACAGAGAGCAAAACAGTACGGTTCTGGCACAAAAACAGACACATAGATCAACAGAACAAAATAGAGTTCATAAATAAACCCATGCTTATATGATCAATTAATCTATGACAACAGAGGAAAGAAAATACTATCAGTAAAAGATAGTCTCTTCAATAAATGATATTGGGGAAACTAGACAGCTACAGGCAATAGAATGAAACTGAACCATTTTCTTATACCATACACACAAAAAAACTCAAAATGGAATCAAAAATCCTAAATGTAAGACTGGAATTCATAAAACTCCTAAAAGAAAACATTTCTTGGTTACTTATCTTAACAACGTTTTTCTGGATATGTCTCCTCAGGCAAGGGTGACAAAAGCAAATATAGAGTATTGGGACTACATCAAACTAAAAACTTTTGCATAACAAAGGAAATCATCAACAAAACCAAAAAGGCAACCTACCAAATGGGAAAGGAAATGGTATATTTATGTTTTAAAATCCCTTGCATAACATCAAATATTGGCAACTAGGAACACATAAATAAAGGTAATAAATGAAATTTTAACTAATCCATAATACAGGGCCTTAAAGAAATACAAAAGCCAACTACCTGCTTTTCCACAACTGACAACAAAAAAATATATTCCAAGAATCTCTCTTAAGAGTTCTAAGCCACACAATAAGAATGAACCTAGGAGCAAAAATTAGATTAATTCCTACCCAAAGGTACTGTTGCAGGTGGCCTCAAGGTAGTAGTCACTGAATTGAGGGAGAGTTGGATGGCCTGAGAAAAATAACTAATAAATTGATTAGTCTATAGGCTCAACAGCTATGAACAAATGAAATCTTTGGTTGTGATATTTTCACATTTAACTGACTAGAGGCAAACAGAATGGAAATTCACCCTTTTGAGTAAACTCTAGTAGCATAAAACATCCTCTACCTGAGAAACCCAAACTTGCACCGACAAGAAGCAAAGTGGGAATGCAGTACAGCCTCCACTTAAAGGTATGCTCTCCAACATTAACTGCAGATATAGACACAAAGGATAATGGATAAGGAGTAAGTCCCAAAAAGCAAAGGCAAGAGACTATGAGAGACAAAGGACAAAGAAGCCTCTCTCAGAAAGGAAAATTAGGATTCTACCAAGACCTTGTTATACTTCTAGAGCAAGATGTCTTATTAATTATTGTAAGAACCTATCATGTGTATCTCATTTTCTTTACCCAGGAGTTTTTATTGTAGCTTTCCTGTCTCTATTACTACATACATAAAACAAACAAGAGTGTAAGAGGGTTAGAAAATTGTCTATTTATAGGTCACCACATCATAAGGAATCAAATCTGTACCTGACTGAAAAGACACTACTCCACCTATTGAAAGTGACTTTGAATTGTCATCCTGAGGAGTGGAAGGTTTTCTCCATGAGAAGGGAGTATATGGATATTTGGGTGGCCAAAGAGGCAAACTAAACAGACTGCTTATTTTCTCTCAACATCTATTCTCCTCTTTTTTGATAATAGAACCCTTTCAGTTTTAGCTGAGCTCATGGTAGCTCAGCAAGGTACTATATACTTCCCAGTCTTACTTGTAGTTAGGTGTATGTCATTAAGTCCCTAACAATCAGATTTGAGCCAAATCAATGCGTTACTTGACATTAAAAAATGATTGTGTGTGAAAATCAGATGAGCAACTGGTGAGTAAGTTTCAACAATGCAAGCAAGGGCAGCATCCTAGAGGCTGGCAAAGCCAACAGGTCCCTGGCAAAACCCTGTGAAACATACCACATACCTAATTCTTGACTATGAAATGAGAGAAAAATAGATTCTACACATTCATATTGAGGTCGTCTTGCTGTTTATGACACCTTAGCATATAACTTAACCAATGCACCCCTCCCTCAAAATTACTTTATGCTTTTAAGAATCATTTAGGTTAGCAAGCTCTCATTTAAAATGTTTATTATCTTTAAGAAGATTATGCCTCATTGACATACAAGTTAACAACGTTAATAATGTACCACCTAGTTGTATATACACACAGGAAAAATAAACAAGCAAACAAAAAAATAAAGGAAAAAAACAGCTGTGGGGGCACCTGGGTGACTTGGTTAAGTGACCGACTCTTGATTTCGGTTCAGGTCATGATCTCACAAGCTCTGCATAGGGCTCCACGCTTGGGATTCTCTCTCTCCCTCTTTCTCTGCCCTTCCTCTACTCATGCTTTCTATCTCTCTCTCAAAATAAACAAACGAACATTTAAAAGAAAACAGCTGTGAACTCTAGGAAATTTTGGCATGGTGATAAACTAAGTTAAGGGGTGGGGTTTAGGATGTCCAAGGACAAACTGAGACTGGAACTAGAAAAGACATTAGAAATGAAAGGGAACAAGAATAATCATAATATATTGTGCAATTCCGCCGAGAACCCTGGCAGAATCCAGTGTGTCAATTACCTAAACTGAAATTTTTAGTATTAGTTTAAAAGAATTCACATATCAAACTGGCAAATTTAGGTTTGTTCCCCTACCATCTATTCACCCCTTCTCCCAGCCAAAGAGAGGAAGAGAGAAAGAAAAAAGGAGTATAGGGAATATTCATACATACTATCAATATAACCCCCTTTCTCTTATACAGAAAAAATTTTGAAAGCTAATGGCCTGCTAAATAGTTTTAACTGTTTTTAAAATCCTTGCATAAATCAAACATTGACAACCAAGAACATATAAGAAAATTAATAACTTTTTAAACTAATCAAAACATATATGCTAATGGAATAGTGTGAAGTCATGCCTGTCAGCATCTCAACAAGCACTGTGTGTGTGCGTGTGTGTATGCGCACACGCATGTCTCTTTTGTTCAAGAAGCCAAGCCACCATGCACCGCGTCCAAACTCTACAGTGCACAAGGGCCCAGCTGAAAGTACAAGCAGTGCTAAATCCAGCAAGAAGTCTACATTTTAAGGCTGTAATTACAAATCTAAATCTGCTCCGAGTTCTTGAAGAAGCACCTTTTTGTTTTGCACAAATATGGGCTAATGATGGCCCTACGAGCCACTATGATGGGCACTAAAAAAGAATTAGAAAAAAATGATCAAATACCCTTGTTACTCTAAAAGGGGACTACCACAAACCTATAATTGGGCGTAGGCATTTCTTCTACTGCTGAATAACCCATGTTCTGTAAAATAAAATTATCTGAACTTACAGAGAAAATAGAATTGGAGCCAGACCACTCAAAATCAATGGAATTTTAAAATCTGAGTTCTAACAAAATAGCAATCCTTATAAAAATATTAGTGTAGTTTTTTCCACTGGCATTTGTATCTACTAGAATAAGCCAGTCCACCCTTTAAAGCTTCATATCCTGGATCTCATATTTCTTTTGATGTGGGTTCTTAAAGACAATCACTTCTCATAGACACCAGTTTAATAAACATTAAAAATATCACTTAGAGATAGACTTCTTCATCAGTAATTTATTTTTAACACAAGGGAACGATCTTTGCAACTTCTGCAAAGCAACCTGCAATTTCCTCAGATCTTTTAACATAGTGGAATAACTTTTAAGCCAATAAACCAGCAATTTACTGCACTGCAGGGTGGTACTTTTACAGAATTTTCAGCATTTTTCTTATACCATTAAGGTTTTCTCTCTTTAATTGTGAAAAAGTTTGCCCCTGCTCATTCCAAAACATGAATATGTTTTAAGTGGTTTGAAAAACACCCACACCAAATCCTTTATTATATTGACATCATTCCCCTATATGCCTAATGTTAAGTTTTTTAGAGAGAAGGAAAATCACAAAGGTGAGAAACAGATCTACATAAAGAGAGAAAGAACACTGGAGAATAAGTGAAGGTAAAATAGTAACTTTTATTTTTCTTACTCTTTTTTTAAAAAAAAATTTAATGTTTATTTATTTTTGAAGAGGAGAGAGAGAGAGAGAGAGAGAGAGAGAGAGAGAGAGAGAGTGAGAGCAGAGGAGGGGCAGAGAAAGAGGGAGACACAGAATCCAAGGCAAGCTCCAGGCTCTGAGCTGTCAGCACAGAGTCTGAAACGGGGCCCCAACTCACAAACCGCGAGATCATAACCTGAGCCAAAGTTGGACGTTTGACCAACTTAGCCATCCAGGCGCCCCTTATTTTTCTTATTCTTAATGGATCTAACAGGTAACAAATCTGGTCCAAAATAATTATAGCAACAATTAGTTGATTATGAATGTGTCCATGCATGTGTGTATGCTTATATATGCCTATGTATGCTATGTATAAGTGAAATAAATGACAGAAGTGATACAAAAAAAAAAAAAAAAGAGGAAAAAATTAGGATTATTTTGTCATTATAAGGTACCTGCAGGTTTATTTAAGAGCAAAATTGAATTAGCTGTAAATGTAACCTCTAAAAAGAGTTTTTTAAAGAGGGCACCTGGATGGCTCAGTCAGTTGAGCAACCAACTCTTGACTTAGTCTCAGGTCATCATCCCAGGGTCATGGGATCGAGCCCCATGGAAGGCTGTGCGCTGGGCATGGAGACTGCTTAAGATTGTCTCTCTCTTCTCCTCCCCGCCCCGCCCCTCTACCCTGCTTGCTCGCTCTCTCTAAAAAGAAAAAAATATAAATAAATAAATAAATAAAGTATAATTGATATTCTAAGAAAGGAAAAAAAAAGTGGAATCATATGTTTAGTTAAAACCACAAAAGGCATTAAAAATGTGGAAGACAAAAACAGGAGCAAACAACAAGGGCAACAAATAGAAAACAGTGACAAATATAGTAGATATTAATCTACTACATCAATAATAACTTTAAACATCAATGGTCTAACTATACCAATTAAAAGACAGTGATTGTCAGAGTGCATAAAAAAATAAGACCTAACTATATGTTATCTATAAGAAACCAACTTTAAATATAAAAACACATACAGATTAAAAGTAAAGAGATGGAGAAAGTTATGGTATGCTAACATTAATCAGAAGAAAGCAGGAGTAGCTATGTTAATTTCAGACAGCAGACTTCAGAACAAGGGAAGTTATCATGAATTACAGTATAATAAAAGGGTCTACATCCAAGAAGATAACAATCTTTAATGTGTATGTGGCTAACAAAAAGAGCATCAAACTATCTGGGGCAAAACGGACAGAACAGCAAGGAGAAATAGGTGAATCCACTATTACAGTCGAAGACTATAAAACTCCCTCTATCAGAAATACACAGATCCAACAGGCAGAAAACCAGTAAGGATACAGCTGAACCATTCATTGACTAGACATAACTGACACTGACAGCCTACTTCATCTAACAACAGCGGATTATACGTTCTTCTCAAGTTAACAAGAAACATAAAAGAGGGGTGCCTGGCTGGCTCAGTTGGAAGAGAACGTGAATCTTGATCTCAGGTTGTAAATTTGAACCCCACATAATATGCAGAGATTACATGAAAATAAAACCTCAAAACACACACATGTGCACGCGCATGCACACACACACATACACACACACACCAAGGGACATAAAAGAGACCACATTCTGGGCCATAAAACAAACTTTAGTTAAAAAAAAAAAATAGAAATCATGTAATGTCTGCTCTCAGACCACAATGGAATTAAATTAGAAATCAATAACAAACAGGAGTGCCTGGGTGGCTCAGTTGGAAGAGCATGCAACTTTTGATCTCAAGGTCATGAATTCAAGTCACACAACAGGTATGGAGATTACTAAAATTCAATGAATTAATTTAAAAAATAACTAACTGAAAAATCTCCAAATACTTGGAAATTAAATTACACAATTTTAACTAATGCATGGGACAAAGAAGAAATCTGAAGATAAATTTTAAAATACTATAAACTGAATGAAAATGCAAATACACGTCACCAAAATTTGTAGGATGCAGTGACAACAGTCCTTATGGGGAAGTGTAAGAGAAAGTTACACAATACATAGCATTAAATGCATTATTGGAAAATTTTTTAAAAATCTAAAAACAATCATACAAGCTTCCACTTCAGGAACCCAGAAAAAGAAGAGCATATTAAACCCAAAAGTAACCAGAAAAAAGAAATAATAAAAACTAAAAAAATCAATAAAACTGAAAATACAAAGTTGAAAAAAAATCAATGAAACCAAAAAATGGTTCTTTGAAAAGATCAATAAACTCAATAAGTCTTTAGCCAGACTAATTAGAAAAAAAGAGAGATGACACAAATTACTAATATTAGAAAGAGGAGACATCACCACAGATCCTATGGACACTCAAAGGATAATAAAGGAATATTATGAACAATTCTAAGTCCACAAATATGATAACCTAGGTGAAATGGCCAATTCCTTGAAATGCACAACTTGCCAAAACTCATACAAGAAGAAATAGACAGGAAGGTGGATGGGGGTGATGGATTAAACAGGCGATGGGAATTAAGGAGTGTACTTGTGATGATCACTGATTACTGAATGGAAGTGTTGAATCACTATATTGTACACTTGAAACTGTACATTAATTAACTAGATAACCTTAACAAAATACTCCTGTGTTTGATATAAATAAAATATGTAAATTTTTAAAAAAGGAAAAAAAAATAGACAACCTGAATAGGTCTATATCTATTAAAGAAAGTGAATCAATAATTAATAACCTTCCAAAAGAGAAAGTACCAGGCCCAAAGGGGTTCACTGGTAAATTCTACCAAAAATTTAAGGAAGAAATTTTACCAATTCTCTACAATCCCTTTCAAAAGATAGAAGCAGAGGGACCACTTCTTAACTCATTCTTTGGGGTCAGCATTACTCTAATACCAAAACCAAAGACATTATAAGAAAACTACAGATCATTTGTTTCATGGAGATAGGTGCAAAAATCCTCAACAAAATATTAGCAAATTAAATTCAACAATGTATAAAAAGACTTACATACCATGACCAAGTGGGATTTATGCCAGGTATGCAAGCCTAGCTCAACATTAAAAAATCAATTAATGTAATTCATCATATCATTATATCAATAGATACACAGAAAGCATTTCACAAAATTCAACACCAATTCAGGATAAAAACTCTGTTATACTAAAAACAAATACAAATGAAAAACTCTCAAGTTAACTAGGAATAGAGAGAATTTCCTCAACCTAATAATCTACCAAAAACCTACAGCTACATTATATTTAATGGTGCAAAACCAGAAATTTTCCCACTAAGATTAAGAACAAGGAAATATATGCTCTCACTTCTCATTTTCAACATCACAGAAATCCTAGCTAATGCAATAAGAAAAAGAAATAATGGATACAAAGGTTTGTAAGGAAGAAATAAAACTTTTTGTTCATAGGTAACATGATTATCTATAGGACAAATCCAAAAGAATTACACACAAAAAACCCTGCAACTAATAATTACACCAAGGTTGCAGGATACAAAGTAAATATACAGAAGCCAACTGCTTTCCTATATACTAGCAATGTATAAGTGGAATTTGATTTAAAAACATATTACCATTTACATTAGCATGCCCATAAATAAAATACTTAGATATGTCTTATGAAATATGTGCAAGATCTATATGAGAAAAATTTCAAAACTCTGATGAAAGATATCAAAGAGCTAAATAAATAGATATTCCATGTTCAAAGACTCACTATTGGGGCATCTGGGTGGCTCAGTCGGTTAAGAGGCCGACTTTTGATATTGGCTCAGGTCTTGATCTCACCATTATGAGATAGGGCCCCGTGTCAGGCTCTGTGCTGAGTGTGAGGCCTGCTTGGGATTCTCTCTCTCACTTTCTCTCTGCCCCTCCCCTGCTCACTCACTCTCTCTCTCTCACTTGCTCTCTCTCAATACTAAATAAACATTTAAAAAAAAAAGACTCAATATTGTCAATATGTCAGCTTTTTCCAACTCAATCTACAGATTCAATAAAATCCCAATCAATTCTTTTTATATCTTACTTCTAAACAATAACAAAATGGACAACCCAATTAAAAAACAGGCAAAGATCTGAACACACACCTAACCAAAGAACATACAGATATGACAATAAGCATATAAAAAAATGTTCAACATCACATGTCATTAGGGAATTGCAAATTAAAACAACAGTAAGATACCATTACACACCTATTGAAATAACCAAAATGCAAAACACTAACATCAAACGCTTACAAAGATGTGGAGCAACAGCAATCTCATTCATTGATGGTTGGAAGGCAAAATGGTATAGCTACTTTGGAAGAGAGTTTGGCAACTTCTTACAAAATTAAACATACTCTTACCATATGATCCAGCAATTGCACTTCTTGGCATTTACCCAAATAAACTGAAAATTTATGTTCACACAAAAAAATATGCCCATAAATGTTTATGGAAGTTTTACTCATAATTTCTAAAACCTGGAAGTAACCAAGACATCTTCAACAGGTTTAATATAAGTAAATCATGGTATATCCAGACAAGAGAATATTATTTAGCACCAGAAAGAAATATGCTATAAATCAGGAAAAGACAAAGAAAACTTAAATGCATATTATTAAGTGAAAAAAGGCACTCTGAAAAGACTGCATACTGTATGATTCCAACTATATGACTCTAGAAAAGGCAAAACTATGGAGACAGTAAAAAGATTAGTGGCTGTCAGGGGTTGGAGGAGAGAAGGATAAATAGGCAGAACACGGAAGATATGTAGGGCAGTGAAACTATTCTGTATGATACTACAATGGTGGATATATGTCATATATATTTGTCCAACCCATAGAATGTATAACACCAAAAGTGAATCCTACTAATAAACTATGGACTTTTGGTAATAATGATATGTCTATACAGTACCGCTGTGGTAGGGGAGGTCAATAATGGGGGAGGTTACACATGTGAGGGTACAGGAGATATATGAGAACTCTCTATACTTTCTACTCAATTTTGCTGTTAACCTAAAACTGCTCTAAAATAAGATTAGTTTAAAAATATATAAAACAAGGAGTTTATTTTAATTGAAATATTACTTTCCTCAGTGCTGTCTATATGGCAAGACATAAAGTATTTCTTCACCCTTTTGTAGCTATTACTCCATTTTGCAATTACACTTGAATTTCTGCTCCTCTGTCACAAACTGTCACTCAAGTATCATTACAATTTCTCTAGGATTGTTTTTCATTCAACTTTTTCTGCTTCCCATTCAAGTAAAATAAAACCACACTTTTCTCATCTATTTCTGAAGTGTAGAGAATTTAAAAGGTAATAAATGCAAAACTAACTTGCCAACTTCACATTATACAAATATAAAGGTACTCTTATTTGCAATTTATTAATGAAATGTTGTTAGTCTCTTTACTCTCTGAATGTCAGACTGAGTTCATACTTCTATTTGTCCAATTTCTTGAAGGGAAATTCATCACCTGATTTTGAAGACTGCCAATTATCAAAGAAATTTGAATATATAGGGACTAATTTGGGGGAAACAAAGAGATTTTTCTCCCAACACCCAAGACAGCTGGGTGATTCAGTAGATACTGACAGGTTTCCTCAAAAAAGACTTAACCATGTTTCTTCCTTTTTAACAACCTTGGAGGATCAGAATATGTCTGTGACAAAATCTGTGCATTTCCCCATATGCATCCTAGATGAAAGTAACTGATCATTATTTCCCAGAAGAAAATGCTAGCACTCTAAGGTTTTACCACCAGATGAGAGAGAACATAATTGTAGCTGAGTCTGTCAGTGACTCACCCATACCCCCTGACACTTACCAGTTCAGGGCACAAAGACCTGACTTCCAAATGCCAGCACATGCATTTCTTTGACCCAGGGCTTTTCTGTTGTTGCCTGAGCTTGCTTTGTCACCAGAGTGGCAGAACAAAAGGGCAGGGGAATTAACCTTCACCTAGTAACTGATGGGATTTGATGTATAAATACTCCAGCTTCCTCACCTCTCAAATGGGTTAACTCAGGCATGTATTTTACCATGGTTCCCCAAGTTTCTCATGGACTATTTAAGCTCCAGTCTCTTACAATAAATTACTCGATAAGACACTCTTTATTAGCTTTCAAATCCATGCCTTATTATGTATAGGTACTTTATAGTTAGTATTTCATCTAATCATCTCTAGAACTCTTTAAGGTAGGAATCTGATTCAAAGAGTTAAAAATAACATTAACGTTTGCTCAGGGTCACAGAGCAAGCCATGACTATTACACAGGAGGTCCAAAACCTGCACTCCTTCACCAAAGGAACAGAACATGGAAAGGGGTGGGGGGGGTTCTATTCATATTATAAGGATTATATCTCAAACCTACAAAAACCATAAAATCATATTTTCTTTTCCAAAGGAAAACAGCTTTTAAAAAAATTTTCCAAAACACTAGTCTCTCAACCAAAAGTTATTTTTAAGGTAATTAGTAATGTCATTATGAATTAATCTATTGCCTACATTTTTTGGGGGGGGGAAGAAAAGGGTCAAGTCAAATACACAATGGAAATGGTAATGGCTACAGTGAGTGCTTTCCAATTTCCTAAAAATTATATTCCTTCACAGCTAAATTCCCTAATCAGAATGAAGGAATTTGTTTTTCTTATCAGTACTTAAAAAAAAAAATAGGAATAGAAGACATTTATAATAATATAATCCAAGATTTTTTAAATAAATATAATTCATTTTACTTGTCAATCTTTAAATTACAAATGTTAAATATTATAATAAAATACTTTTAAAATATTTAAATTACAAATGTTAAATATTATAATAAAATACTTTTAAATGTACATATTTTGTCATGCTATATTTCATTTATTCATTCATTGCATAACCACTCATGCTGGTTCTAAGATGTATAAGATACATCTTGTGGCCAGTTTCGTACTAGAGAAAAAGGAAGGGGGGGGGGGGACAAAGTAAAAATAAACTACAGAATGGATGGAGAAAAGACAAACATATGGAGAAAAATTTCATAGACTGCCAACCCCAATTTTTGTATCTTTAAAACTACATTTCCAAATATAGAAAAATTCATTTAATTAACAAATACAAAAAAAAAAACACACTAAAAAGTAGACAATGCTAGGCAGTGAATATACAATGACATCAAAAGTAATATTTGCCCTTAAGTTACTTAAAATTAAGTTGAAGTAAACTTTAGTATTTGCCACTGTAGACCTCATGATTAAATTCAGAAGTCTATTCATATTCAGTAGAGATAATGAAAATGTAATTGTATTAGCACTACTTAAAATTTAGGTCCACAAAATGCATTTTTAAATGTATTTTATGTTTAAGGTTTAACTTGAACTTCATTCATTAAAAATATTCATCTACATTTGAAACGTGAATTTCCAGAAATACACAGTAAATAACAAAAATAAATTAAAAAAAAAAAAAAGTAGACTAAAAAAACTTATTAGGACAAATGTGTTAAATTATTAAATGAATTTAACCTGTAAAAGAACTCCAATTTAAAAAAACAGAAATCATTTTTATATTCACATCAAAAGATACAAATAATTAAGTTTGCGTTATTCTCAATATTCAGTCAGCATCAAAATTAATAAAATGTTGAAAAACAGTATTTCCCACATTATTAGCATTAGTAAAAATATTCAAAGCAAAGTTAATATCCAATTTGGGGGGAAATACATAAAATCAAGAAATGCAAATAGAGTTCAAATAGCAAAAAAAGAACAAAAAAACCTAAACAATTATCAAATAATTCAGTGACTTAAAGAAGTCAAAGTTGTTATAAAATTTAGTATTAATGATTTGAATCAATCAGATGAATATAACCTGAGAATGAAGTGGATCTGAACTCTAGAAATATAGATATTTCTAGAAATACAGAAATATCTAGAATTATCTAGAAATATAGATATGAGCTTTAATAACCAAGGCATCTTAATATAAATGGCCAATAATGCAAGAGGCTTGAAGTATATCTTAAAGAATATTAAACTTCTTAGATTCACTATTTTCTAAAATATATGTGTAGTGTCCTTGAGCCTTTCCAAGCTGATTATAGGAAAAAGAAAGAATGAGAAGAAATAAACTTTCCAAGCCTGAACCCAATTTTTTTCCAGGCTACTTTACTTCAATTTTCCTTAATAAACTGGCAAAGTTGAGAAGAAAATAAAACAAGATGTATATTGCTTGATGCTCTGTATAAAAAATCTTTTAATAGTTTGAATATCCCTATTCCTGAATGTTTTATACAAGTGTCTAAACTTAGTGTTCTCTGACTAAAGGAAGAAAGGCAAATCTTAAAATATCTTGACCAATCAGTAATTATATGCTTAATATATATGAGATTTTTTTTTAAGTTTAAAATGTGGTTTTCAGGGATGCCATGCTGGCTCAGTACAGCATGCGACTCTTGATCTCAGGTTCATGAGTTTGAGCCCCATGTTGGACATAGAGATTACTTAAAAATAGACGGATAGATAGATAGATAGATAGATAGATAAGTAAAAACACAATAAAATGTGGTTTCCATTCTTACTATGTGTTGGGTTATTAAGACTAACATAACTTAGCAAATCATATAGAACAAAATAGGACATAATGATAAACTATATGGCAGATCAAGTACTATAGGAGATCAATGAAAGAAAATCTTAAAGTCAGAACAGTCTAGAAAGACATTATTTTCCGATTTTTGTTTCCAACTTAAAAGAGACAAACTTGCCCATTAGCTGTCTACAACAACAGAAAAGTAATTAATTTACTAAGTTTACCTACTAAATTTTAGTAACTTGAATTACTTCAAAAGCATTATAAATATGTATATATATAAATTGGTAAATTTCTGGACTTCTTTCAGAACTCATGTACTTAATAATTTCTGTGGCTCTAAGATCAATGAATGATACACTGACAAAGTTGCACAGTCCAATAGCAAGAACAGTGGTTTTAAGTCTCATATACATGGACAACAATCCTAGTTCCATCAATTATTTGGCTTTTTGACCATGGGTAAGTTGCTTAACCATGCTGAGACTGTTTCTTCTTAAGTAAGATAGAAATAACAACAGTCACTTCCAATGGTTGTTGAAAGGATTAAATAATACAAGATATGTAAACAGCACAATGCCAGTCATGTGCTTAATATTAACTCCCACATTCAAACACATTTCAAATATAGTGATAACAGAACACCAAAAGACTGAAATGCTCTCTTTGTTTTACATTTTATTCTTCACCATAGAAACTGATATACTGACTTTCTATTTATTAGTAAAAATTAATGTGTTCAGCTTCTAATTCTGTAATGACTCTCATTCATCTCTGAGAATTTGATAAAAATGATGGACCTCTTCCTCCCAAAATACCACATATGCACAGCATTTCACATCAATTTAGGGACATTAACAGATTCTGTGAAAGCTAGATTGAAAATCATGTTCTATCTAACAATTTAAAAAAACTTAATTCAAATATAGTAAAATTTTAAAATTCAGTTCCTCAGTTGCACTGGCCACATTTAAGTGCTCAATAGCCACATAAGGCTATTTGATAACACAGATATAGAACATTTCTATCATCTCAGAAACTTCTATCAGATAGGGCTGTTCTGGAATATTAACACAGTGTGATATATAAAAAACTAATTTACCTCTGTGTTTGTTTGGTTTTAAATATTTGGATACCTCTCTTTAAAGCAGATCCTCAAGAGTGTAGAGACTATGAATATTTTGCCCGCAAATAAATCTTCCAGGTCCAGAACATAGTAAGTATTCAATCTAATAGCTGACACTATAATTGACTAAATTGGTAAAGACCAGAGCTGAAAGGTGGGAACTCAAGGAGTACACAAATGTTGTAATTTTTTTTTTTAAATGGGGAGGCGGCTGGGTGACTCAGTTAAGCATCCAACTTTTGATTTCGGCTCAAGTCATGATCTCACAGTCATGAATTCAAACCCCATGTGGGGCTCCACACTCAGTGTGGAGCCAGCTTAAGATTCTGTCCCTCTCCCTCTGCTCCTACCCCACTTGTGTTCCCTCCCTCTCTCCCTCTCTGCCTCTCTCTCTCTCTCAACAATAAATAGTTCCCAACTTAAAAATATACACACAGACACACACAAAAAGGAGATCAATTTATATACTCTCAACTAATAAACTCCTAAAGTCAATGAGGGCTCCCTGCATGCAGACTGAAGTTTTTAATTTTGACTATACGTATTGGCTAAAATATGCAAAATTTTCAGCCTTGTCTATAGCCTATTCTATTCAAGAATAGGAAAGATGTTTACTTTTAGCTAAAGAGCTTACATTACTCCTATATGGATTTTTCCTAGATAGAGCAGTTGAGTAACTCATTTTTAAACAGTATGTATATATTCATACATAGTTCAGCAAACAAAACATTTTAAAAATTCACCAAAGTTTTGTAACTTAAAGATTATGGCACTAAAGTTTTAGAAAACTTATTTCCACTTAACGTATCTTGAAATCAAGACAAAATCGCTGCTATACACAGAACAGTAAAAGGTCTAAGAGTAATTTTGTACTTACACTGCCACATTTTTTCTAATGGTATATTCATCCAAATCATCATCAGAGCTGCTATCAGTTGCATCAGAATCCAGACCTTCTTCAACATGAGACAACAGCCCTGTAGCGGACAGTGCAAATCTTTGGATTTCTGCAGCTGTACACCGTGCAAAGCCATTTTTTGTATCACTCCACAATTTATTCTCTGCAGTCAACATGCTGACTTCTGGCTTAATTTCAGTGCATTTAGGTAAACTGCTATCCAAAATTGTGGTAGGCTCATGAAAGATCTTCATTTGGGGGAGTTGATGTTTCATAGAAAATTTCATTTGTTGACCATAGTGCTTAACAACATGCTTTGCCAGGAGCATCTGCAAATGTTTCTGAGTTCTTCTAGCCTGGCTAAGTAAAATTTTCTGTTTACTTACACAATGAAGTAAACGAGCATTCACTTCTTCCTCTTTTTCAGCAGCTGAGAAACCAACAGGCACATTTGAGTGGCCAGGCCCACTTTTCTTTTGAGCACAGTGCAATAAACCTTTTTTAACTTCAGCATCAGTAACTTTATCCAAAAGTGCATTCTTTTGGTACCATTTACAGTTTTGTAGTTGTACTTTATCTACATTAATGTCTTTGGTTGTATTTGAATCCAAAATAATTTGTACATCTGTCATGCACTGGCTTGTGGTATCTGACAGAGGTTCCTTTTTGATGAACTCTCCAGAATGAGAATGACAGATTTTACTAAGCTGAATGTTGCTGCCATTACACAGTATGTTTTTCAGCTTACTGCAATTAGGTTCCCCTAATTTCCTTTGTTTGTAATTTTCATTGTATTTATTTAATGTAGAATTTGAACTCATTAAAAGAACCGTCTGATAATGTTTTGACGACTGAGAGGAGCCAAAATGTTTTAAATTCACAAAGTTAGTGTTAAGAGTAGGTTCAGGAGTTGGAAATCCCAGCATCTGAGACAAAGTGTCTTCCTTTAACTTTTCATCTGCAGTTCTTGGACTTTCCATGCATAGCATCTTGTCAGACTCCATGGTACTTGGTAAAGATGAAAAGCAGATACCCTTTGTTGCTGCCTCCCTCAGAGCTGGGGTCATGGCGAATCCTGCAGATAATTACTGGAAACCTAAAATAATGTAAAAATAAATGATCAAATATCTAGAAAAAAAGTTTATGCTTACACTTTTTCCAAGGGCAACATTTTCAATGTTTCTGATTAAAATGTAAATGAAACCAAATTCCTCCTTTATTTCCCAACGCCTAATAATATCTCTGTTCTTTCCTAATTCATAACGAATTCAACAAAGACTAAACTATTCTTCACTCTGACTGTGGGCCCAATTCCAAAAACTCCAATTAAGGTTGCACATTACCTAGCACGTGTTAGACAAATGCTTGTGGATGTGCCTCAGGACTCCTTTTTCCTTTCCTTTTTTTTTTTTTTTTTTTTTTTTTTTGAGACAATGTTTAGTGAAAGGCAAAAGAAAAAAATTCCAACCTGGAATTGGGGAATTATATTTGAAAATGTAACTTAATCTCATATTTTCTGCCAAAGTAAGAATTACTTATCTTTCTAAAATATAGTAAGTTGCTCAAAACATCCATTTCTCAACTTAAATTTCATAATCTGAACAGTATAAATATTAACTAAAGCTAAATGTTAAAAGATGTAAGTAACTGAACTAGAAATTAAAAAGTATATAATTTCACAACTGTTAAAAATAATATGATAGCAAAAACTTGCTTGATAAGCAATGTGCAAAATTTTTCTGAAAAAGCATCTGTAATAATTTTTTTCCCTTTTCACAATGTAGAGTCATCAGTTATCATTATAAAAGCTGTTACTCCTGCCTGGAAAATAGTGGGGGCTGTAACAGATAACTACTAAAGATTAATCCTATAATTAAACAAATTTCATTGTATTTTATCAAAAGAAAAAGTGTATATACCATACAGTCTGATTCATTAAAAAAGTTAATCCTATACCATTGAAAATTATGAAGACTGAATAGTGAAAATATTTGTATATCATTAAAAATTACGAGTTTTATAAGATACTGTGCAATGATACTACATAAGTTTTGTTTCAACGCATGACAGTTAATAGTCATTTAAATGGCCACACTCTCATAGCGTATGTCCCCAGGTGCTAGCTGTTAACTCTATACCCTCATTCCTATAGAAAAACACAAAACCAAAAGGGGATTCTTTGCAAAGACTAGCAAATATGCTCAAAGGTAAAAGAGCATGAAAGTTTCAATGCAGTTAAAAAAAAATACTTAAAAGCAAGTTATAGTCTAGGAGAATATATTGGCAACATATATAATAGAAAATAATTTGTATCCAAAATACATAAAGGACTCCTACAAATGAGGAAACTAGTTAGACACTTCACAGGTGACATCCAAATGGTCATTAAACACATACTCAATCTCACCAGTAATGAAGGAATTATAGATTAATAAAGCAAAACAGTTTCCCAATCACTAAATTTAAAATAATGTTTTAAATCTAAAATATCACTTATTATGACAATGTGGGTAAATAAGATTTCTCACATCTATTTGGACTATAAGTTAACTCTAAATTTGACATTAATTTGGAAAATGTATTTGTCACAAGTGCACAAGACAGCAGTGTTTGTAACAGCAAAATATTCTTTCAAAGCAACCTAGATATCTAGCAATAAGAGGATGCATAATAAAGCACAATGGAATACTATACAGCAACTAAAAAGAATGATCTTTATATATATATCAATATGCACAAATCTAAGAGTATAAAGTTAAAAAGAATGGTACAGTATATGCTACCAAATAAATACAATACAAACACAAGCTCTCTTTGCTAGAACTACTGTGAGAATGAGAATCATTCTCAGTAATCAAACTGTCGACTTTCAAGAAAATGTTGATGTCACTCTGAAGAGACGCACTGTTATTGTGAAGGGTCCCAGAGGAACCCTGCAAAGGAATTTCAATTACCTCAATGTAGAACTAAGTCTCCTTGACAAGAAAAAGAGGTTCCGAGCTGACAAATGGTGGAGAAACAGAAAAGAACTGGCTACTATTCCCACTATCTATAGCCATAATCAAGGGCATTACACTGGCTTCCGAGATGAGATCTGTGTATTCTCACTTCCCCATCAACACTGTTAGTTATAAAAATGGTTCTTTTGTTGAAATCCAAAATTTCTTGGGTGAAAATACTTCCACAGGATTTGTATGAGACCAGGTGCTGCTTGTTCAGTATCTCAAGCCAAGATAGATGAGTTAATTCTTGAAGAAAATGACACTGAACTTGTATCAAACGCAGCTGCTTTGATTCAACAAGCTACAACAATTAAAAACAAAGATATCAAAAAAAATTCTTGGATGGCATCTATGTTTCTGAAAAAGGAACATTTCAGCAGGCTGATAAATAAGATCTAAGTTGTCCAGCTATGGAAACAGCAAGATGCCAGATGTATTTTAGACGTGAGGTATTTTAACTTTTTTTTAAGTTTTTTCATTTATGAGAGACAGAGACAGAGCCTGAGTGGGGGAGGAACAGAGAGAGACAGGGAGACACAGAATCTGAAGCAGGCTCCAGGCTCTGAGCTATCAGCACAGAGCTTAACATGGGGCTCGAACTCATGAACTGTGAGATCATGACCTGAGCCAAAATCAGACGCTTAACTGACTGACTCACCCAGGCGCCCCTGAGAGATTTTAAAAATATAATAAAACCTGCATTGATATGGGGGGGAAAAATACAAACACAAGACCACACCATATATATGTGTGTGCGTGTTTGTGTTTACAAAAATAAAAAATGAACCAGAAAAATGCCCACCAAATCTGTGAATATCTGTGAGCTGCACATCAGATAACTTCCATGAAACAGAACTAAAAGTGGTAGTTTAAGAGGAGTTGAGTTTCAACTACAAACTTTAGTACTGGGAGGAAAATGACTTAAATGCAAAATGAACAAATGTTATTGGTTGTTAATTCTATGTGATAAAAATATAGATGTTTGGGGGCACCTGGCTGGCTCAGTCAATACAGCATGCAACTCTTGATCTCAAGGTTGTGAGTTCAAGCCCCACATTGCATGTAGAGATTACTTTAAAAATAGAGAGATGTTTGCTCTTTTTATATTTTTCTGTGTAATGTCTCAAAAAAATGTAGACATTCTTCTCTCCCCAAAGTCTATTTTTAGTTTCTAATTTTATAAGAAATATTCTATTATATTCTAATCTATAAACATCTACAATAGTATTTAGATAACTACACTGCTCTCTAAGGAAAACTGTGTTAATCACAGATGAGGTAGTCATATTCAAAAGGTCCTATACTCTATCCCCTCCCTCCCCACCTTCTCTCTCTCACTTTGAACAAGGTGCTAGAAACAGAATTAAAGTGACTAGTAGCAGAGGCAGAAGGTAAAATGTCATGAGGCAGCAGAGTTCATCTTAGGCCCTTGATAAACTAAATATAAGGGGAACTAAAAATAAGAGGTAAAAAAATAAAGAGATTAATAGTTAAGAAGTAGAGCTGGTAGCAAAAAAAAAAAAGAAAGAAAGAAAGAAAAAATGCAGATTTAGACTGGCTAAGACACATTTATGGTATAGAACTAGAATAAAACACACACAAAAAAAACTCTGGTGAGATCTCTAGGGCTTACTTGGTAGTATCTACCAGTTTCTAAAATGATCTTAATAATCCCCATCTCCTGGTATTCATGCCCTTTCTATTGGAGTATGGACTGGATTTAGTGACTTGCTTCTAGCAAACAGAATGCAGGAGAGGTGATGGGATAGCACTTCTGAGATTAGGTTACAAAGGGACTGTGGCTTTCATCTTGTCACCCTCATTCTGGAATGCCAGCTTCCATGCTGTGAACTGGGAAGACCCACATGGCAAAGGACTAATGTCTCCAGCAACAACTACCTAAAGCCTGCCAAAAGTTATGTCAGTGTTCTGAGAGACAGATCCTTCCCCACTCAAGCCTTCAGATGACAGAAGACCCAGCCAACACATGGAATGCAGCCATGTGCAAAATCTTGAGCCGGAAGCACCCAGCTAAGCCATGCTTAGATTCCTGATGCACAGAAGCTGTGAAATAGACATTAAATTGTTACAAAGCAATAGGTAACTAATACACTTGGATATGAAGACTTTTGGTTTCTAGTCTCTGGAAGCCCCATCCATATCACAGTTACCATTCTAGGATTTCCATAAAGTGCTTCTATATTCTATTCCCAAGCATATCCTTATAAAATTCCCAGCCTAAAGCCTTTCTACTTTGCATCTAAACGAAACTCCTAAAAATAGACGTCTCCTGTAAATAAGAGATTAAACTGTGTTTGTATAGTTTTTTTTTTTTTAATGTGATGTATCATACTGATTGATTTGCAAACACTGAACTATCCTTGCATCCCTGGAATAAATCTCACTTAATATTTAGTTTTATCATGAAACATAAGTGCATTTAATCTAATTTTAAATTATTAAATATGCGATCATTACATATTAACAGTGTATCCTGATTATCCTAAACTTTACCACTTCTGACTTCCTCCATATTACATAAACTACATTTACCACTAATATTTCTAAGGATCTATGAAGGCTTGGATTTTTGACTATTTTCTTTACAGGCATCCCTCATTTTATCATACTTCACTTTATTACACTTCACAGATTGTGCATCTTTTACAAAGTGAATGTTTGTGGTAACCCCACATCAAGCAAATCTACCGATGCCATTTTTTCAACAGCATATGCTCACTTCATGTCTATGTCACATTTTCATTATTCTCACAATATTTCAATTCTCACAATATTTTCATTATTATTATATATGTAATGGTTATCTTGATTGGTGATTATGACTCACTGAAAGCTCAGATAACAGTTTTCAGCAACAAAGTATTTTTATAAATTCAGGTATGTACAGTTGACCCTTCAACAATGAAGGGGTTAGGGGTGCCAACTACCAATGCTATTGAAAATCCATATATAACTTTGACTCCCCAAAACTTAACTACTAGAAACTTTACCAATAATATAGTCAACACATTTCACGTGTTATATGTAATATATAGTATATTCTTACACTAAAGCTAGAGAAAAAAGTTATTAAGAAAATACATTTACAATACTATACTTATTGAAAACATACTGTGTGTATAAGTGAACAAACACAGTTCAAATCTATGTTGCTCAAGGGTCAACTGTATGTTGTTTTTTTTCAGACATAATGCTATTGCATATTTAATAGACAACAGTATAGTAAAAACACAACTTTTATGCACTGGAAAGCAAAAAAATTCATTTGACTTGCTTTATTGCAGTATTTGCTTTGTATTTTGGGATCTAGAACTAAACCCACAATATCTCCAAAGTAGGTTTATCATCAACATGAAAAAGTACCTGACATACAGTAGATGCTCAGTAAATACCTGGTGGATAAGTGGTTACCATTATACTTAGAATAAAATCCAAAGTCGCCCTTTCTATGATCTACAAAGTTCTACATTATCAGGTCCCTGAATGCTTCATATGCTACAGCTCTCTTCTTGGATTTACTACACTCCAACAACACTGGCCTCTGTGCCACTCTTAAAACACACCAGAAAGTCCCTGCTTCAAGGCACTTTGTAATTCTCTCAGCCTGGAACAATCTTCCACAGATAAAATGGCTGGCTCCCTCAATTCATTCATATTTCTGCTCTACGATCACCTCACCAGAGTCTTGGCTTGACTAATACATGTTAAATAGCTTGCGCCCCTCAACTCATGACACTCCATTCCCTCATAATGTTTATTGTTCCTGATAGCACTAATCATTACTTATTATTTTATTACATTCTATTGAGGAATTTAAGAGAACTATATTTTGGTCAATATTCTAATCACTGGCACTGAAAACAATGCCTGGTACACAAAAATTGTCAGATATTTATTGACTGAATTAATAACAAACGAGTCATGATTTTGAAAGGTGTTCAGAGATTTAGGTAGTAATAAATAGCAACAACACCTATTTTAATTATTTTTAAAATAATATATTAGGAAAAGGAGAATTGTTTAAAGAGCATCTACGCAAAAGCCTAAGCATTACTTCACCATTAATGATGAAAGACTGAATGCCTTTGCCCTATGATTGGTAATGAGTCAAGGTGTCTGTTCTCACCACTCCTATTCATCACCATACTATTGGCCTAGCCTGTGGAATAGATGAAGAATAAAAGACACATATTGGAAAAGAAAAAGTAAAACTGTTTATATTCACAGATGAAATGATTTTCTACATAGAAAATCCCAAGAGATCTATACAAAGAGCTCCTAGATCTAATGAGTTTACTAAGGTAGCAGATAAGGTCAAGATACAAATATCATTTGTATTTCTAAAATTAAAAACTGAAAATAAAAAACACCAATTAAAAAAATCAAGGAAGACCTAAATAAATGGGAGTGATACACTGTGTTTATGTATTAGTTTATTCAATATTGTTAGTGTTAATTCTTCTTAAACTGATCTACAGATTCAACACAATCCCAATTAATCTTGGCAGAATTTTTTGCTGATATTAACAAGCCAATTCAAAAATGTACTGGAAAAGGCATGGAACTAGAAACTAAAACAAGAAAAATAACAAAGCTAGAGGATTCAAACTACCTATTTACCTAAAGTAGTCAAAATAAGTGTGGCACTGGTAAAAGAATGAACACTTAACAGAAAGAATACAGAGCTCCAAAACAAACCAGCACACATATGGTCAACTGATTTTTGACAAAGATACAATGGCAATTCATTAGTAAAAAGGCTAGTTTTTTAAACAGTAAAAACTAGTAAAAAGTTTTTAGTTTTAGTAAAAACTAGTAAAAAGACTAGTTTTTTTAAACGTTGCTCTGGAACAGTAAGATAACCGTATGCAAAAACCTGAAACTTAATCCATACCTCACATGTTATATAAAAATGGTCACATCCAATAGAATGGATCACAGACATAAAAGTTAACTTAAAATCATAAGACTTCTGGAAAAATATGCAAAAGAAAATTTTTGATTCTGGGTTAGACAAAGATTTTTTGGATAGAACGCCAAAAACGTTATTCATAAAGAAAAAAATGATAAACTAGACTTCCTCAAAGTTAAAATACTTGATAAACTAGGCTTCCTCAAAATTAAAATACTAAATAAACAAAAGAAATTATTCAAAATGTAACTTAGGAGTTTCTGACATATATATGCACAAGACATATGTTTAAGTTAGTAGAAATCAGATGTGCATACTCCTGAAAGATAAGGAGTTACCATTCAGGTTAACTCTAAATAATGGTTTCAACCATTACATAGTTTTAAATTGTTAACTATTTTCAGTCACCAGCTCATTTTTAGGCATAATGGACAACTGGTTAGAGGCAGATGCATAAGGAATACTGATTTAGAGCATAAAATAATGAATTCTGCAAATTCACCTCAATATTGCGCTAAACAATTCCTGGTGACTGATGTTGATTTGTCCCAAAAGTCCAAGTTCTTGAGTTTTCACACTACAGGTGGCAGTCAATTGTTCAACATACTGTAGTTTTTTCCCCCCTAGGAGTACATACACTACAATGTGTTGATGTGGACTCTACAGCCATAATTTTCTTGCAAGTATTTTGGAATGATATATGTTTCCAGTATTTTTGTGCTTGCACAGAGTT
The DNA here is from genome assembly GCF_027475565.1 of Acinonyx jubatus. Taxonomy (NCBI): domain Eukaryota; kingdom Metazoa; phylum Chordata; class Mammalia; order Carnivora; family Felidae; genus Acinonyx; species Acinonyx jubatus. Next base: position 191,977,221 of record NC_069381.1, read on the forward strand.
ATGATGATGGTTGCTTTTTTCCTTATTTAAGGAAAAAAATGGCCAAACAAATTTTAAAGACTTACAAATACCAACTATAAAAAAATGCCAACACGTTAAAAAAAAATGACATAAGCTTAATTCCATAAGCTGTATTCCGCATGATCACAATTATTTTATAGCACTTAAAGGTATCTCCAGGATTCAGAAGTCAATTTAAAAAACAAGACAGTGAGAATATCTGGCTACAACTCATCTGGTTTTCATTTGAGTATAAAGACTGTCCATACCACAACATGTTATTTATAGAGAAGTACTCATGAATGGCAGCTGAAAACCAATTTCATCTTTTAAAAACAAAATAAAAACTTTCCAAAAGTTACAGAAATAAACAAGTTGAAAAAAAAAAAGATTAACTTTTTAAAAGCAGAATATGAAGAAATGGCCAACTTTGAGTCATAAATATAGTTTTGTCTATTTTTGGTAGAAGCTAGATTTTTAACCTCCATTTAATATATATTCAATCTAAAACCAAACATTTAACAATTCAATTTATACACATTTATTGATCAACATGTAACAGACACTATCCCAGTTACTAGAAACATAAGAGTGAACATGAAAAATAAGGTTTCCATTCTCACAGAGCTTACATTCTAGCAAATGGTAGATATAGAATAAATACACAAATAAGAAAATATCAAGCAAATAAGGATTCCATAGTGTTTTTGTAAAAAATTAAGGAGTGATACAGCATGCCAGCATTGGGAGTTAATTTAGATTTGTAGATGAACAAAGGCCTTTGTGTTGGTGACATCTGCTCTGAGACCTAAAATGACAATAACATGCCAACCAAGATTTGGGGGTAAGAGCCTTCCAAGAAAAAGGCAACTAATAAAAACCTCGAAAGCAGAAATAAATTTGTTGTGTTGTGGAACAAAAATAAGAAATATATCTAGAATATAATGAGCCAGGGAGAGAAAGTAAGAGGAAATAAGATCAGAGAAGCAAATAGTTTGCACAGACATTTTATGTAAGTCAAAGGAAAACCACTGAAGATATTTGGATAAGGTAGTAATGTGATCAAATTTACATTTTTATTTTTAAAAAATTACTCTCTAGCTGTTCCATAGAGAAAAGGTTTGTATGGAGAAAGAATGGAAATACCTTCCAGGAACAGAAGTAGGGAGACCAAAAAGCTACTTGAAGTAATCTAAACAAGAGATGGTACTGGTGGCTTAAACTAGTGAGGTAGTTGAGGAAAAAGAAAAAAAAAAAAAAAAAAAAAAGGATGAATCTAAGATATGTTTCAAGACAGTTAACAAAACTTTTGTCAGCCAAGATTTCGTGGGGCCTAAGGTAAAGAAAGCAATTAAGTATGACTCTTAGATTTTTGGGTTGAGCAACTGAGTGGTTAGTGATGTTATTTTCTGAAATTGGGCAGACTTGGGGTAACAGGTGGTTGAGGGAGAAAGAACTTTCTGGGTTATGTTGAGTTTGAAGTACCTATTAGCCATCCAAGTGGAAGCAGTCACATAAACAAGTCTAAAGTTCAAGCAAAAATTCATAGTTAGAGATATTATTTTGGGAAGTCGTTGGTTATAAATAGTATTTAAAGCCAAAGGACTAGAAGAGTTTATCTAGGGAGAGAATATAGGTAAAGAAGAGAAAGGAGCCCAGGATCAAGCCCTGGAGTGCATTCACATTTGGGGGGGGGGGGGGGGGAAGGGGCACAAAGGAGGAGGAGCTACCAAAGAAGAGTCCTAAAAAGTCCAGTCGGTAATGAGAAGGAAATTCCCAAGTGTGTGGCAACTGAGATCTCAAAGTGTTTAAAAGTATATAAAGAAAACAGGAGCAGGTCCATCAAATTACAGTGAAGTCAAATAAAATAAGGATAACAAAGTGACATATGATATATTACTTTCTAAGCAATCTGTTGAAAAGCTTTGCTTTTTCTCCGTTAAGAGTGAATTAAAGAAATACCCAAACCCAGCTCCTTCTAGCCATCCTGTTCTTACCTAAGAGGAGGAAAAAAACCCCAGAAGCATTTGTGCAGTTCACAGCCCAGGGGCACAGGCTTCCTAAAAGACAGACCTAATCATCAGACTATAGAATGCTTCCCCAACATCTTAGTAAAGGGCTATTTACTGGAGTTCCTTTTACCCAATACATCATGTCCCCTTTTTCGACAAGAAATTATAAGGCATACCAAAGGGTAAAATATAGTTTGAAGAGACAGAGCAAGCATCAGAACCAGACATAGATATGGAAGGAATGTTGGAATCATGAAACTATAAATTTAAAAGAACTTAAACAACAAGCTATAATTAATTTGCTAAGGGCTCTAAAGGAAAAAAAAGTAGATGGCATGCAAGAACGGATGCATCATCATAAAAGCAAAGACATGGAAATTTTAAGAAAGAATCAAAAAGGAATTAGCTAGAGATCAATAACACTGTAACAAAAATGAGAATGCCTTTGATGGGCTCAACAGTAGACTGGACATGGCTGAGAAGAGAATCTCTGAGCTTGAGGATATGCCAACAGAAACTTCCAAAAGTGAAAAGCAAAGAGGAAAAAGACAAAACAACACAAAACAAAACCCAGGGAGAGAACCAAGAACTGTGGGAAAACTACAAAATGTGTTTACATGTAATGGGAATACCAGAAGGCAAAGATGAAAAAGAAGAACTATTTGAATAACAATTAAGAACTTCTCCAAATTAATTTGATATCAAACTACAGATTCCGAAGTTCAGAGATCATACAAGACAAATGCCAAAAGTAAATTAAAATAGCATATGTCACCAGATAAATGAAGCACTATATTAAAATTATATTACATTAAGTTATACACAATAGCATACTCACAATACTTCATGTAAAAATTTTTACTAAAAATTACTTATCATATATATTTTTCCCACTAAAATGAAAGCCACATGAAGGCAGGGTTTGAATGTTTTCATTCAGTACTGTATCCTATAATATTGTTTGGCACACAGCAAGCAGGCCCTTAATAAGTATTTCTTCAACTAACAGCATCAAATACAACAAATTTACAATTGACCCTTAAACAACATGGGTTTGAACTGTGTAGGTTCACTTAAATGTGTTGGTTTTTTTTTTCCAGTAAATACAGAACAGGTACTGTAAATGTATTGTTTCTCATAACTTTCTTTACAACATTCTTTTCTCAGGCTTATTTTATTGTAACAGAATATATAGCACATATAACATACAAAATATGTGTTAATCAGCTATTTATGTTATGGCTTCCAATCAACAGTAAGCTATTAGTAGTTGAGTTCTGGGGAGTCAAAAGTTTTATGTAGATTTGTGACTGTATGGGGGTGGTCAGGACCCCTAGCCCCCACGTTGTGCAAGGGCCAGCTGTATTTTAAAATGTCAAGGAAGGGGGTTCCTGGGTGGCTCAGTAAAGCGGCTGACTTCGGCTCAGGTCATGATCTCAGGATTCTTGAGTTCAAGGCTGCATCAGTCTCTGTGCTGACAGCTTGGATCCTGCAGCCTGCTTCGAATTGTGTCTCTCTCTGCCCCCTCCCCTGCTTGCACTCTGTCTCTCTCTCAAAAATAAACAAACATTAAAAAAAAAAAACATTTTATGTCGAGAAAGGAGGTACATGAGATTTTACTATGAAAGGAGTCTTAAGGCTAGGAAATAGTAGTATAGAACATTGCTGTCCAACAAAAATATGATGTGAGTTACACATTTAATTTTAAACTTGCTACTTTAAAAAGTAAAAAAAAAAACAAAAACAAAAACCATGAAATTAATTTTAATTCCACTGAACCCATTATACACAAAATATTATTTCAATCTCTAATATAAACATATCTTGAAGGGAAATTTTATGTTTTATATGTTTGCTAAATCACAAAATCCAGGGTTTTTTACATTTAGCATGAACTCAATTCGGACTAGCCACATTTCAAATGCTTGATAGTCACATGTGATTAAAGCCTACCTTACTGGACAGTACAAAGTATAAAGTATATAGTCCCCCTAAGTAAACAAGAATCAACCATTAACTAAAATATTTCAGTTCCCAAAGTTCTTAGCTAAACATATTGTTTAGTATTTTTAGACACTAATAATATTTTATGTTATCCAAAAAGAATATAGAAAAGGCAAATCCTTAAAAAGCTTTCAAAGAAGCATCTTGATCTTATGAATATCTAGTTTCTAATTATTCTGGGTTCTATTATTCAGTTTCTAATCATGCACATAATTGTGTGGGGAACAAAGCATTTAGACCTTAGCTAAATCTAAGAAATTTCTTTCTAGCTGCTAAAATACTGTAAATACTGTACTCTATTTACTGTAGGGACCATTTATTTCATATGCACCTAAGATAATCAGGCAAAACAGGCCCCCCCTTCTAAGAGTTTCATATATAGGACTTTAAAGAACCTGAAACAGGTAACAGAGAAAAACTAAACTCCTTTTGACCACAACATAAAAAAGTAAAATATTAAGCAAACAGGATTTAAGAAACAAAACTGCAAGCTTAGGAACCAACCAGTACCCTTTCAAAGAAAGCAACTAGTCAGATTATTCTGATTATCTGTCAAGAAGCAACTGTTCTCGATAATCCAAAAATCAACTATTTCCTGAGCATGAATTTCGTTTCTGTGTTTTTACAACAAAGTTTTCAAATAACATTTCAATTTAAATAGTAATTAATTAATTAAATACCCTAGCACATCCAAGCCCCGACATTTTGTGTGTGGCAAAAAACAAAACCAAAAACCCATCTGTTATAAATCTGTTACAGATAATCCACTTAACTAAATAACCCTACAGCCAACAGTCCATTTTTCCAAAAAATACAAACCAGAGAGAAAATTGCAGTGAAACAAGCCAAAGTTTATGCTTTTTTTTTTGAAAGTTTGAGAGGCAGAGAGAGAAATCCAAGCAGGTTCCATGCTGTCAGCACAGAGCCTGATGCAGTGCTTGAGTTCATGAACCGTGAGATCATGACCTGAGCCGAAACTGAGTCTGATGCTTAACTGACTGAGCCACCTATGTGCCCTCAAAGTTTATGCCTTTAAATAACAAACATTTAAAAAACACAAAAAATCAAAACTTTTTGTCTTTTGTTTTGGCCATATTAAGCTTCATTATTATATACAATCAAATTAATCCAGTATAAAAAAGAGTCTAAAGTCTGTATCATAAATTCTGATATTTGGTCTACAATTTAATCCAACACATTCATTGTGAATTAAGAAAGAAATTAGTTGCTATATTACCACAAATAAAAAGCTTTGCTCTGATGTCTACAAAATATTTCCATTAGTAATTTAATATTTATAAATCAGATTTATGAATTTAGCATTAATTAAATGTAAAACAGTCCTGTAGACATCATGAGATAAAGTAAATATGTCATCCCTCAAAACTGGCATGTACGTAATGAGATACTTATGATGTCAATAATTACTGAGTTGGTCCCAACACTTGGCAGATCAAATCTTTACGATATGTAAGTCACATATACCAAATAATGTTTGGCATACATTCTTTAAACAAAAAAATCAAAAGTTTGTTAATCTAGGAGTGCATGGGTGACTCAGTTGAGCATCCAACTGTTGATTTCAGCTCAAATCATGATGCCAGCATTGTGGGATTGAGCCCCGTGTTAGGCTCCGCACGAGTGTGGAGCCAGTTTGAGGTTCTCTTTCTCCCTCTGCTACTGCCCTGCTCCCACATGTGCTCTCTTTCCCTCTAAAAAAAATTATTTTTTAAAAAAGTTTGCTACTCTAGTCTATCTTCAGAATTGAAACTGATAGACAATTTAGATAAGAAAAACCATCCTTCCTTCTGAAAATGAACAAAAATTAAACGCCAAATCTGATTTTCCACCTCCTAAAATACTCCAGACTTTGACTATGATTTATATTCTAGCACATGAATGTATATCCCACAGAGTCCATGGAAAATATCCTATTCAAATCTACCTAGAACATTAATTTACTCTTTGAACTGGAATCTGGATAATCCCAGTTCTCTTAAATGCAGTAACACAAACTAGGAATTACAGTATCACAAATAAGGCAGACTCATCTACAAGTTTAAAACAATAAAAACTACCAACAGCATTATGAAAGAGGGAGAAAGAAGTTTCCACAGTTACAACTTAAATGTGTTTCAGACAGCTGATCCATTATAAAAGTCAGAGAAAGAAAAGGCAAAAAAGCCAAATTCTCTCAGCAAAGTATGAGAGAAGCTCTTTCAAATATTAATAAAATATTTAAAAATTCAAAATTTTAAATTTATAACTCATAAAGAAAAATTCCAATTAAAACAACAGAAGCAATGAGAGTTTATACTGGTATAATTTTACTCCTCAAAAATACAGGAACTGATGGAAGATATAAATATAAAATAGTGTCATGTTTTCAAGGTTTGTTACATACAGGCATTCTCAATTTACAGCAGAAAACACTGCAGTAATTGGCATGACCAGGGTACAGTTGGCTCAGTACTCTGTACTCAGTAATGTTTATAGCAAGAACTTCTTCCACTTTGAAAACTATCCCTAAAAAGGAATTCTCTTTGAAGACTAAAGGAATTTAATTAAAGATAAAGCCACTTGGGTGGCCACATAACACATCAAACAGATCATACTTCAAGCAGAATTATTACTATTCAGTTATAAGTGCATGACTCATAGGAATATAAATGAAGGGTTTTTTTCTGTGTACATCCGCTTGGATCCAGAAATTTACATTTAGAAATACACTATCACGTTTGTTTCAATTTAATTTCATGTCGTTAAACAATGATTAATGAATGATCTACTACCAAATAATTTTTTTTAATTACCTTGAAAAACATGCTTGAGAATTCTTGGACTTATAGGACTGGAAACAGACAATAAATACAAGGTGCATTACAAATATTAATAAAACCTCAATATTATAAATGAATTTTCTCCCAATTCTGAATACTTATAGAGAACTGCCACATGTGTGTAGAAATAAAACATGCTTCTAAAAACCTTCATTACGAATCAAGTATTAAAAACCTTCATTACGAATGGTCTTCAGATTTTCATTATACTGTCTACAGGCAAGTACAATATTACCATTTTTATTAACATTTGGTTTTTTACTTATCCTACATGGAATAAGGAGCACAGTTCATAGAAATCTCTCTTTAAGACAACATTTAAGAGGAAAAAAATTAAAAGAAATCGTGTGTAAATGATACACCCTCCTTGCCTTTCTAAATTGAAGATAAAATACAGAAAGTAATGTAAGATTGTATTGATAATTTGGGGTCATCCCTATATACAGCATTCCATTAAAGTACTGTAATACAGTCAGGACTTTAGGATAGAGGTAGAAGATGATATGCTTTAAAGTCAGTAAATTGGTTGCAAAGTCCCTATTACCGGTCACTTCTGTTGCAAGTAGCCCCATTCCTTGCAGTTTATAACTTGAGGAACTCAACTAGTAAACAATCCTAAACACAATTCTAAAACCAAAAGAAACAGATTTCTGCCTCCTTCACAATCTAATACAGTATAGACAAATGCAAAAGGACATGAGAGGAAAATAACTGAATAAAGGAAAATAAAAAGTACAGATACATATAAAGTTTATGTAGGTTAAAGGCAGTAAAAGATGTTATAGGCAATAACTGGTGGACTATCAAGAACAATGTGAATAAAACAAAGAAACTTCAGACATTAGGCTTTAAAAAAATAATAACCCAGTAAAGGCTACCTGTGAAACTAGAATGATCAAAATGAAATTTGTAAGTGAATTCTATACAAGATAGATAAATGAATAAAGGAAATGAAATAGTTTAAGTTATTGTGATAAATGGCATAAAAACTGGATGGAGCTCTCGGATAATGTAGCAGTTGAACAATGAGAAGTCACTGGACCTTTTAGTAGACATCTCTGAGAAGAGCAGTGAGTCCCCCACATGAAGGGAGTACTCTAATGAATCAATCACAATGACCCTACGTTGCCAGCAATGTACTGGTAAACTCAATAAGACAAAAAAGGCAAGACATCACTTCCTAATCTTCCAGAGGTCAAAAAGGTAAATATTAATAGCCAAATGGCAAGTATTCACTGCCATTTGTGATTAGCAGCATGTCAAATATGAAATACACTCTTCTCCTTCCAGCAGCTTACAAGTTAGGAAAATAAAATATATGGGTCACAAGACATCAGTGGAAAAAAAATTTAATGCAAATTAAAGCAAGATTTTTTGTTTCAATACTAATAATAACTAGAAGACGAAAAAAGATATAATGTGAGGTTGGCTCATACACTAGATACACTGTGTCATACTAGTTACAACATTCTGGAAGGTAGTTTGGTGATGTTCAAGAGCCTTAAAAACACACACACACGCGCGCACACACACAGACTCTGACCTAGTAATTTCTCTTTCACAAACCTAAGGGGGAAAATTTATGTAAAAGGTGATTCTCTGTAGTGAAGTTTACACTTTAGCAAAACATCAGAAACATCCCAAACATCTTCCAATAGGAAAAATTTTAAATATGATAGTTACATGATATAATTTTAAGCAACTGAAAATAACTTTTCAAAGACTAATGACATTGGAACGTTTACCAGGTAGAGTTAAATAAAAATAACACATGAACCCAGTTATAGGGAAAATACACAAACAGGCATAGAGAGAAACACAAATTGTATTTTTCTTAGTTGCACTCATCTTTATTTTCCAAATTATTTTATAATAAGATTAAGTAAGCAATTGCTATTTAGAAATGGCACGTATGACGCACAAAAAATGTAAAAAATAAATGTGATAGAACTGGCCTGGATTTTTAAAGAATCATGTGAAACTCTAGAAGGGCTGGGAAAGAGAAATAATGATCACCTAGGTTAAAACTACAGAAAAATGGTGGCAACCTTGACACTGATCTGAGTAAATAGGAGGAAAGTGGAGAAGAATCAAAAATAATAGTTACAACAGATATTAAAGATATTCAAATATATCCTATTTCATGATTCATTCACCGTTTATACTCTTCCAGTATGCTGGATTAAAAAAAAACAACTGACTTTTGCTATAAACCGTATTCCTTAGCAATTTCTGTATTTGTAATGCTTGGTGAAGATTTTTACTAACAGAAGGTATTTAATTATCATAACAATCTCTTAAAGCAGGGATAGTATTATGAAACTATCTGCAAGACGAAACAAACATTGAGATGAGAGGGGTTGTGACTTGCCCAAGGAAACAGCTAGTTAAAAACTGGAAACAGCAGAAACCACTCGACGCTAAACCTCTTTCTCAAGTAATCTACATTCCAGAATACCAAGTTTTTCTCCAATATTGAATTATTTTTAAAGCCTCTTTTACCTAGTCAAAAAACACCGCCAGTTTTGTCTGCAGTACTGGTAAATATCTCTTACGTTTAATTGGTAGGTAACAAAACTACCCCAATCCTGCATTTTAAAAACATTCCTACCGACCCAAACTCAGCACCAAGTTAAGCAAACGGAGTTAAGACGAAATAAGTTACCCTCTTAAACCTCACCAGCTGACTAAAGTTTGGGGAATCAAAAAGGAATGTGCTTCCCTCAGTTAAAAAAATAAGAAGAAATCGCCAAAACCCCCCACCTCCCCGCGCCGCGCCTCACAGCTGATCCGAGGTAAAGGGTGGAGTGGATCTGCCGGGCAGGGAACCAAACAAACACTAATTCTCTCGAAGTTAAGAAAGCATTACAAGCGGGTCCATCCAGTGCCTTCCCTCTTGTATGCAAAGCTAGCCTCTTCTTTAATGACTAGAAAACAGCTTTGTATTTCTGGCTACCAATCACCGCATATCCTCAAATTTTCCAGCAACGTCGGTCCCTTCAGAACACCTAGAAGCAACACAAACTTGGCAACACCATTCCTTAATAATTCTTTAGATTCCTCTCCACCCCATCTAATTCCAAAGACCAAATCAACGTATGCCTGAAACAAAGTATAAAATAAAGAAAACAAGGGTCACATCTAACACAGCTCCGCTTCAGAGCTCTCCCAAAACAGCCGACACCACAACCGCACCCGGAGAGGAACGGCCGCTAAATCAAGGGGCGGGCCCAGTAAACCACGTGTTCTGCCTTCTGCGCACGCGCCAGCCAAAACAAAAGGGAGGCCTGCCAAGCCCCTCCCCTGCTCCCACGTGACCGCGCCTAGGACCGCCCCCACCCCTCCCTCCACTCCTTCTCTCCCCTCCCCTCAGCTTCTGCCAAGGCTGTTAGGTTTAGCCGTTTAAATTTGGCTGCGGTCCGACCCCTGCCCTAGAGCGCGATCCTGTGCCGGGACCCAGAGTCCAACGGCCCAGAGGATTCGGGGGGCGAAGGGGCTGCCGTTCGGCTGCCGGGCCCGCAAGTCCACCCGGCGGTCTTCTCCGCTCTCCCCTCCCCGCGCTGCCGCCGTCCCCGGCAGAGGAGACCCACCCCCCTCAGCCCGCCGCTGAGACGCCGGCCACTCGCCTGCTGGGGCGCCCTGGCTCCCCTCCGCCGCCGCACCTTCGGTCCGGCCGTGGTGGGGGCTGCTGAAGTGATCTCTAGCTGCCCGCCCGCCTCCCCCCACCCGGGGCGCCGCTGACTCGTCTCCAGAGCGTGCCCCGCTCCTGCCCCGGCCGCCGCCGCCGCGGTTTAACAGTCCGCCCGCTGCCCGCAGCTCCGGGCGGCTCGGGGACGGAACCCTGCCGTGGTGGAGGGGCAGTGGGCGGGGCGCGACGCCAGCCAATGGCAGCGGGGGAGGGGAAGCGCCATGCAAATGAGCGCGGGTGGCGGGGAAACCCCGGCAGGGGGCGGGGCCTGCATAAGCGTCTTGGAGCGTTCTGGAAGTGGCTGAAGCGCAACGCCCGAGCCCTGGTGCAGAGGCGCGGCGGCTCCCCGGGGGCGGGTTCCGGGTCGTTCTCGCTTCTTGCCTGTTCCCTTGCCAGCGGGAAACAGGCACGCGCGCGCGCGCGCGCACACGCACCGAAAATACGGGCGGGCGACTTCCCGCCCTTGCTTTGCTATTTCTGTACCACCGTGACAGGAAAAGCAAATCGAAGGGAAAGTCGGGCTGCATTACGCCCTACCGCCCGCGGTCGGGCTGCGCCGGCTCCTGGCGTCCCGACCCTCCCGTGTTGCGGCTTGAGGGGCAAGTTTTAAAGCTTTGTCACAGTTGCCAAATCTATACGTCTCTTTGCGTTTGCTTGTATACACGCTCTGCGCTCAAATCCAAAGTCATAATTCTGTACGACCCTCGAGAGGCCCTGAAATAGGGTGACAAAACTGTCCTGGATCCAGCTGGGTCGTTTTATGGTAAAACTCAGGAGCCCCTGGCTCAAGCATTTTTAAATCTGCACAAAGCTAGTTTGAGTGGCGGTAGAGTTAGCTATGTACCGCAGTAGCGCAAATAAATAAACCGGGTTTTGTGTGGAGATAGTTGGCCAGGGACGCATAAAAACGTTTCTGAGAGTTGCACCTGGCCCAGCGCTCCACTCACAACTAAACTACACCCGGACATTTCCCCACACTCGCACTTTTTTTTTTTAAATAAACTTTTTAAAATCTAACTCCTTAGGTGATGTACTACAGGTTTTCTTAAGCACCTAATTTACACATAAAAAGATTTAGGGAATAAAGCACACTAGAATTTTAGCTCCAAAAAGACAAATGGCATTATTTCAACCTTATTAATTGGATAAGATCATGGCAGGGGGAGGGGGAGTCCAAGGAATTGGAGTTACAACAAAGAGTAAGGCATAACACAGATTACTGGAATTAGAAAATAACTGCCTCGTTCTCGATTTTTCTAGTGGATTGGGCCGTTACTGCAATTACTTTCTATGACAAGCTGCATTTATAGCAGAGAATGCTTTCTGAAAATTGTTCATGACAATAATTGCACCTTCATATGGGGTAAGGGAAGAGTTTCAGGAAATTGATTTACCTTCACTGGAATAAAAATTGTAAGCGAATAGTGTGTTATGAAAATAGTTAAATAAATAAATACTTATTGGATATTTACTATATTCAAAAGGTTGTCCTTGTTCTTTTGGACAGAAATGCAAAAATAAGACATTAAAGTGTTTTACTTATTTTTTGAGTTTATTTTTGAAAGAGAGAGCGTGAATGGGGGAGGGGCAGACAGAGAGGGAGAGAAAGAGAATCTCAAGCCGACTCAGAGCCCCAGCACAGAGCCCAGTGTGGGGCTCAAACTCAGGAAACAGTGGTATCATGACCTGAGCCAAAACCAAGAGTTGGAAGCCTAACCAACTGAGCCACCCAGGTGCCCCTAAATGTTTTATTTTTTAATTAACAGTCTGAGAAGTCAAATGAGTGTTGAGGTAGTTCAAAGGAAAATTTTAATTTGAGCTGGATATTTTTAAAGACTTTGGGCAGAGAAGAGAGAAGACATCAATCAGGAGATAGTATCTTTGAGTAGAGGTTGTGTTTATGATATCATTGGGCTTGAAAAGTACATGTCAACTAGATTGAGTAAATCTTGAATAGCAGGAATTCAGATTTTAACCTGAAGGAATTGTAGTGCATTCAAATGAGTGGAGGATACAGTTTTCTTTTATGAAATAATTATCATTTACAAAAACAAAGTATTCATGTCCTTACTAAATGTTTATTGCACACATGTTTTGTGATGGGTATTGGAGATACAGCCATAAAAAAAGTTCCTGCCCTGGTGGAATTTGTAGAGGATGGTACAGGCATTAAGCTTTGTAATTAAACAAGTTATAATTCAGAAGGCGTTTTTACATACATTATCTAGTTTGTTCATCAAACAACCCGAAGATAGGCTGTTTCCAATACTCCAGGTTAAATCTTCTATCTTGTGGTCAGTCCTACAGCCTGCCAAATTTGTAGACCTTAAATAAATATTTCAATCAAAGCCATCATTCAGATATAAGTTCTCATTTCTTTCATATTCAGTTCTTGAACCTCCAAAAACAATAGAGACTTGGGGGGGGGAGGAAGTGATTAATAATACAGGTTTGGTCTAAAAAAATGTAGAAAAACCAAGGGGCGCCAGGGTGGCTCACTCGCTTAAGTGTTCAACTTCAGCTCAGGTCATGATCTCATAGTTCATGAGTTCCAGCCTCATGTCAGGCTCTGTGCTGACAGCTCACATGGAGCCTGGAGCCTGCTTCTGATTCTGTGTCTCCCTCTCTCTCTGCCCCTCCCCCAACAAGCACTCTGTCTCTCTGTCTCTCCCTCTCAAAAATAAATAAACATTAAAAAAATATTAAAAGGTAAAAATAAAAAATGTAGAAAAGCGCAAAGAAGAAAAGCACAGTCATCTGTAAATCCTGCTGTACTTTATATGTGTGAGATGATATTGCACACAGTTGTTTGTGGGTTTTTTTTGCCCCACTTAACCAAATATTAAGCACATTATCTATTGACACTGGACATTACTCTAAATACTCTAATATTTGTAGCATATGCATGATGATTTTCCAGAAATGTAGAATACCAAAGCTCTTTAATATGAAAGCTGACATATTGAACCATTTCTCAAACTGTTTTCCATATTCCTTATTCTGCAAATCCTGAAAAATGCACATAATTTTTTTTTAGCAAGGATATATTATTATAAAGAGGGTACATTAAAGACATTCTGATATCTAAGAAAAAATATAACGATGGCTAGGAGACTTACAGAATCCAGCAAGAACAAGGAGAAGGGAAGGGCACCATTCTTGCTGACATAATTATTACCTGTCTAGAAGCACATAAAAGTGTCCAGGTAAGCAGTATTACAATGATTTCATGAGATAAACTTCTCTCCTCAACACTGGTTTTTATTCTGTCACTCTTTTCACTCAGGAAACATGTGTGCAGCATTTAATATACAGCTGACATTATGATAAATGCTAGTGATACAGGAAAAAGATCATATTCTAGTCTCAAGCAGGACACAGTCAAGGAGGAGTTACAAGTGCATCCTTTTCTCTCTTCCCTGTTCTATTTTTCCCCCATGGTACTTTCCACCATCTAACAACACTGATTTTGATTCTTTTGTTTTTCATTGTCTTGTCTCCCTGGGTAGAATGTAAACTCCATGAGGTCACGAACTTTTACTGTTTTGCTCACTGCTGTATCCCCAGATCCTAGGCAGGGCCCAACACATGTAGGTTTCCAATACATATTTGTTGAATGCATGCATGCATTTAATTCTCACATTTTGCAAAGTGAGTTTTATATTCGTTTTCCAGGTTGGGGTGTGGCGGGGGGGGAAGCAACTCAGTGAGGTTAAATAACGTATTCAAATTCTCACACAAATAAGGTATGGCCAATGTGGGATGTGAAGACAGACCTGCCCAGCTCCAAATCCAGAGTCTCTTCCCCACTACCTCTCATGGAACAGAAAGCTAATTTGAAAGCCTGTACGATTTATTCCAAAAATTTCCATGCCCAGGGCAAGTGTTTTCCACTTTTATATGCTAGTATATTTAATTCTTTCGTTTTACGGTCATGTTTACAGAGTGGGATAGGAGAAGTAGCAGGGCTAATAGATGATAACTCCTATTCAGGATAGATTTAGCTCGAATTAGTCAGTGTCAACAACAAGCAGACAAAGGGCAGGGCTACGTAGCCAGAGCTATAAGATTCTTAGAACCAGGGCAGGATACAAGAGTGGCCAGAACTGGCCCATGCCTGTAGGGGAATAAAAAATGACTCTTCATGTATACAGATAGCAACTTTATTCACAATAGCCCCAAATTGGAGACAACCCTAAGAACCATCACCTGGTAAAAAGTTAAAAAATGGTGGTACATCCATATAATGAAATATTGCTCAGCAGTAAAAAAGAAAAAAATATATTGATATACAGAACAACATAGATAAGTCTCAAACAGTATGCTGAATGAAAGAAGCCAGACTCAAAAGAGAGTAAATATTTTATGATTCCATTTATATAAAGCTCTAGAAAATTCAAATTTAACCTATCATGACAGAAAGCAGTTGCTTAGGCCTGGGGTAGGGGGAATTGGCCAGGATAAGTATAAACGGTGTTGGAAATATTCTGTAATTTGACCATTTTGGAAGTTAAATGGGTGCATGCATTTGTCAAAACTCATCAAAACATACTTAAAACAGGTACATGCCAATGTATGAGAATTATACTTCAATAAACTTGATTTTTAAAACAAGGACTCTGCTTGAAGTCAACTCAGAAATTTGAAGGAGCATTGAGTCCAAAATGCAGGCAGAAAAATTAAAAACCAGTCTGTATTAGTTAGGATGAAGATAATCCATATGAAATGTATCCAAAAGCCCAAAATAATGACCACTGTAAGCAAAAGAGTTGATTATCTCTGTTATATTTTGCTGATTCTGAAACATATTTTTTTGTTACAATTTAACATTTCTGAAATTGAAATAGCCTCAGTGCTGGTGCAATAAGAATTCATTATATCAGTTTGACTGGTAATGGGCTTTCTTAATAATGCATATAATGATGCACCTTAAAAGTTAATGCAACATTGGAAAAAAAAAAAAGTTTAAAGGCAGGTAGCCCCAAGCTGATAGAGAAACTCCACAAGGTCACCAAGGACCCAGGCTGCTTTCTATTATTCTCTTCTGCCATTCTCAGTCTTGACTTCATTCTCAAAGTAACTTCATGGTCCCAGATGGCTCCTGAGACCATGCCACCAGCACTCCAGCCACCGTATCTACTTACCAGGCAGCAGATAGGAAAAGGATGCAAGGGAAACAGAGCTTTTAAGTCTCTCTCTTCCTCTTCTGACGTCCCTCTCCACAATTCTACAGTTTGTTCTTGTGGATATATCTAGTTGCAAGAGAGACTAACAAATACAACTAAAGTTGAACACATTGTTACCTCCAATAATGCACGGACTATTAGGAATAATACAGGATCACTTAGAAAGAAAGGGAGAATAGATGTTGGTTAGTCAATGGTTTCCACCAATTCGCAAAGCAAAACGTCTAAAACTGGAGCTGCTAAATGTAGCAAGCTGCTAGGGGTTGAAAGGATATCAAACAAACAAACAAAAACACCTAAAGAAATTTTTTGAACTACATTCCCTTTTCAGGCTCTGTGGCTGTGTCCAGGAGTGTTGAGAATGATGAACACACTGATGAAATTAGAAAGAATAATGGTGCATCCGTCTGCAAAAGTAGGTTAGGACCCAGATGTAGAAGGCTTCGAGGCAAGATACTAAGTCAGGAATATAAAGTTCAGTAACAGTGGAACCATTGAAGATTATTGTATAAGTAAGTGAAATGATAAAAGCTTTGTTTTCAGAACACTAATCTCATAGGTGCTTCACTAAAGAAGTGTATCTGGAAATGCTGGTGAGAAATCACCATACTCAAAAAACTATCCCAACATTCTGATTCATTTCACACGAAATCTGAACATCATGGTATTTCTTGGGATCACTGCTGTTACATTTCTATTGTATTAGTTCTATTTCCTCAGTTACATGTCAATTGTAAGAACATATAAAATTTGTATTTGTCAAGATGGGTCAGGTTAGGAAGCAGTAATGAAAAACACCCAAGTCAATGATTTGAGACCAAAAAAAAGTTTGTTTCTATCTCACACAAGTCTGTTGCAGGTACAGGTAACTATCCAGAGCCCTTTTCTGCCGTATGTTGGATCTGTATTCCATGCTTTGATCTTCTGTCACTTCATCACTTCTACAAGTGCTGCCACAGGGTAAGACACATACATCCCTTGCATCCAGAATTCATTGGCAAGGACTAGTCACATGGCTCTGCCCAATTGCAAGATAACCAGGAAATATGCCCAGAAAGGAGACTTGTGCATGGATGAATATTAAAACTCTACTAATAAAGTCCCATCAAAAAATTTTTAAATGGCACCAACAAATGAGACATTGTCTCATTTGAGATGTGACAATCTTCAAGGCAAGTTTGTAGGTTTTTGGGTTTTTTTTTTTTTCAGAGACTTAAAAAAATATTTATTTGAGAGAGAGGTAGAGAGAGACAGAGAGACAGAGTGGGAACAAGTGGGAAGGGGCAGAGAAGGGGGTGGGGGACAGAGGATCCAAAGCTGGCTCTGTGCTGATAGCAGAGAGCCCAATGCAGGGCTTGTACTCACAAACTGTGAGATCATGACCTGAACCGAAGTCAGACGTTTAACCGACTGAGCCACCTGGGAGCCCCTAGTTTGTGGTTATTATAGCAGGTATGTGTTAGTTGCCTATTTGGTTTCTATCCCACAATTTCCGTTTCCTAACATTCTCCTGATTTTCATGCTGGTTTCCAGCCCTCCACCAAGCTTATGTACTCTGAGTGAATCTGCTCCTACCACTACGCTTCAAAGTGGGCCCAAATTGGCTTGGGTCAATTAATGCATTTCATTTCCCTTGGCACAGTCATTGGCTCAAAGGTGGGCATGTGACTAAAACTAGCTCCATGAGACTAAATGTCAGCTCTTATGGCCAAAATGCTGGGCAGAAGTGCATTCTTTCACTCTAGACATGAATAATAAAGACTATCCCATGACCATTAGAGGAGCCACTTTTAAAATTAGGCCTATACTATAAATGACAGAACACAGAGATGAAAAGAAACTAGTAAAGTGGGTCCTTAGTGACAAAACTAAGGTGTTTGGTCAACCTGTTTTGAGTCTGCCCTGTCTCTGAGGTTTCCAGTTTCATGAGCCCTTCTTACATTTTTTAAGTCAAATTTGATTTGGGTTTTCTGTTTCTTACAGCAGAAAACATTCTATCAATCTAAATTTCTACTGTGAAATGGAACATACTATCTCTTGATAAACTTATGGTGAATTTATATTTAAGGACAAGACTGAAGAAAAAGTACAATTTTTAGCAATCATAATATATTCAAGATATTTTTATTAAACAGAAGTTAAAAAAAAATGCCTGGGTAGCTCAGTTGGTTAAACATCTGACTTTGGCTAAGGTCATAATCTCACAGTTTGTGAGTTTGAGCCCTGCTTTTGGTGAGCCCCGCCTGTCTCCTTCTCTCTCTTTCTCCCTCTCTCTGCCCTTCACTCACTTGTGCTCTCTATCAAATGAATGAATGAATGAATGAATGAATGAATAAATAAATTTGGTAGTAGTTTAGAACTAGAAAGACATCGCTAAAATAAACTAGGGATATTTGGAAAAATGGCTAAATTCAGCTCTAAGGCAGAATTTGTACATGATAAGTATGGGAAATTTTGTTGTGCCAGACAGCAAGCACACTATCAGAAATAACAAGGTCATGTCCAAATGATTCAGCATTACATGATGCCTGGTATTTGTTTGTTTTTTTAATATTTTTTTTTACTGTTTATTCATTTTTTGGTAGAGACAGAGTGAGCAGGGAGGGGCAGAGAGAGAGGGAGACAGAATCTGAAGCAAGCTCCAGGCTCTGAACTAACCACACAGAGCCTGACGCAGGCCTCGAACTCACAGACCAAGAGATCATGACCTGAGCTGATGACTGAGCCACCCAGGCGCCCCTGGTATTTGTTTTAAAATAATCCATGACACAGGTACCTTAATGGCTCAGTCGGTTAAACAGCCAGCTCTTGGTTTCAGCTCAGGCCTTGATCTTGCAGTTTGATGAGTTCAAGCCCCGCATCAGTCTCTGCACACTGACAGCACAGAGCCTGCTTGGGATTCTCCCTCTCTCTCTGCCCCCGTCCCACTCACACACTCTCTGTCTCTCTCAAAATACATAAATAAACTTAAAAAAATAAAGAATCCATGACAGTAGGGGCTATATAGTGCTACAAGGTGACTAAAGATTAGTCATGAGTTGATAATTGTCAAAGTTGGATGATGTATACATGGTGCTTTATTTTATTGTTCTCCGGACTTTTGTACATGTTTGACATTTTTTATAATAAAAAAGAAAAAAAAATAGGAACAAACTTGCAGAAACTCTTACTGGCCTAAGATGAAACAATTCACACATCAGAAAGAATCATGATTGTAATTAACTAAAATACATCAACGTTTCCAAAATCCCTGAGTTCTTATTGAAGCCATTATCATTGGAGGTTTTTGGGACACCCACTCATACTCTAAAAACTGATAAAAGGAAAACAAAAATCAAGAATTTATTTGGCTTTAACTTACAAATTCTATTTCAGGATGTGGCAGCCATGGAGGTGCAATTCTCAGATCTCCCTTCAAGAAAGAACTTGCCACTTTGTTGTAGGGAATACGGTTAACTGAGCCTCTAGCTGTTAGCACCGCAGGATCCACATTAGCTTTTGAGCTGAGGCCAGGCTCTTTCCAGGCAGTCGCTGGACAATGACTGAGCAGGGAAGAAGAACAAGGGGCTGACCATTTAAGACAAATGTGGGACTCTTCTAATAAGGAGTCTTAACTCCAGAGCTCCTCATTGGGCTGTGCAAGACTTTGTCAGATCTGCTTCATGGTCTAAGGCTCTTTTCTCCTTGCCCACTGACTTCCTTCCATTTTCATCTTTCACAGATGTTACCTCTCAAAAAACCTCTTGCACTTGTGTCTCCACTTCTGGTTCCTAGACAACTCAAAGCACACACAGACTAAACAAAAAATTGATGAAAATTTTTCTTAATGAAAGTTCATTAATGCAAAAGGAGTTAAAAATTAGAAAACCATCCTTTACCTACCTAACATACCTAATGAATGTTAAAGCCATTAGGTAAAATGTTGACAGGGAATTTCATGGAAATATCAGAGTAATACTATCTTAATCCACTGATCAATCTCAGTATCTCTAAAAGTGAGACAACTAGATATTATGTGTCTTCTGGCACAATGCAATAGAATATTCACAGCACCATTTATTAAGTTTTCTGGGCAAAAATATTGAGACTGAATCTAATCAAGCTTTTAGCTCTACCAGTTTATAGTAAACATAGGAAATAAAGGGATAAGTTAAAAATCACCATGAAAGATCAGTCAGGTAAATCAATAATGGTGGATATTTTACAAAACAAATGACTAGGCTTTTTTTTCCCCAACAAATCGATGGCATGGAGGAAAAATAATCCTCAATTCATTTTTTGAGGTTAGCATTATTGTGATAGCAAAACCAGGCAAAGAAAGTTCAAGAAAAGAAAATTACAGCTAAATATTCCTTATGAAGGTAGATGCAAAAATCCCCAGTAAATATATCAAATAGAACCAAGCAATATATAAAAATCATAACACATAATGACCGTATGGGGTTTATCCCAGAAATGCGAGGTTGGTTCAATACTTAAAATATAATCAATGTAATTTATATTAATAATCCAAGGAAGAAAAACTATATGATCATATCAATTGATGTAGAAAAGCATTTGACAGAATTTGATATCCATTAATGTAAAAAACTCTCATCAAATTAGGAATACTATAAAACCTCTTAAACCTGATCAAGGGTATCTACTAAAAATCTGCTTAAAGAAAATCTGCATTTAATGTGAAAGCCTGAATGCTTTCCTCCTAAGATCAGAAACAAACAAGGAGGTACATTTTCACAACTCCTATGCAATGTTGTAGAGGAAGTCCTAATAAGTACAATAAGAGAAAAAGAAATAAAGAAATGAAAGGAGGGAGGGGGGAAGAAAGAGAGAAGAAATGAAAGAGAGAAGAAAAAAAAGAAAGAAAAAAATAATAAAAGATATACAGGTTAAAAAGAAATAAAACTGTTCCTATTCATGAATGACATTATTGTCTATATAGAAAATCCCAAGGAATCTGCAAAACAAAACAAAACAAAACAAAACACAACATTCTGGAATTCATAGATGACTTTAGCAGATGCAAAGTCAAAAAACAACAAAACACATTCAGAATCTCCATGTTGAAAACTACAAAATGTTTTAGAAATAAATCAAAGAAGGGGCACCTGGTGGCTCAGTTGGTTAAGCATCTGACTCTTGATTTCAGCTCAGGTCATGACATCATGGTTTGTGAATTCAAGCCCTGTGTCTGGCTCTGTGCTGACAGTGCAGAGCCTGCTTACAATACTCTCTCTCTCTCTCTCTCTCTCTCTCTCTCTGCCCCTCCCCTGCTCACATGCTCTCTCTCTCAAAATAAATAAATAAACTTTAGAAAAAAGAAATAAATCAAAGAAGATCTAAATAAATTGAATCATTCCCAAATTCCCATTCATGAATTGTAAAATCCAACATAGTAAAAGTGGCAATTCCCTCCAAAGTGATTTATAGATTTACTATAATTCCAATCCAAAACCCTAAAAGGATTTTTTTTTTGTAGATACAAAGATTGAAAAATTTGTATGGAAAGGTAAGAGGATTAGAACAGCCAAAACAATTTTGAAAAAGAAGAAGAAAGTTAGAGGAATCCCATTATCTGGAATTTTAAGACTTTCCATAAAACCACTACAACCAAGACAAAGAAGGAGATATATAGATCAATGAAACTGAACAGAGTCCATAAATAAACCCAGACAAATATGGTCAACTGATTTTTGACACAAGTACAAAGGAAAACCAATGAACAAAAAAAGATACTCTTTTCAACAAATGGTACTGAAAGAATTAGACATCTATAAGCAAAAAAAAATGCAACGACATAAATCTCATATATTATAAAAATTACCAAATGGAACACAGACCTAAATGAACAATGTAAAATAAAAAATTCTTAGAAGAAAACAGGAGAAAAACTTTATGACTTGAGTGTGAGCAAAAAGTTCTTAGATATGATACCAAATTCATGATCCATAGAAGAAAAAATTTCCAAATTCATCAAAATTAAAAATGTTTGCTCTATAACATCCACTTCAGAACTAGCTACAAGGGGTGTCTGGGTGGCTCAGTTGGTTAAGCATCTGACTCTTGGTTTTGGCTCAGGTCATGATCTCACAGTTTGTGGGTTTGAGCCACGCTTCAGGCTCCATGCTGGCAGTGCAGAGTCTGCTTAGGATTGTCTTTCTCTCCCTCTCCCTCTCTCTCTCTCCCTCTCTCTTTCTCTCAAAAATAAATAAATAAACTTAAAAAACAAGAGAGAGAGAACTAGCTACAGATAGAGAGAAAATATTTACAAATCACATATCCGACAAAGGACTTGTATCCATTGGGGAAGAGCCAGAGACTGACGACCTTGCACATTTCCACACAGAATACTTGGTGAGCCCCCTGGAACACGAAAGCATGGAAGACTTGTGAGGTGCTGCTACAAGCTGTTTCTCAGTGGCTTCCCTATCTACCCAGACAGCCCTCACTGTTTCAGGTTCTTATGGGGTATGAGGTTTTTCTGCCTTGCCACCCGTAAGGCACACCTACAGCTATAAAAGTAATGAGCAGCCATCATGGAATGGAATCTGCAACAAGAGAGTGTCCCCTCATTCCTACTATAGTCATCTGGCTTCTTTTGGCCTCTTTTGTTTCAGTGTCATCCCACACAAAGGCCACAGAGAGTGGATACCTTTACGCTACTCATCTTTTAACTCTGTGTAAACAGTAAATTTAGTCAAAAAAGAGCTCATTGTTTATTTACTGGCTGAATCTGTCAGCCTGGCTTTGCCTTGTGCTTGACAGTATTAGAATATATAAAGAATTCTTGAAGTTTAATATTAAGAACAAGCAACCCAACTAAAAAATGGGCAAAAGACCTGAACAGAAAATTCACCAAAGAAGGTATATGGAAGGCAGTACTTATGAAAAGCTGTTCAATATCATTAGGCATTAGGGAAATGCAAATTAAAGCCACAGTACCATATCACTACATACATATTAGAATGACTAAAATAAAAAATGCAGTGCTATAGAAGATTCAGAGCAACTGGAACTCTTGCATTGTTGGTGGGGAGCAAAATGGTTCAAGTATTCTGGAAAAACAGCTTGGCATTTTCTAGAAAGTTAAACATACAATTACCTTTATGACCTAACAATACTTTCCTGGGTATTTAATCTCAGCAACCAAAATGTTGTAAAGCAGATGAATGAATGAATAAACTGTAGCACATCCACAAAGTGACATACTATTTAGCACTAAAAAAAGGAACACCCTATTCACACAACATGCATAAACATTAAATTCATTTTTCTAAGAGAATGAAACCATTCTCAAGAAGTTACATACTGTATGATTCCATTTTTATGACAGTCCTGAAACAACAAAACCATAATAGAGAACAGATTGGTGGTAAAGGGGGAAGGAGAGTTAGAGGCACAAGAGAAGGTGTGACTATAAAGGATACAAGGTATTTTGGGGGGGTAATGGAACTGTGGTAGAGCTTGCATGAATCTATTTACATGTTACATTCAGAGAACCAAAAAAGGCAATTTTACTGTATGTATATGTACCAAAAACAGGCACATTTACTACATGTTAATTTACAAAGTAAAATTTAAAAAGACAGAAACAAGAGAGAAGGGAGAATTGTTATAAGATTTAAGAGACAATAGGAAAAATGCAATTTGTGGACGTTGTTCAGATCCTGATTTGAACAAACCAACTACAAGAGGCATTCTTGATACAACCAAGAAAAAAAATCTGTTTCATTTTTACCTATTTATTTTGAGCCAGAGAGAGAGAGAGAGGGAGAGAGAGAACCCCAAGTAGATTCCACACTCAGCATAGAGCCCAATGCAGGGCTTCATCTCAGGACCCACAGGCAGGTCACAACCTAAGCAGGTATCAACATATCAATAGCTACCCAGGAGTCCCAACCACGACACTTTTAATGTTGATTTGGAACTAGAAGTTAAATTTAAGTTTTTAATTATAATGATGGCCTTGTGGTTATGTAAAAAACAAATCTTCATCAGTTAGATATTTATTCTGAAATATACGTGTGTGTGTGTGTGTGTGTGTGTGTGTGTGTGTGTGTCTGTGTGTGAGAAATAGGATTAAGTCTGGCATGTGATTTTAAAAAAATTGAGAAAAAAAGTGGGGAAGATACATTAGCAAATATTGAAGCTAGAGGTTCATCATACCATCTTTACTATTTTTTAGTATGTTTAAAGTTTTCTGTAATTTCTCTTAAAAATAGAAAATGAGATTTCAAAAACAGAGTAGAACTTCCTTTCCACAGTTAGTATAAAGGAGAAGATATGATAGGCCTACAGGTGGTTTTCATCTCAATGTCAAATCTTTCCAATGACTCCAAATAAATAAATGCTGTGTGTGCCAAAAATAATACTGACATATGAAAAAAAAAACCAGTCTCCCAGAAATCTTACATCTTGAACAATGAACTCCTAAAATTACTAGATTAGTAAAGATTTGCAGTCAGATTTTAAAATAGCAAATCAAAACAGCTTCTTTTACATATTTCCACTTTCAACGACACTATCAAAGAAATAAAGGGCAAAAATAATTTTATAGCAATAATTATGATTCTAAAAACCTCAGCTAAAAACCAAAATTACTCAGGCTTTCCGATTCTCATTAATTATTTACACAGTGTGGCTTTCTTGCTGTGTTGGTCCAGTCTGTTCTTTTGAGCATTATTATTATTTATCATTTCTTGAGCACTTAGCACAGCGTGATATACAGATGACAAATTCCCTCCCTAGGGGACAACAATCAAAGCCACACAAGCAAAATACGAAGATTAGCTATTTAAGAAATGAAAACTACATGAAAGGTTAAAAAACACATTCTGTATTCCCTTTTTTTGCTTTCAGCTTTAAGCCCAGGATACAACACATATTTCTCTTAGGGGCCCAAAGCAAGAGTGAAATTGACAAGACAAAGAAAACAACCGGCTTAGAATAGATAGAAAACATCCTAGACATCATTCCAAAAAGATATCCTATCTTACAAATCCTTTTACTTTCTGAGGTATAAAAATTACTAAAACCTATTCCCAGCTCTAGTGGACTATAATAGCTTTGTGCGTGATGTATGATTTAGGTCTGCCCAGCGACTTTTCTGTTCCCTTTTTTTTTGATGATACCACTCTCTGCTTCAGGAACTACTTCCCCTAGTCTGTGTATTCCTGATGAGAATGTCAATCATAATGCACCTTCCCCTACCTTATAATGACATTGTGCTGAAAGCTGTAGGCCTAGAGAAGCCCAAGGTCATTTTTACAGACCATGTAATGAAATTTCTCTACAGAGTCCATTAGGCCAATTTGCAAAAAAAAAAAAAAAAAAAAGTAAAATAAGTGGAGGCAATGTAAGTGCTGGCAGTTCTAAGCCCCAGAACCAGGCTTTCTGAGACCCTGGTTCCTATAGTTCTTTAGATTGTATGAGCTACCCCACAATCCTTTTAAGCTACCACATTCGAGTTTGTGCTTACAATAGTAAAAATTAGGTTTCTTTTGTCATTTGCACCTGAAAGAATCCTGAGAAGTTAAAAGAACTTACCCAAGGTCCAGTGTCTCCTAAAAAGTAGAGTCATTACTCAAACTCAGGTCTGTGCACCTCTACATAGTAGGCTTTTCTTACTATGGCAATTTACTTTTTATGCTACGGATGTTCCTAAAATCTAGTTTCATTAAGATTGAGAAAGGAAGGAAAAGGAGCTTGGGAGGAGGGGGTCCATCTGTCTAATCCAATCTGGTTTCTTGGTAATAGGAGGGAGGTGAAAATTTATTTTAACCCGTTTTGCCTTGTATTTAAGGTATATAAACAAGAACTCCAGGTTGGGACCATACAAACTTCTATCCAAGAGCAAACCAAAGGTGTGGAATTCTAGGAAAGAATGGTATCAACGTATTTTCTCTTCCCTTTGCTCTACCCAGTTGTAATGGTTGCATTAAAAAAACAATGTTTGATACCAATAATACCAAATAAAATGTTTAGGTTTTCTAAGTTTACCAAGAATACATCTATTTGTTTCCATTAAAACTGTCTTTATTCACTGTATTGCAAGTATATGCAAAAAGAAAAAAAAATGTACTGAAATAATTCTAGAAGAATACAAATTAAATTAATGGTTTGTTTTTTGATAATAATTACTTTTAAGTGTCAAATCAAATGTTTCATCACTTTCTTATTTTGTTTTATTTTATTTTTTAAAAGATTTAATTTTTAAGTAATCTCCACACACAATATGGGGCTTGAACTAATATCCCTGAGATCAAGAGTCTCATGCTCTATCAACTCTGCGAGCCAGCCAGACACCCCCTTGCCTTCCTATTTTAAATGCTTACTTTGTTATTGCATTTATCATGATTTGAAAGCATCTTGTTGTTTTTATTTAGTTCTTACTTTATTTATTGTAACCTACTTGTTTATTCACTTATTAGCGGGGATCTTGCCAGTTTCATTTGCCATCATATTTTTAACAGTTTAGCTTATAGAAGACACAATGTACTTGTTAAATTAACTTTTAAAAGTACACTGTTCCGAAATAAAAGTCACTGTTTTGATATCTATAAATATACCAATATATTGAAACTAAAGGATGATAAATGATTCTGTGTTCTACTATAAATTAAACTGGGATGGTATCTGTTGAAAAGCCCAAGTGCCAGTAGATAAGAGAAACAACCACATTCTCTTTCTTTTTTAATGTTTATTTATTTATTTTTTTGAGAGCGAGAGCACAAGAGAGAGCAAGCTGGGGAGGGGCAGAGAGAGAGGGAAAGAGAAATCCCAAGCAGGCTCTGTGCTGTCAGCATAGTCTGAAGTGGGACTCGAACTCAAGACCTGAGCCCCAGAAACCAAGAGTCAGATGCTTAACCAACTAAGGCACCCAGGCACCTGATAAGCCACCACATTCTCTAGCTGGAGTTGGGCAAGTGAATGCTCAGTTTGAGTCATAGTGGATCCAAGGCAATAAGGCAAGAGGGCTTCCTGCTTCCACTAAAAGCACTCATCACAGTTTCATAGAGACTCTTCATAAGCTTTTGTTTGAAGAAATGATTCCACTGCTTAGAAATAGGTTTAGGGGAGGGTGGTAGAAAACATTTGCATTGTATATTATATTTATTTTTCCCTTTCAAAGTCAATGATCTCTAACTGCTATTAATGTTTTTCTAGTATAATAACAAAATTATTGCTGTCTCAATTTGAAAGCAATTATTTTTTATTTATTTTAGAATTTTAGGGAAAAACCAAACACCAAGGCTTCTAGAATCAGAAAATATTTGCCTTTTAGCTATATAAAAATTAAAAGTTAAGCCTATATGGACAATTTTAGAATCTTTGAATTCAAAGATTTCTCCTATCATTGTACTAATCTCATATTTGATTTCTCTTTCAACAGAGAGAACATATAAAAACATGTTTAGCATTTCCTCCCTTTCCAGGTTGCATTTTATCTTGAGTAGATTTAAAAGCAGATTAGTTGTAATAGGATTCCAGGATGTGGGCAGATGTCTACTTGTCACGGATGATCTCTCTTGCAATCAGCTCCTTCATTATTTCATTGGTACCACCATAGATTGGCTGAGCGCGGGCATCCACATAAGCTCTAAGTAAATCAGAAGATGATTGAATGAATAAATAAAAGATACTGGAAGTTATAAGTTTTGTCTCAGCAGGAAACTATTGATTCCTTTAAAGTATTCATTTAATGAAATCCAAAAAATAAAAGTTCTCTATAAATTACTTTTTTTTTCAGTATGGCCTTCATCCTAGATTTGTATAATTATCAAATTCCATTAAGGTACTGATCATTTGTACAGCTTTTAGTTTGCTTGATGTTTAGATTACAATTTAGATTACAATTTCAAAATAACATTAAAAAATGTTTATTTATTTTTGAGAGAGAGGGAACATGAGCAGGGAAGGGACAGGGAGAGAGGGAGAGAGAATCCCAAGCAGGCTCTGAGCCATCAGCACAGAGCCCGATGCAGGGCTTGAATTCACGAACCTTGAGATCATGACCTGAGAAGAAACCAAGAGTTGGTCGCTTAACTGACTGAGCCACCCAGGAACCCCAATAATAACATTTATTAGTATGTTTCATTTGATTTAATTTTGTAAACTTCAGCACATATACTAGCATTCTAAAAAAGGCTGTTTCAGATTTAGAGTGGATAGAACGTCTCAATTTCTTATTATCTTTAATGTTTCCTTAAAAATGTTGAAATCCACTGGTTTTATAGGAAACAAAAGAGAAAAGAAAGTATCTATTTTCTAACATCCCTTAGATTTCACCACCACTGCTGCCATCAGGAGTATAAATCGATGCTTTAGAAAATATTACTTCCCACAAAGTTAACAAGTAACTTATTTTTTAGAAATGGTTAGTAGTCATTCCAGTAATGTATGACATTAAAATACTGAGTAGCTGAGTTTACTCACACACACACACACACACACACACACACACACACACACACGTTACCAGGAATTCACTTTCGGTAGCAAAGATAGCAACCGTGATACTGTATAGTTGTTTTTATCTTTTCTCATTTCATTTTATCCTCTCAACTCCAGCATCAGGAAGGATAAATATTATTATTGTTTTGTAGGTAAGGGAACTGAGATGCAGTGTAGTTAATACACATATTAATTAATGGTTGTTATTTAGTGATCACATAACAGATAATTGGCAGGCTGGATTGAGAAGGTAGGTATCCTGCCACTTTGGCAAGTATCTTTTTTATTATATCATAGTATTTTCATTGGCCCAAGCATGTAGGATTAGTTATTGAGCTTTGGACTCAAATTCAAAGGCATTTTTTTTCTCAAGCATAGAATCTATTTTTGGTTTTTGCTTTTTATTTTTTAATGTTTTTTTTTTAATTTAACATTTGAGACAAATTAAATATGCTGGCTCTCTAGGAACATGACCAATTCTGGACTCTTCATATTCTTCATGGTACCTTATAAAAAGTAAGCATTCAGTAAATATTTACTGACTTAGTGTATTACCAAGGAATTTTAGAGTCTCAATACCTACTTTTTGTTGAAACTTGGAATCTAAAGATATTTGTATTTTCAAGTATATATATTTTTTCTTTTGAACAGATTCCATTGTGCTCACAAAATCCAGCACTTGCATATGGAGAATCTACGTGGCACTTTGGCCTACTTCAGCAATCTCAACGCTTCCAGACATTTTTGGATTGCATTGGGCTTTTTTTTTTCTTTTTTTCACATTAAAGAAATTCCAATGGAGTAGGTAATGAAAGAGATCAGTAGACCTTTTATAGGTTACTAATTAAATTCAGTCATCAACTAAAATTAACAGAGAAAGGCAGCAGAAGGAATGTTTAACCACACAGTGATGGAGCTCTGTATCTCAGGCTGTTCTTCCTAGCATGGCAGAGAGGTCTTGAAACGGCAATGCTTAAGCCTCACCTCTTACAGGCCCCAAGCCTAATGAGTAAGAGTGAAATAAGTTCACTAGTTTAAGACCAGTTATTTAAAAAACAACAACAACAACAAAATGAAACAAAGCAAAAAAGCAAAAAAAGAAAAAAAAAAGAAGCACCTGTTTTATCTGCAAAATCAAGACTCAGCAATACACACACATAAATACACAAATAAAATAGCTTAATCCGAGGATATAAGAAACACCATTAGAGTGATTTTTTTTTCCTATCAAATCAAAATCTGTGCACTGCAACCACATAACTCCTAATGTGTCTAATCAGCCTTTGATACTATCTACTACTCTATCTCTTGTTAACTTATGAAAAGTTCTTTCCTTGTATCTCTGGGGTGAGAAATAGCAGTCTAGTTTAAAAGTTCATACAATCTTTGAACTAACAAACCGGCCAAGAAGGGGATTATTATTCTTGAAAGGAAATATAAGTCTCTCAAATTGAAACCAGGGGTTTCAAATAAGCCATCAAGCTACAATTTTTGCTTGCTACTGACCTGAAGGAATCGCCTCTAAGAAAACACAGAGCAAGACTTACTCTGCACTCTAATCTTAAGTCATGTGGATGGGTGACCCCTCACCTCATGTATCTTCCTTAGAACCCGAACTAGACTAGACAAACTAATCCACTACATGTTTACATTTCCAGCAGTGGTTGGAACAACACACTTAAGTATAAAAATAGAGACATTCATTATGATTTGACTTTCTTAGCATTGTGAATATTGTGAATAAGATGGATTAATATTATGAATAAAACATGAAAATGCACAGAAAAAAATTCCAGGGATGATTTAATTTGTGCTAGCATAACTCAGTGTTTACTTCTGATTTCATGACTACACAAAGATAAAAAAAAAAAATCTGCTTTTGATTAAGGCTCGTTTGAAGTAGTTCTGAAAGGATATACCAAAATCCAAGTCCAAGGATTGCCAAAAAAATAAATATATAAATAAAATCATTTAGTTACTTCGCATCTACATTCCCAAAGAAAGGAAAGCCCTAGTTGTTGCTGAGTTTTTATAAAGGTTATAAATTATACACACCCTGTGATTAAAGCTTTCTGAACTAATTTTACAGAAAATTAGCAGATTATATCTATGCTGCAGCTTCTATTCTTAATTTAACTTAACTAAAATGTTTATTTTCCTCATTAAAGACCATAAATGTATCAAATGTTTCCAATTATGTTTGCCAAAATGATAAATGTCAAAGTCAGTTTGAATACTAATTTGATAATTTTCCCTTTAGATAGTATGTATTTACATTAAAATTAGAATAGAAAAAGTTTTTTTTAAGTTTATTTATTTTTGCAAGGAAGAGAGAGTGTGTGTGCACAGGGAAGCAGGAGAGAGAGAGGGAGAGAGAGAGAGAGAGAGAGAGAGAGAGAATCCCAAGCAGGCTCTGCACCATCAGCACAGAGCCCAATGCAGAGCTTGATGTGGGGATTGATGTGGGGCTTGAACTCACCAACCATGAGATCATGACCTGAGTCAAAGTTAGACACTTAACCAACAGAGCCACTAGGAAAAAAAAAACTAACCAAACCAAAACAAAACAAAAAACAAAAAAACCTAGAAAAAACTAAAAAAAAAACTAAAAACAAAAACAAAAAAATCTAAAAACTAGAAAAAGTTTTTAGAAGCCCATAGCATCCATATTCTCAGATTCAGAACTAAACCAGACCTGTCTCCATATAGTAAAACTTCTTTAAGTAAGTTTTATAAACTGAAAATATTGTTAAATTAGAGGAAAGGTTTATTTTCTAGAGTGATGACGAGAAATGTCAAGGGGAAGAGGGAAAGAAGAGATTATGGAAGTGGAGAAAGAAATGTAGAAGAGGATGCTGCCTACTGACAAACCAGTACTGCTTCAAACTAATAACAAGAATATTCATGTGTAAGAGAGTAAAAAAGGGTGCATTTAATTTCTTTGGAAGGAAATAAAAATTATATCTGGAAAAAATTATTACTTTTAACTTGTTTTTTAGAGAAAATAATCAAATGCTTAAGATATGACAACTTAGATCTTTTTCATGTGCAAATTTTTTCCTAAAGTGCTTTTTTTTTTACTTTTAAAAAGTGATATTTTTAAAAGAAGACATATAAATGACCAACGGTATATGAATAAATGCTCACTGTCACCAATCATCAGGCAAATACAAATCAAAACCGCAAGGAGATATCACCTCACACCTGTGAGGATGGCTATTAACAAAAAACAAAGGCCAACAAGTGTTGGTGAGAATGTGGAGAAATTGGAACCCCTGCACACTGTTGGAGGGAATACAAAACAGGGCAGCTGTGATGGAAAATAGTATGGAGGTTCCTCAAAAAATTAAACAGAACTACCACATATCCTAAAATTCCACTTCTAGGTATTTATTGCAAAGAATTGAAATCAGGACCTGCAAGCAATATTAGCACTCACATGTTCATTGCAGTATTATTCACAATAGCCAAGATGTGGAAACAACCTAAGCGTCCACAGACAGATGAATGTATACGGAAAATGGAATGGAATACTAGTCAACCTTCAAACAGAAGGAAATTCTGCAATGTGTGACAACTTGGATGGACTTGAACATTCTGCTACGTGAAATAAGCCAGTCACTGAAAGACAAATACTACATGATTCCTACCTATAATGAAGTATCTAAAATAGCCGAATTCACAGAATCTAAGAGGTATGATGGTTGTCAGGAACAAAGGAAGGGGATAATGGGGAATTATTAATCAATGGGCATAGGGTTTCAGTTAAGCAAGATGAATAGGACTTAGAGATCTGCAGCACAACGTTGTACCTACACTTAACAGTACAGCATGGCAGGGTGCCTGGGTGGCTCAGTTGGTTAAGCATCTGACTCTTGATTTCAGCTCAGGTCATGATCTCACAGTTCTTGAGTTCAAGCCCTGCATCAGGCTCTGTGCTGATAGTGCAGAGCCAGCTTGGGATTCTCTCCCTCTTCTCTCTCTGACCTTCCCCTGCTGACATGCACGTGTACTTTCTCTCTCTCTCTTTCAAAATAAATAAACATTTAAAAAAATACAGTATGCGACACATAAAAATTTATGAAGAGGGTAGATCTCATGTTAAATGTTCTTGCCAGAGTAAAATAAAATAAAATAAAATAAGATAAAATAACTAATAGCCAATGCAAATTAAAGGAAGAATAATAACCCATTTTCTATGCATTATGTTAGCACAAAGTTTAAAAAGCAAGAACATTCATAGTTTAGGAGGATAAGTATCCTCAGACTTTTTTCATTTGAGTAAGAGTTGCTACTAACTGGAGAAAATGATTGGGCAATGTATTAAAATTTAAAATGTGCATATTTTTGAAATAGCAATACTACTTTTGGAACTCTGTCCCATTGTAATCGAAAACACATGTATCTAAGACAAACGCATAAAGGTGTTCTGTCGCAGCATTCATTGCTTGTCATAGCAAAAAAGTAGAAATAACCAGATTATGGTTAACCAATAAAATACAATATTCAACTATAACAAAAGTGATATTAGTCCTTCTGTAAAACGATTCAAATAAAGGCAAGTTTTATTATATACTGATCTCTTCCCTTTCTTTAAAAGCGATAAAATCCTTTCTTTAAAAGGTTATCAGGTGGGCTGATAACCTGAAGCTGTTTCATCTGGTTGAACATACTCTGTAGTCAGCTGACAAATGCAAAGATTTTGCATCTCTTTTCCCTCTACACTCAATGCACAAAGTACAGTAAAGAAATTTTCCTTTTTCTTCACATCATCCAGAAGTGCGTACCACAACAGCCATACTCACTTTGTAATCGGGTACTCCCACATGTATCCCCAGGCTCCATGGAGCTGGACACAGTCATAAGCTACAGTGTTTTGTAACTCACTTGCCCTGGATGACCAAAATAAAAAGCAAAAAAGGAACATTTCAAATGGGTTTTCGCGAGGTGCTTCACAATCAGGAAACAAATAATTTATGACTGTTTAAATACGTACATTTATCAAACAATTACAATTAGACATATTAGCCAACAAGAGAAGACTGATATAAATTACATATGCAATAAACTTCTGGAAAATTTTCATGTAATGAATACTTTCTGCATCAGTTGGTTCTGGCTGGGTTTTTGTTAAAGCTAGAAATAAAAAATGGAAAGCATAGTCTATTAGGTTTTGGGCTACTTTAGGCTTGAGAAGGACATAATAAAAACTTGAATTTTGTCTAATTTATTTAAATTCTCCATATAATCTCAGTTAAATGTATAGTTATACAGCCATCTATTTTCTTTTGCCTTGTGATATGTCTTTTTCTCCAAAGATGCCACTTCTACCCGAAAGTTGCAATTCTGAATTTCAGTAACTGTGAAAAAAATTTTTTAGAGTTTTTCAGAAATAAACTGAAAGTAAAAGTAAAAACCTAAAAAGTACTATTAAAGTACATACCATCATATAGGAAACTTTTAAAAGATTACTTGGGTATTATTATTCCCAAAGTATATGTATATTAATATGAAATACTTGAGAAATATTCTTGTTTGGTCTCATTACAGTAATTCTAACTACCATTAAAATTCATAAGATAACTGGTAGGGATTTTATTTATCTCAACATAAAAATATAAGTTCAAAATTATTTTCACCCCATTTTTCTTTTTTTTTCTTTTTCAATTAGAGATTTCTTTTCATGTTTATTTAGTTTTGAGAGAGAGAGAGAGAGCAAGCAGAAAAGGGGCAGAGAGAGAGGGAGACACAGAATCTGAAGCAGGCTCTACGCTGTCAGCACAAAGCCCGACATGGGGCTCAAACCCACGAACTGTGAGACCATGACCTGGGCCAAAATCGGACACTCAACCAGATGAGCCACCCAGGCATCTCGTTTTTCCCTTAAAAAAATTTTTTTTAAATGTTTATTTATTTATTTTTGAGAGACAGACATAGTGTGAGTTGGGGAGGGGCAGAGAGAGAGGGAGACACAGAATCCAAAGCAGGCTCCAGGCTCTGAGCTGTCAGCACAGAGCCAGATGTGGGGCGTGAGCCCACAAATCGTGAGATCATGACCTGAGCTGAAGTCTGGCACTTAAGCGACTGAGCCACCCAGGTGCCCCTCCTTTTTCTTTTTTTTTTTTAACCTCTGCCCACAACATGGGACTTGAGCTCATGACCCTAAGATCAGGAGTTGTATGCTCTACTGACTGAGCCAGCCAGGCTCCCCTAAAAGTATTTTTCAATAATGGGAAACCTAAAGCAAAAGTAAGCATAGACACATTTGCCTATTTTAAATAATTTTTAACTCTCAGCAATAGCCAAACTATGGAAAGAGCCCAAGTGTCCATTGACTGATGAATGATAAAGATGTAGTATATTTATATAATGGACTATTACTCAGCCATTAAAAATAATGAAATCTTGCCATTTGCAACAACGTGGATGGAGCTAGAGAGTATTATGCTAAGCGAAATAAGTCAGTCAGAGAAAGACAAACACCATATGATTTCACTCTTATGTGCAATTTAGATACATGTGGGAAACAGATATACATATGGGAAGGGGGGGGGAAAGAGAGAGAGAGAGGGAAGCGAACCATAAGAGACTCTTCATGATAGAGAACAAACTCAGGGATCGATGGAGGGTGGTGGGTAGGGGATGGGTTAAATGGCTGATAGGTATTAAGGAGGGCATTTGTTGTCATGAACACTGGGTGTTACATGTAAGTGATAAATCATTAAATTATACTCCTGCAATCAACATTACACTATATGTTAACTAATTAGAATTTAAATAAAAATTTGGGAAAAAAATAAAATAACTTTTAACTCAAGCCATAAGACAGGTGAGTATGTTTCTAAAAAGTACAGCAACAATATAATGATTAACAGGTAAGACTCAGGAGGCAACAATATTTGGAATTCTATAAATTTTTGTATTTGGCAAGTATTTTAGTGAAATATTCATTGGGTATAACTAGCTGCTTCCTCTCCTTCAATGTGAAGTAACAGTATGTCTAGAAACTTGGTGTTTTTAGGAACAATGAGGTTAATAGCTATCTGAATATTTCTTTTTCTAAAAATACCTTGCCTAAAAAATTTTTACACTTTTCCAACTAGTCACAAGATTTGCTATAAATGTAAATGTAAAATGTCCCCCCCTAAAAGAAGTTCCCAGTAATTCCACATCAGTTCCAACCTGGCAGTTTTATTATTTTGGAATCATTTCATAAAGAACTATTCTGCATACTTCTCCACTCTAGTTCTGACTGAACTGAACACAGGTTAATGAATAATGACAGGAATTTTCTTCTAAGTTATTTTTGGGCTAATGAGATATGAGAATGTTTGTTTTTAAAACAGAGGAAACCAAGCCCATTTTCAGTATCTGATTTAAACCATGTTCTTGCATCTTAAAATAAACAAAGGCCTTATAGGAGTCTCTTTTCAATTAACTCATCTTTAATACAATTGCCAGTCATCTTTAATACAAATGAAAGTTCTTTCCAAATTTAATAGGACACTTTCCCTTTCACTTAATAGAGCATGTGCAACTTCTGATTGGATAATCAATTTTTCAGAAATTTTTCTTAGATCTGGACACATTTTAAAATCAAAAATGGAGTCTAATCTACTCATTTCAGAGATATCAAAATGTTGGCCCAGAGAGAATTATTAATATTTTTAAGTGCATTTTTTATTTTGAGAGAGAGAGAGAGAGCACAAGAAGAGGAGGGGCAGAGAGAGAGGGAGAGTGAGGATTCCAAGCAGGCTCCAAACTGTCAGCACAGAGCCCAACTCGGGGCTCAAACTCATGAGCCGTAAGATCAGGACCTGAGCCAGAATTAAAAGTTGGACACTTAACCGAATGGTCACCCAGGTGCCCCAACCCAGAGAGAATTAAATTTAATTATAGTTATTTAATGAAAGAATTGGGATTCAATCTCAGGACTCTAAGTGGTAATGTTCTTTTGTGGTCTCACTATACTGCCACTCATCAGATAATTTGAAATTAAACTACTACTTGAATGAGTTAATCAGTCATCCTACTTCAATACCATAATATCTTACTCTCTTTTTTAAATGTTTATTTATTTTAATGTTTATTTATATTTGAGAGAGAGAGCGAGAGAGCATGCACGCATTAGTGGGGGAGGGGCAGAGAGAGAGGGAGACACAGAATCTGAAGCAGGCTCCAGGCTCCGAGCTGTCAGCACAGGGCCTGATGTGGGGCTCAAACTCACGAACTATGAGATCATGACCTGAGCCATTAACTGACTGAGCCACCTAGAGGCCCCAAATGTATATCTATTTCTGAGAGAGAGAGAGAGAAAGAGAGAGACAGAGAGACAAAGTACAGAAAGCGTGTGTGGAGTTGGGGAGAGGCAGAGAGAGAAAGGAACAGAGGATCCAAAGGTACCTCTGTGCTGACAGCAGAAAGCCCAATGCAGGGCTCGAACTCTCGAACCTTGAGATCATGACCTGAGCCGAAGTCAGACTCTTAACTGACTGAGCCACCCAGGCGCCGCAATATCTTATTTTCAATTGCAAGCTAAAAGTTAAATCAACTTGAGTCATTTTTAGCACACTATAAACAGGCTTAATGGGACCTTTCAGCGTTTTTTAAAAAGTTGGTTCCTACTGTTAGTTTTCATTTTCACAGCCTTCTTCTTTTAAGACCCTCAAGGTTGAGTTTAAAGTTGGAAGAATTCCATAACAGTCTATGCAAACACCACATTTTAATTACTGAGGCACGCATACCAATATTTCGCCATGGCAGCAGTGGCAGGGTCCAGACGTTTCTTTTCATGCAGCTGGAGACAGCTGTCCACAAAAGCTCTGGTTACACAAATGTGTGTTTTTAATTCTGCCAGCTTATGCTGCACTGTCTTGAGTTTAAAAGAAATGAAAGGGGGAAAAAAAGTGAGCATACTAAAAGAGCACATTTTTAGTCACCTAGCATATCTAAAATTATATAATAAAAGACCTTTAGAGCAAAACAAAAGTGGAATTACTGTTTGTTTGTTTGTTTTTTTACTCTCCAAAAGAGGCAAATATTAACTAAACGGCTTAAATTTAAAACCCACAATACTCATCACCACTAAGGAAAGTTGTACTAGAAGATGGAAAAAAAAAAAAGAGATAAATGATAAATAACATCTCATGTTTTAGATTAAAAAGTTTAGACCATTTAGGGAAACTGCTTGAAAACCAGCATGACTTTAATAGGTGAGCACCATCTTGTGGTATAGTCCTTTAAGTACAGCTTAAAAAAGCACCTATTTTCCTCTGGAATCTAAAACCATGAAGAATTTCTCTCTCTCTCTCTCTCTCTCTCTCTCTCTCTCCCTCTGTCTCTCTTCTATTTTAGAGAGTGAGAGTGAGAGAGAACTGAGGAGAGGGGCAGAGAAAGAGAGAGAGGGAGAGAGAGAGAGAATCTTAAGCAAGTTCCATGCTCAGCATACATACAGCCTGACTCAGGGCTCCATCCCACGACCCTGGGATCATGACCTGAGTCAAAATCAAGAGTGGGTTGCTCAACTGACTGAGCCACCCAGACACCCCCACATCCTTTTTTTTTAAGTATACATATTTTTTAATTAAGTATATATATTTCTCTATTCTGATTCTTTGTTCTAGAGTAAAATAACAAAGTAACAAGCTGGAAAGACAACATTAAAAACATTAATTAAACATTATTTTATATTGGGAAGTAGTTAATCTAGATCTATAGAATGCAGTAGAAGAACGACATCAGCACTCAAGAGATCAAAGTCGTATCCTTCAGCCACTTCCCCCTCTCTCCACTCTCCCCCACTGACTCTCCTCAATAGCTAGTCTCTAACTTGAACTGAATGGTCTGGAATGGTCAACAACGTCAACATGTTATACTTTCTCTTGCCGGCCACAGACAACCTATAGCGGCCTTGGAAATCATTCTATCTAGACTATTCTCAAGTGTTCTTGACTGCTTTCATTTCAATCAAATATTTTTACATTCCAGATTCTTGGCTCCCACACCTTAAATTCTGAGGTTACATTTGGTATCTTTGGCACCAGCTTTTGAACCTCCTTCAGGAAACTGACTTGGATTTGACATATTGGCTTTCCACTTTGAGTAACTCCCCAAAATACACCCCATTCTAGTTGACCTCTCAAGTTCAAGGCCCAGGACTGGTCAGCTGGCTTTCCCTTCCTTATGAAAATACAGGCAGAAACAGAGTTTTGATCATTCTGCTATGGGATTTACAAGTGAGACCTTCACTGTGGCTAAAAAAAAGCATGGAAGTTAGTGAAAAAGGTTGCACAGTTCAACTCAAACAAGACATTAATATGCCCCACCTATGTACTGGCAAGTTCAAACCCAAGATTGAGTTCCCAATAGGAAGGCTTCAGGGACCAGATTCTCATGAGGATGCTGGCCCTGCCTGCCATTCGTACTGGTTATAGCAATTCTCAAACCACAAAACTGAACCTTTCAACATCATTGTAGTGGGGACAGTTTGGGAACTTTCCATTTCTAGAAAAGGAATATAATAAGACCGTGGACCAGGCAAAACCAGGGTGTCAGGAGGAGTAGGAACTCTGAGGGACAGATTCCTCAGAGGTGTATCAATATAACTACCATACTAATGAAAAACCCAATTGACTGCCTTTCCCTTGGCTTTATTCCATCCTGTTCTAGAAACAGACAATATAGCTGGCACCTAATGGTTCTAAAACCAAACAGTAGGATGGCTGATGCCACACATTTTCCACCTCTGTATCCTGGCCTCTAATTCAGAACATGCTGGGTCACATCAAAACTTTCTTCCCCTCTCACTCTTTCCTTACATTGTCTATCTCCCTTTCTATCCATTTATATTTAATTAGGCCAAATCTCTACACAATAAATCAGCACAGAGTTTCCCACTTCTGCCAAGATTACTCATAGAAAATCTAGAGATAGAACAAGAAAAAAAAAGTGGGGAAATATTCTCTACATTGAAAACAGATGAGTATATATTCCCTCTGAGCCGACTCCTGGCTTCGTTCAAGGACACCAACCATGATACTTCATTTGGAAGATAAGGGAGAATCTGACAAGTGTCCAGATAGTTTTGTCCTCTCCCTATTGTGATGGCACACTTGAAAATTTATGTACTATTTACAGTATGAAGGAATCAAGATCTCTAAGCCCAATTCCCTTCCATGAGAGCTGTTTTTCTGGGAATTCTGGGAGCTTCCAGAAGCTGAAGTTAAATTTTAGACCAGGATGGGCTCATTTAGAACTCTTTCTTTTAAAAGAAAAATGAAAAAAATTTTTTTGTTTAATGTTTACCTATTTTGAGAGAGAGACAGAGACAGAGAGTGAGCAGGGGAGGGGCAGAGAGAGAGAGAGGGAGACACAGAATCTGAAGCAGGCTCCAGGCTTCGAGCTGTCAGCACAGATCCCAATGCAGGGCTGGAACCCAGGAATCATAAGATCATGACCTGAGCCAAAGTTGAACGCTTAGCTG
Organism: Acinonyx jubatus; assembly: GCF_027475565.1. Taxonomy (NCBI): domain Eukaryota; kingdom Metazoa; phylum Chordata; class Mammalia; order Carnivora; family Felidae; genus Acinonyx; species Acinonyx jubatus. The sequence continues at coordinate 192,016,886 of NC_069381.1, forward strand.
ACTGAGCCACCCAGGTGTTAAAGAACTCATTCTTTAATTCGCTTAGTGAGGTCCACAGGTTTGAAGAAATTAATGCCTCCAAGAGTACATAATTTACTCTCTGGGGATAAGCAGATTATATTTGCATATTCTTGGCATCACATTGGGTGTTACTATATAAAATTTGTCTGGGTTCTTTACCACAGACATTGTATCTAGCTTTCAGAAATTATTGTGTAATGGGTGGGGGCTAATAATTGTACCACACATTATTAGCAAGGTGTTTTTTGTGAATGATCAACACTTGTAACACTACTTTTAAACATTCGTTACTAATCGCTAATAGATAATACTACAGCTAGCATTTAAATAAATTCCTCAAAACTTACTAAGTGTATCAGATCAAGTCTCTTTCAGAGTTCTGAATGACATTATTCTCAGAATCATGGAATTATAGAATTGGAATACACTTTGGAGAGGTTATCCAGCCCATATTCCATTTAAACAATACTGTTAATTGTACTGTAATATATTATGATTCAAATATAAAATATAACATCTTCGGTTTGCTACCTAATTTTATAATTAACCCCACACTCAAGGTCTTAAGAACTGGATAATTACATTTTGGAGGAATGTAAGGAAGAAGTATCATTTTTTTTTTCCTCTCCTATCCTTTTCATAATATTCTGTGCCCTTAGACTCAAGAGCACATCCCACACAGGAAATAACTGAAGTTTGTCTTAGAAAAGAGCATCACATTTTCACTTCATCGCCCATGGGTGAGGGAAGTGAGGAAAGAAAAAAGGTCTATCTACTTTCAATTTCTGGGTAGTAAAACTAGGATAGGAGTTAAGAGTGTACGTTCCAGGACCGCCTGAGTGGCTCAGTCAGTTAAGCGTCCAGCATCGGCTCAGGTCACGATCTCAGGGTTCCTGGGTCCCAGCCCCGTGTCGGGCTCTGTACTGACAGCTCGGAGCCTGGAATCTGCTTCAGATTCTGTGTCTCCATCTCCTCTGCCCCTTCCCAGCTTGTGCTTTGTCCCTCTCTCTCTCTCTCTCTCTCTCTCTCAAAAATAAACATTTGAGGTGTCTGGGTGGCTCAGTCGGTTAAGCATCTGACTCTTGGTTTTGTCTGAGGTCATGATCTTCCAGGTTTGTGAGTTCGAGCCCCTCATCGTTGGGATCTGCGCCGACAGCAGGGAGCTTGCTTGGGATTCTGTCTCCCTCTCTCTCTGCCCCTCCCCCACTCACGCTGTCTCTGTCTCTCTCAAAATAAATAAATAAACCTAAAAAATAAACGTTAAAATTTAAGAAAAGATTTAAAAAAAGAGTGTAGTTTTCAGAGTTATAATGTCTGTGTAATCTTGGGAAACTTGCTTAACCTCTCCATGCCTCAATCTCTTTATCTGTAAAATGAAGGTAAAAAGAATGCTTATAAAGAGAGTTGTGAAGAAAAAAACAAGATAATCCATTTAGCACAGTGTCTAGTACATGGGAACAATGTAACAAATCAGTCATTATCATTATTTAATAACTGAATTTTACCATTTTATTATCTATTCCATGGAAAAATCATAAGATTTGACATCAAATATCTCCATATTTGAATGAATGAAAAGGAATAAAAATCTTATAATAATTGCAACTTAAGTATGGTTAGGTCTCCATTCTACAAAGAAAATGATTTTTTTGTGAAATGCACTGAAATGGTCAGAAAGGCCCCAAATGTTCAAAATTCAAGCATAACAAAGATAAAGGAAACTGAATAGTTAAATGATTGTAAAATGACATTTGGCTAAGTATAATACAACATTTAAAGGTCTTCTATTTCATATTAATAACTGGAACAATAGTGTACCAAGCTCTAGAATAGGAGGTGTAAGCATATATTGGTCATTCATCTTCTTTGAATACATTCCTAGATTGACTATGAAAATATTCAAAGATCCTTATTTCAGTAAAGCAAAAAAATTAGAAGAAATATCCCAGAAATCTGAGAACATAATAAATTTACTTGAAAAACCAGACTACAGGTAGCGTAGTACACTGGTGGAAGTGATACTACTGCCACCTAGTGACAGTTTGGTAAACTCCCTTTGAAAGAAGGTAGTGCTTCATAAAATAGCGCTCGCTTTGAAAAAGATTAAAACTATATTCTCTCTTTTTGCTGTCAAAGTGTATGTATTTATTTAGTAAATATTAGTCAAATACACATATTACAGACTTTTTTTCTTCTCTGGGAAAACATTATACCAGTTTCCTATTTCCTTCATGGTCAAATGTCAAATCATATTTAACGTTCTGAGCTATAAACAATCTGGGTAATATCATAGTCATCTTTATTGTAATTTAATATGAATTCCATAAAAGGAGATGTAGATTTCCAAGGGGATGGAAAATATGCCTATTTGATTTACTTTTTATAGTGTTCATAACAGGGCCAAAGGCGTGAGGTGGTGATGGTTGGTTTTCAGAAGCAAAAGCTATTACAGGCACACTTTGTTTTATTGCTCTTTGCAGATGTTGCATTTTTTACAAATGAAAGGTCTGTGGCAAATCTGTGGAGCAAGTCAATTGGTGCCATTTTCCCAATAGCATTTGCTCACGTGTCTCTGCGTCATATTTTGGTAATTTTCACAGTATTTCAAACTTTTTCACTATCATTATATTTGTCATGGTGATCAGTGATCTTTGATGTTACTCGTCTTCTTGTTTTGAGGCACCATGAACCACGCCCATATAAGATGGCGAATTTGATCGATACGTGTGCGTGTTCTGACTGCTCCACTGGCCAGCCGTTCCCCATCTCCCCTTCTCCTTGAGCTTCCTTATTCCCTGAGACCCAACAATACTGAAATGAGACCAGTTAATAACCCTACAATGGCTTCTAAGTGTCCAAGTGAAAGGAAGAGTCACATGTCTCTCACTTTAAATCAAAAGCTGGAAACAACTAAGCTTACTTATGTCAAAAGCCAAGATAGGCTGAAAGCCAGGCCTCTTGTGCCAGTTAGCCATGCTGTGAATGCAAAGGAAAGTTCTTAAAGGAAATTAAAAGTGCTACTCCAGTGAACACATGAATGACAAAAAAGTGAAGAAGCCTTATGCTGATATGGAGAAAGTTGTAGTGGTCTAAATAGAAGCTCTAACCAGCCACAACATCCCCTGAAGCCAACACCTAATCCAGAGCAAGGCCCTAACTCTCTTCAATTCAATGAAGGCTGAGAGAGGTAAGGAGCTTGAAGAAGTCTGAAGTTGGCAGAGGTTGGTTCATGAGGCTTAAGGAAAGAAGCCGTCTCCATAACGTAAATGTGCAAGGTGAAGCAGCAAGCGCTAATGTGGAAACTGAGGCAGGCTATCCAGAAATTCTAGCTAAGATAATTAACAAAGGTGGCCACACTAAACAACAGATTTTAAATGTAGATGAAACAGCCTTACATTGCAAGAAGATGCCATCTAGGACTTTCACAGCTAGGAAGATGACAATACCTGGCTTCAAAGCTTCAAAGGACAGGCTGACTTTCTTATTAGGGGCTAATGCAGCTGGTGACTTTTAGTTGAAGCCAATGTTCACTTACTATTCTGAAAATCCTAGGGCCTTTAAGAATTATGCTAAATCTACTCTGCCTCTGCTCTAGAACTGGAACAATAAAGTCTGGATGACAGTACATCTATTTACAACGTGTTTGGCTTATTGCATATTTTAAGCCCAGTGTTGAGATCTACTGCTCAGGAAAAAAATTCCTTTCAAATATTACTGTTCGTTGACAATGCACCCAGTCACCCAAGAGTTCTGACTAAGATGGACAATGAGATTAATGCTGTTTTCATGCTTGCTAAGACAACATCCATTCTGCAGCCCATGCATTAAGGAGTAATTTTGATTTTCAAGTTGTATTATTTAAGAAATACATTGTATAAGGCTGTAGCTGTCATAGATAGTGATTCCTCTAGTGGATCCAGGCAAAGTAAATTGAAAACCTTCTGGAAAGAATCTACCATTCCAGATGCCATGAAAAACATTCATGAGGCATAGGAAGAGACTGAAATACTAACATCAACAGGAGTTTTAGAAGTTGATTCCAACCTTCCTGGATGACTTTGAGGGATTCAAGACTTCAGTGGAGAAAGTGACTGTGAGATGTTGTGGGAATAGCGAGAGAATTAGAATCGGGAGCCCGCGGGTGCCTGGGTGGCTCAGTCAGTTGAGTGTCCAACTCTTGATCTTGGCTCAGGTCATGATCTCACAGTTCATGGGATTGAACCCCACATTGGGCTCTGCATTGACAGCTTGGGATTCTCTCTCCCTCTCTCTCTCTGCCCCTCCCCTGCTTGTGCACACACCTCTCTCTCTCTCTCAAAAGAAATAAGCTTAAAAAAAAAAGAAGTGGAGCCTGGAGATATGACTGAATTGCCGCAATCTTATAATAAAACTTTAATTGATGAGGAGTTGCTTCTTATGGATGCATAAAAAAAATTGGTTTTCTTGAAATGGAACTACTCCTGGCGAAAATGCTGCAAAGATTGTGGAAAAGAAGACAAAAGATATAGAATATTACATAAATTTAGTTGATAAATTTAGTTGATAAAGCATCAGGTTTGAGAGGATTGATTTCAATTCTGAAAGAAGTTCTACTGTGTATAAAATGCTATCAAACAGCACTGCATGCTACAGACAAATTGTTTGTTGAAGGAAGAGTCAGTTGATGTCGCAAGTTTTGTTGTTGTCTTTTAAAAAAGGCACAGCCACCCAGCCTTCAGCAACCACCATCCTGATCAGTCAGCATCCATCAACATGAAGGCAAGACCCTCCATCAGCAAAAGATTACCACTCACTGAAAGCTAGATGATGGCTAGCACTTTTTAGCAATAAAGTATTTTTTAATAAAGGTATGGACGCCATTTAGACATAATGCTATTGCACACTTAATAGACTACAGTATAGTGTAAACACTTTTATATGCACTAGGAAAACAAAAATTTCATTATAATCGCTTTATTGTGATATTCTGGAACAGAACCTGCAATACCTCCGAGGTATGCCTATAACGCACTTTGGGTAAAGTTCCGAAAGTCACAGAGTAATACCACTTCATATTGCTAGCAGCTTATAGTGTGTATTTTCAGAATCACACCTATCAAATTACATTTCAGCATCTAACCTTTAGAAGGCAGTCAATACATATTTGCTCAGTGAAACAAAATGGAATAAGTTATGTATATCACTATTTCTCAAAGGGAGACTATTGGCATTTTGAGTGAGACAATTAGTTGCTATAGGAAACTATCTCTGAATTACAGGACATTTAACCATACTGGCCTCCAGAGCACTAAATACCAAACACACCCCCAGTTGCTGTGTACCCCACCTCCTGAGGGGTTCTAAATGCCTGAGGGGAAGAGGGCAATCACCGAGAATCACTCATAGGTATAAATTAATGATATGCAAATTAAAAGGAATTTACAGTATAAAATCCTCACTCTGTTTTTGTATAAAGTCAATTCTTCTCACTATTTTTTAAATGCTTATTTATTTGTTTTGAGAGACAGAGAACACGAGTGGGGGAGAGGCAGAGAGAGAGAGAGAGGGAGAAAGAGAATCTCAAGCAGGCTCTGCACTGAAGTGTGGAGCCTGACCCAGGGCTCGAACTCCTGAACTGCAAGATCATGACCTCAGCCCAAATCAAGTATTAGATGCTTAACTGACTGAGCCACCCAGGCACCTCTAAAATCCTTACTCTTTTTAAAAATTTTTTTATTATTTTTTCCTTTAAGTTTATTTATTTATTTTGAGAGAAGCGGAGCACAAGCTGAGGAGGGGCAGAGAGAAAAAGAGAATCCCCAGAAGACTCCGCAGGGTCAGTGCAGAGCCCGATGTGGGGCTTGAACTCACAAAACTGTGTGATCGTGACCTGAGCCGAAGTCAGATTCTCAACCGACTGAGCTACCCAGGCAACCCTAAAATCCTTACTCTTAAGGAAATCACAATTTAGGAAAGTCAAGTCATACTGCTTTTTAAAAATGTTTTCTAAAGTGTGTGCCTCATGTTTACAGATCCAGAACAACTATTTTTGGATCTGTTATGCCAATAAGAAAGTTAGGATCTAAAGAAGCTTTTTCAGAATGGAAAAAAGTTACGTTGATGAACAACAGAGTAGGTTCCCTTTATTGGAACAAAATAGAAGACGACATTACGTAAGGTAAAAATAGCAAACTGTAATGAGTGCTAAATTTGCCAGGCAATATTCTGACCACTTTGTGTATATTATCTCAGCTAATCCTCACAGCAATTCTATAAGGTAGCTACGGATATCATTCACATCTTGCAAATAAGAAAATGCTTCCTAGAGAGATCATACAACCTGACTAGACCACGGAGATCCAAGTAGCTGAGCTAGGACTTAAAAATGACTGAAGTTAATTCCATAAAGCTGGTCCTCAAAGGCTACCAAAGTGTTTCATCTCCGCCTTGCCCTTCACAAAGCCCTTCATAAGCCATTCCACTTGAAACTGTTTAGGTAGATTTCCAACTCCAGGTTTTTTGCTGGCAAAATGTTGAAGCAACTTTATGGCTAAATTGTTTATAAACTTTTCTTTCATTTAAGAAGAAACTAGAGTCTAATATTTGATTGGCATGGTTAGTGATTATGGCCACCTTATGCTGAGTTTTTTGGCAAAAACCTTAAACTTCCTTGCAAAACCTTAAACAATCATCCACCTTCTCTGTGTTTGATCATCAACAGCTAAATCCTTCTAGTAAATCTAAAACACAAAAAAGCAGAAGGTACCACTATACACCCATAATCATTAACCTCATCTGAGTCCTCAATACTGCTCACTACTGCTCACAGCCTTATTATATTTCTCTAGTTAGTTCAGTCTCTTACTTTGAAAGGGTATCTCAAATATTCCTCTCTCTGTGGACACCTGCATGCCCCCTTCACTCACCTCTTTTTCAAGAGCTGAGTTTCCCTATGTTATTTAAGGAAAATGGAAGTCTTCATAAAGAGCTTTTGCAATTTTCTACCAACAGAGCTAAGTGTCTGACTGAACCCATACCCATTCTTTCCTCTTTTCTTCCCGTCACAACGGAGGAAACACCTCTGCGGTGGAGGTGGGAAGGACTACCTTTCCATATGCTTTCGCACCCACACCCTGATTCTTTCTCAAATATCATAGCAGTTTTCTTCATATCTACAATCTTTCTTTCTTTACTAAATCCTTTCTCTAGGTATTAAAACATGCTCCCAGGGGCACCTGGGTGGCTCAGTTGGTTAAGAGTCAGCTCCTAACCAACTTCACCTCAGGTCATGATTTGAGGTTTGTGAGTTCAAGCCCCATGACAGGCTCTGTGCTGACAGCTCAGAGCCTGAAGCCTGCTTCAGCTTCTATGTCCCCCTCTCTCTCTCTCCCCCTCCCCTGCTTGCTCTCTCTCTGTCACTTAAAAATAAATAAACATTAAAAAATTAAAAAAAAAGTGCTTCCAGCATTCTTATCCTAATAATAACAAAAAAAACCCTTAAATCTTACAAGTATGTCACTTGACCCCAAGATTCTACCTGTCACCCGCCATCGTCTTCTTACTCCCTAGTAACCTACCTACCATTCACAGCCAAACTCAGGAAAGAGCTGTGTGCCATCAGTATCTTTACTTCCTCATTTCTATTTACCCCTTTACTTACTCTGGCCTGGTGCAACCACACTCTAGTCCGTTATCAGCTCCCTATTGCGATGTCCAATGGGCACTCTTGATTCTCATCTTGTTTTCCCTTTAAGCAACCTGTGGCCCTACTCCTGCCTACTTGAAATCTCCTGTTCTCTTGGCTTCTGTGACTCTACTTGCTTGATTTGCTTTTTTCTTTCTAGTCCTTCATTCTGTGTTGTCTTTGCTGGTTTCTCCCTACTAGTCCACCTTTAAATACTAAATTTTTCTCAGGACTCTGTCCTAGGACCTCTTATCTTACTCTCTACTCTTTATCCCTCAATGGTCTCATCCACCTCAATGGATTCTAATACCACCTCTATGAGAGTTATTCCATATTTGTGTTTAGATGAGGAAACTGATGTCGCTCAATACTAAATCATGACAATAAGCTTACCTGTAGATGTGCAACTGTTTTCCCAAAAGCTTTTCTTTGTCTAACGTAATTCCTGGTTTCTTCGAACATGAATTCACTGGCTGAAAGTCCCATTTCAGCAATCACTAGCCTTTCCTATAACCCAAAATTAGGTCTTAAGCATCATTCTAATTCCACAAGATTTTGATGATAATAAATTCAATAAATAATCGTTATAAAACTCCTAAAAGTTAATTTATTTCTTAATTCTATAAGAAAATGCTCCCATAGATTTATAAGAATATTGGACATAGCCATAGTAATTCTTTAAAACAAATCTTTTATTTTTATAAATGTCTGTCTTTACTACGTATACATATATACATAATTTATTTAATTCCTTCATCAGTCATCTATGAGAAATATGAAATTGTTGACTTTTATTTATTGATCTCTGCACACTGCATATTCTAATAGGTCTATGGAAATCAACCTTTTAAAGTGGATAGGTTAAATTCTGCCTACTAGTATCCATGGTCAGTTTAAATCCATCTTGCTGGTGATTTTTTATATTCTATTCTATTTCCATGGCAGTATTCCTAACCTTGTCCCCAATTTAGCCCAGGCTGTGGCAATCACTAGACAAACGCACCTATGTTTCTATGCTGGCATGTGAGGTTCAACAATCACATAGGCACCACACTCCAAAAACACAGATGTGAGAGCTAACTATGATGGACTAAAACTTTCCGGTATGATGATTCCTTGGTATCATCAAAAAAAAAAAAAAATTCTGCCAAATATTTTGGCTGATATTTCCTTACAAGGAGATAAGAATTCTTGACTTGTAGTTAAGAAGCTAAAATCATTGTAAGAAGGTATCACAGAACTAAAATACCTAATTTTCCTAGTCATTTATAAGCTTTGATTGGATATCCTTGAGTTCAGTTATTTACTTATCTAGGCTACAAAACTCAGGTTTTTTGTTGGTTGGTTGGTTGGTTTATGTAGTCTCCACACCCCACAACGTGGGGCCTGAACTCATGACCCTGAGATCAAGATCTGAGCTGAGATTAAGAGTCAGATGCTTCACTGACTGAGCCATCCGTGCACCCCAAGAAGTCAGGGTTTTTTTCAACTTTAACTTTACTCAAATGATTGGCTATGTCACAAGTTTTATATGCACGAATTTACATAGTTCTATTTCATACCACTTTATTAACTAATCAAAAGATGGAATATTTAATAATTCTGACCTGTGGAAGTTCTTGCATGAGGTGATAGAAGCCTTTATTCTCTTCTCCAAGTAGAGCACTAGCTGGTAACCGTACATCCTCAAAGAATAATTCTGCAGTATCCTAAGGGATCACACAATTAAGTACAGAATGATCTCACTTAAATCTCACAACACTCTAATGAGGTGACTATTATTTCCATTTAAGAAAACAAAAACAAGAACAAAAGAAACTGGAAGCCAAGTTGGAGTAGTTAATGAATACATCTAGTAGGTAATAAACCACGGATTCAAACCCAGATCCATTTGATTCTAAAAATTTGTGGCTTTCCCACTGCAATACACTGTCATTTTTCTTTTTGGTAATGAAAAAAAGCTACCAAATAATTACCAAATAATAGAAAAATATTTTCTGCTTTTATTCCATAATTTTCTTCAATCAATTTAATAGAAGGTCTATTAACATATAATTTTGCCATTTCTGAAGCAGATATTCAAAATATGCTGATTCACTTCCACTGCTGAACAACAGAGATAATTTGGATAAATGGAATAAATCTCTCTTACCATTTCTTTTCTTTTCTTTTTTTTTTTTTAACATTTGTTTGTTTGTAGAGAGCAAGCACGAGTTGGGGAGGGATAGAGAGAGAGTGGGAGAGAAAGAATCCCAACCAGGCTCCATGCTGACAGCACAGAGCCTGATGCAGGGCTCAAATTCACAAACTGTGAGATCATAACCTGAGTTGAAATCAAGAGTCAGAGGGGCGCCTGGGTGGCGCAGTCGGTTAAGCATCCGACTTCAGCCAGGTCACGATCTCGCGGTCCGTGAGTTCGAGCCCCGCGTCAGGCTCTGGGCTGATGGTTCAGAGCCTGGAGCCTGTTTCTGATTCTGTGTCTCCCTCTCTCTCTGCCCCTCCCCCGTTCATGCTCTGTCTCTCTCTGTCCCAAAAATAAATAAATAAACGTTGAAAAAAAAATTAAAAAAAAAAACAAAAACAAAAAGAGTCAGAAACTTAATCAACTGAGCCTCCCAGCACCCCTCTCTTTCCATTTCTGAAAAGCATATTTTAGGAATCTGGCATAGGAAGGTATGATTTGCTACATGTAGTTCTATAAAGTATATTTGAGTACACGCAATTATGTATAATTAATAATTCATATTGTGACTTACCTGGGCTTTTAGTCCCATTTTATGTAGCTTTCGTCCCTTGATAAATCCTTTCATTCCATTTTCCACCAGAAAAAGGCTAATGCCATGAGCAGGAGAGTGAGCTTCATGATTTGTGATTGCCACTACGATCACAATGTCACTTAGCTGCCCATTACTGATGAATACCTGCAAACCCCAAATTTACTGTGACACTTCACAATAAACCAGGTTGATGTTTAAGTCATGATGGGAGGAAAGTATATTCAAGAAGACTGAACCAGACAAGACATGCTTTATGCCTCTCTTTGTACTCTACCCAAATATCTTCAGTGTTGATTATTCATATATGAGGTTATTAAAAAGTGCAGGGAAAACAACCCATTGCTTCAAAGAATGAAGTCAGTACATTTTCATTCCATAATTAATACTGTAAATAATGAACAGAGCTTATTATGTCTTTTCTAAATTAAAGCAAAATACTCTATGATAACTATATGATAAACTATATTTTAGAAAGAAACTGCAGATGAGAAAAAGGAATCTGTTCTAAATGGCAACATTTAAGTATTTGTACTCTCACAACAGTTTTTGAAAAGGCATGGATTTGATTTTGATGATGGATGGCCTACTTCTTTCCAAATGGCCTCAATAAGGAGATAATGATTAAAGAGGGATAAAATAACATACTAAATAAGAGACATGAGATTACCAGATGATATTTATTTATCAAGCAAATATACCCAGCACAAATTATTAACTTATTCTGTGCCTTTCTTGGGTCACCTCAAGCACTTCCATGGCTTTAATTACCATCTATCTGCTAATCTTTAAGTGACTCCAAATCTTTAAGTGAAATTTCTTGCTAAGTTTCAGACCTGTATACCTACCTGCCTCTGGAGAGTCCGCCTGATGACTCATGGGCAGAACATATCTTTTCCTACCCTTAACTCTTAACTAATCTTGAATATAAATCTATTTTTCCTATCTCAGTGAATGGTGCCAAAAAAAAATCATGTTATCATCTTGCTTCATATTCAATTTGACTTCTAATTCTCTCTAATCCATTTCAATACTTTATGAATCCACTCACTTCCTTTCTCTTCTATTGCCATTACCTTATTTCGGGGCCTCATCATTTCTTAAGTTCCTACAACTGATGTCCCTGCACCTCTATTATTCATCATGATCTCAGAGACCTTTTTTACAATGCAATCTAATCATATCATTTTCATATTTTGAAATCTCTGAATAGCTCGTAATAGACCTCAGGATAAACTGTAAACCTTTAGAAGGACATATAAAACTCATCAAAAACTGGCACTAGCTTATCAGTCCAACCTTATCTTTTATCTCATTTTTCTCATTCCCTGTCCTCAGGTCAACTCCACTGAACTATTTGCTATCCTTTCTATTCTAAGGTCTTCTTTACCTATGTGTCTTCAGAAATCTTGTTTCCTCCACTGGGTGGCTGTTTCCCAATGCTGCTAAGATACATCCTACCATTCTGGACTAAAGTCTTCCCAAATTCTCCAGGCCAGGTTAAGAGCTCCTGTAAGCACTCTGAATTCACCATCGTCTTAGCATTTATCAAACTGTATTCAAATGATCTATTCTTGTCTCTATCCCTTTGAAATAGTAGGAGTATAAAATGGCATCAGTTACTTCTATCACCTAACATCTATGCCCTTTATAAGATTTATGTTCTCAAATCCACAGTGCTGTACATAAAAATAATGGGAAATAAGCCAATGATGTTAGTGTTGTCTACATGATAGCAAGTAAAGGCCGTGGTGGTGGCCTGGTTATAAGTGACACAACAATCAGAGACCCTCAACATTTCTCTCTACAAGGAACTCCTCAAGGGCAGGGACTATCATCAGTGCTTAGAGTAGTGTTTGGCATATAGAAGGCTTTCAAGGATGTTTGCTGAATAAATGAGAAAAATGTGTTCCTAGAAAAAAAAATTATACATCATGGCCAATGTATTTTTTTCTACAATATTGCTCCATTATACCACTTGCTCAAAAACCTTTCAAGTCTCCCAATTTCATATTTTTCTAAGAGAATAATGACCATCTGTGTAGGTGCACAGTTGAATTGCTGAAATAGTGCTTTTCTGTTCTGAATCGCATGTCCAGGGATTAGTGTCTATAAGCTCTAAATCCACGGCCTCAGACATATATTAACAGACGTTATTATAGATAAAAGACAAACAATGGAATGAAAGGAAGGGAGGAGCTGTTTATACAAAAAAAATTGTTCACTTTAACACTCTGACTTCAATTTGGAAAAAGTGAATAGAATTCTTCAACAGTTTTTCTTAGACACAATTATGGAAGAAGGTTAATCGATTCTGAACCATTTCTGCAAGAGTCCAACAGAAGGCGAGTATTTCCAGCATGACTGCTTTCCTTTAAGAAAATTCTCTTTGTAAAAGGACTGTCTCAATTTCGTTCTTAATTATGACAGTCAAAACTCTTAATAGGGCTGGGATTATCCCTACTGAGGGCCATCATTTTTTTGGGTATTGAATGTTTATAAGTTCATTGTAGACGTTATATATAGTATATTGTTATAAAGAAAAAAGAAAAAAAATCCTCAAGTCCGTCATGTAGATATCATTATGAATTTCCTTTCTGTTTTTTTTTCCTTTTAACATAGTTGAAATGTATGTGCATTTTGTTACTTAGCTGAAATCTAGGTGTATAGAAGTTAATATGATCTCTTCACTTAATTATTTTCCTAAGCCATTAGAAACTTTGTGTCGACACTTTGATGGGCACATCTTAGGGTCATTTTTTTAAAGTTTATTTATTTGTGGGTGGGGTGGGAGGGAAGGGCAGAGAGAGGGAAGAGAAAGAATCCCAAGACACAGGGATTGGTCTCTCGAACCGTGAGATCACGACCTGAGCCGAAATCAAGAGTTGATCCTTAACCAACTGAGCCACAAGGCACCCCTTAGGTCATCTTATTGAGGTACTATATTCACTTACTTATTCCTTTACTTTTGCTTCCTTTCAATTTTTTGTTATTTCTAATAGAGGTTTGGACATAGTCAGTGGAGTTTTCTTGGGTGGTTCCCACAGAAGAACTGCTAACAAAGCTGGAGACATAAGAGAATGTGTTTCCCATTTGATCAAATATCTTAGTCTTCTGTGGCCCTCTGTGTGCAGAGTTAAGTGATTATTATACTGGAATCATCTTTATTATAATCTTTATTATACATGTTTACTATAATCCTTAAGACAAATAGTTTAGACTAAAATTTCTAACAGTTGTGGGGAATAAGCTTAGGAATTCCCTGAGGTTGCACTGATGGCTTAACAAGGCATAAGGAATTAGAAACCCACAGAATGAACACACCCAAGTTTGGCTAAATAAGATTAGGTAAACAAAATTAGGTAAATAGGTTGCAAAGGCCCCCAGTATAGGAGAAAGGTATAGGAATAGGAAATCTCAGGATGTTTTCATCATCCACAATGAGGTAAACAAGATTAGGTATTCAGGGTGAAAATGCCCCCCCCCCCCCAAGTTAGTACAGTAACAGAAAGCTGCTTTCACAGGAAGGAAGGACAAAAACAGGAAAACAGGACTTTGGACCACAGGAGGATGAAGTTGCCCAGAGCTGGAGCTAATTAGCAAAAGAAAGATGCCTTGCTGACCCTGAGGTAGCATGCTCTGTCCTTCTTGTCCCCTAGGCCAGTTTAGGTAAACAGAGGTGGTGCCTCATGTCTGCCGTAAACAACTTTCCACCCAGCTCCAGGTTTAGTGTTGACCCAAACCCCTAACACTGAATATCTTCAAAACGCCCTTTCCCTCATGCCCATGAGTTCATGTTCATGATTTCATTGTCTCTTTGTGTAAGTCCATCACGCTTGTAAGCCTTCTGATCCTAATAAAAACGGAGCAAGCACCCTTATTTGGCACTCTCGTCTCCTCCCTGACATTAGCCTCTCTCACATTTCAATCCTGCATCTGTTCTCTTGCTGGACAAGAGAGAACGCCAGACCTAGAGTCTATGACAAAAACTATGTTTGGGAAAATACTAGTGACTCAATCTATAAAGATAATTTCCTAGGGCATAAGACATACTATACCAAACTTTTAGAGGTTTATAATGCACATTAGCATGTCAAAGAGTGAGAAGTTGCACACATTTTCTAAATTTATTTGACACCACAAATACTGGTTTTTTGTATAACAACTATGAAACTAGATTATGAAATGGTCTTTAGACCTGGGCTGCTCAAAATGTGTTCTTCAGACCCATTCCAGTCCGCAAACTGCTATTAGTCCTTGACAACGTAAGTACAGAAATCAAGGCTGTTTACAAAATTGAGAGCAATTTGACAGTAGCACAACATTCAAACTTGTGATTTTGTAAATGCAAAGGTATTAGTCTAAAACTAATTAGAAGTTTTAAAAAAATTCAAATAAAACAAACATAAATTAGTTCTTCAACAGGCTTTGAAACAATTTTCAGAAAGACCTCCTTAGTTGCAGAAAATAAACATCTTTCCTTCACTTAACACTCAGTCAACAATAAATATTTACTGAGTGTATACCAGACACAGTTTTAGGTAAACAAAATCCTCTGTCATCAGTGATATTAGATTCTAAGGGATATATTTACTCCTAAGCCCATCTGTAACCTTAACTGGAGGGGCTTTCCAATTCATGTAGGCTGATGTGACTCTCAGAAGGACTGAAAGGCTCTCAAATTCTATCAAAGCTATCCTTCTTTCCTAAGAACTTTTGAAAGTCTTCTTGATATTTATAAGAAAATCTTATCTCCAATTTTTCACAAACATCAAGTTTATTAATTATCGTTTGTCTCATATTTGGACAATGTGAGCCTCTCCTTCCCCTTTTCTGGCTTGATAAGGGCCGTTTGGACAGTAAAACATTTGCCATAATAGTGAGGGGAGCATGTAAAATGGAACATACAAGAAGAACAGATCTCATGTAATATAAATGTTGCAAAGTTCACATTGTCCCCCAAACAAAACAACTTAAGTAAATTCAATTCTTACATGAGTCCATAGAATGAGACAATCAATAATGAGCAGTCTTTGAGACACTGTTACTTGTGGCATGGACTCTGGAGAGAAGGGCTGTGGGAACCCCTCTTTACATACCTTGCTTCCATTGAGAATCCAGTCACTCCCATCCCTTTTGGCATTTGTTCTTATTCCTTGCAAATCACTATAATTTTTTAAATAATGAAGGAAAATTCATTAGTTGGTAAAAACTGAGTTATTCAAGTATTGTTGTATAAGTATGCATATAATGTGCTAATTCAAACTGTTCATACTATGAAAAGAATTGACTTCTAACTAACATTAAGAATGTTCACACAAATGCACTGAAAAACCACATCTGATGTATTATATTCTAAACTGCTTACACAAATGAATATATGATTAAGATTACATAAAGTAGCCAGATTTTATAAAGCATAAAAACTCCCAAGTAGATCCCCAAATTGGACTCAGATAGCATCTCAAAGCCTACTATATTTGAAATTATTTGCCACCATATATCTGCCTCCCTCTATTCACCTTGATTCCTTCCCTTATCTCTATTGATCAAAAGTTAGCTATTTAAAAGACTTACGTCTCAAATGCTTCCCTTAACAAGACTGCTCTAAAAGTGGAATAGATTATTTTTCTAAGTATAAAATAAACAAATATCCATAGTTAAAATACAAAAGAGAGACAATATTTCTGACAAAGAAAAAATACTGAAAAAAAAACTTACTTCCTAGAATAAACATTTCTAAAATACATCCTTCCAGAATTTTTCAGTGAAAATAGATACACACATATACGTATTTTTATAAAACCAGAGCCATACATATGATTTTGACCTCTTAATAATATCTAGTGCTTTTCTATAATTTCATTTCTATCAATGGCATAGAATTACATTGTATAGCTTTATCATTTTTTAAAAACAATCTATTATTGAATACTTAGTTTTCAATTTTCATAAATATCCTACAATGAATAGCATCAGGTATAAATAGTCTACATCACTTTTTCTGATTCTTCTTCTTGAATATGGTCTTTATATTGTAAGTCAGTATGAAATATTAGTTCTTAAAATCAATACATGGCTTATTGAAATACTTGTTCTATACAGGGACATATCAAAAGTAACAAAGGTAATGACACAGCTCAGTTTGTGGATTAAAAAAAGCTCTTGAATGGTAAACATGGAATATTAAAAATATACTACTAAAATATATACTACTTATAGTATTGCCAAGAATTCAGACCCTTGCAATAATCGTATTAAGTAAGTATCACTGATACAGACATTGAGGTTCAGAGATTTCACCCACAATCACACAGCTGGTGTCAGAATACTCTGGATCCAATGTCATCATAGGTTAGCTCTATGAATTTGGTTAAAATACTTCATTTCTCATGTTCTGTTCTCCTTTACATAGGAATCACAGTATATCTTCATATAGATTATTGTGATAGTCCAAACAGAAAATCAACATGAAAGATACAAAATGTTAAGGTATCATACAAATACACACAATTACACATTAGGGAGTCTCCTATGCACGTGGAAAGGAAAAGAGGCAGGGATACTCTGAATCTTTTCTAGCAAACTCCACCCGTTTTGGTGAAGGCCAAATGAAAGCAAGAATGTAAGAGTGGCCAAGTTGTTCCTAAAATCCGGCACAACAAACCATCTCCCATCTTTATTCCTTCTCTCCCACATGCTTTTTCTTTCTTTCTTTTGGAAACACTCTTCTGCATCTGCCGTTTTCCTTCACTCCTGCACTCACTCATATGGCCCCTTTGCTCGTCTCTAAATACCTGACCAATTTGCTACCCTTCCATCACTTATACCAGCCTTCCAAACCATCTGCCTCTTTTCTCCATTCTCCTTCTCAGTTTTCATCTTAAGCATATTCACCTAGCCCCAGATGAGGACAGAGAATTTAAATAAGCAAAAATCAATCAGCCTTTGTTTGCTTGTGTAAGTTGGGGACAAGTTAGGATCTCTGATTTATATTGCCTCTAAGTGAGAACTAGCATTCAGTGGCTTGGAACAGGAACATACTGTTCCAGAGCTAGCATGATGTAATCCAAATTTTGGTCAGTCAGTCACTTATCTTAGAAAAATTATCTAACTTAAAAGCAAAGGAAGATTAAATTTTTATTTCTTTTAGATCACATTTTTAGGCAAAAGAAGCAAACAAAAACCTTTTACCTTTGGCAAAACTAAGAATCAGGATTGGCCTGTAATTATAGGTTTATATTTGGGAAGGAGAAATACAATTTAAGCATGTTGCCAAGTCACACTATGGAGTACTAAGCCATTTAAAAATAAACAGCAGTGTCAGAAAAGCAGTGTAAAACATGAGGGCCTGATCTTTGCAGAAACAAGCCTTGGGTTTTCAATTACTGCTTCTGCCACACCTTCAGGTTGTTGCTCTGCACTGCCTGTTTCCCGTTGGCCTAGAAGTTGCTGTTCCCTTCAACATAAACCCTTCCCCTTACTGTGCTGGCCTGTCACAGCACAGTACTGTCTCTCTTTACACTCTCTTTCACCATAAACTCTAAAAGATTAGTCTGTGTTCTCTACATCTGATTTCTCAATACCCAACTCTCTTCCAAAGTAGCCTCTCCTCTCTACTGAAATGACAATCAAAAGATCACCACCAGTGGCCTGCCATGACCTTTTCTCAACCCTCAACATTTTTGTGGCCTCGACATTATTAACTTCTCACTCCTGTCCTATCACCTTTTCAAAGTCACTTCACCTCATGCTCACGACAGAGCACTGGTGTAGATCTCCTTCAGACTCCATCCTTTTGTCTCTGTGGCTGCCTTTTGTACAGTTCCAAAGGAAGCATAATGCCCAAGGTTTCCTGTCTGCTCTCCTTGTCATCCTTGAGGATCAGGTCCCACTATGTGGAAGCTCCTCCCCTCCATTCTTGCAGTTGGTTCTTTCTCATTTGTCACAGCTCACTTTATTATTTTTTAATGTAGTAATATAGGTGTTTATTTTATTTATTAAGTTTTTAATTTTAATTCTAATAAACAGATAGTGTTATATTAATTTCAGGTATACAATATAGTGATTCAATAATTTTATGTATTATTCAGTGTTCATCATGATAGGTGCACTACTTACTCCCCATTGCCTATCTCACCCATCCCCCTCACCTCCCTCTGGTAAGCCATCAGTTGGTTCTCTATAGTTAAGAGTTTTTTCTCAGTTTGTCTCTCTCTTTCTTTTTTCCCTTTGCTCATTTGTTTTGTTTCTTAAATGTCACATATGAGTGAAATCATACAGTATTTGTCTTTGACTTATTTCACTTAGCATTATACTCTCTAGCTCTGTTCATATTGTTGCAAGGGGAAAGATTTCATTCTTTTTTATGGCAAGAAATATTCGAAAGTACATAAATATATACCACTTCTTTATCCATTCATCTATCAATGGACACTTGGGCTGCTTCCATAATGTGGCTATTGTAAATAATGCTGCAATAAACAGAGGGAGATATTTTCCTTTGAGTTAGCATTTTTGTAATTTTTCGGTAATTGCCTACTAGTGCAATTACTGGATTGTAGGATAGTCCTATTTTTAATTTTTTGAGGAACCTCCATACTGTTTTCCACAGTGGCTACACCAGTTTGCATTCCCACCGAGAATGCATGAAGGTTCCTTTTTCTCATTGTCACCTACACTTGTGGTTTCTTATGTTTTTTGACCTAGCCATTCTGACAGGTGTGAGGTGATATCTCATTGTAGTTTTGATTTACATTTCTGTGATGATGAATGATGTTGAGCATCCTTTCATGTGTCTGTTGGTCATCTGTATGTCTTTGGATAAATATCTGTTCATGTCTTCTGCCCATTTTCAAATTGGATTGTTTGGTCTTAGGGTGTTGAGTTGTAGAAGTTCTTTATGTATTTTGGATACTAATCTTTTCTTGGATATGTCTTTTGCAAATATCTTCTCCCATTCAGTGAGTTGTCTTTTAGTTTGGTTGATTGTTTCCTTTGCTGTAAAGGAGCTTTGTATTCTGATGTAGTCCCAATAGTTTATTTTTGCTTTTATTTCCCTTGCTCCAGGAGACATACCTAGAAAAATGTTGCTATGGCTGATGTCAGAGAAATTACTGCCTGTGCTCTCTTCTAGGATTTTTATGGTTTCAGGTCTCACATTAAGGTCTTATACATTTTGAGTTTATTTTCATGTATAGTGTAAAATGGCCCAGTTTAATTCTTTTGCATGTAGCTGTCCAGTTTTTGCAACACCATTTGTTGAAGAGAGTTTTTCTAATTGTATATTATCTCCTCCTTTGTCAAAGATTAATTGACCATATAATTGTGGGTTTATTTCTGGGTTTTCTATTCTATTCCATTGATCTATGTGTCTATCTTTATGCTAGTACTATACTATTTTGATTAGTACAGCTTTGTAATATGACTTGTAATATAACTGGAACATTCTCCAGAATAGATCACATATTAGGCTACAAAACAAGTTTCAACAAATTCAAAAAGATCAAAGTCATAGCACGCATCTTTTCTGACTACAACATTATGAAACTAGAAATCAACCACAAGAAAAAATCTAGAAAGAGCACAAATACAGGGAGGTTAAATAACATGCTACTAAGCAATTAATGGGTCAAATAAGAAATCAAAGAAAAATCAAAAAGTACATAGAAACAAATGAAAATAAAACACAACAGAATGCAGCAAAAGCAGCTCTAAGAGGGAAGTTTATAGTATTATAGATCTACTTGAAGAAGCAAGAAAAATCTCAAATAAACAACCTAGCCTTACACCTAAAGGAGCTAGGAAAAGAAGAACAAACAAAACCCCAAACCAGGAGAAGGAAGGAAATAATAGAGCAGAAATAAATAATATAGAAACTAAAACAACAACAAAAACAACAAACAAAACAATAGAACAATTAATGAATCCAGGAGCTGGCTCTTTGAAAGCATGAACAAAATTGATAAACCTCTAGCAAGACTCATCCAGAAAGAAAGAAAGAAAGACAGAAAGACAGACAGACAGAAAGAAATAAACAAAGAAAGAAAAAGAAAAAGAAGACCCAAATAAACAAAATCACAAATGAAAGAAGAAAAATAGCCAATACCACAGAAACACAAACAATTGTAAGAGATATGGAAAATTTTATACCTAGAAGAAATGGATAAATTCCTAGAAACAAATAATTTACCAAAACGGAAGCAGGAAAATACAGAATATTGGAACAGAGCAATTACCAATAAGGAAAGTGAATTAATAATCAAAAAACTTCCAGCAAACAATAGTTCAAGATCAGTCAGCTTCATAGGCAAATTCTACCAAACATGTAAAGAAGAGTTCATACCTATTCTTCTCAAACTATTTCAAAAAATATTGGGCACCTGGGTGGCTCAGTTGGTTAAGCATCCAGCTCTTGATTTGGCTCAGATCATGATCTTAGGATCGTGCTGGGCTCTGTGCTGGCACCCTGCTTGGGATTCTCTCTCTCCCTCTCTCTCTCTCTCTCTGCCCATCCCCCACTTGTGTTCACATGCTTTCTCTCTCTCAATAAACAAACAAACAAACACATAAATAAATATACATAAAAAGAAACTATTCCAAAAAATAGAATAGGAAGGAACACTTCCAAATTCATTCTATGAGGTCAGTATTACCCTGACACCAAAATCAGATAGCCACCACAAAAAACGTGCACTACAGGCTAAAATCTCTGATGAACATAGATACAAAAATCCTCAACAAAATACTAGCAAAACGAATCCAACAATACATTAAAAAAAATCATTTACCATGTTATTCCCAATCAACGTGAAAAATCACCTCAATAAGAGAAAGAGTAGATGCAGAAAAACCATTTGACGAAGTACAACATCCATTCATGATAAAAGCTCTCAACAAAGTAGGTCTAGCGGGAACATATCTCAACATAATAAAAGTGTCATATGAAAAACCTACAGTGAACATCATACTCAATGGGGGAAAACTAAAAGTTTTTCCCTTAAGGTCAGGAACAACACAGAACTGTCCGCTGTCACCACTTTTATTCCACATTGTACTGAAAGTCCTAGCCACAGCAATTAGACAACAAAAAGAAATAAAAATGCATCCAAATTGGTAAGGAATAAGTAAAACTTTTGCTATTTACAGATAGCATGATACTATATATAGAAAACCCTAAAGACTCCATCAAAAATGTATTGGAACTGAAATGGATTCAGTAAAGTTGCAGGCTACAAAATCAATGTACAGAAATCTGTTGCATTCCTGTATACTAATAATGAAGCAGCAGAAAGAGAAATTAAGAAAATAATCCCATTTATACTTGTATCAAAAATAATGAAATATCTAGGAATAAACTTAACCAAAGAGGTGAAAGACCCATACTCTGAAAACTATAAAACACTGATGAAAGAAATTCAATACAACACAAAGAAACGGAGAGACATTCCATGTCATGGGTTGTAATAACAAATACAGTTAAAACACCTATACTACCCAAAGAAATCTTCAGATTTAATGCAATCCCTATCAAAATACTAATAGCATTTTTCATAGAACTGGAACAAACTATCCTAAAATTTGTATAGAATCACCAAGGACCCCGAATAGCAAAGTGATCTTGAAAAACAAAACAAAACAAAACAAAACTGGAGGTGTCACAATTCAAGATTTCAATCATATTGTAAAGCTGTCACATCTCAGTTTACACGTAACCACTTTTTATAGGCCTTCTCTAGCACTCATATCTAAATTCATTTTTCCCTTTCCTACCAAACACACATACACCATTAGTCTCTAGCATAGCACCATGTTCCCTTCATAGTACTTATCATAATTTATAATTAGGGATATATTTATTTATGTGTTTCTCATTATTCTCTTCAATAAGCACAGAGACCACATCTGTTCTAGTTCACCACTGTGTATGTGGCACATTACAGGCACTTAGTAAGTAACCTTCAAATGACTGAATAAATGATCTTATTCTTTCTCATTGCTCCAATTCTTGCCACCCCAGCTTGCATCCAGAATCCCAAATCTTTGCTGGACATTGCCATGTGAATGTCACACCACATCCAAAATCTACCATGCTCCAAATTCTAGTCATACCCTACCACTTTATTTGCATTGCCCTATATTAATATCTGAAAAACAGCATATATTATGTTTTATTGTTCTTTATATATGATAAGGCCTTATTTTCCTACTAGAATTTGAAGTTACTTGAGATTGTAAATTGAGCTTGTGTTAATCTTTGTATCCTTCCTCGTACATCATGCAAATATTTGTATGAACTGAGTACTGAGAAAATATTTGCTGTTAGGGCACTGCTTCCAAAAATCAAAACCAAATCAATGTTGATTTACCTTCCAGCCCCAGGCTCTGTCATTGCTAGGGCGCCAATACATTTCCCAGCAGTCATCTGGGGGATGAAGTGCTTAATCTGTTCTTCAGAGCCATAGTTTACAATATAGGGCATGACAATATCTGAATGAAGACTAAAACCTGGGCCTGTACAATTTGAATATGCTCTTAGAGAGAGAAAAAAGAAGAAAATTTAAAGCACAAAATAGTTATTTTGTTCTGCTTTCTGTTTCTTTGATTTTCAACTAAAGAACAACAAATTATTAAATCTTATCACATTGTGTCACAATAGCCTGTCTCCCCACAAACCTAGAGCTCCTGAGGATTTTCTCTTTGTTTTTACTAATGTTTTAATTTTTGCATATTGACAGTACTGTAACAGAGCTCCATGAGAACTTACCTAGTGAATTAAAAGATAAAACATTTCAAAGTATGGATCACCTACAATTGTATTACCCTAACATAGCAACTGTTTTCATTTTGACAAATTACCTTTGCCCATCAGCATATATTCTAATATAGTTGCAGTCGTGGTGTGAATTTGTACTTAACTAATTTTTTTTAAGTGTTTATTATTTTTGAGAGAGAGAGACAGAGTGTAAGTGGGGAAGGGGCAGAGTGAGAGGGAGGCGTAGAATCCAAGGCAGGCTCCAGGCTCTGAGTTGTCAGCACAGAGCCTGTCTGATGCAGGGCTCAAACTCACAAACTGTGAGATCATGACCTGAGCCGAAGTCGGATGCTTAACCAATTGAGCCACCCAGGCATCTCGTTAACTATTTTTTTTTATTATTATATGGCATGAAAAAGTCCTTTTTTTTTTTACATGTTGTCATAACAATAATCTGAAATAGCTATAAAGTATTCCAAATTGTTTTATGTAATATAATTTACATTTTTTTTTTATAATTTACTTATTCATTCTCCCAATACCAGACATTTAGATTGCCTCCATATTTGGATGTTTATGATCTAACATGACAATGATTTCTGTACATAGCTCCTCTTTTTTCTATTAAATTATTTCCTTAAGATAAATTCTCCAAAGTGATGCCCTGGATCAAAGAGCAGAAACATTTTCATTTTTTGAATGAAAATTGGTGAATGCTTCACCAAAGCATTTATTGTTCTAATTTATAATGCCACTAATAGTGTGAGTATGCCGTTTTCACGGCAACCTTGTCAGCAGAGGGTATTATGATTTTGAATTTTCACTGACTTTTGCAAATACTCAAAATGATAACCTCCAGGTTAATTTAATTTACACTTGATTGGCAGTAAGGGTGAGCTTTTTTCATCTAGAAGAACCTATCTGGGGGTGTCTAGGTGGCTCAGTTGGTTAAGCATCCTCCTTCGGCTCAGGTCATGATCTTGTGGTTCGTGAGTTGGAGCCCCTTGTGGGGCTCTGTGCTGACAGCCCAGAGGCTGGAGCCTGCTTCTGATTCTGTGTCTTCCTCTCTCTGCCCCTCCCCTGTTCACACTCTGTGTGTGTGTGTCTCTCTCTCTCAAAAATAAATAAACATTAAATAATTTTTTTTAAATAAAAAAAATAAAAGAACCTATTTGTATTTTGTTTTGATGAACTGTTGGTTCAAATCTTTTGCCCATTCATCAACTGAAATCTTTATTTCTTCTTATATATTACACTTTAAGTATATTTGATGGGATATTTTTCCGCTTTTTTTTTTAAAGAAGAAAATGAACACATAAGGCAATTAGAAATGAAGCAATCTCTGATTTTCAGCAGCAACTATTTTAATAACTTAATAGGGCATTTTCCTATCTTCACACATTAAAAAATGTGCAAATGATACACATATTCATTCGCATTTTAGTTTTCAATATTATAAGATTAGAAAGCATATTTTATCATCTCAGAAAAGTGAGCAGTGTGCTTACAAAACACGATTCCACTTCAAATGTCTGCATACTCACTGTTCTTCCCACATTATAGCTGCTGAATACAAGTCTCCACCAATACCACCATGATGCTTTGCAATATTGACACCGAGAAGTCCTTGTTTGCCAGCTTTTTCCCAAAGCTCCCTGCTCACTTCTCCAGCTTTCTCCCATCTGCAAATAGCAAACATTTTAAAATCAGAGAAACTTTTTTCATGTTATTTAAATGGTCATAATTTGAATTTATGAATGATCTTGTACAGGAATGTTCCTTTAAGGTAATTGTTGTTGACATTGGCCATAACTTTCTATTTGCATTGGACTCTTTCATCATTTGTCTCCTTATTCTCTTCTTTACTTCTTCATATTTGCCACTGTTCCCCTCCCTTGACTTTTCATCAGACCTACAAATTACATGTACTGACATTCATGGGTACAGTTTGTCTCAGCTGGTCCCCTTAAGATGGAATCTTAGTTGTGTCATATAGTCATGGGAATTTGTCCAACTTATCCTATAAAGGCAATAGCCCTCTGTATATTTCCTTAAAGTGCTGAACTTAACGGGATGAGCACATAAAAAGGTGA
The DNA here is from genome assembly GCF_027475565.1 of Acinonyx jubatus. Lineage (NCBI taxonomy): Eukaryota > Metazoa > Chordata > Mammalia > Carnivora > Felidae > Acinonyx > Acinonyx jubatus. The sequence goes on from NC_069381.1 coordinate 192,042,191, forward strand.
CAAGAGCAGGCAATCTTATTACAGTTTAAGTTGGAACAACAGAAGCACATAAGCATCTTGCAGCACAACTGCTGTCCAATGAACTTCTGAAAGGGGTAGACATTCGAATAAGATTGTGCAACCTCTGCTTTTTTAAAAACAAGAATAGCAGGGCGCCTGGGTGGCGAGGTCCGTTAAGCTGTTAAGTGTCTGACTCATGATTTCAGCTCAGGTCATGATCTCACAGTTTGTGAGATGGAACGCTGCATTGGGCTCTGTGCTGACGACTTGGGATTCTCTCCCTCTCTCCCTCTGCCCCTGCTCTGCTCACACGTGCGCTCGCTCATTCTTTCTCTCTCTCAAAATAAATTAACATTTTTACAAAATGAGACAGGCATGATAAGGAAAGAGCTAGTTGGAAATAAAGAATCTGAGAATTTTTGTTTTATTTTATTTTTTTAAGTGCGAGTTAGATATACTTACCAAAAATGAGGTATATTTTTGAAGATACTGATGAAAGGGAAACACAGATGCCTCAAGAAATTTTAAAAGAGTTTGATTATCATCTATGTTTTGATGTACATATTGCCTAAATTAGCTTTGGAAACATTTTTATCATTAATCTCAAATCTGTCAACTTCTATCATTTTTACTTCAAATCTTCATCAATAATTTTTCTGGAACAAAGTTTCGAATCAGTAGAGTAATGAACAAAAAAGATTCTCCTAGAGTGTACCATAATAAATTTCTTTCTTTCTTTCTTTCTTTCTTTCTTTCTTTCTTTCTTTCTTTCTTTCTTTCTTTTTCTTTCTTTTTCTTTCTTTTTAGAAATAGTTGCTTTTCACCAAAGACTAGTCATGGCATTAGGTTTAGCTAATTTTGGTCATTTTTATAGCGAAAGCATTAATGAAATCTTAATGGAAGATATTTAAAAATGTTTTAAAAAACATTTTAATTATAGTAAATTGCTGGCAGTGAATGAATTTTAGAAATATAGCAAAATCCTACTTTCATAGAAATGACAGTGTTTCGGTCAAAAAAGTAGGTGACCAGTAATTAAGCAGTTAATCAATATACATCTCATCCAGTAGTAAAAATACTTTAAGGTGGCCCATTGCCAACCAAGATTTGTCAACTGGCCTGTTGAGCTTTCATGAGCTTTCATTTTAATTCACTCATGAAGCAGAAAAAAAAAAACATTTGGAATTGACTAGTAATTACTTAATTGCCATTTAACCAGAGTATTTCTCAATCTAAGAGCTGCACATTTTCAAATTTACTTACTTTTAATTGTATATTTTAAAATTCATTTAAATAGCTTTGGACTAATTTAAGAATCCTGAGATCTTAGAGTATTACAGTTAAGAACAGCAAAATGTTAATAAAGCAATTAATACAGTATATTTTCTGTAGAACAACATACGACATTCTAGGAAATGGTTTGTTTTTTTCTTTTTTAAATTTATTTATTTTGAGAGCGAGAGAAGAAAGAGAGAGCGGCATATGGAACATGTGAGAGGGAGAGGGGTAGGGAGAGACAGAATCCCAAACAGGCTACGTGTTGTCTGTGCAGAGCCTGACTCAGGGCTCGAACTCATGAACCCTGAGATCATGACCTGAGCCAAAATCAAGAGTCAGACACTTAACCGACTGAGCCACCTAGGCGACCCTAGGAAATGGTTCTCAATGTTCTCTTTATGCAAATTACTTTAAAGAAAAATGTACCACTTACTCTGCGTGGTGAGGAATCACTTCTTCTTGAAAAAACTTCCTTACACTTTCCCGGAAAATGTCATGTTCTGAAGAAAAGATTCTTCGAGTTCCTATATCTGTTAATTTTTCAGCAGAAGGAGTTTCTAGACGTTTCTCCTCTCCGGAATGAGAACATCTTTAAAATATACATATACATTAAGAAAATTAAGTGAAATTGTGACCCTTCATACCCAAATTAATGCCACCGAACAACATGGAAAAATGCTGATTTTATTTCCCCCAGAGACACTATAGAGGTAGGTAGGAAGAGTGTGAAATTCGACAGACCTGTTCAAATCTGAACATTACCACTTTTGATAGGATCTACCTCACCTGGATAAGATCAAGTAGTATGTCCTTACTCAGCTCACTCTTCACTTCCAAACCCATGACTAACCTACATGTCTGAGTTGAGGTAAATGCAAATTAAATGATGTAAAAAATCCAAAACCACCATAGAATATTGATAAGTGTTCATGTCATGTACAATATTTAAGATATTAACATTTCCAAATTACTATTTTATACAGTACCACCATAGCATATTGATAAGTTTTCATGTCACGTACAATATTTAAGATGATATTAACATTTCCAAATTACTATTTCATTCAGAATCACACAATTTGAAATGGCAGGTGTGTAAGATACAACTATGGCGATGTTACTGCCATATTAGAGGCAACCTGGGTATAAATTAAAAAAAAAAATGTCCATGAATCTCTGTAAGGATTAGTACAGAATTATTCAATTATCTTCAGAAACTGACCCTTCCCTCTCCATACCCCCCTCATATTACACTTAAAATAAGACTGTTTTGTAGTTCCTTTTAGTTCAATGGTCTTCACATTTATTTCCCTCTTGGGGTACTCCTGAAAAGTTCTGAAAATCTGTGTGTCAGTTTGTATAATTCAAGCTCATATTTAAAAAACAAAACAAAACAAAACTTTTTATCATATATCCAAATATTAGCAAAGGATGTTTTTCTGTTTTGCATGAAATGCTGTTTGGGGTTTCTCTCTTCCTTAAATGGACCCTTGTTTGTTTGTTTGTTTTCTCTTTCCTTTCCTCCTCCTCTTCTTCTTCACATTTTTGTTTAAAAGACAGTCTTGTTTATGGGCAATTAGGTTGTCTCAACCTTTTTTTCCCCATGAAATGAATTATTTTTACTTTATGCATTTTCATTTAACGCTATGAATTGAGTTGTGTCCCTCCCAAATTCATGTTGAAGCTCTAACTCCCACTGTGATTTTACTGAGTTAGTTAAATGAAGTCATGTGGGTGGGATCCTAATCCAAGAGGATATGTGGCCTTATAACAGGAAGAGAGATCTCTCTCTCTCTCTCTGTCTCGCTCTCCCAGTGTGCATGAAACAAGGAAAGACCATGTGAAGATACAGAAAGAAGGCAGCCATCTACAAACAAGAAATAGCACTCTCACCAGCACTTTGATCTTGGGTTATCCAGCCTTTAGAACTATGAGAAATAAATTTGTTATTTAGGCCACCCAGTCTATGGTATTTTGTTATGGCAGCATGAGCTGAGTGATACATTTAACATGCACTTTCTGTCATTGTGCTTTAGGTTTATCTTTTATATGCAACTTTTAGTGGAGTTTATGAATATAATTTGAGATGCCTTTTAGGTAGTAGTCGTTGGTTGTGAACATGCAGTACTACACATTTTATACTTAGTCTGCCTTTTGCCTTCTTAGTTACTACCCATTCATCCAAATCATCATTTTTAATAGCGTATTCATTCATTTGGTCAACAAATACTTTGAGTACCCTTTATGTACCAAGCACTGTTCAGGTAACTTGGGATACAACAGTGAGCAAAATAAAGATCCCTGTCTCCAGACTCACATTTCTAGAAGGGGAGTCTGAATAACTATACTATTTATAGTAAGGAAGCAAATTAAAGCATATATGAGAAGATGATAAATTCTATGGAAAAGAAAAGCAGAGTAAAGATCAGAGTGTGTGTCTGGAACAAGGCTGGGACATTGGCTGCAGCATGGAATAGTGCAGTCAGGGTAGGTTAAGTTAGACAAATGAGAATTTGAGCAAACGTCTCAAGGTGACAGTCAAGCAGATTTCTCAGTAGAATTTAAGTCAAGAAAACAATTAGAGCTGGGTGCATGGGTGGCTCAGTCAGTTAAGCATCTGACTGCAGTTCAGGTCATGATCTCTCGGTTCGTGGGTTCGAACCCCACATTGGGCTCTGTGCTGACAGCTTGGAGCCTGGAGCCTGCTTCAGATCCTGTGTCTCCTTCTCTCTCTGCCCTTCCCCCTGCTCATGCTCTACCTGTCTGTCTCTCTCAAAAATAAACACTAAAAAAATTAAAAAAAAAAAAGAAAACAATTAGAGCAAAAGGTGTCAGGCATGATGGTATCTGATGCATTCTAGAAAGAGCAGGGACACCAAGTGTGGATTGAGTGCAAACAGTAGATGAAGTGAGAGGTAACAAGATCAGGATGTACAGGGGTCTTACATACCACTATAACGTTACATCAAATAGACTAAAATTTACTTTATCCTCTAATTGAAATGATTGGTTGCAATTTCCTGCTAGTGGAAATAAAACTATCATGCACGCTTTTGTCCACACAGCTTTTCTTTTCCATACTGAGAATTTTTCCTCAGGAAAAAAATGTGCTGAGATTAGGCAACTGGTGCTCAGCAACACTGAATCATTTGGTAACATAGTTAACAAATAACAGAATGGAATTTATATTCCAGTCTGCCTGGACCTTAACATTTTATATCCCATATTACCTTAAGAAAATATTGGAATATTTGGAATATTGGAATATTTCTAAGTTAAATACACCAAGACATTAGAAAGTGAAAGCAGTGCCAGAAAGAATAAAGACTTTCAGGTCAGTCAGAAGTATTCAAGAGAGCATATGGAGAAGAAAACCAAAACACCTGCACCAAGTATGTTGGTACATCCATTTCTTGAAGACCAAGAAAACTTCACTGAATAAATTGGCCCCTTTTCTCCCTATAAAGATCAGGAAATCTGTACAAAAAGAAATTTCTACCAATTTAACAGGCTAAGCTCTAATTGTTAGTTTTACATTTTTTTAAATGTTTATTTATTTTTGAGAGAGACGGAGACAGAATGTGAGTGGGTTAGGGGCAGAGAGAAAGGGAGACACAGAATCCGAAGCAGGCTCCAGGCTCTGAGCTGTCAGCACAGAGCCTGATGTGGAGCTCGAACTCACGATCTGTGAGATCATGACCTGAGCTGAAGTCCGACCGACTGAGCCACCCAGGCGCCCCTAATTGTTATTTTTAAAAAAACTTCATTTACATTATAGAAGGGAGACAGCTTCCACCAACACCTTCAGCAATACTTGGGAACTGGTTACAAATATACAATTTCAGATCTCACCCCAGATCTACTGAATCGAATCTGTATTCTTTTAATTTTTTTAAGTTTTATTTATTTATTTTGAGAGAGAAAGAGACAGCATGAGCAGGGAAGGGGTAAAGAGAGGGAGAGAGAATCCCAAGCAGGTTTCACACTGTCAGTGCAGAGCCCTATGTGGGGCTCGAACTCACAAACCGTGAGATCATGACCTGAGCTGAAATCAGGAGTTGAATGCTTAACTGACTGAGCCACCCAAGCACCCCAGAATCTATATTAACAACATCCCTGAATCATCCATATGCACATTAAGAAGCCTGCTATAATAAAACAGTCCCAAGCCTATTCAGATGGTCCCTCAGGTCCTCCTTTTCCCAAAATTCCCTGTGAGATTTTCTTCCTATACTTCAACCATAATAACTTACCCCAACAGACATAATGCAGAAACAGATATGAGAATTGGGCTGTCTTCTACTAAATCAGACATTAAAGAATCCATGAAAATGTAAATAATGTCTCTCTTCTTGTTTTGAAAAAGCTATTTTTCATAAAAATGTTATTTATGTTAACATGTAATGGGCTTATTATTGTTACTTTTACTTATTTATTATTGAGATATAATTGACATATTACCATTACAGTAGTTTCAGATGCACATGATTTCAATATATGTATTCGCTGTAAATAATCAACACAGTAAGTCTAGTTAACATCCATCACTACACATACTCATTTTTTCCTTCTAATGACAACTTTTAAGGTATACTCTTTTAACAACTTTAAAATATACATGCAGTATTAACTATGGTCACTGAGCTGTACATTACATTCCCATGGTACTTTATAGCTGGAAGTTTGTACCTTTTGACCCCCTTCACCCATTTCCACGCCCTGCCCCCAACCACAAATCTGTTCTCTGTGTCTAGAGAGACTGTGTGTCTTTTTCTTTTTTTTTGTGCTTGTTTTCTGTAAGAGTCAACTTCTAAGTGAAATCATACAGTATCTGTCTGACTTACTTCACTTACCATAATCTCTATTGTTCCTTTTAATGAACTAAATTATGTACTTGTACAATTTGTTTTGTAGATATCTTTTGATACCCATATGGATAGATACAACCCCCCAAATAAAAACAATCTCTGAGGTGGTCCTTTAACTTTCAGGGCATAAAAAAGTAGTGACACCAAAAATCTGAGGCTCACACTCTTACGACGTTCTGGGGAAGAGTTTAGAAAAGTATGTGCATCCTAAAGTCAGGTCACCGCCTCCGTGAAGTCCTCCCAACTTTCCTCAGGAATAACACACGTTTCCTCTCCCATAGCATCTCAGAGTTCCACCAATGTTATAATGAGCTAGTTTATCATTCCTGTCATTCTCCTTAATAGCGAATCCCGGATGCTTCCAGTTTATCCGATGAATGTATTTTATATGATCTAAACTTTTGATTTTATAAACACTACCTTAATAGGCACAGAGCCACTTAGAAACTCTATTAACTCTCCTGGATTTAATTAATTAAAGGATTTGTTAAATAAATCTCAATGTCGTTGTGTGATGGGGCTGGTGTCAGGTCTTTGCTGTCCCAGGCTGCCTTCTTCGGGGCACTCCTCCACATAGGCTTCGCAAAGGGTGCTCCTGCGATCTCCAGATCTGCCAGTCGGGGAGTCCCAGTGACCCGTTCACAATCAGGACGCGGCCTTCAGCCACCTTTCTAAGATGAAAGGTTGCAGCCCGAACTCGAGCAACCCCGCGGTGAGGCGGTCACGGCCGACACCCCCGCCCGCCCTCGCCGACGTGGGTCCCACCAGGCCCAGCCCCTACCCGCGGAGTCTCCGGCCCAGACTGGCGCGCCTTGCTCGCCGCCGCGTTCAGGGTCCCCAGGAAGGGTAGGTGTCGCCGCCCCTACCCCGTAGACCACCCCCTATCCCGGGGCCGTTCAGCTGGAGCCCGGCGGGCACTGACCTCGCGGACGGCGGTGAACGCAGGGCACACCGGCCACCCCACATGCGCAGGGAGCTGCGGAGCAGGCGTGCAGCCATGGCTGGGACGGCGAAGGGAGGCATGGGCGCAGGACGCCACTCCTCGGCGACTCTAGGGCGGAGTTCCCCGCGAGCCGACAGTCTTTCAACGGTCCTACTCGGCTTAATGGGGATAAATGCGCCCGGGTGCGGAGCCGGAAGCCAGAAGACCTGCCAGCCCTCGAGCAGGCGGGCAGAGCGTAGCCCAGCGTTGCAACACTCCCCTCTTCAGAGTCGCAGCCACCCAAGTAGTATTTGATTTGAATTCCTGCTATGCCATTTTCCAGAAGTCATGAAATACTGTGTAATAACCAACATTTCAACGGGATGATAGTCTGAGCTGTTGAAATTTACGAACTTGGTTTTTGGAGATGGGAAATCTCTGAAGGATTTTGAACTCTAAATAGGGTTTGCCGAGTGGAATTCTAAGGAGGTAAGAGAGGCCATTTAGACCATTCGACTAGTGGAGGACAGTTATCAAGGCCTGAACTTGGGCAAGTGAAAACAAGATTTTGTGTTAGAAATCAAGAACTTATTCACTGAATGCAGAATATCAGGAAGTTAAAAACTAAAAAGGGAGTTAATACCGATTAGGTATTAATATTAGGTGAATAATACTTGTTGACTTGAGGGAAGCACCGGGCCCCTTGCAGGCTTGCCAAAATTCTAGACTTGGCTGGCTGGTGGTCTTAGGACCTCCGCCATTAGGAGTCTGTGCCGGGTATTTATAAGCTTCATGGGACCAGACTCTTGGTTTTTCAAGATGGTAATTGGCTGATCAAATTACTTGTCTGTATGGGACAATAAGAGAACTTTTTCTGCATAATCTTGCTGAACGTCTGAAAAATAATAATACAACACTGCTTTAGAGTGCCTCAGTGTGGTCTGAGAATCAGGCAGCAGCAGCACTACATTTTGAATCATAACATTTGATGATGAGGTCCAGGATCCTATAGTTACACATCTCACAGGTGATTTTTTTTATAGGCTTATTAATTCACTTTTAATTACCTCGTATGAAAACACTGTGGTGGCAACAGCTGGAGACTGGATCCTCTGCATGGAGACTCTTCTGTGTTTTACTAGAAGGTTCATGAACTCCTGTTAGGGAAACTTGGTGAACGGGGCCACTTTCTAGAGGCTGTCATAGCCATAGATCTTAGAGATGGCATAAAAGGTGACCTTGGCAAAGTTGCCCGTGGTGGCAGTGCAATCTTTGGTGTAGGTGTGGCTGTTGTCTCTATCAGTTATCCTCAGCAGCTTCTTGGGCCCAGATGAGTTTAGTGCTTCCAGGGGAAGCACTACCAGGCTAGCCATACCAGTGATGAAATTTGAAGTGGGGTTCGCAAGAAAACGGCTAAGAAAGAATAATTGAGACATCTTTGGTGCAAAAAAGGTGATTTTATTAAAGCACGTAAACAGGACCTATGGGCAGAAAGAGCTGCGCTGGGACTGTGAGATGCGACTGATGATATACTTTCAAGTTTGTGAAGGGAGGGGGGTATAGCTAACTTAGGTCTCCAAGGAATTTCTGGATGCTGAAAGTAGGGTCTCACAGGACCCTGAAGATTTAGCTATTCTCAAGATAAGGTTGCTTTTAGTTTAGTTTTTTTTTTTAATGTTTATTTATTTTTAAGAGAGAGACAGAGGGAGAGAGACAAAGTGAGAGTGGGGGAGGGGCAGAGAGAGAGGGAGACAGAATCTGAAGCAGGTTTCAGGCTCTGAGCTGTCAGCACAGAGACTCACACGGGTCTCGAACCCAGGAACCGTGAGCCCATGATCTGAGCGGAAGTCAGATGCACTGAGCCACCCAGGTGCCCCTAGTTTTTAAGGAAGTGTAAACGTTAAGGCATTATGGCAACCATAAAGGTCTTGGGGAGTGTTACATGCTGCAGGTCTCTGACATCTATCAGTGGGTTGCAGGCTAGAGGGGAATTTAATTTAAACTACATTTTTCTTGCCTTTATTTATTTCATTTCCCCCCTGAACAACTTTGACCCTTAAATCTTTAAGGTTGTTAAAGGCAGAAGGCCTCATCTTCTGTAGCATCTTCATGCTGCAATAAGGGCGTAGAGATGGGCTTACCTAAGGGTCAAGGCTAGTCTGTTGAGAATTTAATAGGAGTTAGAAAAGGCTAACTGCAACAATATCTAGAGTGGATATCATATGGGAGTTTTCTTGAGGAGAAAGGATCATCTGTTGGCTTGAAGTCATAGCATTGAAGGAGTCTCGGCACCAGGTGGAGAGACATGGGAGAAAACAGCAAAACATGATTAAAGTAACAAAAAGAGGCCCAAATAAGAGTCCTTTGATAGTTGACAAAAATCTTCCTTTAGTTCGGTCCAGGAGTTCAACCACTTATTAAAGGAAAGAGAAGGATCATTTAAAGTGCCAATTTGAGTATTTTTCAGTTAGAAACTCAGAAATATTTCTGTGGTAATCTGAATGTATACACAGCACTTTGTTTTTATGAGACCACAAATTCCACCTGTGCAACAGGTAAAATATCTAAGGCATTTTATTTTGAAGAATTGTTTAATGCATTTGAGTTCTTTTAGTGTTTAATAATATAATGTTATTTTGAGAATCGTTTAAGGCCTTCATTGTGTAATAGGTAGTGTTAATCATCACACAGATTCTGTTTTGCTTAGTCAGGTGATTAGTAAGTGATAATTATAGAAACAAAATACAGGTTAATGGTTAAAGCAAAATTATAAACCCAGTGTCTGCCAGTTCTACCAGTGAGATTTTTAGATGTTAAGCTTGAAGCATCCTCAGATAGACTGAGAACAGGCAGCAAGAATCAGATGGGGTTTTCTGGTTTGTAATTCAAATGTCTGTGGTGATCCATCTGAATGGCCCATAGAGCAACAGGCACAAAGATTGTCTATACATGAGTGTTGTGACAATTTCTCTGAAGTTTGCCTCAAGTTGTCTAGTGTAGGCAAACAACAAACATTTAAAGGCAATCAGAACTAGAATTTAACATCCACAAAGGTGCGTTATTGAAATATAATTTTTCTCTCTAGTAACCCTGATTTCCAGAGAGAGCCAAATCAAGACTAACTCATTTGTAGAATGAGTCCACTTTTAACAAACTCAGCCTAATTATTTACATAAGCTCATCAAGGACAGTGATTGGTCATATAGATCTTTTAAAATTTGATTTGCTGGAACTTTTTATAAGGAACCTCTAGACTGAACTTTTAGTAGCCTCGCCAGGCCAGAAGCCAAGCCAAGTACTTGCCATCAGACATGCCTGCAATACCTATAGGATCGGGTGAATTCCTCTTCATGAGGTCCCCAAGGTATCCTGAGGTTCCTGCACCTGCCAGGAAGTGACCTTCTTTACTCACCTGGTAAGACTGCTGGGAAATCTCTAAGCGAGGTATCAGACCAACATTTCCAAGGGGCTTTATTGGCTTCATGCTTCATAAAGTCAACCTTAATTCCTTAAAACTGTCTGGTCGTATCTGAGTCTATGCATGTCGCTCTCAAATGTGACATTCCAGTCAAACCCTTGGTAAAATAACCAGTATCTCCAAGGGTGAACTGTTACAAGGAGAACAGATTCTTATTGAATTTATGCAAATAACTATAATGACCATGAAAGAAAGAATCCTTATTGAGAACTTTTGAATTTCAGAGCGTTCAGGTAGGGAGAAAATTAAATGCTTTATTTTGTTCACAAAGGAATATTTTATCACATTTCTGTAAGTCATAGGTATCTTAAGAGAAAGTTTCCTTAATCTGAAAGAACAAGTATTAGAGGACAAGCAATATTTCCAACAAGAGTCACAAAAACTATAATTTTCCTTTGTGTGTGTGTGTGTGTGTGTGTGTGTGTGTGTGTGTGTGTGTAATTTTTGAGCAATGACAGCATTTACCCAAGCAATACAACCTCAGGTTTACCATTATTTGTTTGATAGTGAGGAGGAAGCATAAGGCAGGCTGAGGGCAAAGTATAGGCTGACCGCAATCCTGCTTCTCCCCACCTCGCAGGTGGAATATGTGTGATATTCCTTGGATACTCCTGGCCACCCAAAAACAAAGGAAAGGGGTTTAAGTGCTTGCCATGGTGATGTGGGAAACTAAGGCAAATGAAAAATTAAATTCCCTTACTGCCTATAGTCCACTGACAAGTCCTTAAAACAGGCAGAGTGACTTCCCTCTACGAGCTCAGCTGCCTCCGTGATGACACTTTGCTGGGGGCAAAAGGGAATCTTGGCTTAACATTATCCTGACCGCCCCCCACCCCAGGGTCCTGTAAGTCTACTTTAACATATAAAAATTCCTTTGGAAACTTCCTTTATGTCAACTACCCTAACATATATGCTGGCAATCATAGCCTAAGTTTATGGCCCCTGATATACATCTGAAGGGTCTCATGACTGAGGTTTTACTAAATAGCAATAAATGGTGTTTTCCTAACAGCACCTCCCCTCTCAAGGTCCTGGAAACTTTGCTTCCAAAATTCCTTAGAGACTTACTCTATCCCTAACTCCCTCTCAACCTGAGGGTATATAATTAGTTACCTGTCATAACCTCAGGGCAGCTCTTTCTGACCACAGGTCCTGTCCCCATGCTTTAATAAAATTACCATTTTGTACCAAAACCCCATCACTCACTGCCCTGTGTCTATAGAGAAGTGGGCCAAGACCATGCCCCAGCATGTGGCAGAGGCTGTCTCCTTGGAACACCTAACACCCAGAAACAACTTGGCCATTGTAGTTCCGGATGGTGACAAATGCCTTGAACTAGTCTACTGGCCAGCGCAGGTCTCCTTTTGCATGGCCTTAATCTTTAAAGGGACACATTAACAGAAAAAAAGTTGATCTCAAACTCCTTAATAGGCAAGGAGAAGAGTTAGAACGCCAAGTGATATGGTATGAAGTGTTGAACTTTGGAGCCAACTGCCAAAAAAAGAATTCTTGAGACATCTTTGGTGCAAAAAGTAGTTTTATTAAAGCATGGGGACAGGACCTGTGGGCAGAAAGACCTGCACTGAGGTTATGAAGAGTGACTGATTATATGCTTTCAGGTTGGGAGGTGGGTAGGGATAACATAAGTCTCTAAGGTAGTTTGGAAACAAGGTTTCCAGGACCTTGAGGGGCTAGCTGTTGTTAGGAAGAGGTCATTTATTACTGTTTAGTAAAAACTTAGTTATGAGACCCTTCAGAAGTATATCAGTGGGCCATAAGCTTGGAGTATGATTGCCAGCCTATATCTTGGGGGGAAGAGGTACAAGAAGTTTCCAAAGGAATTTTTATATGTTAAAGTGGACTTACAGGATCCTGGGGGGTTGGGATAATGTTAAGCTAAGATTGCATTTTGCCCCTTAGCGAAGTGTCATCATTGAGACAGCTGAGCTCCTAGAGGAAGGTCACTCTGCCTGTGTCAAGGACTTGTCAATGGGCTATAGGTTATAAGGAAATTTAATTTTTCATTTACCTTTCTTTCCCACATCACAAGGAGTTTATCTTCATGTCCTTGAACAGGAGGCCCAACTTAGTGAGGAGATATCCTTGGCCTTGCCTGGCAAGTTCTGCAGCCTCCATCTCACCTGGACCACATCTAGGACCCGGACTAGGGCACTGTTGCTGAAGCCTCTGCATAGAACTTTCTGTAAGTGTAAGCTGTTTTTATTCTCCTCCACTCACATATTCACATTTTCAGGTAATCCTGACTTTTAATAATGGCCTTTAATAATCAATTTGACAGCAATTAGATTTTTTCTAACTCAAATAATTGGCTCTGATAGTGATATTTCAGATCAAGAAGATCTGAACAGGATAAAAATTCATTTGCCTCAAGAGGAAATGGAAGTTTTGGGGCAGACCTATGGGGGAGCTGTCTGAAGCAAGCAGGCCTTTGTGGTACTTTGTGGATATGTTTTGAGTCTCTGAGCAGGACCAGGCATGCCCATGTAGAAGACAAAGGCAAGATTTCTCTAGAGAGTTTTAGAATTATTGTCAAAATCCCTAGGAAATGCAGTAACGTAAGTGAGGTGATTTGAAGTGTTGGGGTCTAGAGTCAATGGCCAAGAAAGATTTCTTGAGATGTCTTCAGTGCAAAAAGGTGTTTGTATTATAGCATGACAGGACCCTTGGACAAAAAGAGCTGCACTGAGATTGTGAAGAGCAGTTGACTGTATACTTTGGAGGGGGGGGGGATTTCCAAAATGATTTTCATATGTTAAAGAAGACTTGCAGGATCCTGGAGGCCTGGCTATTGTCAAGCTAAGGTTCTTTTTCCCTCTAGCCAGGCATCACCATTAACACAGCTGGGGGAGTCCCTGGAGGAATGTTACACTCTGTGTCAAGTATTTGTCAATGGGCTGCAGGTAAAAGGAATTTATTTTTATCTATGTTTCCTTTTGCCTTTGTTCTCCACATCATTGAAGAAGCCCCAAGACTCCTAATTTTAGAGGGAGTGATTAGTGATGTTTGTGGAGACGGGTTTCATTATACATTTCCATTTACATGAAGAGATTAGGAAGACATTATCTATGTGTTTAATGAAATACAACATTAAGTGATCTATAAGCCATTTTCAAATGTGAAAATACTAAATAATTGTTTTGGATACTTGCCATACCTCCTTGAAATGTGAGCTTGATTGCCCCTTTGACATGTAATCTTGTTATTTTGCACCTTTATCTCTTCTTTTCCTCAATGAACTTTTTTGTTTTTCAAAATAAAGTTTTTTTGAGCACTTTAGGTGATCTTAATTTTTCATCAAAATTAAACTCCTTTGTGGATAAATTGGATATATCATGTCCTGTTCACTTCTAGTGTATATTTCCTAAGAATAAAGGAGTTCTCTTAATAACTGTAGCACAGTTATCCAATGTAGAAATTTAACCCTGATATATATTCTTTTTTTAGTTATATTATTCTTATTTTTTAGAGTAAGCTGTACTCCCACTGTGAGGCTTGAACTTACCACCCTGAAATTGAGTCACATGCTCTACTGACTGAGCCAGCCAGGTGCCCTGAACCCTGATATAATATTCTTAAATTATATCTACAGTCCATATTCCAATTTCAACAAGTGTTCTAATAATATCCTTCCATTACAGTGAAGTCTGATAAAATAAAAAATGGAGATCAGCCCTTAAAATTGCCTGAGTGCACAAAACCAGTTCAGTCATAAAACTGAATGTAGCTTATTTTCAAGACTAACTTGACTTGGGTCATTTATTCTTACTGCCTCTGAAAATCGCTGGCAAACTTGAACTCTTTTTCCAAGATTGATATGAGGACCAACTCCCTTTCATTTAAGAAAATCCCAATATTATAACTAATAACTAACCACTGTGAAGAATAGTCATTGTCTTCCTTACCATACAGTAGTGCTTCCCCACTTACCTGCTGGGGATAAGTTCCAAGACCCCATAGTGGATGCCTGAAACCCTGTATATACCATGTTTTTTATACATACTATTGTACCTGGGATTCAGGGGTGCAAGAGCACCTGACTCCTGGGGTCTGAAACAGACTGGGTTCAGCAATTCTCTGCTGACAAAATCCAAAAGTGGAGAAACCAACTGTGGTGAAACAAGAAAGGAATGTATTTCAGTGAGGGCAACACCAGGAAGACCATGGACTAGTGTCTCAAAGACTATCTCCAAAGTGCTAAAATACTTCCAGGTTTATATAAGGAAAATCTGGGGCAAAGGTGAGTGGGTCCATGTGGGTAGGCAGTGAAAGTCAAGTCAATCATTGTCTTAGAGTCAATCCAAACTTATTTGTCAGGTCTTGCTGGCTCAGGGCAGCCTTATTGCTTAAAGGGTAGTTTGGATTCCCATCAGGGGATGTTTTGGCCCCAGGGTCTTCTTTTTTTTTTCCTTTTAATGTTTATTTATTTTTGAGAGAGAGAGAGAGAGAGAAAGAGAGAGAGAGGGAGATAGTGCAAGCCAGGGAGGGGCAGTGAGAGAGGGAGACACAGGATCCAAAGCAGGTTCTGCGCTGACAGCAGAGAGCCAGATGTGGGGCTCTAACTAATGAACCATGAGATCACGACCTGAGCCGAAGTCAGACTCTTAACCAACTGAGCTACCTGGGCACCCACCCCCAGGGTCTTCTCCCTGAGCCAAGAAACAAACTGGAAAGAAGAACCCAACTAGAAACTGTGAGGTCAAAATGGGGGCAGCAGAAATCCTCCTTCACTATGATAAAGCTTAATTTATGAGTTAGGCATAGTAACAGATTACCAACAATAATAGAATAATTATAATAATGTACTATTAAAAAGTTATGTGCATATGATCTCTCAAACTATCTCATTGTACTGGACTCAACCATTCTTCCTGTGATGTCTATGTGGTGAGATGTAGTGAGGTGAATGACGTGGTCACCATGACATGGTGTTAGGCTACTGACGATTTGTCAGAAGGAAGATCCTTTGCTTCTGGATCACAGATGACCATGGGGAACTGAAACTGTGGAAACCAAAACTAGATTGGGGTGGGGGTGGGGTACACTATTGTTAAACTGCTTTATAATAATAAACCCCTAAGCCTTATTCTATGTTTTTGTTTGAGTGCTTCCCATTTGTGAACTTTTGGTGTGTGCGGAAGAAACTTTTACTAATTACTTCTTCAATGATTCACTGGTTTGATTTGGCTATTTCTGAACTTATTGACAAGTCCAATGTAGAATATTTTGTTATCTTGCCTCTCTAATATCCTTTCACCTGGCACAGTTCCTTTTGTCTGATAATTCATGACATTAACATTCTTTGAAGAATACAGCCAGGCAATTTCAAAAATATAATTTATTGTCAAATTGGCTAACATACAGTGTCTAAAGTGTGCTCTTGGTTTTGGGGTTAGATTCCCGTGGTTCATCGCTTACATGCAACACCCAGTGTTCATCCCAACAAGTGCCTTCCTCAATGCCCATCACCCATTTCCCCCTCTCCCCTGCCCCACCATCAACTCTCAGTTTGTTCTCTGTATTTAAGAGTCTCTTGTGGTTTGCCTCCCTCTCTCTCTGTTTGTAACTATTTTATTTCCCCTTCCCTTCCCCCATGGTCTTCTGTTAAGTTTCTCAAGGTCCACGTATGAGTGAAAACATATGATATATGTCTTTTTTCTAACTGACTTATTTCACTCAGCAAAAACCTTCCGATTTCATCCATGTTGTTGCAAATGACATGATTTCATTTTTTCTCATTGCCAAGTAGTATTCCATTATATATATAAACCACATCTTTATCCATTCATCAATTGATGGACATTTAGGATCTTTCCATAATTTGGCTATTGTTGAAAGCGCTGCTCTAAACATTGGGGTACACGTGTCCCTATGAATCAGCACTCCTGTATCCTTTGGATAAATTCCTAGTAGTGCTATTGCTGGGTATTAGGGTAGTTCTATTTTTACTTTTCTGAGGAACCTCCACACTGTTTTCCAGAGTGGCTGCATCAGTTTGCATTCCCACCAACAGTGCAAGAGGGTTCCTGTTTCTCCACATCCTCGCCAGCATCTGTTGTTTCCTGAGTTGTTAATTTTAGCCACTCTGACCAGTGTGAGGTGGTATCTCAGTGTGGTTTTGATTTCTATTTCCCTGATGATGAGTGATGTTGAGCATCTTTTCATGTGTCGGTTGGCCATCTGGATATCTTCTTTGGAAAAGTGTCTATTCATGTCTTCTGCCCATTTCTTCACTGGATTACTTGGTTTTTGGGTGTTGAGTTTGGTAAGTTCTTTATAGATTTTGGATACTAACCCTTTATCCGATATGTCATTTGCAAATATCTTGTTCCATTCTGTCAGTTGCCTTTTAGTTTTGTTGTGTTTCCTATGCAGTGTGGAAGCTTTTTATCTTGATGAGGTCCCAATAGTTCATTTTTGCTTTTAATTCCCTTGCCTTTGGAGATGTGTCAAGCAATAAATTGCTGAGGCTGAGGTCAAAGAGGTTGTTGCCTGCTTTTCCTCTAGGGTTTTGATGGTTTCCTGTCTCACATTTAGGTCTTTCATCAATTTTGAGTTTATTTTTGTGTATGGAAGAAAGTGGTCTAGTTTCATTCTTCTGCATGTTGCTGTCCAGTTTTCCTAGCACCATTTGCTAAAGACACTGTCTTTTTACTATTGGATACCCTTTCCTGCTTTGTCAAAGATTAGTTGGCCATACATTTGTGGGTCCAATTCTGGGTTCTCTATTCTATTCCATTGGTCTATGTGTCTGTTTTTGTGCCAATATTATACTGTCTTGATGATTACAGCTTTGTAGTAGAGGCTGAAGTCTGCCTTCCACTTTGGTTTTCTTCTTCAATATTATTTTGGCTATTTGGGGTCCTTTGTGGTTGCATACAAATTTTAGTATTGTTTGTCCTAGCTTTGAGAAGAATGCCGGTGCAATTTTGATTGGGATTGCATTGAATGTGTAGATTGCTTCGGGGAGTATCGACATTTTAACAATATTTATTCTTCCAATCCATGAGCATGGGATGTTTTTCCATTTCTTTGTGTCTTCTTCAATTTTCCTCATACGTTTTCTATAGTTTTCAACATACAGATCTTTTATATCTTTGGTTAGTGTTTTTTTAATTTTTAAAACATTTTTATTTATTTTTGAGAGACAGAGAACATGAGTGAGAGACGGGCACAGAGAGAGGGAGACACAGAATCCAAAGCAGGCTCCAGGCTCCAAGCTGTCAGCACAGAGCCCAATGCAGGGCTCAAACCCACAAACTATGAGATCATGACCTGAGCTGAAGTCAGACGCCCAACTGACTGAGCCACCCAAGTGCCCCTTTGGTTAGGTTTATTCCTAGGTATTTTATGCAATTGTATAAATGCAAATGTTCTTTGTGCAATTGTAAATGTGATTAATTTCTTGATTTCTCTTTCTGTTGCTTCATTATTGGTGTATAGAAATGCAACCGATTTCTGTACATTGATTTTTTACCCTGTGACTTTGCTGAATTCATGTATCAGTTCTAGCAGCCTTTTGGTGGAGTCTTTCGGGTTTTCCATGTAGAGTATCATGTCGTCTGCGAAAAGTGAAAGTTTGACTTCTTCTTTGCCTATTTTGATGCCTTTTATTTGGTTTTGTTGTCTGATTGCTGATGCTAGGACTTCTAACACTGTGTTAAACAACAGTGGTGAGAGTGCACATCCCTGTTGTGTTCCTGATCTCAAGGGGAAAGCTCTCAGTTTTTCCCCATTGAGGATGATATTAGCTGTGGGCTTTTCAAATATGGCTTTTATAATGTTTCTGTATGTTCTTTCTATCCTGATTTTTTGAGGGTTTTTATTAAGAAAAGTTGCTGTATTTTGTCAAATGCTTTTTCTGCATCTATTGACAGGATCATATGGTTCTTATACTTTCTTTTATTAATGTGATATATCATGTTGATTGATGTGCAAATATTGAACCAGCCCTGCAGCCCAGGAATGAATCCCACTTGATCATGGTGAATAATTCTTTTAATATACTTTTGAATTCGATTTGCTAGTATCTTGTTGAGAATTTCTGCATCCATGTTCATTTGGGATATTGGCCTGTATGTGGGGTCTCTGTCTCGTTTGGGAACCAAGGTAATGCGGGCTTCATAGAATGAATCCTGAAGCTTTCCTTCCATTTCTAGTTTTTGGAATGGCTTGAGAAGGATAGGTATTAAGTCTGGTAGAATTCCCCTGGGAAGCCATCTGGCCCAGGACTCTTATTTGTTGGGAGAGTTTTGATAACTAATTCAATTTCTTCACTAGTTATGGGTCTGTTCAAATTTTCTATTTCTTTCTGTTTGATTTTGGTAGTGTGTGGGTGTCTAGGAATTTGTCCATTTCTTCCAGGTTGTCCAGTTTGTTGGCATGTAATTTTTCATAGGGGGCGCCTGGGTGGCTCAGTCAGTTGAGCGTCTGACTTTGGCTCAGGTCATGATCTTGTGGTCTGTGAGTTTGAGCCCCACGTTGGGCTTTGTGCTGCTGACAGCTCAGTGCCTGGAGCCTGCTTCGGATTCTGTGTCTCCCTCTCTCTCTGCCCGTCCCCCACTCATGTTCTGTCTCTGTCTGTCAAAAATAAATAAACATTAAACAAAAAATTTTTTTCATAGTATTCTCTGATAATTGCTTGTATTTCTTGTCTTGGACTCTAAGTCTAAAGTTCTTTCTTGTCTAGCAAGAATGCAGGACACAGGATCAAATGCGAGAGATGACTAATGTCTGGGAAAAGACAAGAGCCCCGATTAAGGGTCCTTGCTCTGTTTTTATTAGGATCATAAGGCTTACAAACATAGTGATGGACGTGCACAAAGAGACAATGAAACTGTGAACATTAACTCATGGATGTTAGGGAAAGGGCATCTTGAAGATATTTGAGGTTAGGGGTTTGGGTTAATACAAAACAAAATCCTGGTGCCAGGCAGCTGGGCTGAAGGTTGTTTACAGCAGACATGAGGCACCACCTCTGTTTATCTTAGCTAGCCTAGGGAATAAGACAGAGAGAGCAAGTAACTTCAGCGTTAACAAGGCACCTTTTCTTGTGCTAATCAGCTCTGCTCTGGGCAGCTTGACCTGTAGTTCAGGGGTCTATAGCCCTATTTACCTGTTTGCCTAATTTGGTCCTTCCTTCCTGTGAAAGCAGCTTTCTGCTATAGTACTAAATTGGGGGACACTTTTGCCCTGAATACCTAATCTTGTTTACCTCATATACTGTAATGGGGGCCTTTGCCCCACCCTTTCTATCCTGGGGCCTCAGCCCTGCCGTCTCTATCCTGGGGCTTTTGCCCCACCCTCTCTATACTTATTTACTTAATCTTGTTCACCCAAACTTGGGTATGAGCATCCTATGGCTTTGTAATTCTTTTTGCCTTGTTAACTCATCAGTGCAGGATCAGGGAATTCCTAAGCTTATTCCCCACAATTTCTGAGGGATTGTTGTGATAAATCCATTTTCATTTGTGATTTTATCTATTTAGTTCCTCTCTCTTTTCTTTTTGAGAAGTCTGACAGGTGGTTTATCAGTTTTGTGTTGTTGTTGTTTTGGTTTTTTTTTCTCAAAAAACCAGCTCTTAGTTTCATTGATCTGTTCTACTTTTGTTGTTTTTTTTTTTTTGATTCTATATTGTTTATTTCTGCTCTGATCTTTATTATTTCTCTTCTTCTGCTGGCCTTGGGGTTTCTTTGTTGTTCTGCTTCTAGTTCCTTCAGGTGAGCTGTTAGATTTTGTATTTGGGATTTTTCTTGTTTCTTGAGATAGGGCTGGATTGCAATGTATTTTCCTCTTAGGATGCCTTTGCTGCATCCCAAAGGTTGGACTGTTGTGATTTCATTTTCATTTGTTTCCATATATTTTTAAATTTCTTCTTTAATTTCCTGGTTGACCCATTCATTCTTTAGTAGGATGTTCTTTAACCTCCATGCATTTGGAGGTTTTCCAAACTTTTCCTGTGGTTGATTTCGAGTTTCATAGCACTGTGATCTGAAAGTGTGCATGGTATGATCTCAATTGTTTTATATTTGTTGAGGACTGTTTTGTGACCCAGTATGTGATCTATCTTGAAGAATGTTCCACGTGCACTTGAGAAGAGTGTGTATACTGCTGCTTTAGGATGAAAAGCTGAATATATCTGTGTCAAGTCCATGTGGTCCAGTGTATCATTCAGGGCCATTGGTTCTTTATTGATTTTCTGTCTGGATGATCTGTCCATTGTTGTAAGTGGAGTATTAAAGTCCCCTGCAATTACCACATTCTTACCAATAAGATTTCTTATGTTTGTGATTAATTGTTTTAAATATTTGGGTGCCTCCGAATTTGGTGCCTAAGCATTTATAATTTTTAGCTCTTCTTGATGGATATACCCCGTAATTATGATATAATGCCCTTCTTCATCTCTTGTTACAGCCTTTAGTTTAAAATCTAGGTTGCCTAATGTAAGTATGGCTACTCCAGCTTTCTTTTAACTTCCAGTAACATGATAGATGGTTCTCCATCCCGTCACTTTCAATCTGAAGGTGTCCTCAGGTCTAAAATGGGTCTCTTGTAGACAGCAAATAGATGGGTCTTTTTTTTTTTTAAAATCCATTCTGATATTCTACGTCTTTTGGTTGGAGCATTTAGTCCATTTACATTCAGTGTTATTATTGAAAGATATGGATTTAGAGTAATTGTGTTATCTGTAGATTTCATGCTTGTAGTGGTGTCTCTGGTCCTTTGTGGTCTTTGCAACATTCTGCTCTATTCTAAGAGTCCCCCTTAGGATCTCTTCTTATAGGGCTGGTTTAGTGGTGATGAATTCCTTCAGTTTTTGTTTGTCTAGGAAAACCTTTATCTCTCCTTCTATTCTGAATGACAGACTTGCTGGATAAAGGATTCTTGGTTGCATATTTTTCATATTGAGCACATTGAATATTTCCTGCCACTCCTTTCTGGCCTGCCAAGTTTCAGTAGATAGGTCTGCTACTACTGTTATGTGTCTGCCCTTGTATGTTAAGGCATGTTTGTCCCTAGCTGCTTTCAGAATTCTCTCTTTATCTTTGATTTTGCCGTTTTTATGATATGTCATGCAGAAGATCGATTCAAGTTATGTCTAAAGGGAGTTATCTGTGCCTCCTAGATTTCAATGTCTGTTTCCTTACCCAGAGTGGGGAAGTTCTCAGCTATGATTTGTTCAAGTACACCTTCTGCCCCTTTTTCTCTCTTCTTCTTCTGGAACTCCTATGGTACAGATATTATTCCATTTCATTGAATCACTTAGTTCTCTAATTCTCCCCTCGTGGTCCAGAATTTTTTTTATCTCTCTTTGTCTCACCTTCATCTTTTCCCATAATTTTATCTTCTGTTTCACCTATTCTCCCCTCTCCCTCTTCAATCCTCGCTGTCACTGCCTCTAGTTTATTTTGCACCTCATTTACAGCTTTTTTTTTAAATAACCTCCTCGTCCTGTTTTTTTGAATTTTTTTAATGGTTTATTTATTCTTGAGAGAGAGAGAGAGAGACAGAGAGAGAGAGACAGAGCACGAGCGGGAGGGGGACAGTACGAGAGAGGGACACAGAATCAGAAGCAGATTCCAGGCTCTGAGCTGTCCGCCCAGAGACCGATGTGGGGCTCAAACTCACAGGCTGTGAGATCATGACCTGAGCCGAAGTCAGATGCTTTACTGACTGAGCCACCCAGGCGCCCCTCATTTACAGCTTTTTTAAATTCATCATTACTATTTTAGTATTTACTCATTTACTATTTTAGTTCCTTGATCTCTGAAGCAATAGACTCTCTGCTGTCTTCTATGCATTTTTCAAGCCCAGACAAAGAGAGTTATGACAGGGATGGGAAAAAGAAAAGAAAAGAAAATTGACCAGGCAAAGAAAATCTATGGCTTAATCCAGAGAGAGAGAGATGGGAAAATAAAGGAGATACAGAACAGGTATAAAGAGAATAGATTAAATATGTCTGCTTAAACAAACCAACAACCAGGATAACCAGACTAGAGAAGGGAAGAAATAAGGAGAAAAGGAAGAGAAAAAAATAAAAAAAATATATATATAATAAGAATTGTCCAATAATTAAATCAGGAAATGAAAAACTGCTGGGTGCCTTGCAACCAGCGGCAGTGCTAGTCTGGAGGAGGGGCTGTCTGGTTCATCAGCATCCATTCCGCTCCAGTAGCAATGCAGTTCCCAGGCGCAGAGGGTTGTGGTTTGGTGTAGGCTGGTCCTGCCTCCCCTGTGGGCCCTCTTTCCATTCCCTGAGATCCCACCTTATTGGTGATGGGGAGAAAAATGGTGAAATCCCAGTCTCTCCTCTACGGATCGGGTGTCCCAAACCACTCTGTTCTGGCTGTCCTCGTAGTGCCACGGGCATGAATGAGGCAGTTTGTCTAACTCCACTGACTCTTGTGCCTCCCTGGTGCTCGACTAGGCTTAAAACCCCAATGTCTTAAAGGGTCCCACTCCGTGCGCCCCAGTACCAGGGGGAGTGCCTCTCCATGCTGCCGCTGCCCATATATGGTCTCTGCTGGCGGGTGCAGGCAGTCTTTGTCCTTTGAACGGTTTTATACCTTCTTCTCACAGCACTCCAGGGAGGGGATTGCTTTCTCCCACTGTGGACTATGCCTCTGAACTAGTCATAGCCCAGGACTGGCTCCCCTCCTCCCCAGGTATGCGAACTGAGCAGCTGGCCCCAGTCTGGAGGAAGCCCCCCAGTTAGAGATTGGATCTTTCTGTCCTGGTCCATGGCTTTTCACTTGTCCAGATACAGATGTACACTCCCCAGCCTCTCGTTCTCTTCCCTGTGTCTCTCCGCAGAAGGGGATCCCTCCCCTTCATGCCTATGCCACCCATTTTATCTCTCCCAGTTTGCAATCACACACCTATGGCCCACCAGGTTGTCCCAGTGGGCCCCTGGAGACGTCTTTGTCCCTCTACAGCCCGGACTCTTGGAATTCAAGGTCCTTTGGCATCAACACTGCTGTGTTTGAGGGACGAGGGAACTCTGGGTCCCCCTACTTTTCCGCCATGTTGGATCTCTCTTGTCTGAACCACCTTAATTTTAATATCTTAACTTGGTTAAGATGATGTTCACCAGGTTTCTCCATCACAAAGGTAGTATTTCATAAGTTCCTGTGTTTCATTTTGTGAATTAAGATCAAATGTGCTTCTGAATGCAGAAATGATTTAGTCAAATTGCCCAGTGTTTCATGAATACATTGAGCTGTTTATATCTCCTTGGCAGGAATAAGTCACATCTTTTACTTGAGAGTTCTACTGGCAGGTTAGCATACTTTTATTAATTGAAATGTAAATTAGGGCCAGAGTAATCAAGGAATGTTCCAGTTAGTGCATATACCTTGAATTTAGAGCTTTAGTAATTAACAGAAGGGAATGAAAGATCAGGGCACTAGAGGAGCTTGGAACAAAACTAGGAAGGCTTCTAGAAAGGAAGGACAGTCTGGAGGATGGATATTGGGAAGAAGTAGGAATTCAGGTTCATCAGATAAGTAGTGGCTGGGAGGCACCCTGGGACATAGGCTTGCTGTATGGATTTGGGCATGAGACCACCTGGGTTTAATCCTAACTCTCTTCCTTACCAGTTGTCTGTTGTCATTGTGGGAATTAAGTTCTGATGCTTATGTGAAGGGTATTGTAGAGCCGTTTGCTGCATTGTAGCTATTCAGTTCAGTTACTGTTGGCCAGTATTTTTATTATTACTAAATATCACACCAAGGAATTTAGATTTGATGTAGTAGGAGGTAGAGTTCCTAAGACCTAGGAGAGTAGAGTTCATTCATTTATTTATTCTCTTATTCAGTAAATACTAGTTGGGTTCCTCCTAATGTTAAGGGTACAATATTGTACAAGATAAAATATCTGCTTTCAAAGACCTTGGAATACAGTTATGAAAATAAGACTGGTATAAGATAATTTAAAATGTAAGACAGAGCATGATAAATGTAGGAGTAAGGTAACAGTCCAGAGCAGGGAACTAACAGTGTGGGTGGCCTACTTGATTTGCCTCTTTTTCCCACTTTATTTTTATGGGCTAATGGAAAAATCATGGGCATATAACATTCCACAGATCAAGACTGAAGTTGGAAACCTCTCCCTTGAGTTAATTAATCTCTCCTCCATGCCTGTTTCCTTATTTGTAAAATGGAGATATTAATAGTGTCTACCTCACAGGGTTATTCTGAGGCTAAAACAAGGCAAAACATGGGTAGCATCCAGTCTGGCAGCAATTAGAGCCCAGTTCATAGTAACATCATTACTGTTTTTCCTTACCTTCATCCTTAGGAGAGGCCATCCTCTTCCCAAGTTGGCAGGGAAACAAAACCCATAGAAACTGCCCCTTCCTTCCAACTGAGTTAGCCATCATTCATTTGGAAAGCTGCTTCTTCTAGTTTCAGATATTTAGGCCAGTGTCTACTGGTCACTTTAGTTAACCCTTGTATTGTGAGGGTGAGCAAGGGTTATGGGCTCTAGCTTTAAGTCTCTGTTGTGTTGATTTCTTTCCATAGCTTGTTCCCATTTTAGAGAAAGCTAAAGTAAGCCCTCATTACTAATATCATTTGAGAAAATGCTGCCCTTTGCTTGTCCTTCATCTGAGAGTTTGCAACCAACACTAAGGATCTTTCAAGATAAAACAAATGTAAGCTAAGGTGCAAAAGACTTTCATTTGTCCAGATTCTAAAATTGAGCAATAATCCTGGTTAAATGTTCTGATATGGTATAAACAACCACTTTGAATGTTAGACTTTAAGCTTTATTTGCCTTTAGGGGAACAGATATTTTATATTTCATATTTTAATATTTTAAAGGAAAACCCAAGATTACAGACCATGAAGGGACAGATGGGTTGTTAAACTCTCTGGAAACTTTCAAATTTATTTAGCTATGACAATAAATACATCAAAGTCACAGGATCACAAGTCAGACAGCAGTAAAGTCCAGGAAGTGGAGCCAAGAGTAAGAGGTAAGATAAGAGTTTGATATCTCATGATTAAGACAGACTTAAGGGAAGTCGTGGCAAGGATAGGGCTCACTGGAATCTAGTAGATGTTGGGAAACCTCTCTGACTTGCTTGAATTTTTTTTTTTTTTTGAGAGACGGAGAAATCTTGAAATCATGAGCGTGCATGGGAGGTGGGAGGGGGAGAGGAAGAGGAGCCCAATGGGGTTCCATCTCATGACCGTGAGCCAAAATCAAGAGTCTGATACTTAATCTAGTGAATCACATAGACACTCCTTGCTTTAATTTTCTTAAGGCTCCTTTGTACACAGTCTGATTGACACAGGTCACCTCAGAGGTGGCATGGACTTAGTAGATACAGCATAATTCTCTTAACTTCCACTTACATGTAAATGAAGAATAACAGTATCTATATCATGGAATTGTGTTGGGAGGATTTTTCAGAAAAAGAGGATGAAGTGGTTAGAACAATGACAGGATTATAGTAAGCGCTCAATAACTTGCAACTATTCTCATCCTTGACAAATATCTATATTTTGGAATACAAAAAAAGGCAGAGAAACTCCTAAAAACACTAAAAAAAACAAACCCACAAAACTACAAGTTTAAAGAGGAAGAAAAAATTACCACCAGTTCTCCAATTGAAATATAAGAATCTTTAACCCTTTGGAGTATATGAAGGAAAAAACATCTCCTTAACTGTATTTAGCTCTCCCTCTCTTAATAGTACTTATTAGAGATTATACAAAGATACACTGTCTTATATGTTTAAGAACTGTGTATGCCATGTCTCTTAATTAGAGGGTAAGTGAGGTATAGGGATTGCATATGTTTCTGTCCTGATACCTGTTTGTAAATATCAGGTCCACATGGTCCTTTTCTGGACTGATGGAAATGCCAGCTTCTCTAACTTCAGTCACTCGCTGTCTGTTTATAAATCTATACAAATGGAGTGACTAAGATTATTTTATTATTTTATATTTGATCTGAAGAGTATCTTTTTTTTAATGTTCTATTTTTGAGAGAGAGAGATTGAGAGAGAGAGAGAGACAAAGTATGACTGGGGGAGGGGCAGAGAGAGAGAGAGAGAGGGAGAGAGAGAGACAGAATCTGAAGCAGGCTCCAGGCTGCTTGGCATCCCAGGACAAATTTCATTACCAGTGCTCATGGAGGAGAAACAGCCCCAAAGCTTACAGAAGCCACAAGAGACACCCTATCCTTTTAGAGAATGCAACGTTTTGCCTGAACTTCCTGAACTCTGGCTGGTTGCTTGAGGTCTGCAATTTGCTGTTGTCTCGGTCACAAGCTGGGTAGACTCTCCAGATTGGTGGTGAATATTGCCTTGGCAAACCAGCAGTGAGAAATGCCAGAGTTTTCTTTATTTACCCAGAGGGTGAAAATGGTTTTCTTTTATTATTCAGAGAGAGAGAGAGAGAGAGAGAGACTAAATAACAATTGCATTGTGAATTTTCACCCATATACTTGTGGGTGGAAATACACTTTATCTGTGCTGCAATATATAATCTTTGCAGCTAATGAAAATTCTGTCACAATGTTACCTGTTGAAACTGACAAAGAGTTGTTAAATACTGTCCCATTTTTTCAGTTTAAAGGTATTTACCTTCTGGAATATTTAGCAAAGCATCTTCATGATCTATAAAGCAAGCCATAAATTTGAAGATAATTACATTTGAAGGTTCACTCAATTAAATAAGATCTATCTATGTATCTCAAAGTTTAACCTAAGTTATGAAGGACATACATACCTTGATCCAAAGCTGTATAAAATTGCTTTAGAGATCACCTTTCTCCTAGTATACTATTACAAAATCAGAGTTGTACTAGAAACATCCCTAGAGTTTAATAATTTAATCCCAGTGGGAAAAAATAAGAGTTCTACCTTTTGTTAATTTCTTTGAACTTTCTTCTTATTATGGAGGATGATTTTCCTGGTCCTTGGTAGTTATGCAAGAACTCATTATTCCATTAAGTTTATACCCCATTCTTATGATCCCAGATTTTAGAATTTAAACAAGAATACAGTCAACTGATACATTTAGCCATGTGTATTTTTTGCTTAGCTCTTAAAAGCCGAAATATTTTACTGTACCTGTTGTAATGAACTTCAGTCACAAATAATATATTTAAATTGCTGGAATTAAAGTCTATTAAAAATTATAATAGCAGCAAATATTGGCTCTCCATCTAAAATTATTATTCCTGGGGGTTACTAAATATGGTCTCTTATGATTTTTGAAACTAGGAACTAATTGCTTAACATTTACTCAACATAACTACTACTATAAATGGACTTAAGCCTATTTGGCCACATTCAACCCTTAACATTCTTTTTGTCAGATAATAGTAACCACGGAAAAGTTTGAGGTGGGTGAAGGTTGTCCATTTCCCCACATTTTGATGACAGATTATAGTAAAAGCAAGTCTCAGACAAAATTTTACCCCTTACACAGACATTTATTAAACATGTATTTGCAGGCAAGCACAAAACAGTTCATACTACAAAATAAAAAAACCTAGCTCTTTGTTAAGTGTGGGAAGCATGTATGATATATTTCAGCCAATCATGTATCTTGAACACCACTAATTTTCCCAGTGATAATCTGAATAACAATTATGATGACCAGCAAGTCATTAATTTTACCCGTGAAAATATCTTCCTGATATTCACTTTGCTGATTAAGAAAGCAGCTGAGTTTGATATCCCTTTGGTGAAACATGAAAAGCAGAAGTATTCTGATGTAACTGAGGCACAGAAAGATAAGTAATTCCCCGAAAGTCACCTAGCCAGCAAGTAGCCCAGCTTGTCTGATTCTGTATCCCACAACAATGGGCCCGTATTCTTCCTCTTAATCTCTCTAAATTACCGGTATTGGTAAATTCTCTAGAAGCAAGTTGATCTACTGCTCTAAGGGTAGAACTAAAAAGTATAGGCTGTAATCGAACCTGCAGAAGAGAGAAAAGAAAATCTGACACAAGAAACAGCTCCAGGTTTTAACCATAGAATGCAGAAAGCTATCCTAACTAAAGACATCTGTTTTTAGAAAGATAATATCAGATCACCACTTACCTTGATGGTCATTGGGTAGAGATATTCTGGTTAAAAGGAAACATCCTGCTTAGTAGAGATTCACAATAGAATCTCTACTTTGATCTACTCATTTAAAGGGAATCAGATGCTAACCAAATAAACAGGGCACAAACCCTGAATTGAATTGTATTATTCTCTTGATAATATTGGTTGTATTGATATCCTGAAAACATCACATGATATTGAGCTCTTCAAGATTTTATGATACTGGTAGAGCATAATTGTTCCTGTTAATAGGAACAAAATACTAATGATTTTTCTAGAAACTCATCCTCCAAGATACCGGAAGGTATCTTTGCAATAAAGGTAATGAGTATGATGAAGAGTTGGCTATAAAGACCTGAGATGAAATTCAGAGTACAACTACTGAAAATTCTGGTTTTAAGGAAAGTTTTTGTACTTCAGACTCAGCTAGATGAACATCTTCGATTTATCCCCCTCCATTTCAGTTTTATTTTCTTTTTCTTCACCCATCTATACACTATGTTTAAAGTAAAATTTATTGTTTCCTTTACTCCCTTACCCTGAAACTTATCCAAGTCTGATGTACCACTGTTCTCCAGTCCACTTAGGCTTGAATCATTGGGCCAATTTCTCTCACTTCTAAATATAGCCATAAAATACTAATGATTCTACTTTTAACATTTTTCAGACATTGCTTTCTTCACATTCCTACTATTAAACACTCTGTATTAGTTTGTATTTAAAAAGTTTCTTTTAATGTTTATTCATTTTTTGAGAGAGAGATGGAGACAGAGCATGAGTGGGAGAGGGGCAGAGAGAGAGAGGAGAACAGAATCTGAAGCAGACTCCAGGCTCTGAGCTGTCAGCACAGAGCCTGATGCAGGCCTTGAACCCACGAACTGTGAGATCATGACCAGAGCCAAAGTCAGACGCTTAACTGACTGAGCCACCCAGGTGCCCCAGTTAGTTTGTGTTTTATCTTTATTGGACCCTTTATAATAGCATCTGTAGTGAGTTGAATTGTAGCCCCCAAAAATATATTTCCAAGTTCTAACCCTTGGTACTTGTGAATGTGACCTTATTTGGGAAAAGAGAATTTGCAGATGGAATTAGGGATCTCAAAATGACATCATTCTGGATTAACTAGTGGACCTTGAATCTAATGAAAAGTGCCTAAATTAAAACAATGAGATATACCTGCATACTTACTAAAATGGCCAACTTCTAAAACACCAATATCTCTAAATGATGAGGTTATGGAACAACAAGAACTCTTATTCATTGCTGGTGGGAATTCAAAATGGTACAGCCATTTTGGAAGACAGTTTTGACAGTTTCTTATGAAACTGAACATATTCTTACCATGTGATCCAACAATCGTGCTTCTTGGTATTTAGCCACAAAGGAGCTGAAAGCTTATTGTCCACAAAAAACGTGCACATGAATGTCAACAATTTTACTCATAGTTTCTAAAACTTGGAGGCAACCAAGATGTCCTTCGGTAGGTAAATAGATAAATAAACCAGGGCACGTGTAGACAATAGAATAGTATTTAGTACTAAAGGAAATGAGCTATCAAGCCTGAAAAGACATGGAGGACCCTTAAATACATATTACTAAGTGAAATAAGCCAGTCTACAAAGGCCATATGCTGTCAGTTTCCAACTATATGACATTCTAGAAATGGCAAAATGATGGAGAAAATAAAAGATCAGTGGTCGCTAGGTTGCCAAGGGTTGGGGGAGGGGATGATGGGTAAATAGATGGAGTTCAGAAGCTCCCTAGGGCAGCAAAAATACTCTGTATGACACTATTATGATGGATATATGGCATCATACATTTGGACAAACCCATAGAATATACAACACCAAAAGTGAACTGTGGTGTAAACTAACTTTGGGTAATTATAATGTGTCAATGTAGGTTTGTCAAATGTACCTCTTTGGTGTGGAATGTTGATACTGGGGAAGACTAAGCATGTTTGGGAGCAGAGTATATATGGGAAATCTCTGTACCTTCCTCTCAGTTTTGCTGTGAACCTAAAACTGTGCTCTAAAAAAATAAAGTTTTTTTAAATTTTTAAAATTTTATTTTAAGTAGGTCCCATACCTAACATGGGGCTTGAGCTCATGACCCTGAGATCAAGGGTCACATGCTATACAGACTAAGCCAGCCAAGCACACACCACTCCTTTGTTTTGTAAAGTTATCTTTTAAGTTTTTTGTACGGGGAAAGGAGAAGGCATATGGAGGAAAAGGCCAAGTGGAGATAAAAGCAGCCATTGGAGTTTTGTAGCCCCAAGCCAAGGAGTGCCAGGAGCCACTGGAAACTGGAAGAGGCAAAGAAAATTTCTTCTCAGACCCCACGGAGGGAGCACTGCCTTGCTGAGACCTTGATTTTAGACTCCTGGACTTGCAACACTGTGAGAGACTAGATTTTTGTTGTTTTAAGCCAGCCAGTTTGTAGCAATATATTATAGCAGCCATGGGAAACAAATACCATATCTATTTTCCTACACTCTGCTTTCTACTGTGGTCTGTCAGCCAGAAGTAGTCATCTATTGACTTTGCTAACCCGAATCTATTCACCACTTTTTCCATTAATAGCATTCATGTTTTCCTTAGAATAGCATCTCTCTCCCATTCTGCCCATAGGGTATCCAGGGTTGTGTAGATGGTTCGCTTTAGTGGTCTAAGTCCTTTATCCTTCTTTGTTTTACACCCGTTAGTATGTAACTTTGGGGTTTATCCTATAAAGTTGAAATTCATTTCCCCAACCTATGTGATTTTCTTTGGCCTATAGCCTTATGGGAAAGTGAATCAAAGCCTCAAGAAGATTTGCATGTTTCTGATTCTTCTTTTGCACTCCTGCTGTGCCATGGAGGTTCACGAAAGGGACCAGAGCCTTCCTATAGCCAACTCCCAGTTCTCCCCCAGGCATGTGAGCAATAATGCTTATTATTGGAGGCTTTTGAAGCTGTGTAGTTGTTTGTTACACAGCATTACTACTGTAATAAGTAATAGATATAATGGGTTATGGTGGGGTTCAGAGCAGGCTTTTCTCAAATATGCCTCTTTGGCATATTGATTATTTTGAGCTAAAGTTACTGAAATAGATGGTACCAGAAGGACACCCTGACTGTCCTTTGTCCCCCTGAAAGCAGGACATGAATTCTTCATGGACAGACTACTCTCCCTGTTCTCACAAGTTGCCTTCTAGCCAGAAAGCATCCTTATTATCAAAGGTAGGAAACTCAGGTCTGACAAGGCTGTATAAACAAGCCCTGTTACTGCTTCATTAATGTGCTACTCCAAACCCCAACTTCTTTGTCTTGTCAATTCTTCACAAGTTTATTTTTTCTTTGTCTGAAAGGTATAAGAGCTATCTGCTTTGTTTACTTCTTTGAGTCTCATTTTTATGAGCTCCTGTAGGTATGAAATTAAATTTGTTTTTCTCCATTTGATCTGTCTTATGTCAATTTAATTATTATATCAATCAAAGAATGTAGAAGGGAAAAAAAGGCAAAACATTTCCTCCCCAACAGTTTCTATTCTCTGGCAGCCAAGAGCCTGTGACCTGGACCTGAGCACAGTGATTATTTTGAGCTGTGCATGTTAATCATATTCTCCAAAAATAAACTCACTTCTGAGTTACAAAAGAGAATCTTGTTCTGCTGGACTTGATGCTAATAGAAAATAAGATTGGAGTTACTGGGGAACATCATGACTATCATAATAGATAATAGATAATAGAATAAACTATTACAGGGGAAAGCTGAGTAATCCAGGGAGAGACTGAGTTCAGAGTCTTATTGAAACCCTCAATCCAACTATGCCTGACTTTTTAGTTATGGGAGTCAGTAAATTCTCTTTTCCGATAATCTAACTTGAGTTGTGATTTTATCCCATCCAAAGAACTAAAAGTTTTATCCAGATGACACTGCTGCCATCTAGATTTCCTAAAATACTATTTTGATTGTGTCACTTTTGGAAAATTACTGCTCTTCATTTGCTTTCAGATTAGTTCATCAATCAAAGCCCTCCTGGCCTCTGACTGGGTGTTTCATTAGGTTTGATTTCTTCTGACTCTTTTCTTTCTTACACTTTGCAACCATTTGATATTATTGTCCTTCCTTTTTGCTTTTGTTCCTGTGGCTCCCTCTGCCTGGAAAGCCATCCTTTTCTGTATTAGTCAGAGCTTAACTACTGTAATAAACAATCCCAACATTTCAAGAGCTCAATATAGTAAAAGTTTAATGTTTGCTTATATCACAGTCTTCATGAAAGTGGTAGGGAGGGAGGTGGTTAATGACATGAAGACATTTATGCACCCAGATCTTTCTGGTACATAACACCATGTCTTTGATTTGTGACCTCTAAGATTGTTGAGAAAAAAGAAAAAAATGGAGCAGAAAATCTAAGTGGAGACCGACTTTAGGGGCTGCCCTGAAGTAGCCTACATTCTTTTGACCCATGTCCCATGGGTCATAACTAATCACATGATCCCATATGGCTTCATTTGACCCCATCACGATTGAGAAGTCTGGAAAATATTGTCTTCCTAGGGGCCTGAGTGGCTTAGTTAAGCGTCTGACCTTGGCTCAGGTCATGATCTCACAGTTTGTGGGTTTGAACCCCGTGTTGGGCTCTGTGCTGACAGCTCAGAACCTGGAGCCTGCTTTGGATTCTGTGTCTCCCTCTCTCTCTGCCCCTCCCCCACTCATGCGCTGTCTCTCTCTCTCTCTCTTCTCAAAAATAAACATTAAACAAAAATTTTTTTTATAAAAAAAAATATTGTGTTCCTTTGTGTTCAGGTGGGGAAAAAAAAGGTTGGTGACTTTATAGCCTTGACTCTGTCACATTTGCCATCTCCATCTGTAAAATCCCCCCAGTAAAATGTGATTTTCCGTATTCTTTTTGACTTGTCAAGGTGATTTTCTGTCTGTTTACCTTAGCCTCCTTTTAAATTCATTCATTCAATCAGGAACATATGTAAGCACACGTTTGTTGAATTCCACAGATATAAAGATGAATATGACCTGCTTCCTGTCCACAAGAGCTCACTGTCTTGGAGGAGACATAGACATAAACAATTGTAATCTGATGTAAGAGGCACAGTAATAAAGGTATTTACAAATTGCTAATAAAGCATAGAGGAAATAAGTTTCTTGATGGTAAGGACTATGTCTTTTTTGTCTGTTTATCTCCACAAGTACAAAGAATGTGTGCAGGGGAGGCTTGCACATGCTAAACACTCAATGATTTCTTTGAGTATGAGTAAGTGAGCTAATAGAGGAAGAATGAATGAATGAATTCATAAGGACTTTGAGGTATACAGAGGTAGAGTATAGAGGCACCTATAAGATGGGAGTTTTGTTTTTTGTAATTAAATATCAAAAAATATATACAAGAAGATTAAATGAGAGTGTTAGACATGTATAAAAGGCAAACTGCAGAAAAGTCTCAAAGAATAAAGGTTTCTCCTGCTATTCAAAGATAGCATATTCCTTTGAACAAAATAGAAGCAATAACCATTAATTTATATGTTAAAAATTTGGGGCATACCCTCACCCCAAAAAAACCTCTTTTAGGCTTTACTGGTACCTCAGGGTACATTTTGCTAACGGATGCACAAAATAAATTGTGATAAAGCACAGAGGATCACAGACACAGTTCAAGTCTACAGTGGCTTGATGGTGAGCTGCTGTGTGGTCCCTGGGGAAGGAGCTTGGAGGGGCCCTCCAGCCTCACCAGGTGTATGCCAGCTCAATAACAGCTTGCTACAAAACATACAAAGCTATTTTCGCTCTTTACCTTTCATCGTGAAAGTGAAAATTCTTCAAATCTCTTTCAGTTAGTGAAAACAAGTACTAATGTAGATCTTTTATAAAAGCCGAGTGGCCTAACGTGAACTCAAAAAGTGGGGGAACCTGTATTGGCAAAGTGCCTCCATCTGTGATCTGCCAAGAGGTAAATCTACAAAGAGGCAAAAACCTCTTCATAAAATTGTACTTCATATTATTTTGACTTCATCTTCAATATACTTAGTTCCAATGCTTAATTTCAGTTGCTAGGGGGATATAACAACTTAGGAAAGTTATAGATAATCACTGGGATATAATGAAATGTAGTTTTTACCTGGAATTCTACATCCTGCATCAAATTTTAAGAGATAGTGCTGATCTTTCATTTACCTACCGAAAGCTTTTATCCAAGTGTGAGTGACTATTGGAGGCACTTCAGGAACATTTTCAGAGTAACCTGGTCCCATAAAAGATTTCATAAGTCAGTCACTAGAAGGCAGAGAACCAGTACCTACCTCCTAAAAGTTCTGTCTTCCTGTATTAGTTTCCTTTTGCTGGGATAACAAATTACCACAAAGTTAGTGGCTTAAAACAACACAAACTTATTACCTTACCCTTCTGGAGGTCCGAAGACAAATAAGTTTCACTGGGCTAAAATCAAGGGTGTTGACAGGCATGTGTTCTCCTGGAACCTCCAAGGAGGGCTCTGTTCCCTTGCCTGTTTCATCCTCTAAAGGTTGCCTCCATTTCTTGGTTCATATCTTCTTCAACCACTCTGCTCTGCTTCTGCCTACATATCTATTAATGAGTTGGATCCTCCTCCCTCCCTCCTATAAGGAAGGACCTTTGTGATTACATCGGGCTCACCTGGAATCCAGAATCTACCAGTCTTGATTTAATCATTTCTGCGAGGTCCAATCTTACCATGTAAATTAACTTATTCACAGGTTCTGTGGATTAGGACATGGGCATCTTTGGGAAGCCATTATTCAGCCTACTGCATTTCCTTCATATGCAATTAAAAAAATATATTTATTTTGAGAGTGAGACTGCAGGCACCCCCAAGTGGGAGAGGAGAGAGAGAATCCCAAGCAGGCTGTGCTTTATCAGCACAGAGCCCGACTTGATGTTCGATCTCATGAACTGTGAGATCATACCCTGAGCTGACATAAAGAGTCGGACGCTTAACTGACTGAGCCATCCAGACGCCTCCCTTTCATATATAATTTTTAAAAGATGAGGATTAATTTACATTTGTGAGTAAATGAGTAAATTACAAGAGTAAATGAGAAATGCATGTGAATAAAATCATAGGACCTGCTGCATAATCAGTAGCAAAGAAATGTTAGCTATTATACTTTTAAAATATGTTTTTAAATAGAATTCTGATGAGTGTAGCATTGTCTTGCCTTATTCACTGCCACATTTGTCTTGTATAGGGTAAGTGTTCAATGAATACTTAGTAAATGAGTGAATAAATGCTGAATTTCTACAGTGGGTGTGTACTAACTTTTCCTTATGTTCTGTTGTTTCCTTATGTTTCACAATCACATGAACGAATTCCTTGTAGGGAGATTATCCATCCTACTGTTCCTGTTCTCTGGAGAACCTGCTTAAAACATACTGAAAATTTGAAAATTTAGAATTCTGGTAGAGCTGGTGGTAGTTGCTTCATTAATTTTCAGTGGGAACTCAAATAGTGAGCTGCCCAGGCTAGGAGTGTGTGATCTAATTTCATGCTCCCCACTTGTATGATCTTTCTTTTGACTTGAATCCAGAGTAAAGCAGCTATTATAGCTGTAGAAAGTAAATAATGCATATTTTGTTTCTGAATATGAAGCTGGAGAATTCTTTTGAAAGCTCTCAGAATTATAAAGATCCAATAATTAGGATTAAGTAATGCAATTCTCTGAAACATTTCTAGGAGGACAGATGCTTTTAATAAACCCATTCATCCCTAATTCAGTTTCCTGCTCCATCTAGAATCATTGCAATTATACCAGTGATCTAATTCTTGATATTAGCAGAAAAATGACATTAAATATGATAGCTTTAAAATGTCTATATTTCTAAATGAGGGAGCACAGGCATGTACTGGCTAGCATTTTAGCCTGAAGGGAAATTCTATGTTGTTTATAGCTTTTAAGTCTGTCTCAAGTGGAAAAAATAGAGGGGCAGGGGTTTATTTTCTTGTTCCTATCTTGCCCATTCAATACCAAATACACACTCATTAGCATACTGTGATATAGAATTGTCTCCATGACTCCTCCCCCACCTCCCATTTTTCTTTCTAACCTATCCCATTAGTTTTGAGGAGTGGATTCTCGATGTATACACTGTTTCTTGGTTAAAGTAAAAAGATATATGAGACCACAAAATAGAGGAGCAGATGGCTTTTCATTTTGTGGATCATCTCTACCTTTCAGGTAGAGAGAAGAGCACTTACAAAGCCTGGAGGGAAAGCCTGGAGGAGGAACAGCTTGAAGGTTTAGCCTGTTTGGAATATAATGTAGTGAATGAGTGGGAGGCTGGTGTAAGATGTGGGGAGGGGGCAGCTAATCTGAGGCCAAGTCATACAGAGCATTGGAACCCAGGAGAAGGGTTTGAGATTTTATTATAGCATCAAAAAGAGGCCAGGGGAGGGTTTTAAGCAGGGGAGTGGAATGATTGTTTACATTTGTGGAGAGGGGATTGGTGGGTGGTTCTGTGGATCCCAGTTAAGAGGTTACTGTGCTCTTTTGGTGAGAGATGATGGTCATCTGGAAATAGATGTAGTGGGGATGGAAGGAAATGAATGGATTCTCAATATATATTTTTTGGAGATAGAATTGACAGGGTTTGACAACAGCCTTGATCTGTTCAGGCTGCCATAACAAAATATCATGCTCTGGGTAGCTTGTTCAAGAGTGGGGTGCCAGTGCATAGTCAGGTTTTGGTTTCTCTTCCAGGTTACAGACTTCTCATTGTATCCTCACAAGGGGGAAGGGACAAGATATCCTTCTGGAGCCTCTTTTATAAAGGCACAAATTCCATTTCTGAGAGCTCCACCCTTATGACCAAAACACTTCCCAAAGGCCCCATCTCCTCATACCATCCCATTGGGCATTAGGATTTCGACATGAATTCTGTGGAGAAAGAAGGCCACAAACATTCAGACTACAGCATCAACAGATTAGATGTGGAAGCTGTAATGCCCCTGATTTCAAATCCGAGAGACCACCAAGGAGCCGATACCGATGCAAACACATGAGGGTTTATTTGCAAGCTCGAGCTTGGGCCCAAGTATACCCGACACAGCGGAGCAGGGACTTGGACCCCTAGGTTAAAAGTAGTAGCAGTTTTATAGGGGTCAGTGGCCAATGAGATTGTAACACACACAGAAAGTTGCATAGTCATGCCAGTCCACACGCAGGTGGCCAATTGAATTGCAATTTACCCTATAGTAACTGTTTGAACTAGCCTATCACTCTGGTCAGAATTGGCGTGCAAGTTTGGTGGGCAAAAGGCAGGGTTTACATTCTTTGGCGGTTAGGGGTTCCGCATTCCTATATGAGCCAGTTTCCAGTAAGGGTGTGCTCAGCGGCTTGACTAGGGTGGGGGAGTGTCTTAAGCAATAAGTAGGTCATGTGGGGTTATATATGAGATGGTGGGTGTAGCACAAAATGGAGTTAGTCTTGCTCTGCTTGTCCAGGGGTAGGGGATTTTTGTTAAATTCCTTGGGTCCCACAGAAGCAACATTTCACTTGAATATTGATAGAAGATATAGCTCAGTAAGTGGTTGGAAATATGGTTGCTTTACAGTCATGAAATAGTCATGAAATAGTTTATGGAAAAATCTGTCATTTCTTGTCACTTCTACCTTGAACTGTTAAGATTTCTCTGGTGTGGATTCTAAGTTTATAAGACTGGTTCAATGAACCATTCTACTCTTAAATAACATGTGACACTATTTAAACAACAGTTACTGGGATTTCGTGTTCTCTTCATTTAGGAAGGAAGTCATTGTCTTGTGCTATAAGCTTCCCAGTGATTTAATGCAGGAATGGAAAATAGAAAGGGTAAAGTAAGAAGGGAGGAAAAGTGGGGAGAGAGT
Source organism: Acinonyx jubatus (assembly GCF_027475565.1). Taxonomy (NCBI): domain Eukaryota; kingdom Metazoa; phylum Chordata; class Mammalia; order Carnivora; family Felidae; genus Acinonyx; species Acinonyx jubatus. The sequence goes on from NC_069381.1 coordinate 192,080,698, forward strand.
GGATGAACTGGAAGCCAGTGAGTAAGGTCTACAGAAGTGGATCTTTTTCATTAAGTATTAGTCTTTAACTGAAGAGTGAGCCACTTCTGTGGGCCCAGAGGATTCAGGAGGATTTGGGATTTAATATTTTTGAGTGTATTAAACTAAAGTTCTTATCCCATGCTTCAAGGTCTCAGTCCTTTCTAATCCAGGAATAGTTAGATTTAGCAGGATTGAGAATTTAATCTCCTCTGTAGCTCTGACACTGTTATAATTAAGTCCTGGGCCTCATCCTCAGTCTTTACCCTCTCTGGCATAAGAATGCTTAAAATTTTCTTTCTTATATCCTTTGTGTATACTAAAATAAAATAAAAAACATTGTGTTTTATAAAATAAAAAACATTGGTGAATAAACAATTTCTCAGTAAAGTAAGGATTGATGGATATTTCTTCAAGCTATAGACTATTCTATTTTGGCCCCCAAACCAGTATCATGATGACTGGAAGCACTAGAGGTTTTTCATTTCATGTCAAAAAACAAAAAACAAAGACAAAGTTTTCAAATAGGGTATGTGAGGGCAAGGCCCTGGTTTCATCTCTACTGAGGCGACCTGGATAAACAAACAGCAGAAACGCAATCTTATTTATGTTTAGAGCTTTTAAAGAACGTAATGAAGACTGAGTAAAGTCTTCAGAAAGAGTGAACCATAGAGGATCTGGGTGGCACATCAGAGAGACCTTCAGACATTTCCACCCCCAGGGGCAGTTGTTGTGGGAGACAGTGGGCAGAGGAAGTCTACTAGGGCAAGGAGAAGCCAGTTGAATTTTTAGTTTAGTGGCTGAACATAAGCTGGTATGGAGCACTGGGATTTCCAGGAACCCAAACTCAGAGCTAATCATTCCTGTCCAGGTTTCCACCCTGGACTTCTGCTCAGTAAACCTCAGTACCACTAAGAGGATTACACATTATTGGTGGCAAGTGCAAATTGTTACAACCTGTAAGGAAGACAACTTAGTAATAACTGTCCAAATATCAAGTGCTTATACCTTTTGACCCAGTAATACAATTTGGAGGAATTTATCTGATAGTTATGCTTGCATGCCCAGCAAATGATCTATATGTAAATTATTCTTTGCAACATAGTTTGTAATAGAGGAAAATATAAATATTACAAATGTAGGCAACTGATCAGCTAAATTATGTTCACTCATGCAATATAATGTAACATGTCTGTATAAAAATGAGAAAGCATCATATGTAGAAATGTGGAAAGATCTCCCAAGATATATTGTTAAGTAAGAAAAAAAGCAATGCACAGGATATTGTGTATGGTACGGTGCCTTTTGAATAAAACGGGGGCTATAATTAGAATATATTTTGTATTTGATTGTACAAGTATAAAGAAAATCTGGAGACATATACAAGAAGCAGTAGTGGTTACTTGTGGGGTTATTTGTGGCGAGAATTAGTGGCAAGAATATAAGCCACATCATGATAAAAATGTGGTGTAGAGAGAATTTTCATAGCTTATTTAAAATTTGTTATGCTATATTAATATATTACACTTCAAAATCCACTGCAAGAAAAAGTTTGGAAAGACAGAAATACTTGGAGACTAAAGATCATCCTACTAAAGAATGAATGGGTGGGGCGCCTGGGTGGCTCATTCGGTTAAGTCTCTGACTTCTGCTCAAGTCATGATCTCTCAGTTCTTGAGTTTGAGCCCCACGTTGGGAGCTCTGTGCTGACAGCTCAGAGCCTGGAGCCTTCTTTGGATTCTGTGTCTCCCTTTCTCTGTGCCCCTCTCCCATTTGTGCGTGCTC